>NW_024871160.1:0-742500 GCF_019054845.1 Dipodomys spectabilis | reverse complement strand
CACCAGCCAGCCCTAGATGACAGGAATTTTGTGATATCCAACACATGCTTGGATTTCACAAGCTTCCAGAAACCTAGGAGAGGCATCATAGGCCCATTATCACCCTCAATGAAACATTTTATTAGGTTCTCTGCCCTAGTTGTCTGCCAGAAGGACTCCTGAATTATATTGAGCACTGTATCTGAACACCGGAATATAGTCTCACAAAGGCAGAACTTAGACTGCAATGGGACATGACACAAATGAAGGCTTCCTGTCAAATCAGAGCACTGGGAAGAGAGACAGCTTGGCGGTACAAAGAGGACTTTTTCTCCTGACCTTCAGAGCCCGTCCACACTCCTCCTCACTATTTGGAGTTGTTTGTTACACAGCTGTACAGGAGTGAGGCCTTTTGTGTGCCTGTCCAGACAATGAGAGAGATTTCTTCCAGCAGGCCTGGGATGCAGAGAAACCCTCAGGCTACACTGGGAGCAGTGAGGGGAGCCCTGGAACATGCAATGTCATAAAAGCACTCTCTGTGTTATGAACTCATTGTATTGAATACAAATTTCCTAGGTTGGTGCCATTCATCATAGCTACTCTGGAGCTTCACAAGTAGGAATACATCCATACATACACAAAGACATGGAGATACCGGTTCTTTTTGAGGGGGCAGTTCCTGGGGTTGAACCATGAGCCTGGACATTGTCCCTGAGCTCCTTTTACTCAAGGATAGTGCATTAAACTTGAGTCAAAGCCCCAAATCTGGCTTTTTCTGTGATCTCTTAGAAATAACAGTGTCAAGGACTTTTTTACATTGGCTGGATTTAAATTCAGATTCTCTACATCTCAGCCTCCTGAGGATCTGGAATTACAGTGAGCAGTCACTGGCACCTTCTTTCTTTTCTTCTTCATTTTTTAATCTGGAAAATCTGACTTCTTAACGAGTCATTCCAATGGTTTGAACTTATAAGAGACTACCCAATGTTCTTTATAGCTGCTTTCTCTGAGAAGAATTTTCTCTCCTCATCTTCCCCTCTGGTCACAGGTTTGAAGACAAAAGTGAGAAATGAGTGTCACAGGATTGAGGAGCAAATGTTCACAGGATATGCCAGTACTCTCACTTAACATTGAGCTGCAGTGAATTTACTCTCTCAGGATGAGAAGACTGAAAGCTGGAGCCATCTTCATACTCATACTGCATTGCTCATTTTGCCTTGAAAGTGATCTAATAATTATGAGTGTTTTGTGTCTCCAACTTTAAGTATCTAGAACACAGTAGAAAAATATTCATGTTTCTGTTTTCTCTCGACATTTAACTAAAAGTTTGTGTGGACTGGTTTTTAGGGGGAATCCCTGAGGAAAGATACTTGAAGCCTCCTCAGGAGATCACCATTCAAAGCCAGTACTAGCAGGAATTTCTGTGATATTCTTGTCTCTAATAAACCACCAGAAACCAGACGTAGAGCAGTGGCTTAGAGGGTAGAGCTCGAGTTTTGAGAAAGAAAGCCGAACAGGAGATACAGGCCAGACCAGGTAGAAAAGCCTGGGAGTTGCTTATGTTACAGGCCTGTGTTCTTATATGATGCACATTGAAGCAGCCTTTATTTACATTTTATTATGAGGCCAATGCAGGAACAGTCACAAATCTTCAGGGGAAAATAAGATCAGAGTGTATAGAAATAACTGGTATTCAGGAAAGTACACTTGAGTACACAAACTGTAGCATACTTACGTAAAAACTACGATTAAGAAGAAAAGATGAGGGGGCTAGGAATGTGGATTAGTGAGAGAGTGCTTGCCTAGCATGCAAGAAGTCCTGGGTTCTATTCTTCAGTAGCACATACACAGAAAAAGCCAGAATTGGTGCTGTGGCTCAAGTAGTAGAGTGCTAGGGACGGTGCTCAAGCTTTGAGTTCAACCCAAGAAATGTCAGAGATTGCTAGGTAGGTAGGTAGGTAGGTAGGTAGGTAGGTAGGTAGGTAGATAGATAGATAGATAGATAGATAGATAGATAGATAGATAGATAGATAGATAGATAGATAGATAGATAGATAGATAGATAGAAAAATAATACATGAATCTGGTCTTGGATGTCAGGAGGAAAGAAGGGAACAATTCCCAGTCATGAGGCCTTGTACCTTGTGCCAGGCCACCAGCATTGCCTTCACTCACCCGCAAAGTAGGAAGACTGTCTCTTTCCCAGTTCTCAGGCAGCAAAGGGGCCCAGAGCCAAGAAGGCAAAGCCAGGTTCTAACTCAGGTGCTTGGAAACAGAAGAGAAATGGCCCTGCCTCTCCTTGGACTGGGGATTTGCATTAATGATGTGGAGAATGAAGGCAAGAGAAAGGACTGGCAGAGATAGAAGACCAGAGAGCAGGGTTTTTCTGGTCTCTTCCTCCCCTCTCCCCCACTAAACTGACTCTCTATTGGTACCCTTAAGATAGCCTGATACTCCCTTCACCTGAGGGAGGAAGGTTAGTCATTTTTTGAAGAGGCTGAGAAAAGCCTGACCCTGGTGTAACTCTAACAAATATTTCAGGTTTCCCTCCCATTGCTGGCTGTGCCTGGAATGAATGAATGAAGTGGTTTTGCAGCTCAATTCCCGGTTGAGTGTGTACATTCTGCCTCCTAATCCTACAGGCCTAGGTCTCTGCACATAGCGTGGCTTTTGAAACTGTTTTCTGTCCTTCAAATACAGTGCTACACTGGAGTTCTTTCGTTTAGCCGGGCTAGGGCTTGAATCCTGAGAACTTCATTTGAACCTTGAATGGGTCAGTGACGTTTCTTTCCTTCTATAGCACAAAAACTCTAAGAACATTTAGAGTGCAAGTAACTTCTCATCACCAATGGAAACACACGAAGCTGTTGAACATCTGACCTTTCAGAAGTGGAAGTCAGAGTGTAATAGACTTTCCTGCCCTGGTTGGCTTCACCCTGTGATCCTCAGACCTCAGCCTCCTTAGCTAGAATGATTGGTGTGAGCTACTGGTGCTCTGCTAGGTTCAGAACTGTAATGACATTGATAATACAAGTCAACTGCTTATCACAAAGGGATTGAGGAGCATATTAAGCCTTTCAACATTGGACTTTTCAGACCCTTTTAGCACACAAGTTTATAATGCTAGAGTCTGAGAGGCTGGGCATATGGATGTGCTACACTTGAGCCTTAAGCTCTGACTCCAATTCTGGTGTACATCAGCGTTCATTTTCCAGAGAATGTTCTCCTAATTAGCAAATAGGAAAAGTACTTTGATCAACCCTTACTTTTTTCCAGTTTTTGTCTTGTATCAAGCCTGGGCCCTGTCCCTGAGCAATTCAGCTCAAGGCCAACTCTCTACCAGTTGAGTCACAGTGCCACATGGGGTTTTTATGGTAGTATATTGGACATAAGAGTCTAACAGGCTTTCCTTGCCTAAGCTGTCTTTAAACTATGGTCTTCAAATCTCACATCCAAAGAAGCTGGGGTTCCAGGTGTGAGCCACCGGCATCTGGCCTATTGTTTTTGAGAGTCCTGGGCTTCTTTTTTTCAAGGCTAGCATTCTATCATTTGAGCCACTCCACTGCTTCTGGCTTTTTCTGAGTATGTGGCACTGAAGATTCAAACCCTGGTATTCATGCATGTTGAGCAAGCTCTTTCCACTAAGCGACATTTCTAGGCTTGCCCTTACAATCTTATCCTACAACTTACCTATACTCAAGAAAAGGCTTCTAAGTATAAATCATAAAAGAAATCCCTATAGGAAGGTGTTCAAAGATAAAAAGACAAGGCTCATCCTTGATAGATACTCTAAACATGTGAAGACTAGGACAAATGCCTCCATTTAATTATGTATTATGTTTCAACACAAAAAGTTTTAATGAAAAATGAGTCAATGTCCTAAATTATTGTGTATAATTTTATAATACGTGTGCAAAATGTAATAAATATTATGTGTATTAAATAGTAAATAAAATAAACAATAAATAAATGAATCAAATAAAAAATAAAATAAACACAAAGTCAATAATAAAAATCATAATAGGTAATAAACACACATATGTAAGTATATATCCTATATTACACATGTATAGAAATATCTTTTCCATTGCAGGGCCTTCATTCAGGCCATGGTGCAAATGAGATACCTGGATGGTGAGATCAAATCCCACAAATGGTAAAAATATTGGCCAAGTTCCAAGACAGTAACTTAATTTTTTAGTGGAAGCAGTTATTTTTATTCAGTAACATACTGAACATTAAAAAAAAGCAGTGTTGAATTTTGTACAGCTATTCAGACGTCCTTCTCTTACTTCCAAAGTGCTTCTCTGAACACTACATTGTTTCTGTTTTTATATGTTTTTTATTGTGAAAATGTTGTACGAAGGGGTCACAATTACATTAGCAGTATATTTCCTATTGAGCATTGTGGCCTCCTCTTTTGTTCTCCCCCTACCATCCCTTCCCTCCCATCTCCACAACTACTCCCCCTGCCAAGCTCAGTGACTTAATTTTTTTAGTTTTGGCTTGACACGGAGTTTGAACTCAAGTAGTGGCAAATCTGCACTTTCCTCACATTGCTACAGATTTACCAAGATCTTGAGGTCAAATCCCAGGCTAGGAAAGAAAACTGTCAGAAATTCCAAACCAGGGAGCTTTATTTTTTTTAATTTAGTTAAATAATTAATTATTAGTTTTTTCTTTTTTTCTTTTTTTTGGCCAACCATGGGGCTTGAACTCAAGTCGTGGCAACTCTGCCTCAGCTTCAATACCCTAGGGTGGGGCACCCTCAGACACATAGCCAATCCTGGGATCCTAGGCCCAGAGGGGTTTCAGGAAGACAAAAAAAAACATAGCATAGAACAAAAAGTGGCAAGCTGCAGAGGGCGGAGGGTTTTACGTTTTTTTCTTTGCACAGTGAACATCCAGGGTCTGAATGAGATGGCTGCAAATTGGACCTGACCTGCCATATCTGAAGGCTGGCGTGCTATCAGGGAACTCATAGGCCAACCTGTGAACATAGGCCCCGGGTTCAAATCCAGGTCTTGACCCCTACCAATGGCAGGAGATCACAAGAGACCCATTCCTATGCTTAGGAGTACCGATTGAAAGAGAAGTTTGTGCATCTGTCAAGTCTAAAATTGGATTCAATAATCCTAGGACGCTGATATATCTTAATAGTTTATTAAGCATGAAGAGAATACTATTCCTTTAACTGTGGTATAACAAATACCTAAGAGTTGATAGGAATGTAGTATGTCATTCAATCATAGATAGGCGGCTATGGTGTTTTTACCAATATATATTTATTTGTATACCACTGTCTGCCTATCCTTGTATCGCGATTTTGGCCAATCCTGGGGCACAATCTCAGCATCTGGGAACCACCTGACAGCTTCATTGGCTAGAGGCTGCCGTGCTCACACTCACCCATTCATGAATTTGGTCTGCATGGCCCTGAGTTCAGATACAAGCACAGCCAAAAATTTAATCTTGGATTAAGATGCCACGAGTGACACCTGTTTTCCTTTCCTGGGAGAGTCCTGGGTGTCAGGCATGATTGTGAACATATCTACAAATCTAGATGCTATGTGATAGGATGTAAACAATATAATACATAGTTAGGTATCATCACAGTCAATAAAATAAACGGTAAATGGATGAATAAAACAAAAAATACAATGAATAACTGCCACAAACATAGGCTGAACATCTGTATGGAAGTTCAATCCTATCTTATAATGTATATAAGGAGTAGGTTTTTCAGGGCTGGGGCTTGAATTCACGCCTAGGGAACATGCCTGACTTTCTGGTCTTCAAGCATGGTGAGCTTCCCCTTCCCCCACAGTGCAACAGAGTTACCTAGACCCCGTGTTCAAATCCCAGGCCTTGCAGACAAAAAAATGTCACACATTCCAAGCCAGGGAGCTTCATTAGCATTTTTAATGTTTTTAAGTTCACTTCGCCTTTATTTGATATATTTTGATTTTATAACATGAGTTTTTTCAAAAATGGTGTTTAAACTTTTACATTTCAGCACAGCACATTGGAGTTTCTACTTTGACCATCTGCCATGAAGAGTGAGAATGAAAATAAGGACACCATTTGTCCTTAGATGGTCGGGAGAGTTGAATTTATTTCTATTTAAAGTTATTTCTATAATTATAAACTCTCTGCATTTGTGTCATGTTAGATTTCCTCAGCTCCTACCACGAAATACACTAGGGGATTCTTGATAGCACAAAAGGTTGGGTTTCTGAATAAATACTTACTTCTGTGAGGACAGTAGGTAATTGTAATTATTTTGGGAATAAACTGGATTGTAAAATGAAAAACAAAAACATTGGGACTGGGATGTAGCTCAGTAGTGGAGTATTTGCATAAAGAGCATAAGACTCTGGCAGAAAAGTTTCATAAAGCTTAGAATGTTAGAATTTTATGATCTGTATGAACAAACTTTTTTAGTCTTGGGCCTGAACTCAGGGGTTATTCTTGTACTCTTCAGCTCAATGTGAGCGATCTACTGCTTGAGTCACTTCCAGTTTTCTAGTGGTTTATTGGAGATAAGAGTCTCACGGACTTTCCTGTCCAGGCTGGCTTTGAACTGACATCCTCAGACCTCAGCCTCCTGAGTAGCTAGAATTTTAGGCATGAGCCACCCGTGCCAGGAACGTGAACAAACTTCTTAAATATTGATTCTGAGAAAAGAAACTTGGAATACAATTTTAGAATAAATAATTTAATATAAATAATGCCATGATTAAGGCACTAATTCAGAAGTATTTATTCATTAGCTGGTTTCTTAGTTTAAAGATATATTATATATATGCATTATTAATATATATATATATATATATATATAATTAAAAACATAGATTTGAAGTGTACCTAAGAGCATATGTGCTCATGTAAATTTATACAACTGCACAAGCTTCATTATTTTTTTTTTTTCCATTTTGGTTGGTACCATAAATTAGGTGGGATTTTTGTACTGCTGTTTCGGTCTCTGTTTTTGGAGGATTTCTCTCCCTTTTATCCCTCTGCCCCCCTTCCCTGCACTTGAACTCAGCTCTTTCTTGGCTTGGTTGTTCATAGCTGATTTTCTACCACTTCAACCGTACCTGTTGCTGGGCTTTTTGCCATTTAATTGGACATGATTACTCTCAGACTTTTCTGCCTTCATTGGCTTTGAAATTTCATCTTCCAGTTCTCAGCCTCCTGAGTAGCTAGGATACTGATGTGAGCCATTGGGGTGCCTAGGGATAAATTAGACTTTGGTTGGTGTATTCTTTCTGTTTTTATAAGCATGGGAGCATCTACTATAGAATTTCTGTGAATGTCCTGGGTCTGAAGTAAGATATATAATACATATGCAAATCTGTATATTTCTCATAAGATATAATAAATTTAATACGTGTAATAAGTGTAGTAATAATCAATAAATATAATGAATGAGTAATACAAAAATAAATACATTTAAAGCAATATGCAGTAAACATCATTATGTAGATATTCATCATTTTTTCAAATGTGGATGAATATTACTTAACAGGGGTGGGGATTGAATTCAGGCCTAGGGAACAGGCCTGAATTGCTTGTATTCAAAGAGGGTGAGTTTCTCCATCCTCCACAGTGCATTAGAGTTTCCCAGACTGAAAGTTCAAATTCCAGGCCTGACAGAAAAAAATGAGCACAAATTCCAATTCAGGGAGCTCCATTAGTATTTTTAATATTTTTAAAATTTTAAAATTTATTTTATTTTATTTTTATATATTTTATTACAATTTTATTTTATTTTATTTATTTATTCATTTATATTGCCAAGCACGGGGCTTGAACTCAGGTTGTAGCAACTCTGTCTCAGCATCCATCTTCCTAAGCTGGGAGGGTGTAGCTTCTGGGCCCACAGCCATTCTTGGGATCCTAGGCCTCAAGGGCTGACAAGAAAACAAATTGAAAACGGCACTGAAAAATTGCCGTGAATTGAAGATCGCTGGCTGTTTCTCGGTATTTCTTCCTTGCATGGTGACCATCCGGGTCCAAATGACACAGCTGCAACCCCTTAGGTCACCTGGCATTGCTGAATGCTGGCAGGCTGGCAGCGAAGTCATAGGCCAATCTGGACATCTAGGCCGAGTTCGAATCCTGGTCATGCCACTTACCAAGGGCTGGAGAGCCTAAGAAACTATTGCCTGTCCATAGGAACACCAGAGGAATGTGATCAATGTCATGGTTGGATGAGTAGTTTGTCAATCAGTCTAACATAAAATTAAACCCAGTATTCACAAGATGTGGATTGATTTTAATTCATAGTTTATTATGCATTAAAAGAATACGTGTGTGTGTGTGTGTGTGTGTGTGTGTGTGTGTGTGTGTGTGTTTTGTCAGTAGTGGGGCCTGAACTCTGGGCCTGGGCACGTTCTCTCAGCTTTTCAGCTCAGGGTTAGTGCTGTACCATTTGAGATACAATACCATTCCCTGCTTTTTCTGGTCATGTTGTGCTGGGGAATCGAACCCGGGGTTCATGCATGCAAGACAAGCACTCTCCCACTGAGCCAACTTCCCAGCCCCTAAAAGAATAGTATTGATTAAATAGAGTTCTCACATACCTGTGAATCACTAGAAAGGTAGTATTGTCATTGAATACTAGAAAGAAAGACCTCACTAGCAGTATCTCAATTTCTAATTATATATTTATTTCTATACCACCGTCTGCATAGAAAGGTATTGCTATTTTGGCCAAACCTGTGTCTTGATCCCAGATCCTGGGATTCAACTGGCATCTGAATGTGCTAGAGGCTGTCGTGCTGACACTCACCCATTCATGAATTGGGCCTTCTAGGCCCTCAGTTCAGGCCCCAGCATTGCCAAAATGTCTTCTTGGAGTAAGATTCCAAGTGTGATACCTGTTTTCCTTTTCTGTGCAAGTGCTGGGTGTCAGGTATGATGTATATAATATGTCTGCAAAGCTACATGCTCTGGAATAGATTTGAATGAATGCAATAAATGTTATAGATGCACTCACAGTCAGTCCATAAATAAATGGTAAATAAATAAATAAATAATAAGGTATCATGAATCATACCAACAAACATGATATAAACTGAATATATGGATGTAAATATAAATCATATAATAAACATGTCTATATATGTTATATTCTCCAGAGATGGGGATTGAATTCAAGCCTAGGGAACAGGTTTGAATTGCTTGTCTTCAAGGCAGGAGAGCTTCCCTTTCCTTAGCCCCCCACCCCTACCCCATGCAGTGCATCAGAGTTACCCAGATCCCAAGGTGACATCCCTGGCCTGGCATACAACAAAATGGCATGAAATCCAAGACAGGGAGCTTCAGTAGTATTGTTAATTAATTAATTTATTTTTGCTAAGCACGGGGCTTGAATTTAGGTCGTGGAAACTCTGCCTCAGTTTCCATCACCCTAGGCTGGGATGGTGCAGCCTCTGGACCCACAGCCATCCTGGGTCCTAGTTTTAGGGAGTTGACAGGAAAACAAAATGAAAACACCACCCAAAAAAAGCCGCAAACCACAGAAGTTCAGTAGTTTTTGTTTTTCTTCCTTGCACGGTTACCATCCTGGGTCTGAATGACATGGCTGCAACCTGTAGGTCACTTGGCATTGCTGAAAGCTCGCAGGCTGTCAGCGAAGCCATAGGCCAACCTGGACACTAGACCCTGAGTTCAAAACCCAATCATACCACTTAAAAGGGGATGGAGAGCCGGAGAAACTATTGCCTGTCCATAGGAACACCAAAGGAATGTGATCAATTCCATGGTTGGATGAGTAGTCTGTCAATGAGTCTAGCATAAAATTAGACCCAATAATCCAGGACATGAATTGATTTTAATTCATAGTTTATTATGCATTAAAAGAATGCTATTGGGGGCTGGGAAGGTGACTCAGTGGTAGAGTGCTTGCCTTGCATGCCTGAGGCCCTGGGTTCGATTCCTCAGCATCACATAAGCAAAAAGAAAAAAGCCAGAAGTGGTGCTGTGGCTCAAGTCGTAGAGCACTAGCCTTGAGCTGAAGAGCTGAGAGACAGCACCCAGGCCCAGAGTTCAGGGGCCACAACCGGACCCAAAGGAAAAAAAAATATTATTGATTAAATGGAATCTTCACTCAATACATGAGAATCGGTAGGAAGGTAGTATATGACATTGAATACTAAATAGACACCTCTGGCATTACCTAAATACCTAAATTTATATTTATTTATATACCACCATCATCATAGAAAGTTACTGCTATTTTGCCCAAACCTGGGGCTTGAATCTAGGTTCTGGGATCCACTTGGCAGCTGAATGGGCTAGAGGCTGTGGTGCTGACACTCACCCATTCATGAATTGGGCCTCTCAGGCCTTCAGATCAGGTCCCATCATTGCCAAAAATTTCTTCCTGGTGTAAATTTCAAGTGTGACACCTGTCTTCCTTTTCTGTGCAAGTTCATAATATGTCTACAAAGTTACATGCTATGGAATAGATGGGAATAAATGTAATAAATGTTATAGGTTCACTCACAGTTAGTAAAATAAATACTAAATAAATAAATCAATAATAAAACCTAATGAATCACACCAACAAACACAATATAGACTGAATATATAGATGTAAGTATAAATTATATATTTAACATGACTATAAATGTTATGAGGTGTTGAATTCAGGCCTAGGGAAGAGTTTAGTTCATGTATGATTCTCATAGGAAATGATAAGCAAGACGTATGGCAAAACGATTATTTTTAATTAAGAGTTCATGAAGTGTGACAATAAGAATCACATTCAGGACTGAAGGCAATGGGAAAGAGCCAAGAATCAGTATTCACTGAAAAGCTGCAATGTCATCATGTGGTTCAAATTTCCATTCTTTGGCTACATAGTGTCATTCAGTGCACATAAATGCAAATATGAGCCGGATGCTGGTATCTCATGCCTGTAATCCTAGCTACTCAGGAGGGTGAGACCAGAGGATTGTGGTTCAAATCCAGGCAGGTCAGGAAGGTCCAAGAAACACTTATCTTCAATTAGCTACCAGAAACCTGGAAGTGAGGCTGTCGCTAAAGTCGGAGAGCACTCAAGTTGAGTTGAAGAGCTGCGAGGCAGTGCCCAGGTTCAGTGTTCAATCCCCAAAACCAACAAAAAAGTGCAAATATGGCTTTAAGTTTTCCCCAAAGGAATGAGGAAGTCAACAGTAATCTTCCCAAAGGATTCAGTGCACCTACTTTTGCTGAGTTATTTAAGTTATGTCTTCTTTTCTGAACACATTCTCTTCTTTAAAAATTGTCACATATTAGCTTTATAGTAAACTTCATCTAATATTTCTTGGTTCAAAAGAGAAGTCCAGGGGCTGGGAAGGTGGCTCAGTGGAAGAGTGCTTGCCTTGCATGCCTGTGGCCCTGGGTTGATTCCTCAGCACCACATAAGCAAAAAGAAAAAAGCCAGAAGTGGCACTGTGGCTCAAGTGGTAGAGCACTAGCCTTGAGCTGAAGAGCTGAGGGTCAGGGCCCAGGCCCAGAGTTCAGGCCCCACGACCCGACCAAAAAGAAAAAAAAAAAGAGAGGTCCATGCAGTTGATGTCACTTAGCTTTCTTACTCTCTTAGTTCAAAGTCAACCCAGGCAGGAAAGTCTTTCAAACTCTTATTTGTAATTAAACACCAAAAAAGCCAGAAGTGGAGTTTTGGCTCAAGCAGTAGTATACTAGCTTTGTGGGCAGGTGGAAAAGAAAGACAACTGTTCAGGGAGAGGGTCCAGCCTCTGAGTTCCAGCCCCAGAACCAGCACAAACTAAACAAATAAGAAAACAAAACAAACCCTGGGTATTTATTTGGGACTCTCATTAAAGGAGTAGTGGTCTGAGTAGAGGCTGGTTTTGCTGATCATACTCACTGTATCCTGCTTTTTTGAAACCTTTATTGCTATGGAAAACTCAGGACCAGACTAAAGGAATTGATAACTGACTCCTGCAACAAGAGAATCATCTCAGGAGTGAAACATCCATCCATAAGACACTTCAAAACCTCCATATCTTTGTTTCTTTGCAGTAGAACACTTTTAAAGCAAAGTTATTTACTTTTGTTTTATGCTGGTCTTCAAATGGCATATTGTTTCCTTTGTAATACTCTCAACCAGAAGTTTACAGACAAGTTTTACATGAGTAAAGAACACACTCAAAAATGTCAGGGAGAGATTTTCCTTCAAGCCTTGGATTCTTTTCTTGGGCAGTAAAAAGGAAAGCAAAATTTAACTTGAACTTTTTCATTCCTCTATGTTCAATTTCTCTCCTGAGATCAATTTCCACATCTAGTAACAGTTACTTTCAATTACATCCAGTAAAAATCTATGGTGCTGCTCCAGATAAAATGAATATTTTCTGGCTTCATTGAAATAGCCCAAGGACACTTTTGGACATGAGGTAACACGTGGTTCAGAGACAACTTAGTAAAGAGAAAATATGAAATTTAAATTGCTTATGGATACTTTATTCTTGAGTACATTTTATTCAAACTTCTTAAGTGCTCTGTAAATTAAGGTGAATTTTAAATAGGAAGAAGGTTCTCAGATCATTTTTTGTGAGTGTATGTGCTGTGCATTAATTTCCCAAGAGGACATGAGTTAACAGTAAGAGAAACAATAGCAATAATCAGAGAAAAAAGATTTCTGGGAAGATGGCGGAGGAGAAGCTGGAGGCTAAACAAGCTCTTGCATAGAAAGCAGTTTTAGAGTTGCAGTGAACAGGCCTAAGCCAGAGAATCACACCAAGTGTGCCATCACAGGACAGAGAGTTAGGCCAGAGAGGGAAAATCCAGTCAAGGAGACAGATTTGAGCACTTGCCAGCAGCCGCCACTGCTGCCACCGCCACGGCAGCAGTGGTGGTGGTGGCTGAAGCCACCATACCTGCAAAACAGAGAGTCCGGGACAAAGGAGCCAGACGCAGCAGGCGAGCAGATTCTACTTAATACCAGCAAGAACTGACAAGGAGCAAACATCTTCATGCTGCAGTTAGCAGACCAGAGACAACCCAGGAAACAAGACTTGGCATGAGTAGAAGCCTAACGTCCTCACCCCTTCTCAGGGAGCAGAGGAGGGAAGGCAACCCCTCCTCCCCCCAATACCGGAGATCACCATCTTTGATACTGACAAAGTTGAGCGGAGCTTCTAGCTCCAACTTAGGCCTTGGAAGAAAACTAGAGGCATTTAGCAGGTCACAAGAACCTAACTGACCTGTCAGACTCAGCTCCACCCAGGGAAAAATCACCCAGCTCGGACGCCAGCCCCAGGAGTGGCTTTCTTCACTGGGTAATCAGAGCCAGAGGATGTCCCTCCCTTTAGCAGCCTTGACAATCAATTGAAATTCAGTAAACATAAACCCTGAGAGTGGCTCCTGGCTAGGCTCTGTGAGTTTCTGACAAACTAGCCCCTGGGAAAAGCTACTGTTTGTTGAAAGGCCTCATCTCTACCCAGAACCTAGCCTCATCACAGCATCTCCAAACTTGAGGAAAAAGCCATCTCCCTCTTTTGTGATACTCAAAGCAGATCTCTTTCCCACTGAACAAGCCTGGGAAGAGGATCACAAAATTCATAAAAACTGACTTAAGAAACCAACCAAGCCACAGGAAAATCAAACACCACAAGCAGACCAGAGACTCGAACAAGAGGCTGGTTAAGGACACAAGGGAGATAATGGATTTTTCCCTTCCCTTCCGAAAAAATAAAAAAAAAAAAAATTCCATTTTTTTGCACCTTTTATAAAACTTTTTTTGTAAAACATTTTTCTAATTTTTAATTTTTACTTTTTTTGAAAAAAATTGTTTTCTAGTAACTTTTTTTTCCTCTTATAATTTTTATTTTAGGGGTATATGTGTGTGTGTGTTTTTTGTTTTCTTTCTTTTTTTTTCCTTTTTCAAAATTTTTTTTCTTTTTGGTTGAGCTCTACTGAACTTCTGATCTTTATTCTTTCTTTCATATCCTTTTCTCCTTTTCTTCTCTTTCGTTCTTCTTTATGTGACTTAATTATTGTTCTGCACATCCTCAGATAAACCCGTAGTCGATTATTCGAACTTATCCACCATTGTGTACACACTTAATCCACAAATTTCTTACTCAATTCAAAACCTCTGAGACTTAAATTTATTAATAGCAGTACAACCTCTTTGTACCTATATAATATTTTAAGTATTTGTATTTTTAAGTTATTCACATCAGCTTTATTTCCCTCCCCTTCTCTCATTATATTCACGTTCTTCTCTGAATATTTTGTATTCGGCCCAACCCAATATTTTTAATTATTACTATTCTATTTTTTCTAGTCCCTTTTTACTCCTTTCTCTTTCTTTTTGTTTTTCTCTCTCTCTATTTTCATCCTATCCAACCTATTTCCTGCTTTGAGATTAGGATTTAAAAAGTTAACTCTCCCTGTGCCTTCCCACATCACTCTATTCCTATTTTTTACACACATCTCTCCCTAAACCTAATAATTTCTGGTTTACCAAATTCTTCTTTGCGGTTTGTAGCCCATTAATATATAGTTGTTTGATGTTGAAGAGAGGTATCTGTTGAACTAGATTGTATCTGCAGACTATTGACAGGGAAAATACCGACTTTGGTTGATGCTTGCATTAAGTCAGTGTTCTAGAACAAAACTGGTGTTATTTTCATCCCAAATGGGCAGAGTAAGCTGGAAAAAACACTAGAAAAATGGCAAGTCCGGGTATCTCAACTCCTACTCATGATAATTAGGGGACAGAACAGATAATGAGTAATCCAGAGGAGAGTTCCCAAATAACTCTACAAACACTGCTGGCAAACATGATAAATTAAAAGAATAAAAAAATACAAAGGACTCTGTATGAGCGTGATAGGGAGAGAGACGAGCAAACAAAAGGTCAATGGAGGCAAACAAAAGGTCAATGTAGGAAAAGATTGAAAACCATCAAAGGACTCTGTATGAGCATGATAGGGAGAGAGAGGAGGCAATCCAAAGGTTTATACAGGAATACCATGAGCGTGAGGAAGCTAGTCAAAAACTGATAGAGGATTTGCGTGCGTAGCTTGAGAAAACTCAAAGAGAAAGGCAGGAATGGCATGAACAGGCTGAGAACACTCAAAGAAAACTACAGGAATGGCATGAACGTGAGGAAGCTAAGCAAAGAGTAATACAGGAATTGAGAGAGCAGGATGAGAACACACAAAGATTACAAAAGGCATGCATGGAATCCATGCCTGACGGAAGTCAGGGAGACTACAAAGGGAATGCTGAATGGAACCCAACAAAAGGAATGGGAGTCCAAGGAAACCATAACCAATCAACTAAGTGATTTGAGAATAAACATTGAACACCAAATTAAGGAAGTAAAGAAGTTCATACAAGATCTAAAACAAAGCTTCAGCAAAGAATTTGAAGCCGTCAAAGCTGACCACTTAGAGGGAAAAGAAATAAAAACAAAGTAGAAAGACTTGACAGCAGGTTAGACCATGCAGAAGATCTAAACTCGGAGATTGAAGACAGCCTAGTTATTTTAGAGAAAGAACATACAACCATGCAAGACAAGTCCAAGAAATATGATAGATCTATCCAAAACTTGGAAGACACCATCAAAAGTCCTAATCTAAGGATAATAGGTTCTGGAGTACCTAGGTACAGAAGTTAATGGTCTAGGTAATTTGTTTCACAGGAGCCTAGCAGATAACTTCCCAAACATGCAAAAAGATAGGCCTATTCAGATATAAGAAGCTTTTAGAACTCCAAATAGACCAGACCAGAATAGGACATCCCACCGTCACATTATAATCCACACAGGATCAATTCAGACCAAGAAAAAGATCCTTAAATCTGTCAAGGAAAATGATTAATCACCTATAAAGGGAAACCAATTAGAATCACCTCAGGTTTCTCAGCAGAAACAATCAAAGCAAGAAGAGCCTGAAATGATGTATGCCAACGCCTATAAACAAACAACTATCAATCAAGAATAATGTACCCAGCTAAACTCTCCTTCATAACTGAAGGCCAAATAAAAAACTTCCATAGCAAAGAAAAATTGAAACAATACGTCTCCACAAAACTAGCCCTACAAAAGATTCTTAAAGATGTCCTACACACAGAAAACCAACAAGACCACAATAAAGGCCAAGAAACTGCACCCAAACTGAGAATCCAAGAACCATAGAAAAATCCAGTTTTTGTAACCCCCAAGAAGGTGGATAACATAGCAGGCACTCCCTAATACCTCTCAGTCCTATCTATCAACATTACCGGACTTAATTCTCCAATTAAGCTTCATAGACTGTCTAGTTAGATTAAAAAGCAAGATCTTTCTATCTGCTGCCTTCAGGAGTCATGCGGCGAACGCCTTCTCGGCCAGCGAGGAAGAACGACCACCACACCAGGAGTCTTCTCAGATCACACTTTATTGGAGAGCTTTTGAGTTGATGGGAGAGCTTGAGCGAGAGACCCCGTGTACAGAAACGTGGCCGCTTATATATGGAATAGGAACACGGGTCGTTCTATCATTGGTCGTCTACCTTTCACCGTCACCAGGTGCCACGGGATTGGCTGGGGACTCTACTTGGCTCACGCATGCGCAAAGCCCGGGACCCACAGTCCCGCCAAGCACTGCCTAATATGGAGTTGTTTACCTCAAAGCTGCAAGGAAGTGGGCGCCATCTTGTAATGGCGTTCGCCCCGGCTCCCCGCAGTTCCCCCTTTTTGTTTTTGGCAACAGGTAAGAGTAGAGGTCTGTTCCCTGAATAGAAGAGGACAATGCAAAGCCTTCATTCCAGGTTACCTCTCCCCAGAGGATGGCCCACCAGTCCGATGCCTTTTTTCCAGGGGTGGGGAAAGCACGGCATCAACCCACATGCAAACAGACTTGCTCTTCTTGAGGAGATGGAGGTCTTCCCCAAGTGCAGTGCATACGCCTAGCACCCTGTCCCGTATTGTAAGCTGCATACCTGTCCCGGTGCAATGGGATCCCCTGATCCCTCGGGGTGCTAAGGCTATGCAGGATGGCAGGGCTTAATTGCCCTTTAGGGCTGACAGCCAAATCTGGGGTGAGGATCCACTTTCCAAGGCGGCTAATGCTTGTGAGATAACAACCTTGTCACTTCTGGTTTGGGCTCGAAGGCGACAAACCAACCATAGGCAGACTACGCATCCTCCCAAGCAGCAGGCCAAAAACATCCCAACTCCCACCCACTCTTTAAACCAGGAAACAGCAGAGGAGATCCAAGCCTGGAGTCCCTCCACAAATCCGGGGTCCACTCGCGTTGAGTTCACTGTAACTATGGCAATCCGCAGCTGATCCAGCATCTCATCAAATTCGCCGGTCCAATTACCTAAAAGATAACAAATAATCGTGGGAAAAGTCTGGCATCATGTTTGACTGGCATCGGTCTCGGGAACACCGACAGGATCCCTCATCTGTGTTCCTCCTGGCTGGGGCAGATCTTGACCATCAGTAGTATCATCATTATCAGAGTCATTTTTCTTCTTTTCTTGGTCTTCTTTGACAAGTCGTGTCAACCGACTCGGGACCCAATGTGGCGTTTCTTGATCCTGCGGAAAAACACAAACAACTCCCCTGGATCTCGTAATAACCGGATCCGGTCCATACCATTTATTATTGATAACATCCTTCCCCATGACCACGTCTTTAATATCCATGGAGTTTCCCACCATATGCCGATCTGCGGCGGACTGATTATTGTCATTTAAAATTAAAAAATTAAGGGTAAAAAGTGCAAGAGAAAGTCTTTCCCTGGGGGACGCTGACTCAGCAATTCCCCCTTTTTGTTTTTGAAGCATTTCTTTTAAACTTTTATTAGCTCTCTCTACTATACCTTGTCCTTGTGGATTGTAGGGTAATCCTGTGGTGTGGGCAACCTGCATTTGTGCGCAAAAGGAGCGAAAACCATGGGAAGTATAAGCAGGGCCATTATCCGTCTTAAGTCTAAGGGGCTTTCCCCAAGCTGCCCAAGCTTCTAGGCAGTGTATTTTGACATGAGACACCTTTTCTCCTGCCAAAGGTGTGGCATGAATGACACCAGAAAAGGTGTCCACAGACACATGTAAATATTTCAATTTACCAAATTCTATCAGGTGAGTAACATCCATTTGCCATAGGGCGTTTGGTCTCAACCCCCTGGGGTTTATCCCTACATGGGGAGGATGAAGAAAGGTAACACAAAATTTACAAGCTTTAACAATATCTCTTGCCACATGCCTGGGTAAATTATATCTTTTTCTAAGGGTATTTGCGGGTACATGATACAATCTATGAAAGTCCTTTGCCAATTCTACAGGATCGGCAGCAACCAGGGCCACAGCCCGAGTTGCCTGGTCCGCCAGGGCATTACACCTTGCCATCAGGCCTGGCAACATAGAGTGGGCGCGAATATGTCCAATATAAAAGGGGTGCTTTCTATTTAGAATAAGGGATTGAATCTGTAACAAAACATTAGAAATTGTACTGGCCTGCTTAACTGAAGCAGCAACTTCAAGGGAAGCAACGGCATTTACAACATATAATGAATCAGAAAATAAATTAAAAGGTTGATCAAATCTTTTAAAAACTTCAAGCACAATTAAACTTTCAACAGCCTGTGGGACATTCGGGTGAAAGTTAAAGATCACCGGCTGTTTGTGTCCTTGAACAAAAAAGGCACCTTGTCCAGATTTAGATCCATCTGTAAAGATGGTCGGGGCATTAACTAGGGGTTCCTTTGAAGTAACAACAGGGAAATACACTAAATTTTTACTAATAATAGCAAGCAAAGGATGTTTAGGATAATGATTATCAATTACATTGGGAAGTGAGCAAACAAGAACCGCCCAAGTATCCACAGTAGCAGCCAAAATCTCAACTTGTTCACGGGTGTATGGAATAATTAACTTATCTGGAACCTTTGCGAAGTGTGTTAAACAATATTTTATGCCCAAAAGTGCTTGTTTAGCCACTAATTCAGGAAAATATTGGACTGTCTTTGCTCCCACCGAGTTGCCATGAAGCCACCACAAGGGGCCATTTTGCCACAGAACCCCCGTGGGGTAATTTTTTGTTTTTAATATACACAAATCAATAGGTAATTTTAAATCAACCTGTAAAAGTTGAGCCCTAGACAAAGCTGCTTCAACCTTTTGTAGGGAATTTAGTGCTAAAGGTGTCAGGGATCTAGAGGAGGTGACTTCAGTGTCACCCTCCAAAATGGCAAACAAAGGTAACAACTCTGACCGAGGGATATTAAGAAATCCCCTTATCCAATTAATATCTCCGGCCAATTGCTGAAAATCATTAAGTGTTTTAAGATGACCAATTTGAATGGAAAGTTTTTGTGGCTTAATCTCAGTGGGGGAAACAACGGTCCCCAGAAATTGAACAACACTAGACTGTTGAACCTTTTCAGGGGCAATAATCAATCCTTTGTCAGCTAAGGTTTTTGACACCCACCCAAACACTCTATAGAGAATCTCTATCGAGGGCACAGCCAACAGAATATCATCCATATAATGGATAATCCACACTTTTGGGAAATCTTTCCTAACAGGGGTTAGTGCAGCCTCCACAAACAGTTGACAAATTGTGGGGCTATTGGCCATCCCTTGGGGGAGAACCCTCCACTGATAGCGAGCATCCGGGGTTTCATGATTAACAGAGGGTAAGGTGAAGGCGAAGCGCTCCCTATCCTTCTCATAAAGAGGTATGGAAAAGAAACAATCCTTAATATCTAAAGCTAAAATGGGCCACTCTCGAGGTAACTCAGAAAGTAATGGAAGTCCCCTTTGAATGGGCCCCATAATTTGCATCTGGGCATTTACTGCTCTAAGGTCATGTAATAATCTCCATTTTCCAGAGGCCTTTTTAATCACAAAAATTGGGGTATTCCAAGATGACACTGAAGGTTCAACATGCCCCAGCTGCAGCTGTTCCTGGACAAGAATTTGAACCGCTTCCAATTTTTCTCGAGAGAGGGGCCACTGAGAAACCCATACCGCCTTTTGTGTTAACCAAGGTATGGGTACCGCACCTTCAGTGGAAGCTTTGTTTTCAGAGGCCCCTAAGAAAAAACCCAAACCCTTTCTGTCCTGCTTAGGAAGTGGCTCTATCGGCTCCTTGCGTCCTTGGAGACATCGACCAAGCCCCAAGGCCGGCATAAATCCTTGCTGTTTCATCATATTCTGACTGGCCTCAGAGTAATCATTGGTTAAAGTTAGCTTCAGCTGTTGCTGCACATCTCTTCCCCAAAGATTGGCTGGGACGTCTACCACAAATGGCTGCATTTTTCCAACCTGGCCTTCGTCTGTTCTCCAAGTCAATTCTTTTGCACTTAACTGTGGGGCATCGACATAGCCCAGCCCTTGCAAGGTCTGGGAGGATTTTTGAGTTGGCCATTGCTTTGGCCACTCCCCTCTTTGGATGATGCTTCTATCTGCCCCTGTATCCACCAGTCCCTCAAATCTTCTCCCTTCCACTTGGAGAGTTAGCATGGGTCTTTGGTCTAAAGTTATGGACAGGCATGTAAGGTCGACTCCAGTGGAGCCTAGCCCTTTATCTCCTCTCTTTATCTCCTTAGCAGGGAAGTTGCCATGAAGAGAAGGCAAAAGCAGGAGCTGTGCGATTCTATCCCCGGGAGAAATGGACACCACTCCATGGGGGACATGGCAGAGGACCTTGATAGTCCCCGTATAGTCAGGGTCAATCACTCCCGGGAAAATTATTAATCCTCTCATTGTGGAGGAGGAGCGTCCTAAAACTATTCCTACAGTGCCTTCATCTAGGGGTCCTGTCATGTCCGTCTCCACAATCTGGACTCCCATCTGCTGTGTTAATACCAGTCCGGAGGTGGCACAGAGGTCCAACCCTGCGGAGCCTGAGGTTGCTCTTTTTGGCTGGGGGGTTGTTGCGGGTCCTGTCCGGGAGCCGGAGTCTGAAATGCCCCGTAAATTTTCGGGCCCTGGGGACGAGGGCCTTTTTCCCCGTTTTTTGGCTCTTGTTTTGAATCAGTGTTTGGAATAATTTGGGGGATAGGATGTCCATTGATGTCTCTAACTGATCTGCATTCGTTGGCCCAATGCTTCCCCTTTTTACAACGAGGACACACTCCTGGAGTCCTTGGCTGCCTGGGCATGTTTTGCGCAGGACCACCATTTTGTGGGCACTGCTGTTTAAAATGTCCCAACTGGCCACACCGAAAACATCCTTTTCCTTAATTATCTTTTGCGGCCCTGGCAGCCGACAAGACAGCAGCCGCCAGCCCCGCATTGGTCAGGGGGCCACCCACTTCTCTGCAGGCTCTTAACCAAGCTTGTAGGCTTTGGGTTCTTACTGGGGTAATTGCCCTCTGAAATTCCTTGGTGCTTTGTTCAAAAATGATTTGTTGTACAAATGGCATGGCTGTTTCCAGATTTCCTAATACCCGCTCGGCTGTCTCTAGCATACGGGCAATAAAATCAGAAAATGGCTCATTAGGGGCCTGAGTGATTTTTGTCAGATTGCCAGCCGTCTCTCCCTTGTTTGGGAGGGCTCGCCAGGATTTGTAAAAAAGAGTATTCACTTGTCGATACACTTCAAAGGGATATCCTGTTTGATCTACAGCATAGGGTCCCTGCCGGAGAAGCATATCTACGGTCCAGTCCGGGTGCCCGTCACGGACATTTTGTCTGTATTGGGCTTGAGCCTTGTCTTGAACAATAGACCGGAAATCGAGGAACTGCCCATGATTAAGACAGGTACAGGCTACCTCAAACCAGTCCGTGGGCGTCATAGCATTGACGGTCAGTCTTCGGAGCAGGGCAGTGGTATAATTAGCCGTTACTCCATAAGTCCGGACTGCCTCAACTAAATCCTTAAGCTGAGAGTAGGAAACTGGCTCAAAATTTCTTTCATTAGTAATTGGATTTTCAAAAACTGGAAAGGCGGCCGCCAGCCGCGACCAGGTGCTCCCTTTTATAACGTGACTCCGCCCCGCCGGCGGGTACGGTGGGGGGGGGGGGCGACGGGTGAGGGCCAGCTCCTTTCCTCCTTTCTGGCTGCTGCGGTACTCTTATCGTTTGGGGACGCCACCCCCCATATCTGTCTGCCTCATACTCAGCCGCAGCCTCTTCTAAGTCTTCATTATCAGCTGGATCGAGCTGCTCTCCCTCCTCCTCTAACATTTCTTCCTCTGAGTCACTCACAGGATCACTGCGTTCTTGGTCCTGCCCTTCCACATGTAGGGCTGAGAACCGGTTTGAAAATTCCTTCAAAGAAGGGTATAGGGGTCTCCTTGAGACCCCCTCTTTGTGGTCATCCCCACAACGCAGACAGGCACAGAGAACCACCAGAAAGACAAACCACAAAGGAAGCAGCAATGCAAGCAAACAATAGTCCATAGTAAAAAACAGCATACCTAGGGATACTTACCAACGTCTCCTCTCCGTGTGTTGAGTTCTGGCTCCTGTTCAGCCTCTTGCGTGGTTCCCGGGTTTCGGCACCACTTGCGGCGAACGCCTTCTCGGCCAGCGAGGAAGAACGACCACCACACCACGAGTCTTCTCAGATCACACTTTATTGGAGAGCTTTTGAGTTGATGGGAGAGCTTGAGCGAGAGACCCCGTGTACAGAAATGTGGCCGCTTATATATGGAATAGGAACACGGGTCGTTCTCTCATTGGTCGTCTACCTTTCACCATCACCAGGTGCCACGGGATTGGCTGGGGACTCTATGTGGCTCACGCATGCGCAAAGCCCGGGACCCACAGTCCCGCCAAGCACTGCCTAATATGGAGTTGTTTACCTCAAAGCTGCAAGGAAGTGGGCGCCATCTTGTAATGGCGTTCTCCCCGGCTCCCCGCAGAGTCACATCTTACCTATAAAAACAAACACATTTTGAAAGTGAAATTCTGGAACAAAATCTACCAAGCAAACGATCCCTATAAATGGAGGGAGTTGCTATCCTAATATCAGATAAAATAGACTTCAAATTAAAATTTGTGAGAACAGATAAAGAATGTTGCTACATACTAATTAAGGGATCTCTCCTTCAGGAGGATATTACAATTCTAAATATCTATTTGCTAAACAACGGAGCACCCAAATTTATCCAAGAAACACTACTTTTCCTCAAATCCCCAAAAGATCCAAAGACATTAATTGTTGGGGATTTTAACACAACACTCTCTCCACTAGATAGATCAACTCGGCAAAAACTCAACACAGAAAAAGCTGATCTAATCAATTGCATAGATCATCTATATTTAAGAGACATCTACCAAATATTTCACCTAGCAACATCAGAATACACGTTTTTCTCAACAGCACATGGAATATTTTCAAAAATAGATCACATTTTAGGCCACAAAGCAAACTTGTCCAAATTCAGAAACATTGAAGTTATACCTTGGGTTCTCTCTGACCACAAGGGAATAAAATTAGAACTAAACACCAAAAGACACCAAAGAATGTCCGGTAACACATGGAGGCTGAACAACAAACTACTGAATCATGAGTGGGTCATGGAAGAGATTAGAAAGGAAATTCAAATGTTCATGCTATTCAACAAAAATGAACACATAAATTAGCAGCTCCTCCGGGACACAGCCAAGGCAGTACTCAGAGGTAAGTTTATAGCTCTGAGTTCCAACATCAACAAATTTGAGAGTTCTGAAACCAACAATTTAATTAGACATCAGAACCTCCTTGAAAAATAACAGCAAGATAAACCCCAATCCAGTAGATGGAAAGAAATAATTAAAATTAAATCAGAATTAAATGAATTAGAATAAAAAAAAACTATATAAAGAATCAAGAAAACAAAGAGTTGGTTCTTCGAAAAAGTTAACAAAATTGACAGACCCTTAGCAAATCTTATCAGAAAAAGAAGAGAACACACCCAAATAAATAAACTCAGAGATAAGAATGGAAACATCACCACAGAAACAACCAAGATTCAGAACATTATAAGGCAAAACTTCTGAAAACTTTATGCTAATAAGTTTGAGAACTTGGCAGAAATGGACCTTTTCCTAACAAATATTGACTTGCCAAAACTAAACCAAGATGAATTAAACCAGCTTAACAGGCCCATATCAAGCATTGAAATAGAAACAGCAATAAGAGACCTCCTAGCTAAGAAAAGTCCATGACCAGATGGTTTTACAGCAGAATTCTACAAGGCCTTCAAAGCAGAGCTCACACCAATACTTCTCCAACTCTTCAATGCAATTGAAAGAGAAAGTTCACTACCGAACACATTCTATGAAGCCATCATAACCGTCATTCCAAAACCTGTCAGGGACTCATCAAAGAAAGAGTACTATAGACCCATTCCTTTGATGAACATTGATGTAAAACTTCTCAACAAACTTTTGGCCAATCGACTTCAACAATTCATCCAAAAAATTATACACCACGATGAAACAGGATTCATTTCAGGAAGGTAATCCTGGGTCAATATTCGCAAATCAATTAATACTAATCATCACATCAACAGGAACAAGGATAAGAAACACATGATTGTCTCAATAGATGCAGAAAAATCATTTCACAAGATCCAACACCCCTTTATGATGAAGGTTTTGGAAAAATTAGGAATCCATGGAACATTCCTCAATACACTAAAGGCTGTAAATGACAAACCTAAAGCCAGCATTATACTTAATGGTAAAAAACTAAAGCCATTTCCTCTTAACTCAAGAACAAGACAAGGATGTCCACTCTCTCCACTTCTCTTCAATCTAGTATTAGAATGCCTAGCTACAGCAATAAGACCAGACGCAAACATAAAGGGGATCCAAATAGGGAAAGAAGAAATAAAACTCTCCCTCTTTGCAGACGACATGATCTTGTATTAAAAGAATCCCATAGACTCCACTCCCAAATTACTGAAGCTGATTCAAAACTTTGGCAAAGTAGCAGGATATAAAATTAACCCCCAAAATCAAAGGCTTTTCAGTATGCCAACAATGAGAAAAGTGTGGCTAAAATTAGGGAAGCAACTCCATTTGTAATAGCCTCACAAATAATAAAATACCTAGGAATTAACTTAACCGAAGAAGTGAAGGACCTCTATGATGAAAACTTTAAAAACTTGAAAAAGGAAATCAAAACAGAATTTAGAAAATGGCAAAAACTGCCATGCTCCTGGACTGGAAAGATTGACATTGTGAAAATGGCAATAGTTCCCAAGGCTATGTACAAATTCAATGCGATATCTATCAAAATTCCAACCTTATTCTTCAAGGAAATAGAATAGGCACTCCAAAAATTCATTTTGAACAATAAAAGACCCTGAATAGCAAAAATGCTCCTCAATGGAAAGAACACTGCTGAAAAATATCAATACCAAATGTCAAACTCTACTATAAAGCCATAGTAATCAAAATAGCTTGGTACTGGCACAAGAACACACCTCAAGACCAATGGGATAGAATTGAAAACCCAGAAATGAACCTACAGACCTATAGCCATCTAATCTTCGATAAGGGAGCTAAAAAAATAGAATTGAAGAAAGACAGCCTCTTCAGTAAATGGTGCTGGCAAAATTGGTCAACTACTTGTAGAAAACTAAAGCTAGATCCTTATATATCACCCTGCACCAGAATCAACTACAAATTGATCACAGACCTCGGAGTCAAGCAGACACTTTGAAAAGATTACAGGATGGAATAGGAGAAACGCTACTTCTCCTTGGCGCCGGCCGAAATTTTCTTAATAGAGAACCGGAAACACAACAAATCAAAGAAATGTTGGACAAATGGGATTGCATGAAATTGCAGAGCTTCTGCATGGCAAAGGACATAGCTAGCAAGATCAATAGAAAGCCCAAGATTTGGGAGAAGATCTTCACTACAATGACAATGGACAATGGCCTCATACAATGGACAAAGGTCTCATATCTAAAATATACTTGGAACTCAAAAAGTTAAATCCCCCAGCAACAAATCCTCAAAGAAACAACTGCCCAATAAATAAGTGGGCTAAAGTCTTAAAAAGAAACTTCTCTGAAGAAGAAAGAAGGATGGCCAATAGACACATGAAGAAATGCTCAACCTCCTTAGCCATAAAAGAAATGAAAATCAAAACAGCATTGAAATACCACCTCATCCCAGTTAGATGGCAAAAATCAAGAACTATAATAACAACAGCTGCTGGAGGGGATGTGGACAGAAGGGAACCTTACTTCATTGTTGGTGGGGGTGTAAACTTGTTCAACCACTTTGGAAAGTAGTATGAAGGTTCCTCAAAAGACTCCACATAGAGCTCCCCTATGACCCAGCAATCCCACTTTTGGGCATTTACCCAAATGTTTACAAACAAGACCACACTAAAGCTACGAGCACAACTATGTTTATTGCAGCATTTTTTTACTATAGCTAAGATCTGGAACCTACCCAGATGCCCCTCAGTAGATGAATGAATCGAGAAAATGTGGTATATATACACAATGGAATTCTATGCCTCCATCAGAAAGAATGACATTGCCTCATTTGTTAGGAAATGGAAAGATTTGGAAAAAATTATATTAAGTGAAGTAAGCCAGGCCCAAAGAAACATAGGTCCCATGGTTTCCCTTATTTGCAATATCTAGTATATGTGTGAGTCAAGAAGAAAAAGTAAGATAAGGTGATGTTAGGAAAATTAACCCTAAGATATGTATTTAAATGTTTTTTTTTCCTTTCATGCCTTTGTTTCTAACGCATTTGTAAGATTATTTCTTTGTTGCATTTTATGCCCCTCCCCCACAGTATAACCCATGCTTTCACTGTATTTGATGTCGGTATAATTTGTGGAGGGGAAGGGGAAAAACAAGTCGTTTAAATAAGGATACAAATGGACCCCTTGCAACAATGAGAAGTAAAAGTTGTCATGTCTAAAATGAACTTTACAACTTTGGTGGGGGTGAGGATTGCATGGGGGAGCAGAGGGGGCTGGGAAGGGAGGGGAGGGGGAAACAAAGAAGGAGGCTACAATGCTTGGTAAGAAATGTACTCGTTATCTTGCCCATATAATTGTAAGCCCTCCGTACAGTATGTTCACAATAAAAAATAAATAAATTTTAAAAAAACAATTGCTTACTCTTGAGGAATTAATTATTACAGATACTTCATAGCTTTATCCTCTACCTGAATGTGGCTATTTTTGTGTTGACTTCTCAATTTGTAACACCCCATTGGAAACGGCATCTATTGCAGAATTTCATAATATGCACAAATGTACTGTTTTGAATCTCTCAGATATGGAATGTTGAGAATGAAAAAAATTAGTAGTTGTTAGTCATAGTAATTTTGATGAACACATATATTCTGTCCGCTTAACAACTTATTTAATTTTGAAAGTTATGGGTTTCCATAGCATTAAACTGTTTTCTGTTTTATAATGAGAAAGTACTAAATTTATTCTTTTTTGAAAAACTTGGCAATATATTATGAATATATTGTCTAGTTGGATAAAATTCACGTTGATGACCCTCTGATAAAGAAGAGGTAATTAATTCACATTAGATGTCAAATAGTATTGATTTTTAAAATGTTACTACATAAAGAATAATATTTACTGTGCCAATACAGTGAAATTACATTTTATACAGCTTATTTTTTCAATTTTATTATCAAATTGATGTACAGTGAGGTTACAGTAATTGTAAGGTAGTGAATATAAAACATTTCAAACTTGATACCCCTCCCTCATTTTTCTCACAGTTTTCCTTCACCCCTTCACCCCTCACAAGTTGTAATGTACATTTCCAACATATTGCCTTGTGAGTGTTGCTACTGCATTGGTTTTCTCTTTGTCCTTTGTTCTCACCATTTTGCTTTTCCTCTTCCATTCCTATTTAAGGTAAATGTATTCACAATACAAAATCAAATACAGCAGGAATGAACCATAGGGGAAAAACCCAAAGAAAAAAAATCACATAGTTCATCAAAAACAACAACCACAAATAAAAAATCTGGTTCTATATCTTGGAATTAATTTTGCTTAGCATCAGCTTTTATGGTTATATATAAGCAATACAAAGCCACTGGAAAATAATAGCTGCATGGACACTATATCATGAAAACAGCATGTTAACTTTTTGATGGTAAAGGTGGAATTAGGATTGGTCAATTCGCGGTTCTGATAAAGGAATTTCAAGAATTTTAAAGTTTTGACAGGTAAATTTGAATTAATAAATATTTTAACAACTTAGCCTATTAATAAAAGTTAAAATTGCCTGGGAGAATAGGCTTTCATGCAAAGAAATCCACGGAGACTTAGTAGAGAGGGAGCAATGTGGGTGAAGTTGGTTCTTTTTCACACTAGACAAACAAACCTCAGAAATCTTGCTGTAAATCCTGTAGGTTCCTTTGGCATTATTCTTACCCAGGAAATATATTCTCACTGTGTAAAACAAGGTTGTATTGGAATTTAAATTCAAAGTTCTTAAAAAATAAGACATCAAAATTTGTGAATTGACCTTTAATTACCAAACAGTAAGTCTCTGAAAAAGGTAATTTGGGTCAAAATATTTAGGGAGAAAGTGCCCTCCAAAATGAAAGAAGGTGTTGGGTTTACAAATTTCTGTTTGTAACACTTTCCACAATGTCTTTGCATGTGAAGCAGTGAAACACAGAAAAAAATCTGATTGGATACTTCAAACTAATGAATTCACATTTCTAAGTGACTCACAAATAATAATATCCTTATTAACATGAGATAGTGAAGACTTCTCTTATTACATAAGCTAAAATGTTTTGGGTTCAGAAAAGAATTGAGCAAATGGAAAAGGTAAGAAAACATTGTTCTTAGAAGCCCTAGCTAAGTGTATTGGCTTCAGCAGTGAAGGGAGGCCAAAATTTTCTATAAATTGTGTTAATATTTTTACTATGTAAAGTGATTTTACAGAACCTATTTGGCTCACTAAAACACAGAACAGATTGAATGAAGACATGAAAATAAATTCCACATCCAAATGAGGCAACTTAAAGAGTTTTAAAAGAGATATCATGAAGATGTAGAAGTGGTGGAACCCGTATAGTCCTTCAGCTTCACTAGACTTGAAGCCAAGATGCTGTGATTAATTGGAAATCAGGCAAGAGCTAAGAGGAGGACATAGAAGCAGGATATAGAAGCATTGTCTTTTTGTAACAGACACTGTCTTCTTAGGTATAGGTGATTTAACTCTACTCTCCTCCATACAACTTGGTGAACAAATGCAAGACCAAGAGAAAAATGATCTATTGAAATTATTTTTCATAGAATAACTTAATTGTTCCTGATATGGTATCTAAGGATTGTCTTAAGAGAAAATAAAAGTGCAGTATTTTTCAGTTTCTCTAACCATTTTCTTAGCAAAATATATCTTTGAGGTTAGAATTGATTGAAACAAAAGTGATGGAGTCCTTATTTTTGTGGGCACTTTAGACACAAGAAGACTTTTAATGTAAAAGAAAAAAACAAAAAATACAGCCAAATATTTGTGATCACAGCTTCTTGGACTGTTTTCTGGAGACAAAGTTTTACATTAGATTTCTTCTCATTAACATAGATGTTGTTTCATGGCAACCAAATGCAAGAGGCAAGTTTAATAGACTCGCTTGGCCAATTAAACAGCGTGAAAGATGAAAATGGCAAATAATATTTAATGAATTACTTTGACCAATTACTTTGCCAGAAGAAAGAAGGAAAAATATAATTAAAAATCAATTGACTTAAAAGTATAAAGAACAAGTAGTGAAGAGAGATTACCGAAAGCATAAAGGATTATTTTCTCTCCAGTGGAGTAATGGGTTCTTGATCTTGTTTCTTGCGTTCTATCTTCTCAAGCTATCAAGTGTGTCTCACGACTGGATTATCCAGTTCAGACAGAGAACTCGTTGAAGCAAGATACTAGTTCCTGCAGGTGTAGGTGATTTATATAAAATTTTAGACATTCTATTTAAACCTGTTCAAAATTCTCCCCTATCCCAAACTTCCCTCTTTGAACAGATTTCTTGGTTTTCCCAAGACTACCTTTCATTAACTGCTTAAAATTTTGAGAGGTCATATTCATACTCTCTAGAGATTGCTGGTTGGTTGTTATTTTTGTGTGTTTTTGTTTTTTATTGTGTTTTTGAACTGAATTTCGTAAGGTTATGCAAGTGTGTTACAATTAAATATATCCATCTAATTGTCCAATGCTCTTGGATCAATATCACTCCTTCCACCATTCTCAACCAACCTTTTCTCCAAGATTTTTTTTCAGATTTACCACTTCCTTTATCATATGTGTACATTGTGTATTCTAGCTGTACTTGCCCTTGTTCATTTTTCATTCATTCTATGTCTTTACTATAATTGCGTTCTGGTTTCAACTTCCTGATAGTCATCCTGTTAAACTCTCTATTAATACTTTGAAAGGTTTAGATACATTTGATGGAGTTTCCATCCTGTATATGCTTGAACTGATGTCAGCTTATATTTCCATAATTCACTCATCTGCAGTAACAATTTGCAAGACTGGAGACATGAAGCACCTAAACATGATTTTATTCTCATCCATTTGGAAGATTAACCTTTAGTAAAAAAGAAAGTTAAAAAATGGCACAGAATGTATTCCTAACTACCAATTTTTATAAATGGCTTTGTAAAAAGGTGTGATTGTTTTATTTTACATGGAATAATATTTTCTACTACCTATAAGTTATGGAAAAAGAAGATAACTATAATTTATTCCTGTAGAGGAATATGATCGAAATAGAAGACAGATTTTATGTTTGTCACATCTCTCATGAGTACCCATATTCAAAACTTAAAGTCATATTTTTTACTATGTTAGACAGATAGGAAAAACATAATATGACATATAATAAGACAACTATTTGTGACATTTTAAAATGTACTTTATTAAATGATGACATTTACTTTATTAGCTAACGTTTTAGTTTGAAATTTGGGAGGCTGATCTACTTAACACATTTCTGGACGGCCCCTACTGTAAAACAGAAATTGTGGGTGTTACTATTTCTACACTTTAATGAATGGTTGAACGCGTTTGTTATTAGTGCTGGGTAAATAATTCAACTCCATTGTAACTTGTTCTCTACCCTTGAAAAACTTGTAATGTCACTAAGTATCATCTACTTGTCTATTGTTATTTTGGCGAATGTCATTTTAAAAATTTAATTTGAAAAGGAATAACTTTCAGGAGATTAAATGTAGATTATCATTGGTTTGAGAGTGACATTTTTATACCACAGAACCATGTTGTACTGAAGTCCCAGTGTTTTGAAGCACTAAGGATCTTCTCAATGTTTTTCTGAATTATATTTGAACTCTAAGTAAAGTTTTCTGGGCCTTGGTAGACCAATTATGGATCTATCCTTCCAGGAACTATTTTTTGGCCCACTTATGCTGGACTAAAATCTTTCATTAATCATAGGAGAGGGGTATTAAAAATAATCTTATGACACTTTGTGAACTTGTTCACTCATATGGTCTGGTCATATGTAAGTTGAATGTTTGAATTATGGTACTTACTCTCAAATTTTGTGATCTCATCTTTCAAGTTGCATTGTATTTCTCAATTGCTTACTGCTAATTCCTGCATCTCAAGAATTGGGGTCCTGAAATATAGGAAATGAGAAATTGAGATGGATCTTCAATTACTTTGTGCTGGCATGTTGCATGGACCTTGGTGAGAAGCCTTGACCTTGTCATCTGATGATGCAGGTAACTGGGATCTGGGATCCTAAGACAGAATAGCATTTTTTAGACATCTTATCAGCAAAATTTGGGCATAATCAGTAGGAATGGTTCAGAAATATGTAGAATAACAGTTTGGAACCAGCGAGTTAAAACAATAAACAGAGAATCAAGGTAAACTCCCTTATAGATTAGAGGAAAACAACATTGTTTTTTTACCATGTGAATTCAGAAGACCAAGAACATTTAGAATGTATCACAACTTTATACCAAAGACATTGCGTTGGTTCTTTATCTAATATACATTTTAAACCTAAGTATTTATATTCCAATTCTATTTATTGGAATAAATATATATCAATTTATTTGTGAAATTATCAACTAATTCTAGTACGTTTCACTGTGTGAAATATAAAATCAGCACATATAAATATAAAATATATAACTATATATAATATAAGAAAAAGACACATATTTTACATTGTTCTGTTGTGGTTACTGTACCAAAGGCAGCTCTTTTTTATAGTATTACTCCATTATCTCTACCTCAGTGTTTGATAGAGTTGGACCTTAAGCCTGACCATTTGTATATTTACAGCCTGGAGGCAAGAGAAATCACTGTGATTAAAACATTACTAATTTAAGGGCTAATAATGAGGAGAAAAATATTGACTTCTCTTGCAAATATGAATATATTTGGTGATAGAAAGGCAGTAGTGTAAGTTCCTGTCTGGTTGGATGGTAGACAGGCCAGGACATTAAATAATCATACATATGAAAAATTTTTTCACCTTCTTGGTTTTAGCTACTTTTGAAATGTTATATATATATAATGGACAATTATATTTTGATAAAATACCTTCTAGTCTGAACAGTTCTGTCTGAACTGTTCATCTCTCTATAATCCCTTGTTACTAAGATTAGTTTTGTTCAAGTAAGACAATCTATGCTCTCAGTGTAAGATATTCTGATTGGTCTGTTCCTACATGGAAGAAGAGTAAAGGGTCAGGTAGACATTTGTGCCAGTAAGACCTCATTTGGGAAAATGTCAGCTGCAGAAGGTGAGAAGTAGCTCTTAAGCAAGGCTTACTTTGAATCCATTAGCTCCACAAAGCTAATTCAGTTGGATAAATAATACTTGAAAAAGCCAACACCTTTGTACTTCACTATAAATTATTGAAAATATGATCAAATTCCAAATGAAAAAGACTTAAAATTGTCATTGATAAAAAAATGCAAATGTGAGCAATCTGCTGAACAATATAAATTTTTTCACTATTCACAGAATTTTAGGGAAATAAGATCAATAGCATTGTTAGGAACAATAAGGTTTCCTTCTTACAAGTAGGCACCCATGGATATACGCCTGTATAAAGATTGCATCATTAGGATACTACATGCTTCCGCAGCAGGTCTACCTAAATTACAACAATACAGAGATTAACATGGCACTTGCACAAGGATGATATGAAAATTTGTGAAGTATTCCGTAGTTTTCATTCTTCAGATGCAAGAAATGAAAAACAGTTATTAAAAAGTTGATTACAAAATGACAAGTGTAACAACACACGTAATTCATATTATTAAATTTAGTTTGACATCAGTGTATTAAATCTTCACCTCAGAAAGACGTTTATATAGCATAACCTTTACAAAACTTTTGAAATTAGACAACATTGTCATTTTATCCCAAAGAAAAATAATATTAGGACCTAGGAAAAAAAAGGAATCTTAAAATGTTTCTATATGGAATACAATCTGAAAGGACACATTAATGAACCTATATATTATAAAATAATATAGAATTCAAAGTATATCTAGGAGAGAATAAAATAAATTATGAACATTATACAAACATAGAATATAAAGTATTTTAAAATATTCTTTTTCAGACAAGCACCAGAAATACTTTAGTTTCTGTACTACTCATTTCAACAGATAAGTTAAAATTATTTCTGATTTAAAAATCACAAACTCTGCAGAAATCATTATACATGTATACAAAAACTCTTGAATACATTTGACACCCATTGCAGGCAATTCACTTGGAAGAATTCCACGGAATTCATGAATTTTTACAGTACGGTATTGGTGTTGCCAGGCGCTGGTGGCTCACTCCTATAAACCTAGCTATTCAGGAGGCTGAGATCTAAGGCTCACAGTTCAAAGCCAGTCTGGTAAGGAAAGTCTGTGAGACTCTTATCTCCAACAAACCACTAGAAAACTGGAAGTGAAGCTGTGGCTCAAGCAGTAGAGCACTCACTTTGTGCTGAAGAGCACAGAGATAGCACCCAGGCCCAGAGTTCAAGCCCCATGACAGACCCCCCCCCAATAAAATAAATTTGCACTTATTTGGATTGTGGAAATATTTTGTATGGACACGAAGGATGGACTTGCATTTTTGAAATTTGAGAAACTTAACCCGACCATTAGGACTTACGAGAACAATTTGTACAGCCTTCTACAATTTCATAGAGGTAGTGATGCATACTTATCCTTTGGGCAATTTCGAATGCAGTTTCTTCTAAGTTGTTCTTCAGGCCTGGTTTTATATAATGGTTGAACAGAAGGAGATCCAGCATATCTTTGCTATCTCAATTCTCAGCAGCAAGATGTAAGGGGGTCAAGAGGCCTTTAGTTTGGGCATTGGTATCTGTATCACGATGAAGTAAGAAAGATGCCATTCTGTTATTATTCCATATATATGCACTGTGCAGGGGTGTCCAGCCCTCTACAGTTATTGCATTTGCCACTTGAGCCACCAACTCACGGACAATGTCTAAGTGTCCACTGTAGGCTTCCTGATAAAGAGGGGTATACTCATCGTCATCCCTAGTATTCACATGAGTAACCTTTTTGGAAAGTAGTCTCTGCAATTGATACCATTCCTCACTTTTTCATCATGTTCCGTGTCTTCATCAGAATTGCCTATCCAGAGACTGAGTGCAAGTGGGAATGATGTGTCCATGTATTTCCCTAATAGTTCACGTTGGTTGAACTGTTCAGAAAAATCCAGTGAATTTATTTATGATTTATTTTTCCTTTTTCCATTTTTACTATTCTAAATTATTCTAACTGGGGAGTATGGAATTGATAGAGAGCAGAGGAAAGACCTCCATTTTCAAAGGTACAGACTGATAATATGGAGCAGTGGTGTCTTCATGTGCAACTTATTCTAGGAATGAGAAAAGATGAAATAATGCCTTCTATATAAATGCTTTGGAAAATGGAAGAGCAGAAAGTGAAATGATGCAACCAAAAATATAAAAGCAACATAAATTAGGATATTTATGGAGCAATAATATTATCTATGAGAACCATGAAAGAGAGAGAGGAAAAGAGAGACAGATGTGCAATGACCTAGCTAGCCACAAAATGCATGCCTCTGATTAGAGGCAAGAGCAAAGATGGAAATAGAATTTATGTATTTACTTGAAATTAGTAATTGCATTTTTAGTAGCCTACATAAAGAGACATAGCTTTGACCAAATTGCAGACAAGAATCTAAATCCTTGATAATTCTAGTACCAAATCTGACTGAAATCAGTTGAATCACACTTTTTCTGTATAATGAAGGAATAGGTCCAGGTTAGGAAAGCAGCTAGAGAAGGCAGGCCAATTGTATCTATGACAAAACTTTGTGGAAAATGGTATTGAGGATTACTTACTGTAGATTCACTTGCACTGGAAGCATGATTCTTAACTATTGCTTGCAGATCCTCAACTATTGCTTTGATAATTATATTCTTCAAGAAGAAAAAGTGGGATTTAATTGTTAGCAAAGTACTACTAATACATTTTGACTTCTCATTAAGCACCTCAATCATCAAAAACACATTAAGACAATAGACAAGCCTACTTTTTTTAGATGATAACAAGTGTCTTTGAAAAACAAGGAATTTAAGTTGTCATGCAAAGGACTTCGATTTTACTACTGCATTATACATTTTTTCTAATGTTGGGTACCAATAAATAATGAATCTATTAGAAAGCTCTTAAACCTCATATGTCAAATGGTGGGTTCTCTTACACTATATTATGGTATTTTTTATGTATGGTCTTAAGAAGAAATTTAAATTACTAACTTGAATTTCTGACAGGACAATATCATCACTGTAAATCTTGCTTCTATACTCTCAGTTTTAAATTACTATTTAAGTATGTGCATTAGATAGGTATAGAGAAAAAAGTAGAAGCCACACTGGTGGCTCCTGTCATTAATCCTCGCTAATCAGAAAGATGAAGTCTGAGGATTGCGGTTTAAAACCAGAACAAACCAAAAAAAAAAAGTCCATTAGATTCTGATTTGAAAGAAACCATCAAAAGTTAGAAATGGAGCTCATGTACAAGCAGTAAATTGCCTTGAGAAAACTCAAACAAAAAAATAACAAATTCTGGGACAGAGCCAGGCCCTTAGCTCAAACCCTAGTATTAGCACCAGACCACTGAATTAATTAGGTAATTAATTACTTAAAAATACATTAAGTGGTCACATGTGGAGGGGCAGGATGTAACACCCGTAGTGACTGGATTGTGTATTATTTTGTAGCAAGGCAAATTATCATTTGTACTAATCGCTAAGATTTTATTTGAACTTTTTTTTACAATAAACCATGAATTTAGCATGCATGTGTATGTGTGTACATGTGTGCACATATATGTATGTGTATATGTGTGCATGTGCTGTTGCAATGTTGCTTGCCAATGTGGACAGGGTGAGGCTAAAAAGAGCTAACTGTGTTGCAATGTTTTTATTTATCAGTGTTCTGTCATGTCATTTCAGTTGAACCACCCTTCTCTACATTTTATTTGTCAAATAATAACATCATCAAAATCAAAGCATTTACAACATTAAGTTAGATAAAAGAGATCATTTTCAGCTCTTATTATATGTTAGGTGAGAAGATACAGACAAAATTAGGTAGCAAATTATTGCTGTAAGATGACTGTCAGTACAAAAGGTGTATTTGACCTGTTAAATTGGTTATACTTTTAAGATATGCTCATTGAGTGAGTTTGGCCGACTTGACCGAACAGGTATTACTCTCTGCTTATTCCTGGATAAAGTCTTTCCGGATTTCTTTTTTTTCTGGGGGTCCGTTCATGGGGCTTAAACTCTAGGCCTGGATCTGTCTCTCAGCTCTTCAGCTCAAGGCTAGCGCTCTGCCCCTTGAGCCACAGCACCACTTCCGGCTTTATTCTTTTTTTTCTTATGTGGTGCAGAGGAATCGAACCCAAGGCCTCATGCACGCAAGGCAATCGCTCTACCACTGAGCCACCTTCCCAGCCCTCTTTCTGGATTTCTGTTGGAAATAACTTTCTTTGAAAGATCATATCTATTCTCACTAAGAGATAATCAGCTCCATATTTATTACAGTTGAATATCCCATCAGATTGACTGAAAATCGGTATTGTGGATATGCTTATTAGATATTCATTTCAAAAATGAACGAACAAACAAAAAACATGTGTCTTCTCCATATTGTGGATGTATTTGAATTCGTTTTGTACATGCAAATATATCTTCAGTAATGGCTCTTTTGTGAGAGTAACTACAGCAATTTTAATAAATAAGGCTTTCTAATATCTTTTTCAATAAAAATACCATCCCAAAGCGAATCTTGCAATTTCTGAAAAGCCTTTGACTATTTTAGTATTATTTCAGTTCATTGACTATAGAGCTAAAGATATTTCTGAAATAAATATTGTTAAGATCTGAAAATGTAAGTGGGTATATAGGCATTTTATGCATCATTTTATGAAAATCCAGTTTTTATGAAACTAAATGAAATAGAAAAAAAGAATGTACCTGAATTTGGTAAGCTAATTAATTATTAGTATAACTTTGTTTTCTATTAACACAGTCCTTTTAATGTAGATGTTGCAATTAAATTATTTCCTTTGTTTCTCTGTATTTCAGTTGTTTTTAGAATCTTTGTAGTTATAGATTAGGATTAATCTTGTGTTTTGTGTCCTACTCCCCAGAAAATGAGTTATTTTCAAGTATTAATAGTTTATAATTGAATCTTCAGTATCATCAGAAATTTTTTAAAATGCAGTAGTTTGATGACTTTTTAAAACAATTGTATTCACAAGTTGGAGAGTCTTTAATTCATGCTTAGGTCTTGGTGTCTACGATTTTTACCCTCTCGTTCCTAACATAAATTATAGGTCAGGCTGCATTTTTGCGTTTATGAAAGGTAAAATATTTATCTGGGGTCAAAGGTGATTTTTATATCAGTCTTGCTTTAATAGTATTTTAAAATAGTACATTTCTCTCAAAATTTTGGGTATAAAAAGTAATCAAAATACTTGTAATGGTAAACAACTTAGGTGAGCTACAATGTGGAAATGATTGGTCCATAAGACCTTCAGTCTGTTTACATTAAGAATTGGACAGGTCATTCTTTCATTAAGACTGTGTTAAACAGAGATTTGGTCCCCAGACAGTGCAGTGTTGAGTCATGGGATAGAATATGATTTCTCCTATTTTGAGTTAGAAATCAAGAATATTACACTTTAGCAGTTCCTTTCACCAGGGAGGTATGAATTGATTATGAACTTGGAGTTTTCATATTACAGTTACCTATTTTCTAAAAAAGATAAACTGAAGTATTATTAGAGTGTACACAATAATTCTGGGAAATTTTCCTAGAGTTAGTAGACTAAGTGCTGGTATTTAATCATAAAATAGAATGATACAGTGGGAGATGGGCTAACACTTACCATGTGTGCAATGTTGTACTAGTAACTCCAACTCTGAAGATTTCAATATCACCATCTGAAAATTTAAAACGGAAGTAGTTCCACTTTATGGAATCATTGTGAGGATTAAATTAGATACCATAAGTAAATCAAATAGGCATTTGATATTTCTACTTGTTATTTTATCATGTGATGAATTTTAAGATTTTTGCTGTAATTTTTATATTGTGTTTATTTAGGATATGAAATGTGATATATTGATATTCATTGCATTGGTCACTTTTCTGTCATTATGAGGAAAATACCTGCAAAGAAAATTTCTGAGGAGGATACTATTATGTTGACTTATGGTTTAAGAGAACATAGTTTAAGATCAGCTGTCTCCATTGTTCTTAATTATACTTTTATTAAATAGTTGTTCAAAAGAATTTCCATTCCACAAATCAGTTTATAAGTGCAATGTATCTTTACATATCTTTCCCACACCCTTCCAAATCTCACCCTACTTTCTTTTTTTCTAGTTTCATACTATCTGCATTAACTATTATGCCTTCACTCTCTTACTCCATAACTCACTTTATTCCTTCCCTTTGACTTCCCTTCACATCTCCCAAGTGATCGTTTCCTGGTATTCATTTTGTTGGATTAAAAGTTCAATTGTATAAGAAATTACACCTTTTAAATACTCCTCAGCAAATAGCATGCTTTGGTTAATACTGTTGTGTAAACTTGCATAAAGTTCTAGCTTCCAAATACGCGACAGAACATGGGTCCTTTGTGTCTGGCTCTGACACATATATTTTGCTTTTACAATATTTAATATGTGAATATTTAAAAATTATTTTCTTAATTGTTATGTTTGTTAAATTCAAATAAATTTATTTTTTGTAGTTCTAAACATATATGTCTAAATAACAAATACTTACTCTATTTTTAAGAAGCACATACTTTATTAAGAAAAGCTTCATCACCTGATCACTTTTTTGTAAATATTTGTACTTGAATTTAAAAAAATAATGTTTGAGCTGGGCCTGGTGATTTGTTGCTTCCATTTTCTAGCTATGGTGGGAAATGAAAATAGGGTTTGTGATACAGGAGAGCATGAGAAACTATGAGACCTTATTATAAAAATATCCAGAGTGAAATGATTAGAGATCTAGCCATATCAAGAACTGGCTATCATATACTAAATCTTGAGTTAAAACACTAATAACATCAATCTTTGTCAAAATAGAAGAATACATGTTTTAAAAATGTTTATTATTTAAAAATTGTTTGCAAAGGTTCACATATCTTCTATTTCTTAATTTTCAATTTACTTAATATTTAAGAATAAAAGTATATTGTGACTATTTTATTTCTACAAAACTTTAAAATAGTACCAGGAATATTATGATTTCATATATTAACATATTTTTACTATTTGTGATAATTTCCTCTTTAATATGATAATATCAATATTCCAAATGAGGGTATGTGGTGTGTGTGTGTGTGTGTGTGTGTGTGTGTGTGTGTGTGTGTGTGTGTGTGTGTGTTTATGTGGGTTTTGTGTGTGTGTGCTTTGTTTGTACTTTGTAATGCTTGGGAGATCACACCATTGTTCACATATGGTAGGCCAATGTTTTACCACTGAGCTCTACTCTCTAGTTATAATCTAAATAGTGTTTTAAATTATGACTTTTAAATTGTCAATGCTAGTATGTTTTTCCAAAATTATATATGATAAAATGTGGTCCACCTTCTATGAAGGTTAGCAATTTTTATTATTATTTTATTGTTACTTTATTGTTATTTAGAATTTTTCCACTGTCTTTCCACTTCCAAACACTTGTGTTTGTTATTGACAAAGATTTTACTTTGCTTCTTTTCTCTCTTCATTCTTTTTCCCTTAGAGTTTACCTATTCTTTCTCTTATTTCTTTGGAAATTAATTATTATATTTCTATTACTATTTCTTTCCATTGTAAGAGGTCTATACAATGCTTTATTTTCTATTTTATTTTTCCCATCTTCTCTGACTCCCAGTCCAAACTATTAGGTGGATTAAAAAGTAACTTGATTCAGGACACTTTGATTATTTTCCTCATTCTCTTCTCTGAAGTTTTTCTGTTCTTTGATCCACAATACCAATGATATACAACTCCTATGTGGTCCATCATTCTATCACCTCTCACTCTGCTCTGTTGTACAGCTCAACTCATTATCATTCAATTTTATGCTATAGAGTTTTTAAATCTTAACTCATTCCTAAATTAATTTTATTTGCTTCAAGCATTTTCTAAAGACATTTTTCTATATATAATATCTGGGTTCTTGTGTTTTCACAAGGTGCAAAATATAAGCGACTATCAAACATCTAGATATCTCAGTAGAATATTGGTCCATCGGCTCAATAGACTCATATGTAAATTCAAGGAATACAGGTCAGTTAGAACAATCCTGTAAAACGATGTAGCTTGAGCCCTCTTACTATTTTTGAATCTTATTACCATGTTTAGTAATGAAGACAACATAGTTTTACTATAATATCAGATAAAAGAATGTAACAGATTTATCAAAAATAAATTCTTATGTGTCTAGGGAAGTTGAGTATTTCTTTATATGTCTATTGGCCATCCTTCTTTCTTCTTCAGAGAAGTTTCTCTTTAAGTCTTTAGCCCACTTTTTTATTGGGATTAGAGTTGTTTCTTTGAGAATTTTTCTTGTGGGATTTGGATTCAAATTTTTTTTTCTCTTTCTTGCGATTGTTCTTAACATATTTTAAAGATGATTCCTTTGTTGTTTGTATGTCCCTCTCCCATGGTGTAATACCTGTTTTCACTGTATTTGATGTTGGTACAATTTGTGGAGGGGAAGTGAAAAAACAAATCGCTTAAATAGGGACACAGGTGGACCCGTTGCGACAATGAGATGTACAAGATGATATGTCGAAAAAAGAACTTTACAACTTTGGCCTGCTGAGGGGCAGCGGGGTTGGGGGTGGGAAGATGTGAAGGGATGCGAAGGGGAAACAAAGGAGGAAGCAACAATGCTTGATAAGAAATGTACTCATTACCTTGACCATTAATTATAACCCCTCTGTATGGTATTTTCACAATAAAACAAATACTCAGTTTTATGGTCAATAGATTTTGAAAAGGATCCCATGACTTTATGAAATAAAAATAGAATCTTATGGTTATATTGGCACTATTACCTCCCTCGATTTAAAGAATGATCTTAGACTACTATCTCAATCCTTATACAAAAATTTAAAATAAAAAATGATTATCAAACTAAATGTGAGATGTAAAAACCTATAAAAGATTAATGTAAAAATTCATGACATTCGATCAGTAGAATCAGTAAAGATTTCTAAAAAATGACATGGAAAGCATTAGTGGTAAAGAAAAGCAAGAATAAACCGTATAATATCAACTGATAGCCTTTCATAATTCAAAGGACACTATAACAGGAGTGAAAACATATCCAACAGATAGAGGGCACATATTTGTTAATGCTACCATGTTAACGTTACAATGATTACGTATTTTTATATCTTCTAATGATATATAAATTTTTCCCCAAATGGGATATTTCTTACAGAACATATGTAAATTGATAGTCAATAGGAAGAGCATATGAAATAAGCTCTCCTTTAGTATCTAAGAATAAATAAAAAGAAAACTCACTAGTATGACCAAAATATAAAAAATGACTCAAAATATAGTACTGCATTTGTGGAGAAACTGATATACTCCACATAGCAAATCGATTTGTATAACAATGCAATCATTTTAGCAAGCAAGTTTTTAAAAGGTCGAAGAGAATTGCATAGGATCGCTCCATTACACTTCTATGAATGTATGTAAAGAGAAGTAAAAACTTTTTTGGACAGGGAATGTAGGTCATTGACAGTGCACTTGAGTATTATGTTTCAGACCCTGGGTATAATTCCACAAACAAATTTTGAAAAGACATACTATAAAGGATGTATGCTGGACAAATTCCTGTAAGTGAATTTTATATCTATTTTAATGTCTGTTCTAAAATTTACAGCATTTCTAGTTGAAGAAATGCAAGTTTCTGAAAATTAGGCTTGGAAAACCTATGATTGTACAATTCACTTCCAAAGAACTAAAATGTAAACAATAAAAGGAGATAATATATTGCAAGTGAATTACATGTCAGCAAAAAAAAAAAAATTGTTAAAAATACTTCACACAAAATGCAGAATACCTAAAAAGATGCTTTTGGTGATGGCTAAAAACTTTGTAAACTACAGTTTTTAAAACAAAGATGTGATTTCTGTTTATTTTGAGGGTTTTTTCTTTTTATTTTGAATTTATAAATGTATGTGAAGGAGGAGGCTGCAATGCTTGATAAGAAATGTATTCAATATCTTGCCCATGTAATTGTAACCCCTCTGTACAGTATGTTCACAATAAAAAAAAATATAAAAAAATGTATGTGATAACTGTAATACCTAGGAATTATGCATCACTTCTAAGTAATTGATAACCTTTTCTGGAAGAAACTTTTAGCAAATGACAGAAGACACAAATTTATGCATCTGCATTTTATGAAAGCCATATATTACTTGCTCAATCCAATTGCTTTTCTCTACTTTGTCAGGGAAAAAATATTCTCAAGATAAGAGCCAATAGCAGTGAAAAGAAACAAAATACAAAATCATCTTGATTTATTTGAGAAAATAACAAATGAAATAAAACAATTCCACTTAAGGGAATCCAATATAAGTATATATAAAGATATGCCTGGATGCCAACATCCATTGAATTTTTGAAATTTTAATTTCTATGAACATATGAAAACTAGAACAAGAAAATAAATTTATTTTTTAGAGCAAACCAGACTTGGAATAAATTTCTTAATTGTTTTGAATTACAAAAGAATTGATACTCTTTCCTTTGGAAACATTTAAAAATGTTTATCACTTATTATAATTCAAATACCAAGCAAGAGTACTTTTATATAATCATTACAAATATCATTTTATTACTATCATAATATAGAATAAAAGACCCGCCCCAATATACTACCTACCTAACCTTATTCTTAATTCCTAATCATTACCTAACTATCTTAAATAAACTAAATAGTCACATCTTTAACATAGACGTAAACATTCTATACTTTTACTTAACATTTTTCGAGGGGCATGTATTCATTTTTCTAAGAAATGTTCACAGCAGTTAAAAGATGCTTTTGTGAAATTAATGTGATACATTTTGTTGTTGTTGTTGTTGTTTGCTAGGCCTGGGCATTGTCCCTAAGCCTTTTTATGCTCAAAGACAGGACTCTACAATTTGAAGCACAGAGTTAATTCTTATTTTTAGTGGTTAATTGAAGATAATCTAACAAGTACTTTTCTGTCACTGGCACTTGGTTTGAGGTATTTTTTAATTTTAATTGTTTTAATATTTTTGTTTCACTATAATGTTCATCATTCTACACATAAATTTAGATATATGTATAAATTTCTGATGACAAATAATCTTTAAAAATGTGTCTTTCTACACATAACATATATATATATAAATGTTATGTGTAATATATATATATTATATATTATGTGTAATATATATATATATATATATACATATATATGTATGTATATATATGTATATATATGTATATATATACATATTTCTGAAGACAGACTCCTTCCAAAATGTTATGCTACTATTTTTTACCTTTTTCATTTCAAAGATACAAATCCTATTTTTCTAAAGGTTTCCTAGAATAAAATATTATTTCAAAAGAAAGTAGAGTTTATTACTTTTAAGGGAATTTTAGATATACACATGATATTTTAGTAACATTACAGTATAATACTTGAAAAAGTTCTGTCCAAACTCTTAATTATTTGTGTGTAGTGAGGGGGACAGAGGAAGTTAATTCATACTGGTTAAGAATTTTCAATACTTCCAAAAACTATTCCATAATTTGTTATAAGCACATAGTCGAGCTACCTGATATGGTTTAATTTTTTCTTTGTTTCTTTATTTGTTCTAATTTTTAATATGGACGCAAACACAGTGATAACATTAAAATTATTAATCAAAAGACAAATAATAGCAAAATCATAGACACATATCAGACTTTCAATAATTAGCACTTATGAAGCTAATAATTTTGATGAAGAGGATGATGACCACAGTGTAGCATGATAACAAAAATGTTGTGATTGAAAAGGCAAAAATTTTAGACATCTTTGAATCTAGATTTCCCACATAGAATACATAGTTATAAACAGAGTTGGATTACATGCATTAATAATAATAGGAAAGTTTCAATATTAAGAATATAGGGTTTTATTGAATGACATTGCACCATTTGTTAGGAAATGGAAAGACTTGGAAAAAATTATATTAAGTGATGTAAGCCAGGCTTGTACAACTCATTGCTACAATGGGTCATACTGTATACTTGTTTCAACATTTTGTAATTTCCCTTCCCCTACTCACATTGGAAAAATGTATATGCATGATGCAGGTTGCCGACAACAAATATAGTGAAAACAGGGGCTATACCATGGAGGAAGAAAATAGAAGAGAAACCAAAAAATCACATACTACATGTTACATACCTTAAAAAAATATCAAGAAAGAAAAAACAAATTGTGTCCCTGTCTTGGGGTCCATTTCACTTAACATCATCTTATAAGGCCATATGTACATGGATAATGTTTTAAAAGCCATTTAAGTTCCAAATGTTCTCATTACGAATTTGTCTCTGAAACACATGTTACCTCATGTCGAAAGATGTACTTGTGCTATTTCAATGAATCCACAAAATGTTCATTTTACCTGGAGAAGCACCATAGATTGTTAATGTAAGTAAATGTGCGGAACTGTCACTGGAAGTGGAAACTGATTCCAAGAGAGGAATTGAACATAGAGAAATGACAAAGTTCAAGTTAATTTGTGCTGTCCTTTTAATGGTACAAGAAAAGAATCCAAGACTTAAAGGAAACTCTGTCCCTGACTTGTTCAAGTGTGTTCTTTACTCATATAAAACTTGTCTGTAAACTTCTAGTTGAGAGTATTACAAAAGGAAACAATATGCCATTTGAAAGCCAGCATAGAACAAAAGGAAATAATTTTGTTTAAAATGTGTTCTACTAGAAAGAAACAAAGACATGGAGGTTTTAAAGTGTTTTATGCATTGATAAATCAATCCTGAGATGATTCTCCTGTTGCAGGAGACAGTGATCCATTCCTTTAGTCTGGTCCTGAGTTCTCCATAGCAATAAGGATTCCAAAAAGCAGGATCCAGTGAGTAAGATCAGCAAAAGGAGCCTTTTTTCAAACCTGTGCTTTAAGGATGGTCCCAAAGAAATATGTGGATTTTTTCATTTGCTTTTTGTTTGTGTAGTTTGTGCTGGTTCTGGGGCTTGCACCCAGAGGGTGGATCTTGTCCCTGTACAGGTGTCTTTCCTGGCCACCTGTCCCCTAAGCTAGTACTCACTGCTTGACAGAAAACTCCACATCTGGCTTTTTTATTGTTTAATTAAAGATAAGATTTTGACAGCCTCTCCTGTCTGGGTTGGCTTTGAACTGAAAGAGAAAGAAAGCCAATTGACATCAACTGTAAGGACTTCTCTTTTGAAACAAGAAATATTAGATGAAGTTTATTATAAAGCTAATCTTCGACAAATTTTAAAAGAAGAAAATATGTCCAACAAAGAAGCAACAACTTCAATAACTCAGCAAAAGTAGGTGCACTGAATCATTTTTCTGCTTGGGAAGATTACTATTGTCGTTGTGGTTTCTTTTGGGGAAACTTAAAGTCATATTTGCATTATTTTGTTGGTCCTGGGGCTTGAACTCTGATCCTGGGTAGTGTCCCTCAGCTCTTCAGATCAAGTTGAGCCCTCTGCCACTTTAGGTACAGCACCACTTCTGGGTTTCTGGTGGTTAATGTAAGATAAGGATCTCAGGAACTTTCCTGGCCAGGCTGGCTTTGAATCACAATCCTCTGGTCTCAACTTCCTGAGTAGCTAGGATTACAGGTGTGAGCCACCAGCATCTGGCTTATATTTGCATTTATGTGCACTTAATGACACTATGTAGACAAAGAATGGACATTTGAATGAAATGATGACATTACAACTTTTCAGAAAAATTGAGGTAGCAATAAATATGTCCTCCTTTTCCATGTTGTTACATTAATGACTCATGAGTTATGGACTCTTACATTAGCATCCATCCTCTGGTGTCTGCGTATGTAGACTTAGTATCAGAAATTGTTCATAGAGTAATAGAGAAAGACTGAGATTTTTAGAAAGCAAAGGAGATCAAGTATGAAAGAACAGCATAGAAGGATAGACAACTTATCACAGAGACTAAGAACTAACCTAAGTAACTAGAATGGTAAAGGCAATGAGGAATAAGCCTAGTTGATAACTAGTTCTTCAATAACCAAAAATGCTTCTCTCCAACAGTTTCTAGTATAACTTAGTTATTATTATCATTTATTCCTTCCATCTAGATTTATTCGTTTTCTTCTTTAAAAACTATTAATTAGCCTCTGCCTTTTTGATGCCATGATTTACCAAAAAGATTTCCAAATCTCACTTAGACTACACTTCTGATTGTGATTAGCAGTGACCACTCAAAAGCCTGGAATCTTTGAATCTCCAGGATTAATCTTCACCTGATATCTAAGCACATTCTTGGCAATAAATGCCGTGATCTATTAATACAACTTTTTTTTTTAAAACACACTATTCTAATACAGGTAAAGTAAATGAATTAAGAACTATTGTTAGGTACCAGTTGGAATAAGCAATTACATATTCCAAGTATGGGGTCTTTATTTTGTATTTACTAGCTAAATGACTTTTTTGCCAGTCCTGGGGCTTGAACTCAGGGCCAAGAAACTGTTCCTGAGCTTTTTTTTTCTAAAGGCTAGAACACTACCACTTGAGGCACAGCTCCACTTCCAGTGTTTCTTTGCCTATTTATGTGGTACTGAGGAATTAAACTTAGGATATCATGCATGCTAAGCAATAACTGTTCCATTAAGCCACATTCCCAGAGCCCTAAATGACTGTCTTTCTTAAGTTGATATGGTTTTTACTGTGAAAATAACGTACAGAGGTGTTACAATTTACATGAGCAAGGTAATGAGTACATTTATCATAAATTATTGTTGTCTCTTCCTTCCCCTTACCATCCCTGCACACCGATCCCCTCACCCCCGGCAAAAGTTTTGAAGTTCATTTTTCAACATTATGTCTTGTACATCTCATTGTTGTAATGGGACATTCTTAAGATGCCATTATTTTTCATTCTGTTACTATGTATTGTAATGTAGGCCAGGTGGTAGAAAAGGAAGAGGAATACAATACTAAGTCTAGTAAAGCTGACATTCCAAACACATCACTAAGGAAGTACAGTGTTAATACCTGCCGGACTCATAGGGCTGATACATGTGACATTATTATGTAAAACACTCTTAACCGTCATCTCCGACATCCATAACATTCTGCTTCCATTTCCAAGGTCAAGAGCCAAATATCTTAGCCTTTTTATTGATAGAGTGTTTTGCCTAGGAAGGAAGAAGGAGGATGTGGAAGGTGATGTTGGAAAAATATATATATTGGCTCCCTGCCCACATTTTTGCATTTTAAAAAAGTGCTACTGATGAACTCCTACTTACATCTAATTGCTTATACTGTCTGTACAAGATTAAGATAAATGAAGACATCTGTTCTGGTGGATAACCACATTTATTAAAAAAATCCATTTCTGGAAAAAATGATACTAGATAAGTAAGTATAAATTATTGTCTATATAATGGTTTCTTTCCCCTTGCAGAACAAAAGGTAATATTGAAATGATTACTCCAGCTTTCTTTGAGATTTTTTTTATTGTGAGAATACCGTACAGAGGAGTTACAATTACATGGGCAAGATAGCGAGTACATTTCTTATGAAGCTGTCTCAGTATCAAAATGTTCTCTAATTCCTGTAATATCCAAGCATAAAAGTCATGATTTGAAGATCTCAGTAGTTTTAGAAACAAAGATACATAATAGCTTCCATCCTGCAGAGACATATGATAGTAAGTATGATTGTATTATAGTAATCTTTTTCCTATTTATCTCAAATGTTGCATATCTTGGCATATTACTCTATGTCCTGCATCAGCTTCCTGTAGGTGAGATTTACCTCTACTCTGCAATATTAAGATGGGTCGTGTGACTTACTTCAGCTTACAAAATTGAACCAGAAGTTGTGAAAGGCTATTTCTGGGGGAAGATTTCCATCTCATTGTCTCTGTCTAACAGCTGACATGTTATTCCTTAGCTATAAAAATAGAATATTTCCAGAGGGAATCTTCTTTCAACTTACATACTAGAAGATTACAGCATGTGAAATTGAAGCAAAATTCAAATACAGCCTCATATATGTAATACAGACAGAATTAAGCTAATATTAGAATATGATATTAAGATGTTAATTTCTTATCATTCTTGATTACCTTTATGATAGTTGACTACAGCACACCAGAATTTAATAAAAACTAAACAAGTACTAAACAAACAGGTAACATTTCCTGTTTGATCCTATTATATTTTTTTAATAAATACACATTGTCCATGTGATCACTTGTAGGTTTACCTTTTTCTATAGGTATCTTTTTTCTATAGGTTATCATTTTCTTTTTCACTCTAGAGCACTGTATCTATTATCCACATTCATTATCTAGACATTGTGATTGAGATGAGGAAGAACAAAATATCTAGATTTCTCCTTCTCTTTTCCTCTTCTCCTTTTTCTAGTGTGAATTCTCATTCTTTCTCCAAATTATCCTATTAATAAAGGAAGAATGACACACTGTGGATATCAAGCAAAAGGCTTCAAATCAAGATTTCATTCTTTCAGATACAGTTGAATAAATCAGTGTGGCTCAAGGAAGAATAGAAACATAATTTTTTTCTTTTTCTTCCTTCCACAATAGAGTCTGAACATGACTTCAAATATCTAATAAGCCATTTAGCTTGGTTTAAAAATATAGTTAGCTAAATAAATAAAAATTTTTAAATTTTAAAATAAATTTTAAATAAATAGTAATTTGTTGTTTGCTTTTGGGAGGCATGATATAAAACTGCATTAACACTGTGTGAGTTGAGAGGCTAAATTTTATCAGAATCTAAAAATAATGAAAAATAGATGATTTTAAGAGAAATATCTTGGAGGTACATTTTATTGTAACATAGCCACAGAGACATATTTTCTTTCCTCTCCACACTGATTCAACTTCAATAAACAATTCATGTAATTCAAATACCTGTGTTTCAGTCATAGTTAGAAAAAGACAACCAGTATTGGGTGGTGCATTCTTTAAAAATAGCAGTCATATAAATATTAACCATAATTCAAAAATAATAACAATCAAATGCTCTTGAAAAGAGAAGATTGTGAGCAGAATGTATAAAGTGATAGGGCCAGAACTGCTTCAGCAGCTGCTCCCTGGCATTTAAAACATTGTCATGTACTATGTTAAAACATTGTCATGACAATGTTTTAATCATGATTAATTGCTTTCAGGGACTACTTTTTTTCTAGTTATATCTCATTGAAGAAATATATTGTTCAAAATTAATGAAAGGATAACAGGTTATAGTAGAAAGAATTCTCCACACTCATTGTGTTAGGTAGTAAAATACCTTTCTAAAATATCGTTGTCCACAAATTTTCAATCTCTCAAATGTAGATTTGCATTATATGTGTGTGTGCTTTAAAATAATCACCTTTCATTACTCAAGGAACACAAATTTGAATAATTATCAGATGGGAGAAGTATAACTCAAAGGGGTATATAAAATCCCAGCTGTGGTTCAAAAGGGACATCATTAGATAAGAAACATCAGAAAGATGTAAAGGGTTGGGAAGGTGTCTCAGTGGTAGAGTGCTTGCCTTGCATGCATGAGGCCCTGGGTTCGATTCCTCAGCACCAAAGATAAGAAAAAAGAAAAAAGCCGGAAGTGGTGCTGTAGCTCAAGTAGTAAAGTACTAGCCTTGAGCTGAAGAGCTGAGGGACAGAGCCCAGGCCCAGAGTTCAGGCCCTACCACTGGACCCCCCCAAAACAAACAAACAAACAACAAAAAAAAGAAAGATGTAAAGATGCTACATTAGAAGATAAAGGAAAAGACATCTACTCAGATTCTGAATTTCTGGAAAGTGGAAGAGGATGTAAATGCCTTTTGCACTAGAATCATCTAAAAATATTTTAGCTCTGTAGGTGGCTTGATTATAATCTTGTGAGACTTCTTTTAGATTTTTGTTCTTTAGAACTGTAAAATGATAAATACAGATTATTCAATCCAATTAACTTGCAGAAATTTGTTACAGCATATTTGGTTTAGTAAACTAACCCAAGGGCATCAGCCGTTTCCTGATGCAACTACAGAGTCACCACATATCCTAATTTCTGAGAATAAGAAAAATGTTGACACCAGATTTGTACAAATGTATGATGTACATATAACTAAGGGCCTTGCATTAATGAATTCTTGAAATTCTAAATAATATTTAAATAAGAATCTACCTATCTTTATTTTCACATTTGGGGATCAATAAGTACAAAGTTAAGTAGAAGGCTAGGATAAGAATATGGATATGATCCCTTATTTTCAATATCTAGTATATGTCAGAGTTAAGCAGAAAAGGTCAGATAAGGTGATGTTAGGGAAATGAATTCTAAGATATATATTCAAAAGTTTTTTTTTTCTTTCATGCGATTGTTTCTAACACATTTATAAGATTATTTTTTTGTTGATTTGTATGTCCCTCCCCCACAGTATAACCCCTGCTTCCACTGCATTTGATGTGGGTATAATTTGTGGAGGGGAAGGGGAAAAACAAATCGTGGACCCATTGCAACCATGAGATGTACAAGTCATTATGTCGAAAACGAACTTTACAACATTGGTGCTGGGGGGGGCGGTAAGAACAGGGTGAGGGAGTGGAGAGCTGATGGGAAGGTACGGGAAGGGTAAACAAAGGAGGAGGCTACAATGCTTGATAAGAAATGTACTCATTATCTTGCCAGTGCAATTGTAACCCCTCTGTACAGTATTTTCCCAATAATAAATAAATAAATAAATAAATATGGAAATGAAATCTGTCTCCTCATATTATAAAGACAATTTCTGTAATTTTGTTAGTTTCTAAAGCAATAAAAAAAATAAGATTAAACAGAAACAGAATCTCAATTTTGTATCTTTCCTAACTTTCCAACAGAAATTAGAGAATCCAGTAAAGATACAGCAATCCCACGATGGTACAGGATATTTATAGGATCACTACATGGTGAAAAAAAGATAACAAAAATGGGTCCCCTGGAACAATGGGAAACAAAATCTACACCTACAGAATGTGATATAATTAGAAAATAATTTCCACTATGCCAAGTCTTTGATATTTTAGGTTTGTTAACAGAGCAACTTTCCTCTCTTAGGAAATGACTCTTTATTAATAGACAAGGTTTTGCAGCTTATAATCAAGCAACATATAATGCTTCTAAGAATAACCAAGGCCGCTTCCATCGCTATAGCTGATGAGTAAGAATGACCTTGTGGAATAGTCAATCTTGAAATTTTTCATACCTTTCCTCTTCTTCAACACGAGAAGACCTTGTCAAGATATGTAAAACTTTAATAAAGGATTTTTATATTTTTTATTGTTCACACTAAAGCAAATATACCTTTCCTCTTTACAAGCATGACTTTGAAAGAGTTAGACCCTCACAATTATTTTTTAGGAAAAAGTTTACTGCTTTGGCTTATCTGTTTTCCTGCTTTTGGGTGTTGTTTTCTATTGTTTTGGCAATTACATAGTACAACAAAGTAAATCCATTATGCTTATGTTGAATTGTTCAAAGTCAAGCTGTCTTCAAAGAAAGTTTTCTGTTTCCTTCTTCAGTGCTAACTAAAGTTTAATTATTGCTCTTTAATGAAAGCAAAAACATGATAGTTTCACGTATATTTTCATTGAAACCTGTGAAACAGAAGTGTCTGTGATTGCTTTTTTGTTTTCAAGTAATTTCCTTGGCTATTTTCATTATTGCCTTTGTTCCGGTCTTCTAATCAGGAGCACAAGGTTACACAAAAAGATCTTCCTAAGATATAAGATGATAGGCAGAAAAAAATAAATATATAATTAAAGATTTTCATCTCTTAAGAGACTGAAAAGCTCAGAAGACATTTTGCTATTACTGGTATGGTTAAGATGAATTGAATGTTTTGGTTCTTAAACTAAATGAAATACATGTAATAGGTTATAGTTGTTCCAAACAATGATTATAGCTTATACTTTTCTGCTCCAATGAGATGAGACCTTTGACGAGGTTGGAGGGCATATTGATTTTAGGAGAGAAGGGTTTATTTTAGAATGTCAAGGAAGATTCCTAAAACAGCACTGCCTATCACATATCTGTTAATAATACTTATGGCATATAAGTATATAAACATACAAATATTAATTGAATGAGAAATGTGTGATTTACACAATTGATTCAATGACAAGTACATCCAGAAAACCCTTCTATATATTTCTATAAACTAGCATATATAGTAAGATTTAAAAATTTTTAGAATATATATTTTAGCATTTATGTCCAAATATTTGTTTATTTTTAACTGTTTATTTTTAATATTTTCAGTGGTGAGGCTTGAAATCTGGACCTGGATAGTCTCCCTCAGCTGTTCAGCTCAAATTAGTGCTCTACCACTTAAGTCACTGCCAGTTTTCTTTTGTCTCATTGGAGATAAGAGTCTCATGGACTTTCCTGCCTAGGATGGCTTTGAACCATGATTATCAGCTCTCAGACTCCTTAGTAGCTTGGATTACAAGCATGAGCCACTGGTGCCTAACTATATAATTATGTTTTACATATTTCTGAAGTATTAAGTGTTAATCCCATTCAATAATATGTGTAATGATCAAGCTACATAATATCCATTAATTTCTGCATGTAACATTTCTTTTTATAGTGAATGCTCAAAAACTTATCTTGGGCTGTGATGAAATATCTCTTCTTAACTATAATCACCTTGCTTCTTGTGTAACAAAATTAATATATTTACTTTTTGTCATAGAAGTCTGCTAATTAAACTTATATTAAACATGATTGGTAAAATGAAAGAAATTCATGTTTTCAAAAAATTATTCCTTTTGTTTTCAATTATATTTCCGTGGAAATGTGTAATATTCATTCATTTAACTGTTGAAATTGATAACAATTACATTATATCAAGTTGATTCAAACTTGTATTTGAAAATTGCACACATAACACAAATGTACTTCCACTTTCCTCTATCACATAATTAAAAAAACAGTAAAGCAATGATTGATGTTAACCATTCATGTAGAGAATCCTAGAAACTCAGGGGGCTAAGACCTGAATATTTTAGTTCAATGTCAGTCCAAACAGACAAAAATGTGAAAACTTATCTCCAGTTATCCAGCAAGAAGTAGAAGGTGAGAATGTGGCTCAAGGAATAGAGTGTCATCAGCCATGAGCAAAGAATTCAAGGAAGACCATTAAACATTGAGTTCCAGCCCTAAAAATGTCATATACATACAAGACAACAACAAAAAAGTACTATGAACATCAATAATGAAGACAAAATAGTAGAAAAGATCATGAGAAATGTGTAAACATCTGGAAAACAGAAATCATTTGACAATTTTGATTCATGAGATGAAAAAGTTGCAGTCTCATTTGCACAATCTCATTGTAGTCATTTGTGTTGAAACCTGGCTATTGGGTAACGTGAAAGAGGAGATTGGATTACTTGACATAGCAGACATTGCCTGTGACTATGCACCATCCCACTCTACAAAATCTAAAATCATGCTTGTTAATTTAAATAACACCTAATGTTAGAGACTGGTCCACAGAGACTGGGGTCCTTATTTTGAGGCTTCAGACCAGTGCTTCTGTTTATAACCACTCCTGTTTTAACAGGATGGGACAAAGAGAAGTAGTAGGTTTAATTATAAAAGGGAAGCATGAGAAAGATTCATTTTTTGTTACTAAGGCTCTAACCACTTTAGATTATTTTTCAGGCCAAACCACCCTTTAGCAATGATCGCTAATCTATGGCTTCCACAAACGTGAAAAAACAGGGAGATTACACTATATGTAGCTTTCTTTGTTTTTGTAGTTTCTCACATTTTTTTGTCAGAACTGGTCCTGGATATCAGTTTTCTATATCTTTGCCTTATAATTAGCAAAGCATATTTCATCTCAAGCTTGGACCCATACTATTTTTCATTGTAAACATTTAATATTGACTTCTGTTTTTTAGATGTCATTAAATACTATTGAGGTTAGTATGGATCTTTATGATGTTATAAGAAGAACACAGAGGGGCTGGGAAGGTGGCTCAGTGGTAGAGCGCTTGACTTGCATGCCTGAGACTGTGGGTTCGATTCCTCAGCACCACATAAGCAAAAAGAAAAAAAGCCGGACGTGGCGCTATGGCTCAAGTGGTAGAGCACTAGCCTTGAGCTGAAGAGCTGAGGGACAGCGCCCAGGCCCAGAGTTCAGGCCCCACGACCAAACCCCCCCCCAAAAAAAAGAAGAACACAGATAAATCCCTGAATACATTTTCCAATTTATTTGAATATTTCTAGTATGACATCACAAGTAGGACATTAATATTTTACAAGTACCTTAAGTAGACTTCAGTTGTTTTAATTATTTTGTGCACATATTAAGTCCAATATAATTTTATCAACTCTATATGAATGTACCATATTTAGAGATACGTTTCTTTACCAAAAATAATCTGTCTCATGCTTCCCTTTTATAATTAAACCCATTATTTCTCTTTGTCCCATCCCAAACCTGTTTAATCCTGGAAACCAACACATTTTTTTCTCCAAATTCTAGTTCATGCAATAAATAAGCTTTTTAGGATTGCCTTCAAATCTATGGTAGATTATTCCCTATTGTTGTAGGTCTTAATATTGTATTGTGTTCACTAGAGTTGCCTTTTGGTTCTGTTATTAGAGAATTTAGCAAAAATTATTTCCCATTCACCTGAAGAATGCCTGAATTGATTTCCATTTTTTTGACTAGAGGAAATAATGCTGCTATATGGCTCTGTGTTTTGGCCTTTGGGTGAATGTTACATTTTATTTCTATGAGACAAAACCTGAAGAGCTCAATTCCTGTGCTATGCTGTGGGTATTTGCAAGTGTCATATACTAGGAACCTGTCAAAATGTTTTCAGAAGTGGCTTTCCCATTTGACATTCCTGCCATCATCCAGTTTCTGTTTCTTGATAGCATTTAGTATGGTCATTATTGAATTATGTGAGGTAATTCTCACACATGTTTTATGATGTCATTTTAGTTTAATGTGCATTTATTTGATGACTGATGATGCCTTTCTTGTGCTTATTTTTCACAAGATGTATTTTGCTGGTTTCTAATTGATGTTCTTTTTAACATTAGGTTTTGAGAGTTCTATGTAAAGTCTCGATTTGAAGCATTCTTAAGGTATAGGATTTGCAAATATTTTATCCTTGACTATGGGTACACTTCATCATCATTATCTTCATAATCAACATCATAATCATCATCACCATCATCATGATCATCATCATCATCATCATCACTATGAGCGTTACTACTATTACTGTTGTACATGTATCTACGGTCCTGGGCTTGAACTCAGGGTCCCTGTGATTTGTTGCAATTTGTTAACAATTTACCATTTCAGTCATTCCTCACTTCTGGCTTTTTTGCTGATTAATCAGAGATAAGATTCTTAGGAACTTTATTTTGTGGGCTGCTTTCAAACAGCAATTCTCAAATCACAGCCTCCCAAGTAGCTAGGATAAGATTCATGAGCCACCTGCTCCCAATTTTTATTCACTACTAGTATATGAATTTTAACAGACCAAATTATTTTACACTTGTATTGAGTTCTACTATATCAAGTTTTCCTTTCCTATAATTTTAATGCCAAATTTAAGTATGCTTCATCTCCAAAATTGTCAAGACATCTTTCTTGGCTTTATACTTACATCTCTCTTTTTGTTTTATATGCCACGTTTTAATCCTGTTTGAAGTTAATATTTGCATTAATTGTTATTTTAAGTCAATGTTCATTTTTTAATTCTCCTCAATTCTGTCTAACCTATCATCACTTATTAAAGAGAATGTCATTCCACCAGTGTTTGGTTTTAACCCTTATTAAATATTCCATGATAATATTTATGTGGAGCTAATCTGGTCCCCTATAGACCCATTGAGCTGTATAGTCTCTCCTCTACAAATATAACAATTTTACACTAGCAGCTTTATTATTGGACAGAGAAATATATTCCAGTTTATTTTACTTTGTCAATGATTCAAAGAGTGCTGGTCAGGTGTTTTGAAATTGTCATAAACATAAATAAAACTCTGTAGCTGTGTGCTGTTGCCTCATTCTTGTGATCCTAGCTGCATAGGAGGCTGAGATCTGAGGATTGTGGTTTAAAACCAGCTGGAACAGGAATGTCCATAAAACTCTTATGCCCAATTAATCTCAAGAAAACCAGAAGTGACACAGTTGCTCAATGAGTAGAGCACTCACTTTGAGCTGAAGAGCAGAGGGACAATGCCCAGACCCAGATCTCAAGCCCCATGAATGACCTCCCAAACAGGGGGAGGAGACAATTTATATTTTTTCTCTATTGTATCCTGCAATCCACAAAAATTATATGTCTCCATTTATTTAGATGTTTGCTTTTATATTCAGCATTGTATAATTTTAAATGATGGTGAGTGAATAGCACTTTAATACATTTTGATGATATGTGAAAATAGCACAAAGAAATTCACAGAAAACAGTTGAAAAATAAAGGGAAATGGGAATGGAGAAAGATAGACACGGGTTAATCAGGCCCTTGATCAATATGTGAGTGTGTGAAATATTTCAATGATTATTTCATACAATTAATATACACCAATTAATAAATATCTTCCAAAGGCATTGGTGTTCAAGTATGACATAAAGGATATATACAGATTCTGTGGTGAAATAAAAGAAACATAGATGAGTAAATACATACTTATAGTAATCGTGTAAAGAAACTAAGAACTTTGGTCAACATCTGAGCGCTCATGACTCATTAGACAAGAAGGCTATTGGTATCAAAGGTAATACTAAAATGTTATACTTGAGCCTATCTTTAAGACTTCTTAATGCTATTGCTTTTGATTCAGTATTCTCTTTGTTGTTGCTGTTAGTGGTGGTGGTGGTGTTAGTCGTGCTTCTTGAACTCTTGGCCTGGACGCAGTCCCTCAGCTCTTCAGCTCAAGGTTAGAGCCATAGCACCACTTTGGGTTTTCTGGTGGTTTATTGGAGATAAGAGTCTCATGGACTTTTCCTGCCCAGGCTGGCTTTGAACTGTGATCCTTAGCTCTCAGCCTCCTGAGTAGCTAGGATTGTAGGTGTGAGCCCCAGGCACTGGACTTCAGTCATTATTCTTAGTACGAGGAAAAAATACAAGTGGTTTGGAACCAAGTTGTAGAAGACTAACTTTTTGGCTTCAGAAGAGAGCTGTCAGGTAACTTAAGAGTAGATAGATTTAGCAAAAATTGAACATGTAAGTCCACAAGGAATGCTACAAAACATTTTTGCAAAGTTCCAAAAATGATAAGGATATGGACTGCAATAATTACCTTGGCAATAAAGGACATGTTTGAATATTCTGTCTTTATTGTTACTGTTGTAAATGTACAATGTCATTTTATTCATCTTTGTTGTTGTTTCCTTTATATGTTCTTTCCCCTATGGCATATCCCCTGTCACTGTACTCAATTTTGATACCCTGCATCTTGTATATACATGTCTAGTCTGGGGAGGGGAAGGGAAATTACAAAACCCTGAAACAAGGACACAGGATGACCCATTGCAACAAAGATACCCACAAGACAGTATATTGGAAATGAACTTTACCACTTCATGCTGTGAGTGGGGGGAAATAGGATTGTGGGTGCGGGGGAAGGGAAGGGATAGTGAAACAACAACAAGGAAGGGAAGGGGTAACAATGATCAACAAGTAATGTACTCATTGCCTTACTCATGTAACTGAAACGCCTCTGTGCAACATCTTAACCATAAAATAAAATAAAGTAAAATCAATAAAGGACATGATCGGCAAATAAAGTAAAATGATATCTTACAGACAAATGAAAATAATAATATACATATGTCTATATACATGTGTGAAACCATCTGTATATACATATGTATGTATACATATATAGGTATTTGCATATATACACATATAAGTATGAATATTTACATAGGTACATGTAGTGTGTATATATATATATATATATATATATATACATTTATTTAAAGAAACTTGAATCAGAAATATATTAAGAACATATTAATGCCAATGGAAAAGTTTAACCATCATGAATAAATTATCAAAAATTCCAAATATATATCTCTATAGTAATATAACAACAACCAAGGGACATATGGAAAGATCAATACATACCTAGACATTGCATACATTAGAGATTACTGGAAATAGAAACAAAAATGAGATTGCACTACACAACCATTAAGTAGAAATTGGAATCCATATATATTGGTGCTTGGCACTTAAAATGATATGGTCAGTTTGTTAAACATACTGGCAATCTTTAAGATATTATATATAAAGTTGCTCTGTGATCCAGCATTTTGAAACATAATTTTATATTCAAAATTATTTCAACCTATGTCCAATGAGACACATGTGCAAGAATATACATAGTAAAACCTTTTACAATACCATATAATAAAATATTGAAATGCCCATTGAGGTTGTTATACAATTATACACAGGCAGACAAAATAATATTCTCCATCCATGAGAAAAATTTACATGGACTTACTTTGGAAACAGTAATATTACATGGTAGAAATATATAAAATAGACTACATTTTCTAGTTATATGAGCTTTTTAAAATTGGCACATCTGTAGAGGTAGAATATGAAATAATAACTACTCAAGAGCAGGGTAGGTTGAAATGATGACAGGAAGTGACTACTAATAAATATTGGAGTATTTTGAGAGAGTAGTGATGATAAAATGTTGTAGAACTGAAGGTGATATTGTTACTCCAACCCTTTAACATTCTGAGAATCATTGTACTTTATCAAAGAATTACAGAGTGCATTTGTATTAACATTAAGAAAAATTTTAGAATAGTATTGGGTAAATCTGAGTGATAATTTAGAATTTAAAATCACAGTATTCTGTAATGCATAACTTTAGTATGTTGATAAATAAGACTATTAATAAAATATAATCTGTAATATATTTTCAAGTCAGTGAAAATTATACAAAATTATGTAAATTGAGGGATGAGATAGGATTGAGAAAGATGAGAGATAATGATCATCAAGAGGCATTGTATTGGCCTGGGAATGTGGCTTAGTGGTAGACTGCTTGCCTTGCATGTGTGAAGCCTTGGGTTTGATTCCTCAGTACTACATAGCAAAAAAAGCTGGAATTGGCACAATGACACAAGTCGTAAAGTGCTAGCATGAGGAAAAGTAGCTCATGGACATCCCCAAGCTCCTGAGTTCAAGCCTGAGGACTAGAAAAAAAATTCATTTTATTAAGCCAGTTATTAGTGGCTCACGCCTGTAATCCTAGATAAACAGGGGTCTGAGGACTGAGGCTTGAAGCCAGCCTAGGCAAGAAAGTTTGAGAGATTCTTTTTTGTTGGGGGGGGAGGGGTTCTGTCGTGGGGCTTGAACTCTGGGCCTGGGCGGTGTCCCTCAGCTCTTGAGCTCAAGGCTAGCGCTCTACCACTTGAGCCACAGTGCCACTTTTGGCTTTTTACTTTTTTGTTTATGTGGTGCTGAGGAATCAAACCCAGGGCCTCTTGTATGCAAGGCATGCACTTTCCCTGCCCTGTGAGATTCTTATCTCCAATTAAATCTCAGAAAAATATGAAAGTGCTACTGTGCCTCAAGTGATAGTTCTAGTGTTCATCGAAAGAAGCTCAGGGACAGCACCCCACCCAAAGTTTAAACCTCAGAAGAGAAAAAATTTTTAAAAAACTCACTAAACACTATTCATAAACTGCTTTGTCAAACAGCAACTCCCATACAACTGCTTAAAGTTAATTAAAAATATGATTAGAATAAAATACAAGTCATTTTGGGCACCAGACATAGATAGAATACAGGGGACAAAGTAAATTTTACATCACACTGTTTGAGTGGAAATTTGTTCTTCAGTCTTCTAACATCATTTTTGAAATTGACAATACTGCCAATTATAGTTCATTTTCCTTGAGGAACAGATTGAATTTTGCTGTCTTTTCATATCAAACCATAGAGGTGATTTTTTGCTTCTTGTTGAAGTATATCTGATATTTTAAAGTAGATTTGTCCTAATATAATTTAATTTAACCAATCATTTCATTATCGCAATGTTGGTCAGATTTTTTCCAGTAAATCTTATCCCTTATAATAAATGAGAGCATGCTGTGTCAGTCTCCTATTAATATGACAATACTTTATAAAATTAACTTTAAAGGGGAAAAGATTAATTTTTGGCTTCTGATTTTATACATTTCAGTTTATGTTTCTTATCCTCATTGCTTTGGGTTGGTGGTGGCACAGTACCCCATATCAGGAACATGTGATGGAGTATGTGTATTCATGGAAGACAGGAAGTAAGAAGTGGAGGAATAGTAGTGGGAGAGGGAAAAAGAGGAGGGAGAGGGAGAAGGAAAAGGAGATGGAGACAGAGAAGAAAAAGTAGGAAGAGGAGAAAAGTACTTGATCATAACATCCTCTTTGATCACAAGTTCTCAGTGACCAAATCTCTACAACTATGCCCACTTGAAAGGGTTCACCTCTTTATGGCAACATAGTGAAAGCTAAGTATTAATCCCAATCCTTAATGATTTCAGATTTAATTTCTAGTGTGGTGGGTAGATATTTCTATACAATTGTGATAACTTCTGTTCTTAAGTAATTACTTGAATTAATCAGAGAAGCTATTTGGCTTGGAGGTGGTTTGGTTATATCATTGCTGCAGAGATGAATGTAATATTTTGAATGAAAATACATTTTATTTAACAGCTAAGAAAGCTTCAAGAGATTTCACTTTGTTACCTTCAAAAATGACTATTTCATCTAACTCATAATGACTTGAATTTTTCATAATTTTATGGCATTTCCATTCAAGTTCTTTCATCTATAGTGAGGTTCTTTCTAGTCGAAGGCAAAATAAATATTATCACAATCATTTATTTCTTATTTTATAAAGAGTAGGTATACTTTGAATTTCCTACCATTCAAAAATGTGTTATAGTCAAGTCTATAGGAATAATCAGATAAGTGATGGGATATCTAGCTTTAGTTCAGATTTAAAGTTAAATTTTCAAAGTGCCTAATTGTTCCATTTTGGTAGTCAAAATGAAAATCAGGCATGTTTTATCCCCAAGAATGTCATTATTTCCTATATGAAAATGTAAAATGAATGTAATATTAATTCCATGGAAAGAAATCAAATACTTATGCAATGCATCAATTCCATAGATTATGAGATCTATTGATAAAATTAATAAAACCCATATTAAACACATTGCTTAAGACATGAAGCAAATGATAATTTTGTTTTCTAGGTGAAGTTGATACAGAAATCAGAGCCCACAGATTCCAGAGATCTGTGTGTTTGAAACGTGCCAATTTACACATATGCTTGGCTTATCTCAATGTTATTTGAGGATAACTGAGAATGGGACTACAATAAATATATCACGAAAATGTTTAGCTTTATTTTGTTACTAAATATGCCATTTTATATCTCCTTATTTTATTTGAAAATTCTAGTAAATTTATTTAAGTCACCTCAACAATAACGAGAAATAAAGAGCACCTAGCTCCTTAAAAGACAATCAATAAGAAAAAAATGACTCTTTTGTTTTCTTCCAAAGCTGAACTAAGCCAGGCCCAAAGAAACATATGTCCCATGGTTTCCCTTATTTGCAATGACTAGTATATGGTTGAGACAAGCAGAAAATGGTCATGTAAGTTGATGTTAGGCAAAATGAACTCCAAGATATGTGTTAAAAATATTTGTTTTCCTTTCATTTGATTGTTTTGGACATATTTATAAAATGATTTTTGTTGCTTTGTATGTCCCTCCCCCACGGTATAACCCCTACTTTCACTGTATTTGATGTTGGTATAGTTTGTGGAGGGTAAGGGAAAAAAGACATCATTTAAATACCGATACAGGTGGACCCATTGTAACAATGAGATGTACAAGACGTTATGTCGAAAAAAGAACTTTACAATTTTGACATGGGGGCTCACAGGCGGGGGAGGAATGGAAAGGGATGGGAAGGGGAAACAGAGGAGGAGGCAACAATGCTTGTTAAGGAAAGCACTCATTACCTTGCCCATGTAATCGTAAACCCTCTGTAAGGTATTTTCATAATGAAAAACGAATAAATAGAAGAAAAATAAGAAAGAAAAAATGAAACAACAAAGAAAAAATTGAACCTCATTTTGCATATGGTGTTTTTATATTGTGGTGCTTTGAGTTGTGGATTATGTGTGTATTCCATGAATCTGAGCTCTTATCACTAGGGCTACTAGAAGAAAATTTCAAAATCTAAAGCACTTAACACAGTTCTGAAGTTTTTTGTGGGTTTTACTACAGTAGCAACAGGGCATAAACTGTAAAAAGGAAATAATTCTAGTGCTTTTCAGGCAAGAATGTGATGAAAAGCATACTTTCAGCTTCCTAGATGAAATAAGAAGACCACACTTACTAAATGATCAGTCCTTAAATAACAGTGCCACTTTTAAGGCACTCTAGATAATTCAAGTCCTTCATCTCCCCACAACCACTATTACCATTCCCAAATCATTGTCAAGGTGAATTTCCAGTTCTTTTTAATATTTCAAATGGCTTAGGCGTAACATAAACAGTAATTCAAGTTGTTGAGAAAATTTAATTTAGAATAAGCTAACAAATCAGAGTAAACTCCATAGCATAACCTTTAGGGAAAATGAACTAAGGAATATGGCATGTCCTTTGTAACTTAATAGTAGACATTAAGTCAAAATGCCAGAAACAGGGCTGGAAAGGTGGCTCAGTGGTAGAGCGCTTGCCTTGCATGCCTGAGGCCCTGGGTTCGATTCTTCAGCACCACATAAGCAAAAAGAAAAAAAGCCGGAAGTGGCGCTATGGCTCAAGTGGTAGAGTGCTAGCCTTGAGCTGAAGAGCTGAGGGACAGCGCCCAGGCCCAGAGTTCAGGCCCACGACCAGACCCCAAAATGCCAGAAACAGACTCTACAAGAAGAAAATAGATGTCTTTCATAAGACATATTAAAGATTACCTGGGGACAATTAATTTTACCTACCTTTTCTATTATATGATAGCATATTTTTGGCTACTAATCAGAAAGACTCAAAAACATTCATAAATATGATATGAAAAATGCATTGTCATGAATGAATGAAATCAGGGAGTAGATGGTTCAAAACCTGGATGGTTCTGTTAAATATTCTCATTATTTTGAATGATCTGATATTTTTACATACATGGAATTATAAATGTATTTTATGTCTTGGCATGAAAGTTTGATTATTTGATCATTGTCTGATACCCAGTGTCAAGAACCTAACCTGAGTTAGAGTGGTAAATATGTGTGTGTTTGTGTGTGTGTGCATTTGTGTGTGTGTGTGTGTCTGCACGCATGTATGTAGAAAGAAGAATCGTCTTGCTCTCAGGGTATATACTTAATCTTAATTGTATTAGTTATACCATATTAATGACAGCAGATAATGGGAATTAACATTTTGGGCCATATGTTTATGTTCCTATGATTGCATGAACAAACTAAAAATTATGTTTGGGGTGTGAGTTTTGTGGAAGGTGAGCTGAAAGTATAAACATTTGGAATCTTGAGAAGGATATCAATGGCAATGATTTTAGTGTAAATCAATTTTAGACAACACTTCGAAGGATATGTAATCCTATATGAAAATGAAATATTTACTGATTTTTCCATAGCTACACTATTCTATAAATTTGTAGGAAAACAAGTTATATTATAGAAACATAAAAGTAATGTCAATTATTGAATACAGTTTTGCACTTTAGTTGCTTCAAGTAGAAATACCATTTATTTCTACTGTATAGGAAGGAAAACCTTAAATATTGCAGTTTGTGTGATATTTCACATTGGGAAGCTTTGTCTGTATCTATGTTTTTTTCTTTTGTTTCTGCTTTCCTATTCACAATTCTGTTTCTCATACTATTCTTCTAAGGATTTTTTCTTTCTCCCAATATGGGGTTTGAACATACCTCATACTCTCAGTTTGTTTGCTAACAGTAGTCAGTCTACCATTTGAACCAAGCCTCCAGCCCAGAAGTTTATGTAGTTAATTGGAGATAGAACCACATAAACTTTCCTACCATCCTGAAAACCATTATCACCCAAGTCTCATCGTCCTTAGTCACTATGGTTATAGAGATGAGTCATGGACCAAAAGAGTAGATGACATTTCATGTCTTATAGATTCCACGTTTGCTAGTAATTGTAATAATAAACTACGACTGAATGAGTAGCATTAATACTGTAAATACATTACCTCTGAGTTGGTGGAACTGGAACTCCAAGATCAGAGTTGGCTTTTTCTAAGTCCTCTTTCCTTGGCATATCCAAGGCCTTCTACCTCTCTTCGAGAAGACTTCAACATAAATGCTTCCTTTGAGATTCTGTTTCCAAATGCAGTCAATGGGTTTTTGATCTTTAATATGACTTCAGTAGGACAGTATCCAACACACAACATATTATTTAATGGATAGAAGAAAATCTCTAATAGGAAATTATTCAGTTTGGGGATGGAAGTTATGATTATACTTTTAAAAAATTAGCAAAAGAGGTAAAAGCTTTATTACAGCTTGTAAAACAAGTATGTAGTCTACACTTTAGACATGCCAAATTTTTACCCTGGTACACACTTAAATTCCTAGTGGTACTGGAGGATTGAACCCAGAACCCAAAACCCTATATTTGTGAAACAGCATCTCTTTTATTGCCATATCTGCAGATTGTAATTGGATTGCTTATTTTGAGGTAGTATCACTATGCCTGGGACTGATTGAACTGCGGTCCTCCTAATACAAGCAAAAAAACTTTGCACCCAGAAAATGGTTAGAGTTTCAGAAACTTCTCTTTTTGTCTCGGCTTCCTTGGAACTGAAATTCTCAAATCTTTGTTTCCCAAGTAGATAAGATTACAGGTTTGAGCTACTTTATCTAGTAAAGGTATAAAATTTCAAAATATCTTGATATTGCTTGTATTAGTTCTTAAAATATATACATAACCTTAATTTTCTCTCTCTTTTGTTTAGTACTTAAGTTGAAAACATTGGCTTACTTTTCTATTCTTTTCTTCTCTCTTTTTTTTTTTTCTGCAGATGACTATTTTTGTGAAAATATTGTTCAGAAGGTTTACAATTACATGGGAAAGATAAGAGTACATTTCTTATCACGCATTCTTGCCTCCTCTTTTGTTTCCCCTTCCCATCCCTTCACAGCCTCCCGCTGCCCATCCACCCAAACGTCCCCACCCCCCCCCCCCGCACCAAAGTTGTAAAGTTCGTTTTCGACATGACAACTTGTACTTCTCATTGATCCAATGGGTCCACCTGTATGTTATTTAAACGACTTGTTTTTCTCCTTCCCCTCCACAAATTATAACGACATCAAATTCAGTGAAAGCAGGGGTTATACTGTGGGGGAGAGCATACAAAGCAACAAAGAAATAATCTTATAAATGCGTTAGAAACAAATGCATGAAAGAAAAAAAACATTTAAATACATATCTTAGGGTTCATTTTCCTAACATCACCATATCTGACCTTTTCTGTTGACTCATACATATACAAATTATTGCAAATAAGGGAAACCATGGGACCTATGCTTCTTTTGGCTTGGCTTAATTCACTTAATACAATTTTTTTCAAGCTTTTCCATTTCCTAACAAATGGGGCAATGTCATTCTTTCTGAGGGAGGCATAGAATTCCTTTGTGCATTTATACCACATTTTCTTGATCCATTCATCTACTGAGGGGCATCTGGGTTGGTTCTCTTTCTTTGAAGAGTCCCTGCCTGGTTTTGGGATGAGGGTTATGATGGCTTCATAGAATGTGTTCGGTAGTGAACATTCTCTTTCAATTGCATTGAAGAGTTGGAGGAGTATTGGTTTGAGCTCTGCTTTGAAGGCCTTGTAGAATTCTGCTGTAAAACCATCTGGTCCTGGATTTTTCTTAGCTGGGAGGTCTCTTATTGCTGTTTCTATTTCAATGATTGATATGGGCCTGTTAAGATGGTTTCACTCATCTTGGTTTAGTTTTGGCATATCAATATTTGCTAGGAAAAGGTCCATTTCTGCCAAGTTCTCCAACTTATTAGCATAAAGTTTTGAGAAGTATTCCCGTAAAAGTTCTGAATTTTGATTATTCCTGTGGTGATGTTTCCATTCTCCTCTCTGAGTGTATTTATTTGGGTGTGTTCTCTTCTTTTCCTGATAAGATTTGCTAAGGGTCTGTCAATTTTGTTAATTTGTTCGAAGAACCAACTCTTCATTTTGTTGATTTTTTCTATAGTTTTTTTGGATTCTAATTCTTTTAATTCTGATTTACTTTTAATTATTTCTTTCAATTTACTGGATTGGGGTTTATCTTGCTGTTCTTTTTCAAGAAGGTTCAGATGTCTCATGAAATTGTTGGTTTCAGATCTCTCCAATTTGTTGATGTAGGAACTCAGAGCTATAAATTTGCCTCTCAATACTGCCTTTGCTGTGTCCCAGAAGAGCTGGTAATTTGTGTGCTCATTTTTGTTCAATAGCATGAATATTTGAATTTCCTTTCTAATCTCTTCCATGACCCAGTCGTGATTCAGCAGAGTCTTGTTCAGCATCCATATGTTACCGGAATTTCTTTGGTGGCTTTTGGTGTTGAGTTCTAATTTTATTCCCTTGTGGTCAGAGAGAATGCAAGGTATAATGTCAATGTTTCTGAATTTGGACAAGTTTGTTTTGTGGTCTAAAATGTGGTCTATTTAGAAAATGTTCCATGTGGTGCTGAGAAAAATATGTATTCTGATTCTGCTGGATGAAATATTCGGTAGATGTCTGTTAAATCTAGTTGATCTATGCAGCTATTTAGATCTGCGGCTTTTCTGTAGAGTTTTTGATGATTTGATCTATCTAGTGGTGATAGTGGTATGCATCTAATGTCCCCAACAATGAATGTCTTTGGATTTATGTAGGATTTGAGGGAAAGTTGTGTTTCTTGGATAAATTTGGGTGCTCCATTGTTTGGCGAATAGATATTTAGAATTGTAATATCCTCCTGAATGAGAGATCCCTTAATTAGTATGTAGCAATCTTCTTTATCTCTTCTCACGAATTTTAATTTGAAGCCTATTTTATCTGATATTAGGATTGCAACTCCCGCCAGTTTATGGGGGCCGCTTGCTTGGTAGATTTTGTTCCAGCCTTTAACATTTAAAATGTGTTTGTTTTTACGGGTAAGATTTGACTCCTGAAGGCAGCAGAAAGAAGGATCTTGTTTTTTAATCCAACTAGACAGTCTATGTCGCTTAATTGGAGAGTTCAGTCCATTAATGTTGATCGAGAGGACTGAGAGGTATTTGGGCGTTCCTGCCATGTTATCCACCTTCTTGGGGCCTGCGAAAACTGGGTTCTTCCTATGGTTCTTGGATTCTCAGTTTGGGTGCAGTTTCTTAGCCTTTATTGTAGTCTTGTTGGTTTTCTATGTGTAGGACATCTTTAAGAATCTTTTGTAGGGCTGGTTTGGTGGAGATGTATTGTTTCAATTTTTCTTTGCTATGTAAGGTTTTTTATTTGGTCTTCAGTTATGAAGGAGAGTTTAGCTGGGTACAGTATTCTTGGTTGAGAGTTGTTTGTTTTTAGGGCATGGCATATATCATTCCAGGCTCTTCTTGCTTTGATGGTCTCTGCTGAGAATTCTGAGATGATTCTAAATGGTTTCCCTTTATAGGTGATTAATCTTTTCTCCATGAAGTTTTAAGGATCTTTTCTTGGTCTGAGTTGATCCTGTGTGGATCATACTGTGACGGTGGGATGTCTTATTCTGGTCTGGTCTATTTGTAGTTACAAAAGCTTCTTGTATCTGAATAGGCCTAACTTTTTGCATGTTTGGGAAGTTTTCTGCTAGGATCCTGTTAAACAAATTTCCTAGACCATTAACTACTGTTTCTAGGTGCTCTTCTACACCCATTATCCTTAGATTAGGCCTTCTGATGGTGTCTTCCAAGTGTTGGATAGATCTATCATATTTCTTGTACTTGTCTTGGATGTTTGTATCTTCTTTCTCTATAATATCTAGGCTGTCTTCAATCCCCGAGATTCAATCTTCTGCATGCTCTAAACTGCTGTCAAGACCTTCTACTGTGTTTTTTATTTCTTTTCCTTCTAATTGGTCAGCTTGATGGCTTCAAATTCTTTGCTGAAGTTTTGTTTTAGATCTTGTATGAACTTCTTTACTTCCTTAATTTGGTGTTCAGTGTTTATTCTCAAATCACTTAGTTGATTGGGTATGGTTTCCTTGTACTCCCATTCCTTCTGTTGGGTTCCATTCAGCATTCCCTTTGTGGTCTCCCTGACTTCCTTCAGCTCTTCGTTAATGGATCCCATGAATGCCTTTAGTGATCTTTGTGTATTCTCATTTTGCTCTCTCAATTCCTGTATTACTCTTTGCTTAGCTTCCTCCTGCTCCTGTTCATGCCATTCCTGTAGTTCTCTTTGAGTGTTCTCTGTCTGTTCACGCCATCCCTGCCTTTCGCTTTGAGTATTCTCATGCAGCTCAGGGAAATCCTGTATCAGTTTTGAGTAGCTTCCTCATGCTCATGATAGTCCTGTATAAACCTTTGGATTGCCTCCTCTCTCTCCGTATCACACTCATAAAGAGTCCTTTGTAGGTTTTCAATCCTTTCCTCCATTGACCTTTTGTTTGCTTCCTCTCTCTCCCTATCACGCTTATACAGAGTCCTTTGTATGTTTTCAATCGTTTCATTTATCATGTTTGCCAGCAGTGTTTGTAGAGCTATTTGGGAACGCTTGTCTGGATTATTCATTATCTGTTCTGTGCCTAGATTATCATGAGGGGGAGTTGAGATACCCTGACTTACCATTTTTCTTGTGTTTTTCCGACATACTCTGCCCATTTGGGATGAAAATAACACCAGTTTTGTGCTTGAACACCAACTTAAGGCAAGCATCAACCAAAGTCTGTATTTGCACAGTCAATAGTCTGCAAGTACAATCTAGTTCAACAGATACATCTATTCAACATCAAACAACTATATATTAATGGGCTACGAACCACAAACAAGAATTTGGTAAACCAGAAATTATTAGGTTTAGGGAGAGGTGTAGGTAAAAAATAGGAATAGAGAGGGGAGTCCGGGAAGATGGCGGAGGAGAAGCTGGAGTCTAAGTAAGCTCTCGCATAGAAAGCAGTTATAGAGTTCCAGTGGACAGTCCTAAGTCAGAGAATTACACCAAGTGAATCATCACAGGACAGAGAGTTTGGCCAGAGAAGGAAACCCAGGCAAGGAGACACTTCTGAGCCCTTGCCAGCAGCCACCGCGGCGGCGGCAGCTGTGGCGGTGGCAGGCGAGCGCAGCTGCCATACCTGAGCAAAAGAGAGTACGGGAAGAAGGAGCTAGATGCAGCAGGCGAGCAGATTCTACTCAACACCAGCAAGAACCGACAAGGAGCAGACATCTTCATCCTGCAGTTCGCAGACAAGAAACGACCCAGGAACCAAGACTCGGAGTGAGTAGAAGCCTGACGTCCTCACTCCTTCTCAGGGAGCAGAGGAGGGAAGGCCATCCCTTCCCCCCGCAGCACCAGTGATCTCCATCTTGGATACTGACAAAGCTCGGAGGAGCTGCTAGCTCCAGCTCAGGCCTTGGAATAAAACGAGTCATTTAGCAGGTCACAATAACTTAATGGCGGCGTGACCTGCCAGACTCAGCTCCACTCAGGGAAAAGTCACCCAGCTCGGGTGCCAGCCCTAGGAGTGGGTTTCTTCACTGGATAATCAGAGCCAGAGGCTGCCCCTCCCTCTAGCAGCCTGGACAATCAATTGAAATTCAGTAAAGAGAAACCCTGAGAATGGCTCTAGGCAGGGCTCAATGAGGTTTTCACAAACCAACCCTGGAAAAGCTACCAGGACCTAGCCTCATCACTGCATCCCCCTCTTTTGTGATTCTCAAAGCAGATCTGTCTCCCAATGAACTAGCCTGGGAGGAGGATCGCCAAATCCTGGGTAAAGCAGAGCATTATACTGCCTGTTCGAACAAACTGACTTAAGAAACCAACCAAGCCACAGGACCACAGGCAGACCAGAGACTCCAACAAGAGGCTGGTTACGGACACAAGGGAGATACAGGATTTTTCCCACTCCTCCCAAAAAATAAAAATAAAAATCAAAGAAATTTTTGTTTTTTTTTTTTGGTTTTTGTTTTTTTTTTTTCTTTTTTCTTTTTTCTCTTCTTCTTCTTCTTTTTTTTTTTTTAGTTTTTATTTTTGGTACTTTATATAAAAAAAATTTTTTTTTCTTTTCTAAAACTTTTTTCAATCTTTAATCTTTGCCTTTTTGATAAAAAAAATGTTTTCCAGAAAGTTTCCTTTCCTCTTATAATTTTCATTTTGGGGATATGGGAGTGTGCGTTTTTGCTTTCTTTTTTGGTCTTCTTTCTCTTTTTTTCTCTCTTTTTAAATTATCTTTTTGTTTTTTGTTTAGCTCTACTGAACTTCTCATATTTTTCTTCTTTTTTCTTATCTTTTTCACCTTCTCCTCTCTTTCATTCTTCTTTATGTGACTTAATTCTTGTCCTGCACATCTTCAGATAAACCTGTAGTTGACTATTAGACCCTATCCCCCATTGTGTACACACTTAATCCACAAATTTATTACACAAGTCAAAACCTCTAAGACGTAAATTCCCTAATAGCAGTACTACCTCTTTATACCTATATAATATTTTAAGCATTTTTATTTATAAGTTTTTCACATCTACTTTATATCCCTCCACTTCACCAATAAATTCACGTTCTTATCTAAATAGATTGTTATCGAATCTACATAATTTTAATAATTTGTACCTTTCTATTTCTTCTGGACTCTTTTCTTTCTTTTTTTTCTTTTCTCTCTCTCTCTACTTTCATCCTACCCAACCTATTTCGTGCTTTGAGATTAAGACTTAGTTAACTCCCCCAGAGCCTCCCCACATCAATCTATTCCTATCTTTTTTACCCACATCTCTCCCTAACCCTAATAATTTCTGGTCTTCCAAATTCTTCTTTGCAGTCCATAGCCCATTAACGTATAGTTGTTTGATGTTGAATAGATGTATCTGTTGAACTAGATTGTATCTGTAGACTATTGACTGTGCAAATTCAGACTTGGGTTGATGCTTGCCTTAAGATAGTTTTCTAGCACAAAACTAGTGCTATTTTTATCTCAAATGGACAGAGAAAGCCGGAAAAACACAAGAAAAATGCCAAATCCGGGTATCTCTATTCCCAATCCCGATAATCAGGGGAAGGAACAGATAATGAATAATCCAGAGGAGAATTCCCAAATAGCTCTACAAACACTGCTGGCAAACATGATAAATCAAAAGATTGAAAGCATACAAAGGTCTCTGTATGAGCGTGATAGGGAGAGAGAGGAGGCATTTCAAAAGTTTATACAGGAATATCATAAGCATAAGGAAGCTACTCAAAAGCTGATACAGGATTTGCATGAGCAGCTTGAGAATACTCAAACACAGAAACAGGAATGGCGTGAACAGGCTGAAAACACTCAAAGAGAACTACAGGAATCCTACGAACCGGAGGAAGCTTATAAAAGAGTAATACAGGAATTGAGAGAAGGAAGACAATACACAAAGATCACTAAAGGCATTCATGGAATCCATTAAAAAAGAGCTGAAGGAAGTCAGGGAGACCTCAAAATGAATGCTGAATGGAACCCAACAGAAGGAATGGGAGTCCAAGAAAACCATAACCAATCAACAAAGTGATCTGAGAATAAACACTGAACATCAAATTAAGGAAGTAAAGAAGTTCATACAAGATCTAAAACAAAGCTTCAACAAAGAACTTGAAGCCATCAAAGCTGACCAATTAGAAGGAAAAGAGATAAAATAAAAACAAATTAGAAAGTCTTGACAGCAGGTTAGACCATGCAGAAGATCGAATCTCAGGGATTGAAGACAGCCTAGATATTATAGAGAAAGAAGATACAAACATCCAAGACAAGTACAAGAAATATGATAGATCTATCCAACACTTGGAAGACACCATCAGAAGTCCTAATCTAAGGATAATGGGTGTAGAGTAGCACCTAGAAACAGAAGTTAATGGCCTAGGAACTTTGTTTAACAGGATCCCAGCAGAGAACTTCCAAAACATGCAAAAAGATAGGCCTATTCAGATACAAGAAGCTTTTAGAACTCCAAACAGACCAGACCAGAATAGGCCATCCCACCCTCACATTATAATCCACACAGGATCAACTCAGACCAAGGAAAAGATCCTTAAAGCTGTCAAGGAGAAAATTTTAATCACTTATAAAGGAAAACCAATTAGAATCACCTCAGCTTTCTCAGCAGAGACAATCAAAGCAAGAAGAGCCTGGAATGATGTATGCCATGCTCTAAAAACAAACAATTATCAACCAAGAATACTGTACCCAGCTAAACTCTCCTCCATAACTGAAGGCCAAATAAAAACCTTCCACAGCAAAGAAAAATTGAAACAATACATCTCTACCAAACCAGCCCTACAAAAGATTCTTAAAGATGTTCTTTACATAGAAAACCAACAAGACCACAATAAAGGTCAAGAAACTTCACCCAAACTGAGAATCCAAGAACCATAGGAAGAACCCAGTTTTCGCAGGCCCCAAGAAGGTGGATAGCATGGCAGGAACTCCCAAATACCTTTCAGTCCTTTCTCTTAATGTTAACGGACTGAACTCTCCAATTAAGCGACATAGGCTGTCTAGTTGGATTAAAAAACAAGACTCTTCTATCTGCTGCCTTCAGGAGTCACACCTTGCCCGCAAAAACAAACACATTTTCAATGTTAAAGGTTGGAACAAAATCTACCAAGCAAACGGCCCCCATAAACAGGCGGGAGTTGCAATCCTAATATCAGATAAAATAGGCTTCAAATTAAAATTCGTGAGAAGAGATAAAGAAAGTCGCTACATACAAATTAAACGATCTCTCTTCAGGAGGATATTACAATTCTAAATATCTACTCACCAAACAATGGAGCACCCAAATTTATCCAAGAAACACTACTTTCCCTCAAATCCCATATAGATCCAAAGACATTAATTGTTGGGGATTTTAACACACTACTCTCACCACTAGATAGATCAACTCGGCAAAAACTCAGCAGAGAAACTACAGATCTAAACAGCTGCATAGATCAACTAGATTTAACAGATATCTACCGAACATTTCACCCAGCAGCATCAGAATACACGTTTTTCTCAGCAGCACATGGAACATTATCTAAAATAGACCACATTTTAGGTCACAAAGCAATCTTGTCCAAATTCAGAAACACTGAAGTTATATCTTGCATTCTCTGTGACCACAAGGGAATAAAGTTAGAACTCAACACCAAAAGCCACCAAAGAAAGTCTGGTATCACATGGAGGCTGAACAACACACTTCTGAATCACGAGTGGGTGATGGAAGAGATTAGAAAGGAAATTCAAATGTTCATGCTATTCAACAAAAGTGAACACACAAATTACCAGCTCCTCTGGGACACAGCAAAAGCAGTACTCAGAGGCAAGTTTATAGCTCTGAGCGCCTACACCAACAAATTGGAGAGATCTGAAACCAACAATCTAATGACACATCTAAACCCCCTTGAAAAAGAGCAGCAAGATAAACCCCAATCTAGTAGACGGAAAGAAATAATTAAAATTAAATCAGAATTAAATGAATTAGAAACCAAAAAAGCTATAGAAAGAATCAACAAAACAAAGAGTTGGTTCCTCGATAAAATTAACAAAATTGACAGACCCTTAGCAAATCTTATCAGAAAAAGAAGAGAACACACCCAAATAAAAAAACTCAGAGACGAGAATGGAAACATCACCATGGAAACAACCAAGATTCAAAACATTATAAGGGAATACTTCTCAAAACGTTATGCTAATAAGTTTGAGAACTTGACAGAAATGGACCTTTTCCTAGCAAATATTGACATGCCAAAACTAAACCAAGATGAGTTAAACCAGCTTAACAGGCCCATATCAAGCATTGAAATAGAAACAGCAGTAAGAGACCTCCCAGCTAATAAAAGTCCAGGACCAGATGGTTATACAGCGGAATTCTACAAGGCCTTCAAAGCAGAGCTCACACCAATACTCCTCCAACTCTTCAATGCAATTGAAAGAGAAAGTTCACTACCGAACACATTCTATGAAGCCACCATAACAAAACAATGTTTCTTAATTTATAAATGCAATATATTTATAGTATAAGTCAGTACTTTCTTAAGTATGAGAAGAGAAGGAAGACAGAAATATAAAAGATGTCAGATATAATTTTGACAGCATACTAGGTCTCCATAGAAATTTTGTAGGTGTCACTTCATGTTATCTTCCTTCCTTAAATCTTGCTTTATTAAAACCCGCTGGGTGGATATTGGTTGTACTACTGGTAATGTTCTCCAGGAAATGAAGCTGATTTTTGCAAAATGATGGTGTGATAAATAAAGGAATGTTGAGAATGAGGACTGATATTGTCACATAATGAGAGACCAGGTTCAACTGCTGAACAGCAAAACAAAGCAGTTTCAAGTCTGATGATTCATCTTGGAATATATATAGATAGCTACATGTACATATACATATGCCTGCATGCATGAAATAGTAGAATATTGAGAAACTTGGCCTGACAATTATTAGACTATATCAAACTGGTTGCAGGAAAGGTAGAGTAAAATACCAATAGTTTAGCATAGATTTTTGGAAAGGATGAAAATTCTTCCTTGATTATATACTTTACAAATATCCTTAATATATTTTAAGTTTTTTTATATTGTAATGGGATCCTCTATACAATGCTGACATTTGGAATTACCCAAAATATGCAACATGGCTGGGCACTGGAGGTTCAAGGATGTAATCTTATCAAGTTAAGAGATTCAAATCTGATTATTACAGTGTGAAGCCAGCCTGCGTAGAAAAATTCATTAGATTCTTATTTCCAATTAACCACAAGGAGAAATGGAGTTCCAGTTCAAATTGTATGCAGAGCACTGGCCTTGAACACAAAATCACCATCCATGCCCTGAGTTTAAGCCCTAGGATCAACAAAAACAAAAACACAAAATACAACATGGAGTTAGATATTTTATAATGAAACACATTATTAGAAAACTAGATTTCTGTGTTAGCTTTATAACCTACAATAATCAGTGATATTGTCCATTTATTAAGCATAAATGCTTACTCAGATTTACAAGTTGGAAGGTTTCAGTGTATGTAAAGTTGGTTTTATTGTTTTGGTGGTCTGTGACAAGACAAAGTCAAGGTGGGGAATGTGTCACAGACAAATGTTTTTGACCTAGAATGATTAAAGGATAAAAGAAGAAAGTAGATGATAATCTATATTCTCATGGTTTCACTCTGAAGAACTTACTCTCCAAAAGAACTATTCAGATATTCTCCACAGTATGGGAGGAAATGGAAAGTCATTTTTCTTTAACACATAGGTCTTTCTGGGCATTCTAAATTCAAATGGCTACATCTACACCAGTGATAATAACTTATCCAGGGGTGGATGCAACTCGATATTTCTATAAATTCTAATCAGATCTTAGTAGACGAAATATTTTATGGAATTCCTATTAAAATATTTTCTGCAGACTGACTGAGTCTCCATACTACAGATGTGTATATCTGTGTATTTGTATGTGTGTGTTTTAATAAACTAATATAACAATGTACCTGATAAAAAGTACTCCTATGGCCTTTTTTTCTTCTCAGATCATGAAAGCCTGCCAATTTCCCAATCAAATCCCATCCAATATTCAAACGTTAATGCTGTCCCAAAAGTTTTGCATGGAAACCCAAGTACATCCACGTCATTTCAGACGGCCATGGTATAGGAAAATTTTAAGGTTTTTCAATTATGTTGTCACCAAGGATACAACATAAAATATTTCTTTTGAAAATACCTAGATTATAGAACACTTTAGCCAGAAAATTGAAGGAGTATAATTTATGGGATTTAATTTAAATATTTAGTCACTTAAATGGATATTCTATATCCACATTTCAGAGCCTTACTAAACTACATAATTGCAAAACTAATCTATTACCATATTCCATGAAGACAGGCCTTGCTGAAAACAAACCAAATGTGGTAAACAAATTAACATGTATGCCATTTACAAATGTTGCTCTTCTAAAAGATAGAAGTGACAGAGCAATTAATGCCTGTGAGCAGCTGTTTCTAAGGAGTATGGAAAGTGATTACCTTGCACCATAAGTGGAAAAATCCACAGATATTTCAGGTTGTGCTTCATTGTTGGCATTTGTGAGATATATTTTGGAAAGCACAATGAATGAAAGCATGCTGTTTTGTAAAACTTTGCTGGCTGACACAACAGGGAAAAAATTTATTGAAATGCTTCAAATGAGAAGAGAGAGAATAGGGTGGGTTACGATGTGGTATGAAGTTTTAAATACAGACTGAAGCAAACCAAAGAATGGGAACAATAGTTTTTCCTTAACAAATGTTTTCTGAGTATATCGAGCTATATATTATAACGATTAAATGATCATTTCTTTGGAAAGTAAGGAAAAATACTATCACTTGTTGAATTTCTTTTTAAAGTGAATCTTAGATGACAAGGATGAAGAAACTTAAATGGCTGAATCAAATATTATCATGTATTACTTTAATTTTTGTTTAAAATTTAAAACAAACTGGTAGACTATTAGTCCATCAAATTTATAGAGTGAATTGTCTGGAATATACTTTCTTTTGTTCCTATTTTGTGGAAGGTGATATAAATATTTTTTTTCTCAGAAAGAGCACATGGTTTTAACCATTACCCACAAAATTTATGCTGTAATAGAATCAGAGAGTTTTTCTTTTTACTAAATTAAGACAATTGTAGGCTAATTTTATGCCAACACAAAATTAAACACCAATGACATTTTTCACGGAACAATCACTCATAAAAAATCATGAAATAATAATATATAAATCCATGTCAATTTCTTTTGTCGGTCGTGAGATTTCAACTCTGGCCTGGGTACTGTCCCTCAGTTCTTCAACTCAAGGCTACCACTGTATCACTTGAGCCAAATTGCCATTTCTGGTTTTTAGTCGGTTTATTGGAGACAAAGTTCTCACAGACTTTTCTGCCCATGCTGGCTTTCATCCACAATCCTCAGATCTCAGACTCCTGATTAGCTAGGATTACAGTTATGAGCCACCAGTGCCGGCAATATTTATATCTGAAATTTGTCAGTGGAACAAAAGGTACAGAAAGTGTTATTCTTATTACTAAAGGACTTCACTTTGACAGGTGTAATTACAAGAAGAAAAACGATAAATATTCACAGAGGCACAAAAATTCCTTAGGTGCCTCTTTAGACAACACTTTTTTTGAGAGACTGCATGTTGTGTGAGTGGTTTTCAACCGAAGCGACTGTAGAAGGTATTGGACCCTAAACAACACTGACAATTGCCCACTGACAAAAACCCACTCCTCTATGACAGATTTAGCAAGGACTATCTTGGAGATTCCTGTTAGGGACATGATGAAAAATTTATATGTTAGTTGTGATTACAGAACTTTTTTACACCTGTCACTCAGCCATTAACTGTATTTAACGTAGTTCCTTTGCTCTAACTTATATTTTCTTGGCTCAGGAAATTGCTGTTATTTGTGAAAACATGGCTGTTCACAACATAGACATGAGTTTTTAATCCTTTTGAAATTACTGTCTGCACAGAGTTCTATGAGATGAACTTCTCTTAACCACTGGAATAAACTTACTCTGATTCAAACTTAGACATCAGCTAGCTTGTTCTTGCTCCCAGAAAACCATCTGTATAGACGTATTTACATGTAAAACAGATCCTCACTTACTTGCAAAAGTCTGTCAATGAGTCAATCCTAACTCACCCAAGTGAGGTTAATTCCTCTCCCATGCTTCCTTTACATTAAAAATGGTAAGAACTGTTCCACAATGCACATACTTTTTAATGTGAAGTGTGACTCCTATTTTCCATAATGTGAATCAACCAGAGGAATCAGTTTATGATGCGAAAGAGCCTTTCAAAGAGTCTTAGACCTTGAAAATTATCCTGAGTATAATTTTTGGAGAAATATCTCTTTTCAAAATAGAGGACTCAATTATCTTTTATATTGTGATGGTACTGGGGTTGGAACTGCTGGTCTTGAGCTCTATCTGGGCTTTAATTCTCAATGTTTGCTCTATACCACTTAAGCCACACCTGCACTTCTTCCTTTTACCACAACTGGAGAAAAGAATCTCTTAGGTTTATCTACTTGGAATAGCTTCATATTGCAATTGTCAAATTTGAACCTACCAAGTATCTAGATGTAAGCCACTGGTGCTCTGCTACAACTCAATTCTAAATAATAAATAATTACAAAAATCTGAGAAAAATATTTGTTCAATTATTTATGTGTTGTCTAATAAACCAAATCACTTGCTACTGGAAGAGAAAAAGAAGATAGAGATGAATATGGAGGAGCAAGACCCAAAGAAAGAAGAAGGAAAGGGAGGATAAAAGAGGGAAGGAGAAGGGAAGGGAGTGTACGAGAGGAGGGGGCTGAGTAGAATTGTCTTCTCCTCACTAAAGTATTGTTGGACAATCAGTGCTTTTGCATTTATGTAGCCAAAGCTTTCTATTTTTGGTAGTAGTAAGCTGAGACATAAAATACCAATTTACAGGTAATAACCTGCTACTGTGCTTCCTCCTGCACCAAGGAAGCCACAGTTAGATTACTGTTAGAGATAAGGCAAGAGTAATCAGTTTAAGTGATTCTGAGAAACAATAATTGACATGCAAGGAATGCTCCCTTGTATGGTGAAATCAAGCATCACTCTTGTTCCCTGCTCCAGTCTTCCTCTCAACAAGAACAGCAAAAACAGAAGAGGAAGGAGATATCTGAGTAATGATCATCTCTATTTTTCCTCATCCCTTGGCCACTCAAACAATAAAGCCAAAGGAGACTTAACCTGAGCTAGTAGGAGAAATAGGGGGAAAAGTTCAGTCTAACAATGTGACAGTTGTCAAGTAATTGGGATGGCATTTCAAATACTGAAATAAACTTTTTAAAATTATTAATAAAAAGTAACTCGAAATTTATTGAACATTTAGAAGAATACAGGTCTCACTGCATAGTGGAATCTGCATTATTAAAAATGACTCCTGCTTCTATCATCAGAAATTAAAGATCTTCCCTAATATTCCAATACTAGGCAAATTACCCTTGATATTCACTTATACTGTGTGAATATAATGCAGAAAACATGACTTTAAATTTGGACTGGTGAAGTGGTAGGTAATGGAAATTCATGATGGATAGCATAATGCTGAAAGCATGGAAATTTTTTTCCTTCTGTTTTCCATTCCTTCTGTGTAGAGAAGAAAAAAGCTCTCTTGTATGTCCCTGAAAATCCATTTCTAAATTTAGGACAGAAGGTGAATAGTAAAGGAGACCTATCTCAGCCATTCAGAGATTAGAAATGTGGAGAAATATCCTCATTTTTGTAGGTCAAACATGGAAGAGAAGATGTGGCAAATCCAAAGCCAAATTTCAAAGGCATGAAGTTAAAACAAGTCTTAATAGGGAATCTGGGTTTAAAGAGAGTAGGGTGTAATAATGGAGTGGGAAATGGTGGACTAATACATTCATATTACTCAATGTACTTGTGTGAGGATATAAGTAGTAAACTTGAAGGGATAGGTGGGGTTGGGGTAAGGGAAGGAAGAAAAATGGAAAGTTTGACAATGATCCAGAGGTATTGCACATTGAAATGCACATACACTCTATTCAACATTGAAATGATGAAGCGAAATCCATTTGCACAACTAGCTAAAGATTAAAAATTTTTTGAAGTTTTAATATTGAGAGACCAGAAGCCTAAACCTTTAGAGATAAACAAGAGGATAGCATTGACGTATTGTTGAGGCTTGTGCTCCTTTCAATATGCAAAATTTAATAAGTGTTGTCTGGGCAAATGTAAATTTTATTTTACCAATTCCTTTTTCAAATTGCTTAAAATATAGAGAATCAAATTCCAATATTACTTCACTTCCAATAAAAAAAAATTTATAGACCTTTAGTTTTCTCAGTTGTTTCTAAATATCTTAGTGTAATGCATTGGAAATAATTTCATTCTCATTTAATTTTAAATTTGAAATCACTAAATTCTTTTAAAATCCTCTCACTCGGGCACAGGTATGGATAGATAACTGACGTGGGCAGAATCAGGATTATTCAGAAGGCTGTAAATGGATCCTTACCTAGTTTTCTCTCTGCTAAATCATAGAGTACAGACTGCCCTAATTGGAAAAAGTTAGCCTTCCCAAGTTTTCTTCGTATAAACACTATATCAACATTTTGTTGTTAGAGAATTATTCAAGAATAGCTATATGTTATTGATAATGACTGAACATTACAGAAAGGTTAGGGAAAACCCTCTACACTTCAGTGAGGTTGTGAATTGTGCTTCATAAAGTGTTATGAAATGGCTCCATGAGAAATCTAGCAACATTTCTAAAAAGTCCTTGGATGGTTACTCTTTCTAATAATGTCTCAATTCAAGTAATTCTCCTTGGAGTTCCATACTACTCAATGATGCTGTATTAGCTCCTTGTTATATTTTGCAGACTGGTGTTGGTAATGAAATTTGTGCTTTCCGAAATTGCTCTCCCAATTCCATCCACAAAATGCAGACAAATATTCTGAAAGAGTCAGAGGAAGATGGCGGAGGAGAAGCTGCAGGCCAAACAAGCTCTGGCATAGAAAGCAGCTTTAGTGTTCCAGTGAATAATCCTAGACTAGAGAATCACAAGAAGTGTGCCTTCACTGTACAGAGAGTTTGGCAAAAGAGGGAAAATCCAGGAAGGAGACAGATCTGAGCACTTGCCCTTGGCCACAGATCTGGCCAGGGGTGGCGGCAGCAGCAGCTGCCTTTGCTGCCATACCAGAGAGAGTCTGGAACAAAGGCTCCAGATGCAGCGGGTAGGTGGATTCTACTCAAAACCAGCAAGAACTGACAAGGAGCAGATATGTTCATCCTGCAGATCACAGACCAGAGACTATGCAAAAACCAAGATTCTGGCATGCAGGAACCAAGACTCTGGCGTGAGTAGAACCGTGACATCTTCACTCCTTCGCTGGGAACATAAGAGGGAAGACTGCCCCCTTACCTCCCGCCACCCCCCCCCCCCCCCCGCCCCGCCATCACCAGAGATCTCCATCTTTGATTCTGACAAAGTCCCGGCTGAGCAACTAGCTCCAACTCAGGCCTTGGAAGAAAACAAAAAAGTCATTTAGCAGGTTAGAAGAACCTGATCTGACCTGCCAAGTTCAGCTCTACCCAGGGGAAAGTCATCTAGCTTAGGCAGGGTATCCTCTGCCCCTGGAGGAGTGACTTTCTTCACTGGGTAAACAGAGCCAGTAGCTGCCCCTCCCTATAGAAGCCTAGACAAACAATTGAAATTCAGTAAACATAAACCCTGAAAATGGCTCCAGGCTGGACTCTGTGAGTCTCTCACCAGCTAGCCCCTCAGGGAAAAGCTATTGTTTGCTGAAAGGCTTCAACCATACCCAAAACCTCGCCTCATCACAGCATTTCCAAACTAAAGAAAACAGCCATCTAACTGTTTTGTGATACTCAAAGCAGATGTCCCTCCCACTGTACTAGACTGGGAGAAGGATCACAAAATCCTGAGTAATGCAGAGCATTTTTCTGCCTGCTCTAACAAACCGACTTAAGAAACCAATCAACCCACAGGAAAACCAAACACCACAGACTAGATACTCCACCAAGAAACTGGTTACAGACACAGGGGAGATAGAGGATCTTCCCATTTTTGCACCCCCCCTCCAAAAAAAAAATCAAAGACCTCTTTTTTTGTACCTTTTTAAATTTTAATTTTAATTTTTTTCTATTCATATTTTTCTCTCATAATTTTTTTAATTTTATTTTTATTTTTTGTGAACATGCTGTACAGATGGGTTACAATTACAAGGGCAAGATAATGAGTACAATTCTTATCAAGCATTGCAGCCTCCTCCTTTGTTTACCCATCACATCCCTTCCCAGCCTTCGCCCATCTCCCCACCCAACCACCCCCCGCCCCCCCTCACCAAAGTTGTAAAGTTCGTTTTTGACATGACAACTTGTACTTCTCATAGTTGCATCGAGTCCACCTGTATCCTTAAACGACTTGTTTTTCCCCATCTCCTCCACAAATTATACCGACATCAAATAGAGTGAAAGCAGGGGTTATAATGTGGGGGAGGGACATACAAAGCTACAAAGAAATAATCTTATAAATGAGCTAGAAACAAATGCATGAAAGAAAAAAACATTAAAATACATATCTAAGGGTTCATTTTCCTAACATCACATAATCTGATCTTTCCTTCTTGACTCATACATATACTAGATATTGCAAATAAGGGAAACCATGGGACCTATGTTTCTTTGGGCCTGGCTTACTTCACTTAATGTAATTTTTCCCAAGCCTTTCCATTTCCTAACAAATGGGGCAATGTCATTCTTTCTGATGGAGGCTTAGAATTCCATTGTGTATATATAGCACATTTTCATGATCTAATCATCTACTGAGGGGCATCTGGGTTGGTTCCATATCTTAGCTATGGTAAATAATGCTACAATAAACATAGTTGTGCTGGTAGCTTTAGTGTGGTCTTGTTTGTAAACATTTGGAAAACTGAACAACACAAACAGACTAGAGACTCCACCAAGAAACTGGTTACAAACACAGGGGAGATACAGGATCTTCCCATTTTTGCACCCCCTCCCCCAAAAAAAAATTCAAAGACCTCTTTTTTTGTACCATTTTGAATTTTAATTTTAATATTTTCTATTAATCTTTTTTTCTCTCATAATTTTTATTTTGTGTGTTTGTGTGTGTGTGTGTGTGTGTGTGTGTGTGTGTGTTTGTGTTTGTGTGTGTGACTTTTAAAATCTTTTTTGACCTTTTGGTCCTTTTTAAAAATTCTTTTCAATTTTTTGTGTTTTTTTTCTTTTTTGCATGACTTAATTGCTGTTCTGCTCATCTTCATATAAATACCTGACATTGATTATTAGACCTTATCCTCCATTATGTACATACTTAATCCAGAAATTTATTACTGAAATCACAACCACTTAGGCTTAACTTCTTTAATAGCCGCATTATATCTTTATACCTATATAATTTTCAAGTAACTAATTTTAAGTATTTTTATTTTTTAGTTTTTCATGGCTCCTTTCTATCCCTCCCCTCATCTCATCTTATCCTTTTCTTCTATAAATATCACTTATTTAAACTTACATGGTTTTTAAGTGTATCACTTTTTAAATTTAAATTTTAGTTTTTCCATTTTTCCTTTTTTTTTGTTGGTTTGTTTTAATCTCTCTCCTATCATTCTGTCCAATCATTTTCACTCTCGGAGATCAGGACTTGGTTAAATTCACTTTCCTTTTACTTCTTCACATCCCTCTAAGCCTATTTTACCCATATTTCTCCCTAAAACGAATAATTTATGGTTTACCAAATTCTTCTTTGCTGTTTTTAGCCCATTAATCCATAGTTTTTTGGTGCAGAATAGATTATATATGTTGAACTACATTGTATCTATAGACTTTTGAGTGTGTAACTACAGAAATTTGGCTGATGCTTGCCTTAGAATAGTGTTCTAGCACAAAATTGGTGTTTCTTTCATACCAAATGGGCAGAAAAAGCTGGAAAAACACAAGAAAAATCCAAGTCCGTGTCTCTAAACTCCCAGACATGACAATCCAGTAATAGAAAAGTTAAGGAATAATACAGAGGAGATTTCCCAAAAAGCTCTACAAATACTACTGCAAACATGATAAAAAAAAAAAAAGAATCGATTGAACACTTGCAAAGGACTCGTGTTTGCGAGATACATAGAGAGAGGTGGCAACCCAAAGGTTAGTACAGGTATTCCCTGAGCATGAGGAAGCTACTCAAAAATTGATACAAGACTTGCGAGAGCAGGCTGAGAACAGTCAGAGAGAAAGACAGGTATTAAGTGAGCAAGCTGAGAACAGTTAAAGAGAAAGACAGGAATTGTGTGAATAGGCTGAGAACAGTCAAAGAGAACTATTAGAATTGCATGAACATGAAGAAGCTAATAAAAGTAATAAAGAAACTGCAAGAGCAGGATGAGACTAGACAGAGATCAATTGAGGAATACATGGAATCCATAAACAGATAGCTGAAAGAATTCAGGGAAACTACCAATGGAATGCTGAATAGAACCGGACAGAAGGAATGGGAGTCCAAGGAAACCATAACCATTCAACTAAGTGATTTGAGAATAAATACTGAACATCAAATTAAGGAACTAAATAAGTTCATAAACATCTAAAACAAAGGTCCATCAAAGAATTTGAAGCCATCAAAGTTGACAAATTAGAAGGAAAAGAAAAAAAAATGAGAAAGTCTTGACAGTAGGGTAGACCAGGCAAAACTCAATTCTCGGGGATTGAAGACAGCCTAGATTTTACAGAGAAAGAACTTACAACTATCCAAGACAAATCCAAGAATATGAAAGATCTATCCAACATTTGGAAGACAATATCAGAAGGCCTAATCTGAGGATAATGGGAGTAGAGGAGCACCTAGAGACAGAAGTTAATGGTCTAGGAAATTTATTTAACAGAATCTTAACATGCAATAAGATAGGTCTATTCAGATACAAGAAGCTTTTTGAACCCCAAATAGACCAAACCAGAATAGGACTTCCCTCTGTCACTTTATAATCTTAACAGGATCAATTCAGACAAAGGAAAAGATCCTTAAAGCTGTCAAGGAGAAAAGATCAATCAATTATAACAGGAAACCAATTAGAATCACCTCAGATTTCTCAGTAGAGACAATTAAAGCAAAAAGACCTTGGAATGATGTAGGCCATGACCTAAAGATAAACAGCTATTAATCAAGAATAATGTACCCAGCTAAACTCTCCTTCCTAAACGAAGGTCAAATAAAAGCCTTTCATAGCAAAGAAAAACTGAAACAATTTATCTCCACCAAACCAGCCCGAAAAGATAGTTAAGGATGTCCTACACATAGAAAACCAAGAAGACCCCAATAAAGGAAAGAAAACGAACTTAAACTGCTAATCCAAGAACCATAGGAAGAACCCAGTTGCCGCAGCCCCCAAGAAAGTGGATAGCATGGCAGGAACTCCCAAACACCTCCTAGACCTAACTCTCAACATTAACAGACTTTATTCTCCAATTAAGCGACATAGACTCTCTAGTTGGATTAAAAAGGAAGATCCTTCTATTTGCTGCCTTCAGGAGTCACACCTTCACCATAAAATAAAAATTTTGAAAGTGAAAGACTGAAACAAAATCTACCAAGCAAACAGCCCCCATAAACAGGCAGGAGTTTCAATCCAAATATCAGATAAATTGGTCTTCAAATTAAAAATAGTGAGAAGAACTAAAGAAAGTTGCTACATACTAATTAAGGGATCTCTCCTTCAGGAGGATATCATAATTCCAAAGATCTATTCACCAAACAACGGAACACACAAATTCATCCAATAAACACTACATTATCTCAAATTTCACATAGATCCAATGACACTAATTGTTGTGGACTTTAACACACCACTATCCCCACTAGATAGATCAAGTGAGCAAAGACTCAAAAGAGAAACTGAAAATCTAAACAACTAGACATAAAAAACCCTTAGGAAATCTTATCAGAAAAAGAAGAGAACACACCCAAATAAATAAACTCAGAGATGAGAATGGAAACATCACCACGGAAACAACCAAGATTCATAACATTATAAGGGAATAATTCTCAAAACTTTATGCTAATAAGTTTGAGAACTTGACAGAAATTGACCTTTTCCTAGCAAATATTGACATGCAAAAACTAAACCAAGATGATTTAAACCATCTTAAGAGGTACATATCAATCATTGAAATAGAAACAGCAATAAGAGACCTTCCAGCTAATAAAAGTCCAGGACCAGATGGTTTTACAGCGGAATTCTACAAGGCCTTCAAAGCAGAGCTCACACCAATACTCATCCAACTCTTCAATGAAATTGAAAGAGAAAATTCATTACCGAACTCATTCTATGAAGCCATCATAACCCTCATCCCTAAACCAGGCAGGGACTCATCAAAGAAAGAGAACTATAGACCCATTTCTTTGAAGAACATTGATGCAAATCCTCTCAATAAAATTTTGGCCAATCGACTTCAACAATTCATCCAAAAAATCATACACCACGATCAAACAGGATTCATTTCAGGGATGCAAAGCTGGTTCAATATACGCAAATCAATTAATATTATTCATCACATCAACAGGAGCAAGAATAAGAACCACATGGTTATCTCATTAGATGCAGAAAAAGCATTTGACAAGATCCAACACCCCTTTATGATGAAGGTTTTGGAAAAATTAGGAATCCATTGAACATTCCTCAATACAATAAAGGTTGTATATGACAAACCTACAGCCAGCATTATATTTAATGGTGAAAAACTGAAGCCATTTCCTCTTAACTCAGGAACAAGACAAGGATGCCCACTCTCTCCACTTCTCTTCAACCTAGTATTAGAATGCCTGGCTACAGCAATAAGACAAGATGCAGACATAAAGGGGATCTAAATAGGGAAAGAAGAAATAAAACTCTCCCTCTTTGCAGATGACATGATCTTGTATTTAAAGAATTCCATAGACTCCACTCCCAAATTACTCAAGCTGTTTCAAAACTTTGGCAAAGTAGCAGGTTATAAAATTAACCCCCCAAAATCAATGGCTTTTCTGTATGCCAACAATGAGAAAAGTGTGGCTGAAATTAGGAAAGCAACCCCATTGGTAATAGCCCCACAAAAAATAAAATACCTAGGAATTAACTTAACTAAAGAAGTGAAGGACCTCTATGATGAAAACTTTAAAATCTTGGAAAAGGAAATCAACACAGAACTTAAAAAATGGCAAAACCTCCAATGTTCCTGGATTGGAAAGATTAACTTCGTGAAAATCGCAATACTTCCCAAGGCTATCTACAAATTCAACGCAATACCTATCAAAATTCCACCCTCATTCTTCAAGGAAATAGAAGAGGCAATCCAAAAATTCATATGGAACAATAAAAGACCCCGAATAGCAAAAACGGTCCTCAATGGAAAGAACACTGTTGGAGGAATATCAATACCAAATTTCAAACTCTACTATAAAGCCATAGTAATCAAAACAGCTTGGTATTGGCATAAGAACAGACCTCAGGACCAATGGGATAGAATTGAAAACCCAGAAATGATCCTACAGACCTATAGCCATCTAATCTTCGATAAGGGAGCTAAAACAATACAATGGAAGAAAGACAGCCTCTTCAGTCAATGGTGTTGGCAAAATTGGTTAACTACTTGTAGAAAATTAAAGCTAGATCCTAATATATCACCCTGCACCAGAATAAACTCCAAATGGATCAAAGACCTCGGAGTCAAAGCAGACACTCTGAAAACATTACAGGATGGAATAGGAGAAACCCTAGGTCTCCTTGGCTCAGGCCGAAACTTTCTGAATAGAGACCCGGAAACACAACAAATCAAAGAATGGTTGGACAAATGGGATTGAAGGAAGTTACAGAGCTTCTGCATGGCAAAAGATATAGCTAGCAAGATCAATAGAAACCCCACGGATTGGGAGAAGATCTTCACTAGCCATACAACGGACAAGGGTCTCATATCTAAAATATACTTGGAACTCAAAAAATTGAATCCCCCAACAACAAATCCTCAAAGAAACAACTGCCCAATAAACAAGTAGGCAAAAGACTTAAAGATAAACTTCTCTGAAGAAGAAAGAAGGATGGCCAATAGACACATGAAGAAATGCTCAACCTCCCTAGCCATAAAAGGAATGCAAATCAAAACAACATTGAGATACCACCTCACTCCAGTTAGAATGGCAAAAATCAAGAACTCTAACAACAACAGATGCTGGAGGATATGTGGACAGAAGGGAACCTTACTTCATTGTTGGTGGGAATGTATACATGTTCAAGCACTTTGGAAAGCAGTATGGAGTTTCCTCAAAAAACTTCACATAAAGCTTCCCTATGACCCAGCAATCCTACTTTTGGGCATTTAGCCAAATGTTTACAAACAAGCTACCAGCACAACTATGTTTATTGCAACATTATTTACCATAGCTAATATATGGAACCAACCCAGATGCCCTTCAGTAGATGAATGGATAAAGAAAATGTGGTATATATACACAATGGAATTCTATGCCTCCATCAGAAAGAATGACATTGCCCCATTTGTTAGGAAATGGAAAAACTTGGAAAAAATTATATTAAGTGAAGTAAACCAGGCCCAAATAAACGTAGGTTCCATGGTTTCCCTTATTTGCAATATCTAGTATATGTATGAGTAAAGTGGAAAAGGTCAGATAATGTGATGTTAGGAAAATGAACCCTTAGATATGTATTTTAATTTTTTCCCTTTCATGCATTTGTTTCTAATGCCGTTATAAGATTATCTCTTTGTTGCTTTGTATGTCCCTCCCTTACACTATAACCCCTGCTTTCACTATATTTGATGTCAGTATAACTTGTGGAGGAGATGGGGAAAAACAAGTCGTTTAAGGATACAGGTGGACCTGTTGCAACAATGAGAAGTACAAGTTGTCTTGTCAAAATCGAGCTTTACAACGTTGGTGCGGGGGGGGGGTGGAGAGAGGGAGGAGTGGGTGCGGAGGTGGGGGGGATGCTAGGAAGGGATGTGAAGGGTAAACAAAGGAGGAGGCTGGAATGCTTGATAAGCAATGTACGCATTATCCTGTCCATGTAATTGTAACCCCTCTGTACAGTATGTTCACACACAAAAAATAAAATTTTAAAAAAGACATCTACTGAAATTTTCACCCTGCAGCATCAGAATACAAGTTTTTCTCAGCGGTACATAAAACATTTTCCAAAATAGACTTCATTTTAGGTCACAAAGCAAACTTGTCCAAATTTAGAAGCATTCAAGTTATACCTTGCATTCTCTCAGACCACAAGAGAGTAAAATTAGAACTCAATACCAAAAGCCACCAAAGAATGTTCTGTAACACATGGAGGCTGAACAAGACAGACTTGAATCACCAGTGGGTCATGGAAGAGATTAGAAAGGAAATTCAAATGTTCATGATATTCAACAAAAATGAAAACACAAACCATCAGCTCCTCTGGGACACAGCAAAGGCAATACTCAAAGGCAAGTTTATAGCTCTGAGTTTCTAGATCAACAAATTTGGAGAGATCTGCAACCAATGATTTAATGAGACAGCTGAACTACCTTGAAAAAGAGCAGCAAGATAAACCCCAATCCAATATACGGAAAAAAATCATAAAAATGTCATCAGAATTAACGGAATTCGAATCCATAAAAAAAACATAGAAAGAATCAACAAAACAAAGAGTTCGTTCTTCAAAAAAAATTAACAAAATTGGGCTGGGAAGGTAGCTCAGTGGTAGAGTGCTTGCTTGCATGCCTGAGGCCCTGGGTTCGACTCCTCAGCACCACATAAGTGAAAAGAAAAAAGCCAGAAGTGGCACTGTGGCTCAAGTGGTAGAACACTAGCCTTGAGCAGAAGAGCTCAGGGACAGCGCCCAGGCCCAGAGTTCAGGCCCCATGACAGGACTCAAAAAAAAATTAACGAAATTGACAGACCCTTAGCAAATTTATCAAGAAAGAAGATAACAGACCAAAATAAATAAACTCAGAGATGAGAATGGAAACCACCACAGAGAGGGGGAAAAAAAGATTCAGAATATTATAAGGGAACATTTCTCAAACCTTTATGCTAATAAGTTTGAGAACTTGGGACAAATGGACCTTTTCCTAGCAAATATCGACATGCCGAAACTAAACCAAGATGAGTTAAACCATCTTAACAGGCCCATACCAAGCATTGAAATAGAAACAGCAATAAGAAAAGTCCCATCTAAGAAAAGCCCAGGACCAGATGGATTTACAGACGAATTCTCCAAGGCTTTCAAAGCAGAGCACCCACCAATACTCTTTCAACTCTTCAATGAAATTGAAAGAGAAAGTTCACTACCGAACTCAATCTGTGAAGTCATGATAACCCTCTTCCCAAGCCAGGCAGGGACTCATCAAAGAAAGAGAACTATAGATAGACCCATTGCTTCGAAGAAATTTGATGCAAAACTTCTCAACAAAGTTTTGGCCAATCGGCTTCAAGAATTCATCCAATAAATCATATACCACGGTCAAACAGGATTCATTTCAGGGATGCAAAAATGGTTCAATATAAGCAAATCAATTCATAGAATTCATCATATCAACAAGGGTAAGGAAGCGAATCACATGGTTATCTCAATAGATACAGATAAATCATTTGACAAGATCCAACACCCATATATGATGAAGGCTCTGGAAAAATTAGGAATCTGGACATTCATCAATACAATAAAGGCTGTGTATGACCAAATTACAGCCAGTATTATACTTAATGGTAAAAAAGTAAAGCCATTTCCTCTTAACTCAGGAAGGAGACAAGGATGTTCACTCTCTCCACTTCTCTTCAACCTAGTATTAGAAAGCCTAGCTACAGCAATAAGACAAATTACAAACGCAAAGGCAATCCAAATACGGAAAGATGAAGTAAAACTCTCCCTCTTTGCAGATGACATGATCTTGTATTAAAAGAATCCCTCGGACTCCACTCCCAAATTACTCAACATGAATGAAAACTTTGGCAAAGTAGCTGGGTATAAAATTCACCATCAAAAATCAATAGCTTTTCTGTATGCCAACAATGAGAAATGCATGGCTGAAATTAGGAAAGCAACTCCATTCGTAATAGTTGCACAAAAAATAAAATACCTGTCAGGGAAAGGATGTGAAGGGTAAACAAAGGAGGAGGCTGCAATGCTTGATGAGAAATGTACTCATTATCTTGCCCATGTAATTGTAACCCCTCTGTACAGTATGTTCACAAAAAATTAAAATTAAAATTAAAAAAAAAAACTGGGAATTAACTAAACCAAATAAGTGAAGCACCTCTATGACAAAAACTTTTAAACCTGAAAAAGGAAATCAAATCAGAACTTAGAAAGTGGAAAAACCTCCCATTCTCCTGGATTGGAAGGATCAACATCCTGAAAATAGCAATGTTTCCCAAGGCTATCTACAAAGTCAGTGCGATACCTATCAATATTCCAACCTCATTCATCAAGGAAATAGAAGAGGCAATCCAAAATTTCATATGGAACAAGGAAAGACCCCGAATAGCAAATGCAAAGCTTGATAGAAAGAACAGTGCTGTAGGAATATCAATACCAAATTTAAAACTACAAGCCTTAGTAATCAAAACAGCTTGGTACTGGCATAAGAACAGACCTCAGGACCAATCAAATAGAATTGAAAACCCAGAAATGAACCTACAGACCTACAGCCATCTAATGATCAATAAAAGAGATAAAAAATAGAATGGAAGACAGCCTCTTCAGTAAATCGTGTTGGCAAAATTGGTTAACTACTTGTAGAAAACTAAGTTTAGATCCTTATATGTCACCTTGCACCAGAATCAACTCGAAATGAATTACAACCTCGGATACAAAGCACACACTCTGAAAACATTACAGGATGGAATAGGAGAAACCCTAAGTCTCCCTGGCACAGGCTGAAATTTTACTTACTAGAGACCCAGAAATATAATACATGAAAGAAAGGCTGGACAAATGGGATTGCATGAAATTACAGAGCTTCTGCATGGCAAAGGACATAGCTAACAAACTCAATAGGAAGCCCACGGATTGGGAGAAATCTTCAAAGGACATGAGTCTCATATCTAAAATATACCTGGAACTCAAAAAATTAAATCCCCCAACATCAAATACTTAAAGAAACAACTGCCGAATAAATAAGTTTGCTGGATTTACAGAGAAACTCCTCTGAAGAGCAAAGAAGGATGGCCAATAGACCCATTAAAAATGCTTACCCTCTCCAGCCATAAAATAAATGGAAATCAAACAACATTGAGATACAACCTCACCCCAGTTAGAATGGCTATAATCAAGAACTCTAATAACAACAGATGCTGGAGGGGATGTGGACAGAAGGGAAACTTACTGCATTGTTCTTGGGATTGTAAACTTGTTCAACCAATTTGGAAAACACTATGAAGATTCCTCCAAAGACTCCACATAGAGCTCCCCTATGACCCAGCCATCCCCCTTTTGGGCAATTACCCAAATGATCACAAACAAGACCATCCTAAAGCTACCAACACAGCTATGTTTATTGTAGCACCATTTACCATACCTAAGATGTGGAACCAACCCAGATGCCCCTCAGTGGATGAATGGATCAAGAATATATGTATAGATATAGATATAGATATTATATATAATATATTTATACTATATTATATAATATAATATATAGTATAGATAATATATAATATATATAATAATAATATATGTATATATATTATATAACATATAAAAATATATTATATATAATATCTATATCTATATGTATCTAACTATCTCTCTCTCTCTCTCTCTCTCTCTCTATATATATATATATATATATACAATGGAATTCTATGTTTCCATCAGAAAGAATGACATTGCCCCATTTGATAAGAAATGGAAAGAATTGGAAAAAATTAAGTTATATGTTGAAAGCCAGGCCCAAATAAATAGAGGTCCCATGTTTTCCCTTATTTGCAACTTGTATATGTCTGAGACAAGTAGAAAAGTTCAGATAAGTTGATGTTATGTGAAATGAACCCCAAGATAAGTATTCAAATGTCTTTGCTGTCATGCGATTGTTTCTAACATATTTATAATATGATTTCTGTGTTGTTTTATTTGTCCCTCCCCCACGGTATAACCCCTGCTTTCACTGTATTTGATGTTGGTAGAATTTATGGAGGGGAAGGAAAAATGAATTTGTTTAAGAAGGGATAAAGGTTGACCCATTGTAACAATGAGATATAAAATTCGTTATGCCGAAAAATGAACTTTATAACTTTTGCCGAAGGAGGGGGGTCGGAGTGACGGGGAGGGGGGTTATATAGGAAGGGATGAGAAGGGGAAACAAATGAGGAGCCAACAATGCTTGATAAGAAATGTACTTATTATCTTGCCCATAACTCTGTATGGTATTTTCACAATAAAATAAATATATAAATAAATAAAAAGCTAAGTGCATCTTAAAACTTGGGTTTAAGTGTAAGTTTGTGAACATGCTCAATATAATCTCATCATAATACATAAAAACCATAAAGATTTATCTTCTTTATTTCTTGATAGTGATATTTCTTATCAAATGTGCTGTTTGTTAAAAGAAAACAATTTTATCAAGGGTAGTAGTAAAAGGAATAAGTCCCAGCTCAGCTCCTAGCCAGCTGTGATTAAAAAAAACATGTAATGAGATAAGAATTGTTTTGAAATGTTTTTTTCACATATCTGTTCCTGTCCACAGAAAGTTCGAGTATGTAGAAGTTATGAGTATGCCTTAAAATACAGCTTATGAGTAAAGTTGGTATGTAATTGTTGGCTGTGATTTAACATTAAAACTAGCATGTCATTCTGTATGTCCTTCTAAAGTCAAGTGTCTTTAACCAGTCTATGTATAATGTTGTAAGCAACTAACCAGGAGATTTGACACTTCATCTGAGGGATGCTGTCTAGCCCAGATCCTGCCTGAACCATCCTACCTCCACCATAGTATACTGCACTCCTGCTTGACTACATCACACACAGCTGATTCTTGGTAAAAGACTGCTTTAGGTTTACAAAAACTAACGCTCTTGTGGGACACTCTCTGTAAACCTTACCAAGCTTGACCTGAAAAAGCTAGCTATGTTGATATGCTAGCTAGCTATGTTGTTATGCTATTGAAACATGTACAGGCCAGGAGAGCCTCTTATACACTTTGGTTATCTGGTTTTCCAGGCAGCCAAACTATGCTCAAACTCTCATCCCATCTATTGAGTTTTGTCTTTACAGAGTTTTGTTAAGTATTTGTTGATCAATTCTTGACAGGGTGCACATAAGCTCTACTTGTTCCCACTGATCTCTTTGTTGCTTTAATTGGAAGTAATAGAGGATTTTTTGTGGCAAAGATTGCAGTTCAAAGCCATCCCAGGCAGAAAAATCCCTTCACACTCTCCCAACTAACCAGCAAAGTGCCAAGCTGAATGCTGCCTCAAAAATTAACCAGCCAAATGCTAAATGTGGCCTTTTGACTCAAAATGAAAGGATGTTCTTCCCGAGCAGACGTGCTCAGGAAAAGTGCTAAGCCTTTGAGTTCGAAGACCATGTCCCAGCCATAAGCACCTAGATCCCAGGACAATGTGGAAAAGAATAAGAGGAGATAATGTCACATCAGCCACTTTGTGCCTGCCCTTTCAAAATTAACCAGAGCCAGGAGGTCATTAGAAAAAAGATGAGAAGCTTGTCCATCTAATGTCCATATCTGAAAAACTTCTAACTGGACAGGAATTTGCATTCTTGCCTTTGTTACCTGCTATTTATAGGAAATTATCAAGATATTTTATCAGACCCTTCAATACTCCAATCGTAGTTTCTGACTGGTTATGGGCTGATGATCCAAATGGAACTTTTCTGGCTTTTTCCCAGGATGTGTTTTCCTATGTCACTCATTTGCCACCTTATCAGCCTTTTCCTTGGTCTCAGCATTTTCAAGTTTTTTTTTGTTTGTTTGTTTAAATTAATTTTATTTTATTTTATTTGAGAACATACTGTACAGAGGGGTTACAATTACATGGGCAGGATAATGCATACATATCTTACCAAGGATTGCAGCCTCCTCCTTTGTTTACCTTTCACCTCCCTTCCCAGCCTCCGCCCTCCCCCTCACCCAATCCTTCCTCCCCTCCTCCCCCCCCACACCGACATTGTAAAGCTCGTTTTTGACATGACATTTTGTACTTCTCATTGTTGCAACAGGTCCACCTGAATCCTTAAATGACTTGTTTGTCCCCATCTCCTCCACAAGTTATACTCACATCAAATATAGTGAAAGCGGGGGTTACACTGTGGGGGAGGGACATACAAAGCAACAAAGAAATAATCTTATAAATGCGTTAGAAACATGCATGAAAGAAAAAAAACATTAAAATACATATTTAAGGGATCGTTTTCCTAACATCACATTATCTGACCTTTTCCGCTTGACTCATACATATACTAGATATTGCATATAAGGGAAACCATGGGACCTATGTTTCTTTGGGCCTGGCTTACTTCACTTAATATAATTTTTTCCAAGCCTTTCCATTTCCTAACAAGTGGGGAAATGTCATTCTTTCTGGTGGAGGCATAGAATTCCATTGTGTATATATGCCACATTTTCTTGATCCATTCATCTACTGAGGGGCATCTCGGTTGGTTCCATATCTTAGCTATGGTAAATAATGCTGCAGTAAACATTGTTGTGCTGGTAGCTTTAGTGTGGTCTTGTTGGTAAACATTTGAGTAAATGCCCAAAAGTGGGATTGCTGGGTCATAGGGGAGTTCTATGTGTAGTCTTTTGAGGAACGTCCATACTGCTTTCCAAAGTGGTCTCATATCTAAAATATACTTGGAACTCAAGTTTCTCTCTACCAGGATAACAACCCTCACTCAAAACTTGGGACCAAATCAAGGCCATCCTATTACTGCTGGCAACCAGAGGCTTTGCTTACACTGCCCTGAACTGAGCACAGACCTGGACCTGAAGATCCCAGCCCCAGTGACTCCTCCACACCCCCATGCCAGCTGGAAGTAGCCAGAAAACACCACAATGCCCCTCCACCTTTTATACTCCAGGGTTCAAAATGATGGGAATCTGCTTTGTTCTCATAACTCCATGATAGTCCTCTCTCAGCCCAATTCTTTTTCTGTATCCAAAGATCCTAAATGAAGATCTTGCCTCTCCCCTCTTGGCCCTATCATGTTATGTATCTAACGATAGAATATGAAGGATTAACCCCCACCCTACTGTTCCAGGCCCAGGCAAAATCCCAGATATGTGTGAACTACTTTGAAGTGCAGGCAGGACAATCCACCTAATCCCAGCTGTGACTTAAGGGCTATTCATTAACCTCTACCACCTTGCTCAGACCACCTATAAAAACCCAGATCCTGTCCCAGACCCTCACACAACCTCCAAACCTGCTGGCAGGACTGTGCCCCTCGCTGTTCGTCAATAAAGAGTCCTCGCCTGTTGATGATCGAGTCCAGCCTATTCCTTTTCCATTCTTCTCCATTTTCCTAACAAGGACAGTCTGTATTTTATGATCCAGAAGAGAGAAACTTAGGTAAGCATTTATTTACAGCCTTCTGAATAATTCTGATTCTGCCCACAACAGCTATCTATCCATACCTGTGCCTACGTGAGAGGATTTTAAAAGAATTTAGTGTTTTAAAATTTAAACTTAAATGTAGAATGAAATTGATTTCAATGCATTATATTAAAATATTTAGAAACAACTGAGAAAGCTAAAGGTTTATAAAAAATTTTTACTGGAAGTGAAGTGATGGAATTTGGTTCTCTATATTTTAAGCAATTTGCAAAAAGAATTCGCAAAATAAAATTTACTTTTGCAGCAGACTTGACACATTAATTTTTGTATATTGATAGGAACACAAGCCTCCACAATATGTCAATGCCATCCTCTTATTTATCTCTAAAGGTTTATGATTCTGGTCTCTTAATATTAAAATTTCAAAATTTTTGAAATCTTTAGGAAGTTGTGCAAAGTGGTTTCACTTCATCATGTCAGTGATGAATAGAATGTATGTACATTTCAATGTACAATACATTTGGATCATTGTCAATCTTCCACTTTTCTTCTTTCCCTTACCCCAACCCTCCTAACCCTTTAAGTTTCTTACTTATATTCTCACATATGTACATTGAGTGTTTTGACTGTATTCATCCATTTTCCTCTCCATTCTTCTGCCCTACTCCCCTTAAGCCCAGCTCTCCCTTTGAAGACTTGTTTCAACTTCATGGTATTTTGTTAAATTTCTCCTTCTTTGACATTTGGCTTAGGGCTTGCCACATTCTCTCAACCATGTTTGACCTACATAAATGAGGATATTTCTCCACATTTCTAATCTCTGAATGGCTGAGATAGGTCTCCTTTACTATTCACCTTCTGTCCTAAACTCAGAATTGGACCTTCAGAGCCATCCAATGAAGCTTTTTTCTTCTCTACATACTGAAGATGAAAGGAAAATAATTTCCATGCTCTTAGTATGACACTATCCATCATGAATTTCCATCACTTATCAGTTCAGCAATCTAATTTTTTAATTTTTATCCATTTTTATTGTAAAAATTGTGTAGAGTGGGGTTACAGTTACCTGAGTAATGTTTTCTGCATCATATTCACACACTTTAAGTGAATATTGAGGGTAATTTACCTAGTATTGGAAGTTTAGGAACCTTCTTCAATTTCTGATGATGGAAGCAGGAGTCAGTTTAATTATTCAGATTCCACTATGGAGTGAGCCTTTTAGTTTTCTAAATTTTCAATAAATTTAGAGTTACTTTTTTATTAATAATCACCAACGATTTATTTCAGTATTTAAAATGCTGCCCAAAATATTTTAAAACTTTCACATCAAGCTAGACTGAAATTTTTCCTCCCATTTTCCCCACTAGTTCAGGTTAAGTCTACTTTGGCTTTATTGTTTGAGAGGCCAAGGGATGAGAGTAAACAGAGAGATGATCATTACTCAGTTATATCTTTCATCTTCTTTTTGTGCTATTCCTGTTGAGAGGAAGAGTTGATCAGGGAACAAGAGTGATGCTTGACTTCACTATACAAGGGGGCATTCCTTGCATGTCAATTATTGTTTCTCAGAATCACTTAAACTGATTATTCTAGCCTTCTCTGAAACAGTAACCTCACTGTGGCACCCTTGGTGCAGAAAGAAACACACTAACAAGTTATTACCTGTAAATTGTTATTGTATATCTCAACTTACTACTACCAAAAATATAACCCTTTGGCTACATAAATGCAAAGGCACTGATTGGCCAATACTACTTTATAGACAATTCTACTCAGCTCTCCCCTCCTCTTCTATGCTCCCTTCCCCTCCCCTCATTTACCCTCCCTTTCCTTTTTCTTTCTTTGGGTCTCTATCCTCCATATTCATCTATAAATTCTCTCTTTCTATCTTCCAGTAGCAAGTTATTTGGTTTATCAGACAACATAAATAATTGAACAAATATATTTTCTCTTTTTTTGTTATTATCTTTTTTTAAGAAGTGAGTTCTAGCAGAGCACCGGTGGATTACACCTATCTACTAGGTAATTTCAAATTTGACCATTGCAATTCGAAGCTATTCTAAATGAATAAAATTAAGTCATTCTTTTCTCAACTTGTGGTAAAAGGAAGAAGTGCAGGTGTGGCTCAGGTGATATAGAGCAAGCATTGAGAATTAAAGCCCAGATAGTGCTCAAGACCAGGAGTGCTCAAACCCCAGTACCAGCACAATATAAAAAAATGCATCCTTCCAACTTCCTGAACAGAGTCCCAGGGTCACAACGAATTGGAGAGAGACTCGACAAATGGGACTACTTAAAATAAAAAGCTTCTGCACAGCTAAATCTATCACAACCAAGCTACAAAGACAACCAAATAATTGGGAAAAATATTTACCAGCAATATATCAGACAAGGGGTTAACATCCAGTATATACAGGGAACTCAAGAAATTAATCCCTCCCAAACCTAAGAAATCAATTACTGAATGGGCAAGGGAACTAAAGAGGGACTTCCCAGATGAAGAAATAAAAATGGCAAAGAAACACATGAGGAAATGTTCATCATCCCTGGTTGTGAAAGAAATGCAAGTATAGACAACCCTGAGATACCACCTTACCCCAGTCAGAATGTCCCACATCCACAAGTCAGCCAACCACAAATGCTGGAGGGAATGTGGAGAAAGAGGAACACTATTACACTATTACACTGCTGGTGGGAGTGTACACTTATACAACCACATTGGAAAGCAGTCTAGAGGATCCTCAGAAAGCTAAAGATTGACCTCCCTTATGAACCAGTCATACCACTTCTAAGCATCTACCCTGAACAACAGGAACCAATATACAAGGACACGTGCACCTCCGTGTTTATTGCAGCACTGTTCACAATAGCTAGGATATGGAAACAACCCAGATATCCCACCAGAGATGAATGGATCCAAAAATTGTGGCATCTATACACAATGGAATATTATGCAGCCATTAGAAATAACAAAATAATGGCATTTACAGGGAAATGGATTGGGCTAAAAAATCATTTTGAGCGAGGTAAGCCAAGAGCAAAGAGACAAACGGTACATAGTCCCCTTGATAAATGGATGTTAAATCCAAAATGTTAGGTGATAAGACAAAATTAATAGGACTTAAGAAACAAAGAACTTCCACTCAGCTGGTCGAACCACTCCTAAATATCCCCATGGTGTTGATCACATGTATGGTGTATATGTGTACACTCTCATATGTTATAGACTGTGACAGACAACTAGCCCCAGGAAAGTTAGAATGAACTTGTGACTTTAAATGAGCATCTTTATTCCACAATCCTGTGAAATTTGGGAAATAACGCAATCACTGAATCTCAATTAGAAAAAAAAAAAAGAACCTCGGGGAAGATAGGAAGGAAAGGGTTGGTAGGGGGAAAGCAATGGAGGGGGAAACAATGCTCAATAGGAAGTGTACTTCATTACCTTGCTCATGTAACTGTAACCCTCAGTAGAGTATCTTTACAATAAAAAAATTTATTGGGGATATTTCTCCAAAAACTTATACTCAGGACAATTTTCAAGGTCAAAGGCACTTTCAAAGTCTCTTTCATATCTCAAAGTTTTATTTGAATCCTGTATCTCACATACATTCAGCTTCCTTACAAACATGCATGAATATTCATGTTCACATACATCCCCATACTCACATGACATACTAAACGTTACACTGTAAAAAAAATAACATAGATACTGAAAAAGAACACCTTTGCCAATGTAATTAAATTTCTTTTTTTAAAATATAATGCATTATTGAAATACTGATGAAAGAGCAGGTGGGAGGATGTTTCAAATACTAGAGTGCCAACTTAAAGATCACGTTTCTCAATCCAAACATCATTATTTCCATCCTTCCTTCTCCCATTAAAAAAACGAATAACTACAGAATTCACGTACACGTTCCTTAATTGCTGATTGAATAAAGAATATATACGTATATGCATATATACACAATGGTATATTATGTACCCACACATAATAATGAAATCACTTCATCTTCAGGAAAATAGATAGAACTGGATACCTTCATATTAAAGCAATAAGCCATACTGTGAAAAACCAATACTAGATTTCTCATGCAGACTCTGAATGACCCAAGTGTAAAAGATGGAACTGATTAAGTTTGGAAAAAAGTGATTGAGTGGATAAAGAGAAATCGTGTGGAGTAATATTCAAATACTTTATAAGTTAGTATGGTCACATAATAAAATTTAAGTATAAAAATAGAATAATGAAATTAATAAAGGAATAAAATATAACAAGCTACATTATGTAGACATATGTGTATATCCCAATAAAATTACTTTGTGAAATTAATATTTGCTACCAAACAGACAAAAATTCATTCCAGTTGTTATAGATTCATATAGTAATTTCCTTTTTTTTCAGTTATTTCCCAGACAAATTAAAAGGAGAAATAGGTTTTGCTAATTCATAAGAACAATCATGTCCAATTAGCATTAAACTATTCTAGTTAATTACTGTCAATGTGAAATTGTTCAATCAACTTAATTATTATATTAGAATATTTCCAATGCATTTGTCAAAATATTATCTCTACAGGTATATATTTTTTGCTATTTATTGTATATGTTTTCTTTATTTAATTGCTATATACCATTTTCTGAATATAGTTTGGTATGTGGAACTAGGATATATTATACCTGACCTGAAAATCAACTATTCAAACAGTTTTTTGTTTTATCAAAAATACTTATAGTGAAATGAAGAGATAAATCCAAATTATGTATATTTGAAGACAATGCTTAATTAGTCTTCTTCTCACATTCCCCATTCCCTTCTCAAGAATAATACACAGTGTAAGGAAATACTTAGAATGTTTTGGAGAAATAGCTTGACTTTAAACCAGTGAGTTACTTTATGCTGCAATTTGTTTACTTTATATCCAGAAAAGCTAAATTCTTACCTTATCGTTTTCCTTAAGCTTTATACTCAAGTTTAATCTCTGATGAGTGACAGATAAAGATATAAACATTTTTAACAGTGGCTTAATTTAGGCTGAGGAATCTAGTTACAACTATAGATAGGCCTTATCAGTCATGAGACTATGATATCGAAATGTTAACCTATGCGTAATGAAATCTTGCTTATGAAATTTTGTGTATTATAAACAGTGGTTATTAGGTTTTTTTTTTATAATCAACATCATTTCATGAGTTAGGAAATGAAGTGAGACATTCTACTCAGAAAAAATTTAAGGATGCATCCAAAATTAGTTACCAAGATATACATCATTTAACAGAATGTTTTAAAATGCAAGCTGAAAGAAATCATTTATGGAAAAATTCATTTAAATAAATCAGTGTGATTGACTTTCTTTTACGCTAGTTTTCAATATGGCTTGTATAATGATTTTTCTGTTTATATGTTTATTTATGTCTTGATATTTAGTTGAAGTTATGTTATTTCATATATTCATTTTTTTTCAGATCAAAGAGGAAATGAATTCCATGCCAGAGTCAACATCCATAATAATGTTAGAGTTGTATCTTACTACTTTGCCAAAGTTTCAAATCAGCTCGAGTAACATGGGTCTTTTTTGGAACTAGCTAAATTGCTATGCAATTTTGTCAGTACTAGAAAGATTTTGACCACCACTTATTAAAATAGTATTTTCCAGAAACTACTATTCTCCTTCTCATGAGATTTTTAATTTCATTTATATAATGTGCTGATGTTTTCCTTTAGATAACCCTCATTGAGTCTTCTACAAACTGTGATTTAGAGTAGTTTTAAATTATGTACAATCATGTACACTGCTCAGATTCTATTATTTGTATATTTGGTTATTGTTAAATAAGTGGTTTTTAGTTCTCAATATGGATACTATTGGACTTATTCATTGGATTTCTGAATTTGTTAAGTATGTCATGATTTTTGTGATTTAATTCTATAGCATTTTTTCTTTTAAATATGTGCAGATCTTAATTCATATACAGTAAAAAAAAATTTTAAACAATTTGATCCATTCAAGAGATTTGCTCTATTAGGGTCATCTAGATGAATTTAATTACAAATTAACACAATCTTGTTTCTGAGACAGTTATCCTTATAGCTGTACTCAAATTAACCTGTATTTGAGGTTTTTGTACTGAAAAAAAAAACTGAGCACAACATGTTTTTGTTCCTGGGGAAGTTACACTTTGTTGGATGTTTTTCCAGCTATGGTGACATCAACATATGTGTGCATTTTATTTCGATTGGTTTGTGTCTATATTTTGTTTCATATAGCAAAAAGTACAAAGAATCAGTGATTTAGAACTTTTACAACTAGAATTCTAAGAGAGACACTTGAATTTTTATGACAACTGGGAATGGGCAGGTCTTGGTGGAGGGGCTAGCAAAATAGCAGAGATATTGTTTGGTGTGAGTTGAATTCTGCCTCCTTTTGCCTCACTAGTCCAATGGTATTATTTCAAAGTCTTTAGTGAAAAGAAAATAATTTTTTCTGTATGAACTCAGAATTTTTGGTTTAATTGGTACACACTACATATTCATATTTGATTTTAAATCTAAAATATTTTTTGCTTAGTTTAAAACCACAGATGTGAATTTAAATGCTAAAATAGCATCTAGTAAAAAATTTATATGAAATGGTTCAAACTATATTTACTTCACACTATATGAAATATAGAATGGAATAATAATAGTGTGTAAGATAGTATGTAATAATTGACTTTGTGCAAAGTCAATAATAGTGGATTTTGGTGAGATACTGAATAATAGTAAAAATTATATTTGAATCTATTAAAAAATCCCAGTTACATCTAAAAATAACTCAAAGTTATAAAATAGTGCTGAAAAAATAAGTTTATTGGAAAAAGCCAGAAATTTCAATAAGATTGTTTTTTTGATTGAATTGGATCTGGGTTTGGTGGCTCATGCCTGTAATCTTCGCTAATCAGGAGTCTGAGATCTGAGGATAGTGGTTGAAAACCAGCCTGGGCAGAAAAGTCTGTAAGACTCTTATAGCCAATAAACCACCTATAAACGAGAAACGGCACTGTGGCTCAAGTGGTTCATTGGTAGCCTTGAGCTGAGGAGCTAAGGGACAGTGCCTGGACCCAGAGTTTGAGACCCATGACCAACAAAAATAAATTGACATGGAGATTTACTTTATTATTTCATGATTTTTATGAGTGGTTGTTCCGTGAAAATATCATTGGTTTTTATATTTTGTGTTGGCATAAAATGAGCCTACTATTGTCTTAAATTAATCACAAAAACTCTCTGATTCTATGACAACATACATTTTGTGTGTAATTATTAAGACCAAGTTGCCCTTTCGAAAAAAAATATTTATATCACCCTCTAAAAAGGAGGAAGAAAAAAATATATGCCAGAAACTTACTCTGTAAATCTTAATGGAATAATAGTCTGTCAGTTTGTTTTAACTTTTAATAAAAAATTGAAGTAATCCTAGATAATATGAACCCATTTAAATTTCTTCATTCTTGTCATTTAAGAATCACTTCGAAAATAAATTCAACAGATGACAGTGTTTTTTTCTTACTTTTCCAAGAAATGATCATTTCATCATTATAATGTATAGCACAGTATACCCAGAAAACATTTGTTAAGGAAAAAATTTTTCCCATTCTTTGGTTTGATTCAGTCTGTATTTAAAGCTTCATACCACATCGTAACCCACCCTATTCTCTCTCTTCTCATTTGAAACATTTCAATAAGTTTTACTTCCCTGAAGTGTCAGCCAGCAAAGTTTTACAAAACAGCATGCTTTCTTTCATTGTTCTTTCCAAAATATATCTCACAAATGCCAACAATGAAGCACAACCTGAAACATCTGTGGATTTTTCGACTTATGGTGCAAAGTAATCACTTTCCATACTCCTTAGAAACTGCTGCTCATAGGCATTAATTGCTCTGTCACTTCCATGCTTTAGAAGAGCAACATTTGTAAATGGCATACATGTTAATTTGTTTACCACATCTGGTTTGTTTTCAGCAAGGCATGTCTTCATGTAATATGGTAATAGATTAGTTTTGCAATTATGCAGTTTAATAGGGCTCTGAATTGTGGATATAGAATATCCATTTAAATGACTAAATTTTTAAATCCCATAAAATATATTCCTTCAATTTTCTGGCAAAAGTGTTCTACAATCTAGATATTTTTAAAAGAAATATTGTATGTTGTTTTCTTGGTGACAATGTAGTTGGAAGACGTAAAAATTTCCTATACCATGGTCATCTTAAACAAGATAGCTGGATTTGGGCTGGTATGCCAAACTTTTGGGACAACATTAACGTTTGAATGTTGGATAGGATTTGATTGGGAATTGTGGCAAAATTTCATGGTATGAAAAGTAAAACGAAAGGCCATAATACTTTTATCTGCTACATTGTTATATTAGTTTATTCAAACACACACATACACACATACAAACACATAGATATACACATTTGTAGTATAAAGGCCCACTCCGTCTGCAAGAAAATATTTTAATAGGAATTCCATAAAATATTTAGTCTTCTGAGATCTAATGAGAATTTACAGAAATATCTAGTTTCTTCAACCCCTGAAGTCATTATTATTGGTGAAGATGTTGCCATTTGAATTTAGTATGCCCCAGAAAGATCTATGTGTTAAAGAAAGATGATTTTCTATTTCCTCCCATACTGTGGAGAATACCCGAAAAGTTATTCTGGAGATTAAGTACTTCAGTGTGAAACTTATGAGAATATAGACTCTTATCTACTTTCTTCCTTTCTCTTTTAATCATTCTAGGTCAAAACCATTTCTCTTTGACATACTCCCCACGTTGACATTGTCTTTTAACAGGCCCCCAAAGCAACAAAACCAACTGAACATACACTGAAACCTTCAAACTTGTAAATTTGTGTAAGCCTTTCTGTTTAATAAATGGACAGTGTCACTTATTATGGTAGGTTATAAAGCTAACACAACAGAAGTCTAGTCTTTCTAACAATGTAGAGTATATTAAATTGGGCTTCATTCTAAAATATCTAACTCCATGTTTTATTTTATGTTTTACTTTCTGTTGATGCCAGGGTGTAACCTCAGGGCCTGGATGGTGTTTTTGTGTTCTAGGCCAATCTCCACATACATTCTGAACTGAAACTCCATTTGCCCTAGTAGTTAATTGGAGATAAGAATCTAATGAACTTTCCTACTCAGGCTGGCTTTGAACTGTGATCTGCAGATCTCAGCCTCTTAACTAGCTCAGATTATATCGTTGAACCACCAGTGCCTAGCCATGTTGCATATTTCGTGTAATTCCTTTTTTCAGCATTGTGCAGATTCTCCTACTACAATATCAAAAAACTTAATCTTATTTTCACTGTATTTGATGTTGGTATAATTTGTGGAGGGGAAGGGAAAAACCAAATTGTTTAGATAGGGATACAGGTGGACCCATTGCAACAATGAGATGTACAAAATGTTAAGTAGGAAAACGAAAATTTACAACTTTGGCTCCGGTTGCGGGGGAGGGTCAGGAAGGGGAGATGGGAAGGGATGTTAAGTGGAAATAAAGGAGAAGGTAACAATGCTTGATAAGAAATGTACTCATTACCTGGCCCATGTAATTGTAATCCCTCTGAATGGTATTTTCACAAAATAAAAAACTTAAAACATACTAAGGATATTTGTAAAGTATATAATGAAGGAAGAAATTTCATCTTTACAAAATCTATGTAAATTCTATGCTAAACTCTTGATATTTTACTGTACCTTTCCTGCAACCAGTTTGATAGACTTTAATACTTGTCATTCAAGTTTCTCTATATTCTACTGGAGATTTAATTTTTCATGTATATATATTCATGTATATGTATATTTATATACATATGTATATGTATCTATCTATATATGTTCCAATGTGGATCATCAGACTTGAAACTTTGCTTTGCTTTGCTGTTCAGCAGTTAACTTGGTCAGTTGATTTTGTGACAATATCTGTGCTCATCCTCATCATTCCTTTATTTACCACACCATCAGCCTTCTAAAATCACCTTCATTTCCTGGAGAAGATTACCAATTAGTCCAACCAATATACACCCGGGGGGGTTAATAAAACAAGTTTTAAGAAAGGAAGATAACATGAAGTGACAAGTACAGAATTTCTACAGACCTGACATCTTTCATGTTTCTGCCTTCCTCCTCATACTTAAGAAAGCATTGATTAACAGTATAAATATACTTCATTTATATCTTAAGGATCAGTGTTTTTTTCCAACCTGAAGCCTTCTTTTCCATGATTTTTTTTATTGTGAAAATACTGTACAGAGGGGTTACAATTACATGGGTAAGATAAGGAGGACATTTCTTATCAAGCATTGTAGCCTCCCCCATTGTTTCCCCTTCCCATCCCTTCGTATCCTCCCCACCTCCCCGTTCCCCAAACCAAAGTTGTAAAGTTTGCTTTTCGTCATAATGACTTGTACATCTCATTGTTGCAATGTGTCCTCCTGTATCCCTGTTTTGACAATTTGTTTTTCCCTTCCCCTCCACATATACCAGAATCATATATAGTGAAAGCAGGGGTTATACCATGGGTGAGTACATACAAGGCAACAAAGACATAATTTTATAAATATGTTAGCAACAATCACATTAAAGATCTCTCTCTCTCTCTCTCTTTTGTCAGTCGTGGGGCTTGAGCTATAGGCCTGGGAGATGTCCCCGAACAATTCAGCTCAAGGCTCATGCTCTACCACTTGAGACATAGAGCCACTAGTTTTCTGGTGGTTTCTTTTTTAAAATTGTGATTAAGTGATTACATAATTTCCCAAATTTCACAGTATTGTGGGATAATGATGCTCATTTAAAGTCATAAACTCATTCTAACTTTCCTGGAGCAAATTGTCTATCATGGTCTATAACATATAATGGTGTACACATATACACCTTTCATGTGATCAGCAGCATGGGCTTATTTAGTAGTGGTTCGACCAGATGAGTGGAAGTTCTTTGTTTCTTAAGTCCTGTTAATTTTGTCTTATCACCTAACATTTTGGATTTAACATCCACTTATCCGGGAGACCATGTACCGTTTGTCTCTTTGCTCTTGGCTTACCTCACTCAACATGATTTCTTTTAGCTCCATCCATTTCCCTGCAAATGCCATTATTTTGTCATTTCTAATGGCTGCATAATATTCCATTGTGTATAGATGCCACAATTTTTGGATCCATTCATCTCTGGTGGGGCATATCCTAGCTATTTTGAACAGTGCTGCAATAAACATGGAGGTGCACGTGTCCTTGTATATTGGTTCCTGTTGTTCAGGATGGATGCCTAGAAGTGGTATGACTGGCTCATAAGGGAGGTCAATCTTTAGCATTCTGAGGACCCTCCAGACTGCTTTCCAAAGTGGTTGTATAAGTGTATATTCCCACCAGCAGTGTAATAGTGTTCCTCTTTCTCCACATCCCCTCCAGCATTTGTGGTTGGCTGACTTGTGGATGTGGGACATTCTGACTGGGGTAAGGTGGTATCTCAGGGTTGTCTTTATTTGCATTTCTTTCACAACCAGGGATGATGAACATTTCCTCATGTGTTTCTTTGCCATTTCTAGTTCTTTATCTGAGAAGTCCCTCTTTAGTTCCCTTGCCCATTTAGTAATTGGTTTCTTAGGTTTGGGAGGGATTAGTTTCTTGAGTTCCCTGTATATACTGGATGTTAACCCCTTGTCTGATATATTGCTGGTAAATATTTTCCCAATTATTTGGTTGTCTTTGTAGCTTGGTTGCGATAGATTTAGCTGTGCAGAAGCTTTTTATTTTAAGTAGTCCCATTTGTCGGGTCTCTCTCCAATTTGTTGTGATCCTGTGACTCTGTTCAGGAAGTTCCTTCCTGTGCCTATTAGTACAAGTGTCTCTCCTACTCTGTCCTGCAGTAGTTTCAGAGATTCAGGTTTAATATTAAGGTCTTTAATCCATTTTGAGTTGATGTTGGTGCATGGTGATAGGCTGGGGTCCACTTTTATTTTTCTGCATGTGGCCGTCTAGTTTTCCAAGTGTTTGAAGAGGCTGTGTTTCTTCCATTGTGTGTCTTTGGCTCTTTTGTCAAATATCATCTGATTGTAGGCCAGTGAATTTATTTCTGGATCTTCTATTCTATTCCATTGGTCTTCAGGTCTGTTTTTGTGCCAGTACCATGCTGTCTTTGTTATTATAGCTCTATAGTAGAGTTTGGAGTTTGGCATGGATATCCCTCCCATGATGTCTTTATTCCCTACAATTGTTTTGGCTATTCTAGCTCTTTTTTTGTTCCATATGAATTTTTAGACTGTTTTCTGTATTTCAGTGATGTACGTCACTGGCATTTTAGTAGGAACTGCATCGAATTCGTATATTGATTTTGGCATTATTACCATTTGCACTATATTAAGTATTGCCTATCCAATAGCATGGGAGGTCTTTCCATTTCCTAGTGTCTTCTGCAATTTCTTTCTTTAACTTTTTATAGTTTTCATTAAATAGTTCTTTTACATCTTTTCTTAGGTTAATTCTTATTATTTTATTTTTTGGGAGGTTATTGTGAATGGGGTTGCTCCCTTTATTTCCCTCTCTTCTTGTACATTGTCAGTGTACAGGAAGGCAACTGATTTTTGTGGGTTGATTTTGTATCCTGCTACATTGCCGAAGTGATTTATGATTTCTAAGAGTTTGAGGATGGAGTTTTTAGGATCATGAATATATAGTATCATGTCATCTGCAAAAAGGGATAGTTTAACTTCTTTCCCTATTAGGATCCGTTTCATGTCTTTTTCTTGCCTTATTGCCCTGGCTAAGGGTTTCAGGACTATATTAAAGAGGAGTGGAGACAGTGGGCATCCTTGCCTTGTTCCTGATTTTAGGAGAATTGGTCGTAGCTTTTCCCCATTAAGTATAATATTTGTTATTTGTCTGTCATAAATGGCTTTTATTGTTTTAAGAAATGTTTCTTCTATTCCTATTTTCTCCAGAGCTTTTAGCATGAATGAATGTTGAATTTTATCAAAGGCCTTTTCTGCATCTGTGGCGATAATCATGGATTCTTGACCTTGGCTCTGTTGATGTGTTGGATTACATTTATTGACTTACGTATGTTAAAACATCCCTGCATCTCTGGGATGAAGAGTACCTGGTCATTGTGTATGATTATTTTTCATGTCTTTCTGGATTCTATTAGCTAGAATCTTGTTAAGGATCTTTGCATCTGTGTTCATCAAGGAAATAGGACTGCAATTCTCTTTTATTGGTTGGGTCTTTGCCTGTTTGGAGATGAGTGTGATATTGGCTTCGTAGAATGAGTTTGGGATAGGTTCCTCCTTTTCTGTTTCTCTGAAGAGCTTGAGGAGTATGGGTATTAGTTCTTCTTTAAAGGTCTTATAGAATTCTGCTGTGAATCAATCTGGTCCTGGTCTTTTTTTTTTTTGGAGGACTTTTTATAGCTTCCTGTATCTCATTGTAGGATATTGGCTTATTTAATTGGTTTATTTCTTCTTTACTTAGTTTGGGCAACTTGTATTTCTCTATAAATGCATCCATTTCTGTCAGGTTTTCTTCCTTAGAGAGTATAACTTTTGAAATTAGTCCGTTAAGATTGTTTGGATATCTTGGGTACGTGTTGTGATGTTTCCCGTGGCATCCCTAATACTGTTAATATGGGGTTCCTCTCTTGTTTTTTTAATTAATCTTGCCAACGGTCCATCAATTTTATTTATTTTTTCAAAGAACCATATTTTTGTTTGGTTAATTTTGGCTATAGTTTTCTGATTTTCTAATTGATTAAACTCTGCTCTTAATTTAGTTATCTGGCTCCATCTAGTAACTTTAGGTTCAATTTTTTCTTGTTTTTCTAGCTGTTTTAATTGCAACCTGAGATTATTTACTTGGTCTGTCTCTATTTTCTTGATATGGGCACTGAGGGCAATAAATTTGTCCCTCAGGACTGCTTTTGCTGTGTCCCACAAATTTCTTTACGAGGTGTTTTCATTTTCATTGAGTTGTAGGAAATTTTTTTTATTTCATCTTTGATCTCTTCCATTACCCAGGCATTGCTAAGAAGTGTGCTGTTCAATTTCCATGTATTAGAGAAATTTCTGTGATATGCTTTGTTATTGAGAACTGGTTTGATTCCACTGTGGTCAGATAGGATACAGGGGATTATGCCGATCCCTTTGTATTTGCTTAAGTTCCTTGCATGAACTATGATATGGTCTATTTTGGAGGAAGTTCCATGAGCTGCTGAGAAGAATGTGTACTGTGTTGTTTTAGGGTGACATACTCGGTAGATGTCAGTTAAATCTGCTTGAAGCATGGCCTCACTTAATTCGGTAGCTTCTTTGTCAATCCTCTGGTTGGTAGACCTGTCCTTTGGTGAGAGTGGGGTGTTAAAGTCTCCTAGTATTATCATATTGGGATATTCTGTAAGTTTGAAAGTATTTGCTTAACATATCTTGGTGCACCAATGTTTGGGGAATATAAGTTGTTGATGGTAATATCCTCCTCTTGGATTGTTCCCTGTATTAATATGTAGTGTCCGTCATTGTCTTTCTGTGTTGATTTTAATGAAAAGTTTATTTTGTCAGATATCAGGATAGCTACATCTGCTTTCTTACTGGGGGCATTTGATTGGTAGATCCTCTTCCAACCCTTTACTCTGTTCGTTTGTATGTTTGGCTGAGAGGTGGCTCTCCTGAAGGCAACAGATGGATGGGTCATGTTTTCTGATCCAATCTGCAGTTCTTTTTCTTTTGATTGGTGAATTAAGCCCATTAATATTAAGTCCCTGTCATTTCCTGTTTTCCTCACTTTTTCTTCTTTCCTTTCCTCCTTTGCTTTCTCAGTTAGACTTCAATTAATGCCTGTCTGGGTGCAGGTCCCAGTTCCTGGTTGCTTTCTTCAGGTTGTGTCCCCCCTCTTAGTATTCTTTCTAATGGTAGCTAATGTTTATGCATTCATTTAGTTTTTCTGCTATTAAAAATTTTCAGCTCTCCATCGAATGTGAATGCTAGCTTTGCTGGGTATATCAGTCTGGGTTGGCAGTTATTGGCTCTCAGTGCTCATATGGTACTTTTCCAAGCCTTTCTTGCATTCAGTGTTTGTGTAGACAGATCTGCAATGATTCTAATTTTTTTCTCATTGTAGTATAGTTCCTTCTTCATGTTTGCTACATGCAAGATTGTTTCCTTATTATTCAGATCAATTATTTTTACTATAATGTGTATAGAAGTGTTTCTACTGGGATTTTGCTTGTTAGGTGTTCTATATGCTTCTGTTATGTAGGTAAGATGTTCTTTTTTGAGATGGGGAAAATTTTCACTGATTATCTTGTTGAATACGTGTTGCATTCCGTTGCTTTGATATTCCTCACCTTATATGAAGGTTAAATTTCTTGGCACTAAGTGCTTTCTCTTGCATTTCCCTTTGGCATAATTTGAGTGATTTTTCTGTCATTTTTTGGTCCAGTTGGTGTATTCTGGCTTCTGTATCTGACACTATATTCCATTTCGTTCACTCTGTTAACTGTGGCTTCCACTGTGGTTTGCATGGAGGAAATGGACTCCTTTATGGATTCGATGTTGGTTCTCAAAGTATTGATCTCACCTCTTAATGAGGTATGTACTGCCTGTATTTTGGCATTTATCTCACTTCTTAGTGAGGTGTGTGCTGCCTCTATTTTTGCATGCATTTCCTATTTGGTATCCTGAATCTCTTTTGATAGTTCATCCTTGTGCTCTTTCAATTTCTGGTCTATTTCTTGCTTTATTTCTTGAGTCATTGCCTCCAGCATCCCTTGGATGTAGCTTTTGCCTTCCATTCCTGCTTTGCTCCCACTGGGGCTCTCCCTGCATGACTTCTGGCTATTGGGTTTAGCTTGCTATCCTGGGTGTTGATAAACCTTGTAATTTTTCACTGTGATTTTCCCATGGGGGTTCAGGGATTATTGTAGACTAATCTGAAATGTTGTTTTGGTGTGTCTGTCTTTGCTTGGTTGCTGTTTATGTATTGGTAGAGAGAGTCTGCACCTGATCTGGGTTCTGTTGGAGGCCTACCTCCAGCTGCTGGTCTATCCTACATAGGATTCCCGGCTCTCTGCTGTAGATCACTGGCAATTCCCATATTTGGAAGGGTAGAGCAGCGTAGACTGCTCCTGTTTGCTTCTATGGGTGCTCTTGGCAAGATTAGATGTTCTGGATGCACTCTCCCAGATGCTGGAGTCTGCTATAGGCCCTGAATTTTTTTTTGGCTGATTTTGGGCTTGAACTCTGGGCTTGGGTGTTGTTCCTCAGGCCTTCAACTCAAGGCTGGTACCCAACCATTTGAGTCAAAGCAGCACTGCTGGCCCTCTCTGCTTATGTGGTGCTGAGGAATCAGATCCAGGTCCTCATGCACCCAAGACTAGCACTCTACTTCTCAGCCACCTTACCTGCCTGAGCTCCTGCCTATTATCAGGTGCTGGTGGCCTGTGTTGTCCAATTCCAAGCCTAGAATATATGAGTCGGATTCCGGTGGGCTTCTCTTGTCCTGAGGTCCCAGGTCGTTTGTTGTCACAGGCGTGCTTCCCAGGGAGTGCAGTTCCCTGTTTTTCTCCCCTATGCTGAGGCATATGCTCAGCTTTTGACTTCAGTTGGGAGGAGTTGGTTGTGTTGCTCAGGCACCAGATCCCCAGACTTGGTCCTGGTCCCCCTACTGGGAGGCCCAACCCTAGTTGGGCCTGTGCTGCTGTGTATATCACCTAGGTTATGCAGCCTCGGGTACACAGTTCAAATTTCTTCTACTGTTGGGTGTCTTGACCTAGGGGTGCTGTTCCTCGCTTGGGCGTTTAAACTCCCTTCCAGGGGCACTCTTGCTTTAGCCTGGCCAGTGGAGTGTGCTCCGCCAGTTTTAGTGGTTCCTGTGGTCCAGGTGTTAGGGTAGGGTGTCTGGGTCAGAGTCAGGATTTCCACCAGCTCTGGTCTCCATTGAGGGACACACTGTCCCCTGTGGGGTACTCACCCTGGAGCTAGTTATATTTGTGTGATGTAGGTCATCAGTTGTTGTTGCAATCTAAATTCAGTTGGGGTGGTTGTGGGCTGGGCTGGGTGCTGGTGGCTCTGTGTGATTCTCTTCTGTCTCTGCCTCCATCTATGCTGTCGGGTCCACACCGTGGGATGGGCCTTTTGCCTCTGCCCGAGGGGTGGGGGCAGGGCCTACATACAGGTTCTGAGCTCTGGGGTTGTCTCTGTTTGCACTCTCCGGATCAGCACCAGTTCCTTTAAGGTCTTCTGCTCTGGTGTTCTGTGGGCGTCCCGTGTAGCACTGGGGCTCCCATCGTGGGGCGAAGTTCCGGGCTCAGGGGTTTCTCCATTTGTCGTAATCGGTGGGTCTGACACCAGTACCTCAGGCGGCTTCTGTGCTGGTTATCTTCAGACAGGCCCCTGTGCCTCTGGGATTCTGGCAGCCCCCGACAAGCTGGCTGATGGGGGCTTGGCGTGCTGCTGCATGGCCAGTAAAGATTGGGGGTGTAGCTCTGTGTTTCCCGCCCTGGGGTTGAGCAGCTTTGGCGGGATGGAGCCTCTCTGCTCGGATGGAGAGTGAGGGGTGGGGAAGGGATCTTTGTGCAGACTCCCGGCTGGTAGGTTTCTCTGTTCATGTTGATCAGCAGGTCTGCAGAATGGTACCTCAGGAGGCTTGTGTGTGGGTGATCTGCAGGCAGCCCCCTGTGATTCTGGGACTCCGGCAGCCCCCATGGGGCTGGCTGGCCACGGCTTGGTGCCCTACCTCGTGGCCAGTAAAGGCTGGGGGAGGGGTCTTTGCTCTTCTCTGTTCTGAAATTCTTCTTTTTCTCTCTTTCTTTTTTGTTATTTTCCACCTCCTGTTTTTCTCCGGGTGTTCATCATTTTGTTGTTGTCAGTCTCTTGGGGAGATTAAGTGTTGGATGTTGAACTCTCCTTTTGGTTGGGGAGAGCTGTGACGTTTCTCTACTACCTTGTTGCCATCTTGGTCCCCCTTCCTTCCATGATTTTTGACATAAACTTTTGGTAGATTTTCTTGATTGTGATGGGATTCCATCCAAAACATAGCCATGTATATCAAGAAAGCCAATGTTTTCAACTCAGTACTAAACAAAAGAGGGAGAAAATTAAGGTTAGCTATATATGTTAAACACAAATATAGACAATATCAAGATATTTTGAAATTGTATACTTATACTGAATAAAGTGACTCAAACCTATGATATTATCTAATCAGAAAACAGAGATTAGAGAATTCCAGTTCCAGGCAAGCCCAGACACAAAAAAGAAGTTTCAGAAACTAATCATTTGCTGCATGCACTGTTTTTTTGCTTGTGTTAGGAGGACCGCAGTCCAAGCAGGCCCAGGCATAGTTATACTACCTCAAAATAAGCAATCTTATTATAATCTGTAGGTATGGTAGTAGTAGAGATACTGTTTTACAAGTATAGGGCTTTGGGTTCAATACTCAAGTATCGCTAGGAATTTACGTATGCACCAGGGTAAGAAATTTGGCATGTCTAAGGTCAAGACTTCATATTCGTTTTACAAGCTCAAATAAAATCTTTACCTATTTTGCTATTTTTTAAAGTATAACCATAACCTCCATGCCCAAAACAAATAATTTCCTATTAAAGATTTTCTTTTATCCATTAAGTAATATGTTATGTGTTGGATACTGTCCCACTGAAATAATACTAAAGATCAAAATCCCATTGTCTTAGACAGTGACTGCATATGGAAACAGAATCTCAAAGGTAGCATTTAAGTTGGTCTCCTCCAAGAGAAACAGAAGTGTTGGGTCTCCGTCTGTCCTGTGGAAGACAGACAGTGTGTAAGGAAAGGTAAGTGCACTGCTCACCCGTTCCTCAGCCTCCCTTAGCCTTGGAGACAGTCAAATGCAGCGGAGAGTCAAGTCAAACAGGAACACATTCATTACCACACAGCAAGTACTTTTTATAGCAAAAATACCCCATGCACCATTAAAGGGGAGGAAAAGGAACCAACCACTCCCTGTAGAGGTCACCCTATCATGCGCCTAAGCTCTCTATACTTTCCCTGCTGTCCACGAGCTGTTCACTCGCTGATGTCACTTTGCATGATTGTGGGATCCAGTCAGATTTTAACATAAACACCTCGGGCTCTGCCCACTCAACTTCTTCTCAGCGCCATTTTTGCTGCCCACCTCCAAGTTAGTTATCCTTTTTCCTTCCTCTATAAAGGTTATTTTAACAGAATTACATTGGTAAGAAGAACATCGGCCATGCAGAGGTTTTGAGGCCAGTCTGGGTAGTGAGATTCGCCAGACAAGGTTAGGGTCTTTGTCCATGATTCAAGAGACTGTCCCAGTTACCTCACATCCCCATCTAGCACAGTAATAAACGTCAGCCCCACCACAGTTAGAAATGTCCAAAGCAGTTTGATTACTTCCAGGGGATATATAAAGGTCAGTATCTCGTAAGGTTAACCTCTTTAAAACATGAGAGCAGCCTGGGTATTGGGGTCCCATACATGGGATATGGTGCATCCTCGTGGGCCACCACACTCAGGCCATTCTTGGTGAAGGGTAGTCCAATCTCCAACATCCCAGTATCCACTAGCCAGGTCACAGAGGTCAAAATGAAGGTCAGGCCATCAGGTCAAAGGGACAGCTTTTCTCGTGGTGCTATTCATGATTTCTCCATTGCCTACACTGATCACTCGCCAGGTTACCCATTGAGGTATGTGGATTCCTTAGGGCTATTGCCAGGACTGGGCGAGTCAGGACAGCCAACAGTTGGAGTATCACCATCTGCAATTGTTAGGGAACATAAGAGCTTCTCAAGCGATTTTTGTTCTTGGGGATGATTAGTAGTTATCTTTTTAGCTTTTCCTCTTTTATACACAAGCTGTGACCACGATAGCCTTTTTTATCCTTGTTAGTAAGTTTATCCTTGGGCATCCTCTTGAATAGAGGAAATGGTGAAAACTTAAGGTTCCTGGCCGGGATCCAAATCAGGGCTATCTCTCCAATGGGAAAAACACATCCAAATCCCCTTCACATGGTAACTAGGGGGTCAGGTCCTCTCCAATGTTGTGTCAGAGGGTCCTTCCACCTGACTTTCACTTGGGGCTTAGGGTTTAATTGTCCCCAGTGCTTCTGAAATCTGGATTCAGATGCCCCTTTTGAAAAATTTAAAATGTTAATGGTAAATAAACCTATCTGTAACTGTATGTGGGGGTTAACTCTCACTTTTTGTTTTGATAATTATTCCTTAAGACATTGGTGATTTCTTTCTATACTTGCGTGGCCTTGGTAATTATAGGGAATTCCTGTAGTATGATTAACATGCCATCTGCCAAAAAAGTCTGACATTGCTTTACTAGCAAAACAGTGTCCATTATCGATTTTAACTTATGCTGGTAGACCCAAGGTGGCAAAGCATTGAAGAAAGTGTGTTGTGAATGTTTAGTTTTATCTTCTGTGTTCAAGATGCTCTTGAATATAGAATCTATAGAATCTATAGAACCAAAAATATATTTAAGCTTACCAAAGGCTGGGAAATGAGTAACATCAGTTTGCCAGAGGATGTTGGGTTTGAGGCCTCTGGGATTTACCCCTAGTGGTTGTAATGGGGATACTTTTAAGAAGGGCTGGCATGTTTTAGAGATATGTACTATCTTTTTGAGGTCCTTTACAGGAATCTGAGGGAATTTATGTTGAAGTTCCCTCCAATTGATGTGGGTTAAATCATATAAATGGATGGCCTTCTGTAATGTTAATGCTTGTGGGCCAGTAGCTAACTGACCCACCGAATTATTGCCCATGGATAAAAACCCAGGAAGTTTTGAATGTCGTCTCAAATGTTGAATATGAATAGGGGCTCCCCATCCTTCTAATAGGCCCTTAACGGTAACAGTAAGGCGGGAAATAGGGTTCCATCCAGACTGGGGAATATGAGGGATCAAGTTAATCATATATAAGCTACTACAAAACAAATTAAACTGTTTTTGAATGTCCTGAAGGGTCATAATTACTGCAAGCATTTCTTTATACTGTACTGACCCTTGACAAGGTTGAAATATTTGTTTGCTCGGCTCTTTTGTTGCTCTTCAAAGGCTGTATATGGAGAGCCTGCTTTACCTCCATCAGTAAAAACATGGAGGGCACCAGGAATAGGTGTAGAAGAAAATAGAGAAGGCATTTTGAGGGGAAGTCACCATAACATGACTGTCCATTTGGATGGCCCATAATGGCAGTCAGTATGGCCTAGAAACCCCTCTAGGGAGAGAGCAAGATGAGCATTTGTTTGAGTGAGCCACTCAATGTCTGTCATCCGAAAAGGAAAAACAATTGGGTGAGGGTTGAGGCCATACTTCCTTTGGGCTTGGGTCCTTCCCTTGATTGGCAAGTTGGTCTGCCTGAGAGTACAACAGAAGTGTGCCATCTAGAGGACTGTGAACCCACTGTAATGGCTCCTTCTTTTGAGTTAAAATGCAGAAATCAAGTGACACCTGCAACCAACCCAAGGGAAATGAGATCAAGAATAGAATACCTCTTCAGGGAAACTTCATCCAGGGCTTTTTGGAACTGAAAAAATATTGTCCTTAATTGTCTGTAATTGTAATAACTTCTTGGGCTTCCTGTCTTTTAGTAGGGCAAATAAGGGCACAAGATTATCATTAGGGACAAGAGCCCATGGCAACAGCTAATTGATTTCCCCTAAAAGACTTTGGAGTTAGGCTAGGGTCAGAGAGCCTGGAATATCCAACATAGGATTAAGGGGAGTGGCCAGAGTCAAGGTAAGGTGGGATCCGAGCTACATAAAAGGAGGTACTTTTGAATTTTATTGAGGGCTATGGTAAAAACCCCCTTTTCTAGTATGGCGAGAACCTGGGCCGGAAGGCCCTCAAGGTGGCCCGGGTCTTGGTGGTCCAGAATTATACCATTCATGTCGGCCTAGGCAAGGGAGGTATCTAAACCCAGCACAAGCCCTAAGTGTGGCCAAGTATTGTTGGAAAAAGGCCTGGCTATTGGCCATTCCCTTTGGCAGCACTGACCACTTGAACCTCTGATCAGGCTGGGAAAAATTAAGAGAAGGGATGGCGAAGACAAACTTCTCACAGTCATCTAGATGCAGTGGGATATAGAAAAAACAAACTTTAATATCAATCACAACCCCATGGAACATTCCTCAATACAATAAAGGCTGTATATGACAAACCTGCAGCCAACATTATGCTTAATGGTGAAAAACTGAAGCCATTTCCTCGTAACTCAGGAAAGAGACAAGGATATCCACTCTCTCCACTTCTCTTCAATCTAGTATTAGAAAGCCTAGCTACAGCAATAAGAAAAAATGCAAACATAAAGGGAATCCAAATAGGGAAAGAAGAAGTAAAACTCTCCCTCTTTGCAGATGACATGATCTCGTATTTAAAGAATCCCACAGAATCCACTCCCAAATTATTCAAGCTGATTCAAAACTTTGGCGAAGTGGCAAGGTATAAAATTAACCCTAAAAATTAAATGGCTTTTCTGTATGCCAACAATGAGAATAGTGTTGTTGAAATTAGGAAAGCAACTCCATTCATAATAGCCCATAAATAATGAAATACCTAGGAATTAACTTAACCAAAGAAGTGAAGGACCTCTCTGATGAAAACTTTAAAAACTTGAAAAAGAATATCAAAACAAAACTTAGAAAGTGGCAAAAAAACGCCCATGCTCCTGAATTGGAAAGATCAACATCATGAAAATGGCAATACTTCCCAAGGTAATCGACAAATTCAATGTGATACCTATCAATATTCCAACTTCATTCTTCAACGAAATAGAAGAGTCAATCCAAAAATTCATATGGAACAATAAAAGACCCCGAATAGCAAAAACGATCCTCATCAGAAAGAACAGTGCTGGAGGACTATCAATACCAAATTTCAAACGCTACTATAAAGCCATAATAATCAAAACAGCTTGGTACTGGCACAGGAACAGACCTCAGGACCAATGGAATACAATTGAAAATCCAGAAATGAACCTACAGACCTATAGCCATCTAATCTTCGATAAGGAACTAAAAAATAGAATGGAGAAAGACAGCCTCTTCAGTAAATGATGCTGGCAAAATTGTTTGAGTACTTGTAGAAAACTAAAACTAGACCATTATATATCACCCTGCACCAAAATCAAATCCAAATGGATCAAAGACCTCGGAGTCAAAGCAGACACTCTGAAAACATTACAGGATGGAATAAGAGAAACCTTAAGTCTCTTTGGCACAGGCCAAAATTTTCTTAATAGTTACCCAAAAACACAGCAGATCAAAAAGGGTTGGACAAATGGGATTGCCTGAAATTGCAGAGCTTCTGCATGGCAAAAGACATAGCTAGCAAGATCAATACAAAACCCACAGATTGGGAGAAGACCTTCACTAGCCATACAATGGACAAGAGTCTCATATCTAAAATATATACCTGGAAATCAAAAAATTAAATCCCCTAACAACAAATCTTCAAAGAAACAACTGCCCAATAAATAAGTGGGCTAAAGTCTCAACGAGAAACTTCTCTGAAGAGGAAAGAAGGATGGTCAATAGACACATGAAGAAATGTTCAATCTCCCTCGCAATAAAAGAAATGCAAATCAACACAACATTGAGATACCACCTCACCCCAGTTAGAATGGCTATAATCAAAACTCTAATAACAACACATGCTGGAGGGGATGTGGACAGAAAGGAACCTTGCTGCATTGTTGCTGGGAGTGTAAACTTGTTCAACCACTTTGGAAAGCAGTATGGAGATTTCTCAAAAGACTCCATATAGAGCTCCCCTGCCACCCCGCAATCTCACTTTTGGGCCTTTACCCAAATGTTCACAAACAAGATCACACTAAGTCTACCAGCAAATCTATGTTTATTACAGCATTATTTACCATAGCTAAGATATACAACCAACCCAGATGGCCCTCAGTATATGAATGGATCAAGAAAATGTGGTCTATATACAGAATGGAATTCTATGCCTCCCCATTTGTTAGGAAAGAGTTGGAAAAAATTATATTAAGTGAATTAAGCCAGGCCCAAAGAAGCACAGATCCCATGGTTTCCATTATTTGCAATAACTACTCTATGTCTGAGTCAAGCAGAAAAGGTCAGATAAGTTGATGTTAGGAAAATGAAGTCTAAGATATGTATTCAAGTGTTTTTTGTTCTTTCATGTGATTGTTTCTAGCACATTTATAAGATTATTTCTTTGTTGCTTTGTATGTCCTTCCCACGGTATAACCCATGTTTCACTGTATTTGATGTCGGTATAATTTGTGGAAGGGAAGGGGAAAAACAAATCGTTTAAATAGGGATACAGGTGGACCCATTGCAACAATGAGTAGTACAAGTTGCTATGTTGAAAACGAACTTCACAACTTTGGTGCGGGGGGTGGGGGGGGACGTTGTGGGGAAGGAGGATTGGGTGCGGGTCGGGGGAGTATGGCAAAGGATGGGAAGGGGAAACAAATGAGGAGTCTACAATGCTTGTTTAGGAATGTAGTCATTATCTTGCCCATGTAATTGTACCCCTTCTGTACTGTTCATAATAAAAAAAGAAAGGATTGTACTCATTTCCTTGCTCATGTAACTGTAACCCCTCTGTACAGTATTTTTACAATAAAGAACTTATTAAAAGATACCAATCACAACCAAGGTATATTCTGAAAGTATAGAGGGAGTCCAGGGCATAACTCTTAGGGGCATTCCTACTAGCTCCATCTGTTTATTTACCTTATGTATATCTTGGAGCATGAGTCAGGCCCCGGATGCTTTTTGGATAACAAATACGGGTGTGTTCCAAGGACTCCTAGAAGGGCCTATGTGCCCAAGATGTATCTGTTCCTCCACCAAAAGGTGGAGAGCTACAAGTTTAGGTTTGGTCAATGGCCACTGTTCCACCCAAATAGGGCTTCCTGGTTTCCACCTGATGGGAGGTACTTGGGGGGAGTGGCCTTAAGGATTGGGGGTGCACCCGAGTGGGTCCCTTATGTTCTTCTCTGTAATTATGAAAGTTAAAAAAATCCTTTTCCTTAACTCCTTCCAGATCCCATTTAAGCCTTTGTCCTTCTCCATCCAGAATATCATCATAGAATGCTTGATTGTTCGTGGTGACCACAGCATCCATTTGTCCTAGCATGTCTTGCCCTAGTAAATTGGCGGTGTAGTTTTTTGCCAGTAGTGAGCATAACTTTCCCTGCTCTACATCTGGTTAGTCCATTTCATAAAGGTGACCATCTCTCTGGACTGGGAGTTGTCCCCTACCCACAATATCAGGGCCCCGGTGCATACTTCCATTCCAAGGGCACTTCCTCCTCCCTGAGTACAGGTTGATCTGCCCCCGGGTCAATCAGGGAGTGAAACCACTTCCTAACTATAAAAATACTCATTTTAGGGCACAGTCCTTTTACCAGGGGGATGGTTCAATGGGCCTTGGTCGTCCTGCCATGAGGCTGCCTAGGCCTTACAGCAGAGCGGTTCTTCCTTGAGTTAATAGGGCTGGAGGATGCACCTCCTCTTCTTTAAAGACTTTCCATATAAATCAACAATCTTTTTTCTGGATCAACAATCTTTTTTCCAATGGTACCCCTTCTTGCACCTGGGGCAGGTTGTAGGGGGTGGTTTGGACCCCCCCAGGCTGGTTGGCGGGGAGGTGGGGATTGATATGAACAGTCCCTCTTAAAATGCCCCTCCTGCCCACATTTCAATCAAGTCCCTCTCCCCAATTGTCTTAGGGTTCCTTGGTCCTGGGCTGCCAGCGCCTCGGTGATAGTCTCACTCATTGCAGATGTCTGTGCTTGTAAAACTAAGGCTTTTGATTGGGACTGGTACTGTTGCATTACCAAATTCTGCAAGGGCACCACCCATCTTCTCAGGGAACTCTCTCTAAATCCAGCACAGGCCATGCAGTAGTCTGCATTTATTCTTCCCAAACCAGTAGCTTTTCAAATTGATCCCAGAAGCCCCTGCTAGCAGCTTAGGATGAAGACTCTGTTGGACCCAGTCCATAAAATCAGGTAGAGGCTCACCAAGTTTTTGTCTTACTCCTGCTATGGGGGATTCAGTGGGCCCTTCGTCCAGTTTGTACCATGCGGTAATTCCTGCCTGCCACATCTGGTCACGGTATGGGCCAGGTATTGCAGCCTGTTGGACACCAGTGGAGTACACTTTCCCTGTCCCTGGTGACATGTCATAAGTAATAAGTATTGCAGGTTGAGCCTGCTGGTTATTTTCTGCCCACACTCTGCATTCCTCCTTAAAGAAGGCGGACCACTTGATAAACTGAGAGCTGATGAGGATGGCTTTGGCCACATCCAGCCAGGCCTTAGGGATGCATGGGTCATAAGCAATGTCCTGTAATAGGGTCTGGGTCCAAGGAGAGTTAGGGCCATCCTCCACCACTGCCTTGTGGAGCTCTTTAAAATCCTTAGCTTCCTATGGATACCATTCCATAGGGAATTACATAACCATAGAGTCTGTTACCTTCTGGTGCCAAATTGACCAGACATGTTTGGGGAAGTGAATCCTGTGGCCCATGGTCCATGCTCCCGGGTGGTCCTTCCTTTACAGGGTAGGCCTCCACTTAGGTTACTTCCCAGGTACTCGGACCCTCCATGAAAGGTTGGTCATAGGGATCCAGGTCTCTCAAGACCCTCTGTAGGGCACCATACCTTCCCCCGCTTTGAGGGCCTAGGGTGGGTGCCTAGGACTGTCAGGGGCACCTGAGTTGGGGGTGGGTAACCTTCACCCTTGTTTTGACTTCCACTGTGCATGCTTCTGTCTGATCAGTGGGTTCTTGGTCAAATTTGACTCATTCCTTTTCCTCCTCACTTCCCAAGTCCTCCTTCTGTGAGCTAGAATTACCCATACTAAATGTTTGACTTACACTGAGAGTCCGCTTAGCCTCAGCTAAGCGTCATGCCCCACGTTGGGCACTAGATTTTGAGTCTTTGACTATCCTGTGGAAGACGGACAGGGTGCAAAGAAACGTAAGTGGTCCACTCACCCATTCGCCAGCCTCCTTTAGCCTCAGTGACAGTCAGATGCAGCGGGGAGTCAAGTCAAGCAGGAACTCATTTATTAAAACAGAGCAAGCACTTTTTAAACAACAAAAAAAAATAAACCCACACAGCATGGAAGGGGAGGAAAAGGAACCAACCAATCACTGTAGAGGTCACCCTATCATGCGCCTAAACGTTCTACACTTATCCTGCTGTCTGAGAGCTGTTCATGCACTGAGAGTCACTTCGCATGATTGTGGTATCCACTCAGATTTTAACATAAACAACTCGGGCTCTGCCCACTCAACTTCCTCTCAGCACAATCTTTGCTGCCCATTTTACCCCACAGAAGGCTTTGAATATGTCAAGGAAAGAGGACTTAGAATAAGCCAACTCTGATCTTGGAGTTCTAGATCCACCAATTCTGAGGTAATATATTTACAGTGTTAATGCTACCCAATCTGTGGTAGTTTATTATTACATTTACTAGCAAATATGTGGAATCTGTAAGACATGAAAAGTTTTTGACTCTTTGGGTCCATGACTCATCTCTATAACCCTAGTGATTAAGAAGGGTGAGACTTGGGGGATAATGATTTTCCGGCTGCTAGGAAAGTTCATGAGATTCTATCTCCAATTAACTACAAAAATTTCTGTGCTGAGGCATGGTTCAAATGGCAGACTGACTAATGTTAGCAAAAAAATTGAGCGCATAAGGTATGTTCAAGCCTCAAACTGGGAGAGAAAAAAAAAGTCCTTTGAAGAATACCATGAGAATTAGCATTATGAATAGCTAAGCAGAATAAAAAGAAATAAACTTATTGATATGGACAAAGCTTCCCAATATGAAAAATGGCACAAACTGTAATATTTATGTTTTTCCTTCCTATGCAGGAGAAATAAATGGTATTTTTACTTGACAAAACTAAAATGTAAAACTGTATGAAATAACTAAACATATTAGGTTTATGTTTCGATAATTTAACTTGTTTTCCTACAAATTTCTAGAATAGTGTAGGTTTGGAAAATTAATACATGTTGCATTTTCATATAAGATTACATATCCTTGCACGTGTTGTATAAAAATGATCTACACTGAAATGCTTGCCATTGATATCTTTCTAAAGATTGCAAATGTTTATACTTTCAGCTGAAATTCCACAAAACTCATACCCCAAACATCATTTTTAGTTTGTTCATGCAATCATACGAACATAAATATATGGCCCAAAATGTTAAATACCTTTATCTGCTTTCATTAATGTAGTATAACTAATACAATTAAGTAAATTCCGTGAGGGAAATAAGATACTTCCTTCTATATACAGATTTGCAGACACACACACACACACACACACACACACACATACACACACACACACACACATTTACCACTGTGACTCATGTTAGATTCGTGACATTGGGTATCAGACAATGATCTAAAAATCAAATTTTCCTGCCCAGATATATAATATTTTCATAATTCAACAAAAACAGCAGATCATTCAAAATAATGAGAATATTTAACAGAACCAACCAGCTCTTAGCCATGTACTCCCTGATTTCATTCATTAATGATGATGTATTTTTCATATCATAATTAAAAATCTTTTTAGTCTCTCTGATTAGCAGAAAAAATATATATCTATCATATAATAGAAAATATAGGTAAAATTATTTGTCTCTAGGTAATCTTTAATATATCGTATCAAAGACTTCTGTTTCCTTCTTGCAGAGTCTGTTTCTGGCATTTTCCCCTAATTTCTAATGTTAAATTACAAAGGACATGTCATATACCTTAATTCATATTTCCTAAAGGTTATGCTATGGAGTTGAATCTGATTTGTTTGCTTACTCTAAATTAAATTTTCTCAACAACTTGAATTATTGTTTATGTTACTTCTAAGCCATTTGAAATAAATAAAACTCAAAATTCACCTTGGCAATGATTTGTGAATGGCATTAATGGTTGTGGAGAGATGAAGGACTTCAATTATTTAAAAATGACCCTGTATTCAAAAGGCTGATCGTTTAGTCCGCTTTTAAAGTGTGTTTTTCTTATTTCATCTAAGAAGATAAAAGTGTGCTTTTCATCACATTCTTTCCTACAAAGCAGTATAATTATTTTTTTGTACAGTTGATGTCCAGCTGCGACTGTAGTGAAACCTACAAACAACTGCACAGCAGTGTTAGCTGCTCTAGATTTTGAAATTTTCTTCCAGTAGCCCTTGTGATTTGAGCCCAGAATTATGGGATAGTCACATAATCCACACTTGCAAAGCACCACAATATACAAAAACCACATGCACAATGAGCTTCAATTTTTTCCCGGTTGTTTCCTTTTTTTTCTTATTGTCTCTTAAGGAGCTAGGGGATGTTTATTTCTTATTGTTGTTGATGTGACTTAAATAACTTTTCCAAATTTATCAAATAAAATAGAGATATGAAAGAGACATATTTAGTTACAAAATTCAGCTAACCATTTGCGTGATTTTTTTTTTATTCTAGTTCTGTTCTCAGTTATCTTCAAATAACGTTGAGATGAGCCAAGCATATGTGTAAATTGACACGTATCAAGCACACAGAACACTGAAATCTTTGGACATTGATTTCTATATCAACTTTACCTAGAAAAGAAAATTATCACTTGCTTCATAGCTGAAGTAATTTACTTAAAACAAGTTTTATTAATTCTATCAATAAATCTCATAATCTATGGAATTAATGCATTGCATGTTTTTGATTCTGTATTTCCAATTAATTACTATTACATTTATTTTACTTTTTTTTTTTACACATGATATGACATTCTTGTGGAAAAAATAGGCCTGTTTTTCATTTCGATTGCCAAAATGGAACTATTAGAAATTTTGAAAATTTAACTTTAAATCTGAACCTTCAAATTTCACTAGGACTTGAATTGTGTTACTTACAACTTTAATATTAAAATAAAAAGCATTTTAAATAGAAAGCAAGATTATGTTATCATACCTTAATCCCTGTATTGACTTTATGATAAAACAATTAGATTTATATAACAAGATATACATATTCAAACAAACCATGAGATATGTAAACAGAAAACTCCTTTGTTTTGTGTTTGTTGTTGTTTATAGTTTGTGATGATTCTCTCTTCTTTACCTTATGCCTGGTATATTCATTGCATGTCTTCAGGAAGGTGAGGAGTGGCACAGAACTTTAGAGGAAATAGTGAAAAATTGCAGCAGTGGAGTTAATTGAAAATTTAACACATGGGTCAGGATAGGAGAGTGGAACTGGGACCAGTGAGGGAATTGAAGACATTTCACAAAGAGAAATGTACTCATTACCTGACTCATGTAATTGCAATCCATCTATAAATTATCTTAATAAGAACAACAGAATAAATTTATTTTAAAAAGGTAAACAAAATGTTGTTTGTTAGAATCCTAGAAGTTTGTTTTTTCACTGGTTTGAACTGCTTGAGTCTATCTCGGAAATAGGTACATTGACATTCATTGGGCGAATTTGTGAGCTACTAGTAGATAAAAGTCAATTATGATGGTATGTTTTTGTGAGACTCTGAATCATTTATTTCTTTCATCTAAGTTGTATTATTTCTGTCTACCGGTTTTTGGTTTGGCTTGTTCCTGTTTTTCAACGACCTAGTGGTGCATCATTAGTGTTGATTCAATATTGTTCTAATTTGCTGATATACCTGCTCGAAGCTATAAATTTTCCTCTGAGTATTGCCTGTGCTGTTGTGTCCCAGAAGTGGTAGTATGTTGTGTTCACTTCCACTGAATTCCATAAATGCTGGAACTTCCCTCCATATCTCTTCAGTGACTCACTGACTATTTAGCAATATGTTATTCAGTCTGTGAGTTTCAGAATTTTCTGTGATGCCTTTTGGTGTCGAGATCTAATTTAGTCCCATCATGATCTGACAGGATACAAAGAGTAATTTCATTTTAATATTGAATTTTGACAGATTTTCCTTGTGATCTAAGATATGATCTATTTTGGAGAATGTTCCGTGGGCTGCTGAGAGGAATATATATTGTGACACTGCTAGGTGAAATATTCTGTAGATATCTGTTAGGTATAGCTTGTCAATGCATTTATTTAGCTCTGAAGTATTTTTGCTAAATTTTTACCTGGATGGCCTGTCCAGAGGTAAGAATGATGTGTTCAAGCAATCAACAATGTATTTGGATGTATGCATGTTTTTAGGTTTAGTAGTATTTGTCTGATGAGTTTGGGAGCTCTAGGATTCAGGGCATTTATATTTAGAATTGTTATATCCCTCTGATGGAGAGTTTTCTTTATCAATATTTAATATCATTCTTTGTCTGTTTTTATTTTCATACAACTTTTAATGTAAAGCCCATTTTATCTAATATTAGTATAGCTACTCTGGCCTGTTTATGGGGTCCATTTTTAATTTGTAAAGATGATGTACAGAAGGGTTAAAATTACATAAGTCAGTAATGACCACATTTCTTTTTGAACAGTATCACTTCTTCCCTCATGTTGTACCATTTTTTCCCTTTCAACCTCCCTCCCCTATAAGTTGTATAGTTCATTTACAATGTAGTGTCTATTGAGTAACACTGCTGCATTTGTTAACCCTTTGTCCCACCATTTCTCTGTTCCCCCTTGCCCTTTCCAAAGTTACATATAAGACCAAAGGTGCACAAATTTTAAAAGAAAAGCATCAGAACACAGAAGGAAAAAGCAAAATAAATAAAAATAACTATCACTTCTTGGAGATCATTTTAATGAACATTATTTTTATGACAATATTCATATAGCTATTGAGCCTTTGAGACCCTCTCCAAAGGGCATTCTCCTTTTATCTCACTGTATAAGTATTTAGAATCTCATATAATTTATCATTTCCAAGTGTAATGTTTTCTCTTTTACCATCCAAGTGTCTTTACTTGTGGAATTAGAGGCATATTCTAATGTAACAAATGAGGGAATTCAGGCAACTAATATTTCTTTCTTCACTTAATATAAGTTTGTTCGAAGTCTTTCCTTTTCCTTATGAAGGGTGTAATATCATTCTTTCTAGATCAATAGACTTGCATCATACTGAAGAGTTTCTTCATGACCAAGGAAAAAGTTAGCAGGATATATGGAAAGAAAACAGAATGGAAAAAGATTTTTTACTAGCTAAGCATCAGACAAGGGTTTTCATAACTAACCCATATTTAGAGATCAATATGTTAAACCCAACAAAAATAAACCCTCAAATAAACAAGAACCCAATTTATATATGGGATAAAGACTTAAAGATAACTTCTTAGAAGAAGAAGTAAGAATGACAAATACACACATCTCTCTCCATAAAAGAAATGCAAATTCAAACAATACTGAGATTCATCTAACTCCTGTTGCAATGTCATTGTGAAAAAATGAACAATCACAGATACTGATAGTGATGTGGCCCAAAGGAAACTCTATAACACTGTTGGTGGGAATGTAATCTTGTTCAACCAATTTGGAAAACATTATGGAAACTGCTCACAGAGATACCTACCTATGATGCAGAAATTCCACTTATGGGCATTTATCCAATAGAGCAGAAACAAGGCCAAACTGAAGCCACCAGCACAATCATGTTCATTATTGCATTATTTTCTGCATCCAACATATGGAATCAGCCCAGATGTCTTTCATTGTAAAAGGAGATCAAGGATTATATATGTATATGTAAATTATATATATATATATATATAAATTACATATATATTTATTGAACTCAATTTACAAGTATATACATATGTATATATGTATATATGCATACATATATACATATATATATATATATATATATATATATATATACATCCATACATAATGGAATTCTTTTCATCCATCAGAAAGAATATTGCACCACTCTTAAGGAAAATGAAACACTTAGAAATAATATTAAGTGATATAAAGCCTGCCCAGAGAAACTTAGCTTGCATGATTTTCTTCATTTGTGGTAGATAGAAAGAGCCTATAAATGTGAAAGTAAACACACTGGATCGTATGCAATGAGGTACAAATGAATTATCTGAAGTGTCAGAGTCCATGGAAAGTGAAAATACTATAATTCTCTTAAAAGACTAAGTCAAATCCCAGCAAAATAAATACCAGTAAATGTGTCCTGCAATAGAGGACAGTGGGGAGCAATGTGAGAGTGGTAGAAAATTGAAGGGGAAAAGGATTGAATACAAGCAAGAATCTATTTTATACTTCCCCGAATTGAAATGTACAAAGCAAAAGGTAGTGTGAAATGGGAGTGAAGATGTTGAAGTGGTAACACAATTCCAGGTGCATTTTTTTTACACATAAACTACTTTGTTAAATGGCAAGTAATTCCATAACATAATATTGAGATACATAAGGATACGGGTTGATTGGGAGTGGTGGATAAGAATGTGGAAAGGGGTAATCTTGATCAAGATTCAATGTATCCATACACTGTTTCATTGAATAACAATTCCTTTTTATAACTAAAGACAATAAAAATATTAAAAAAATAATTATGATAGTTGAATAGAGAGTTGAGCCTCAATTCAATTCCCATTAAAAAAATTTTTAACCTGGAGACTTGGAGAACAAAATTCATATAATAAAAATGTATGAATCTTTTTATTAGAATTTGTGAAATTTAAATCAAAACTACTTTGCTTTTTGTCAGCCATTGGGCTGTTATAATAGAATATTTCTAAGTAAGTGGCTTCAGAACATTAGGAGTATGTTATCCATACTCTAGAAGCTTAAACATTGATTACAAAAATGGAAATTCAAAGGAATTCTTCGTCTCATGTGGGTCCATTTTCTGGTTCATTATAATCTATTTGCTGGACGTTAACATGGCAGAGTAGTTATATTGGGATTCTTTTATCAGGATCATTATTGAAGGGTCATCTCTGAAAGGTTCATTCTAATGTCACCAGGCAGGGGAACAGAATTTCACATGTGTATCTGGAAGGCGTTACATCATCCAATACACTTTGCAACTTTTTTTTTAACTCAATGTGGTGTATCATTTGAATATTATTTCATAGAAGGTAATAACGTAAGGAAAAGCTTATATCATGTGAATTATGTGAATGATTCGCTAATACCTTTGATATAATACATGATAAAATTGTTACAATTAATATAACATGAAGACTATAATATTAATAGCACTATAATTACTTGTATTCACATTATATAATATATTGACATCCTTAGGTTACATCAATTTTTAGAATATTTATAACTAAATATAAATCGTTTGCAAATAATTATTTGATGATGTATAGAAAATGAGAAAAAGATTTGCATAGATATTTACTACAGATCCAAACAGATACACCTGGTTATTTCTGATCTTTCATTTGTTGGTTTCATTCATGCATGGGAAACATTCAGAGAAATGAAAATTGCAAACTTGCATTTACTAAAGTGTTAATTACATGAAGTTTATGTTGGGCTAAATAGTAGATTTTATAAATTAAATTGTTTTTTCACTTCATTCCTCCCTCCCATCCTTCGTTTATTCATTCCTTCATTCCTTCCTATTTTCCTTCCTTTTTTCATTCCTTCCTTCTTTTCTTCTTTCCTTCCTCCCTCCTTCCCTCCATCCCTACCTCTCTCTTTCTTTCTTTCTCTCTCTCCTTCCTTTCTTTTTCTCCTTCCCTCCTTCCCTCCTTCCTTCCTCCCTTCCTTCCTTCCTTCCTTCCTTCCTTCCTTCCTTCCTTCCTTCCTTCCTTCCTTCCTTCCTTCCTCCCTTCCTTCCTTCCTTCCTTCCTTCCATCCTTTCTTACTTTCTTTCTTTCTTTCTTTCTTTCTTTCTTTCTTTCTTTTTCTTCCATTCTTCCTTTTATTCTTTTACTCAGAATATTTCTTATGGCTATAGAAAAAATACCAACTGTTGTACTCCAAGGTGCTATGAGTAATTATAAATATACTAGTGTATTATTAATTTTAATAAAAATAAGTTATATCTTAAGACAAATTGTACTAAAAACAACTTCACAAAAGTTGCAAGATATGTAACAAATAATACTTTCCATGATATTGTTTATTTCCTCAAACTAAAACAAGAATTTAGACATAATATTGTGACTGTCTTGCTCTTGTGATTTGAACTCTCAAGGATATTGCTTTAACTTTTGAGCCACAACTCCACTTTTGGCTTTGTGTGTGTGTGTTGTGATGTGTGTGTGATTAACTGAGATGCGATTCACAAACTTTATTGCCAAGGCTTGCTTTTTTAATTTTTAATTTTTTTTATTGTGAAAATAACGTACAGAGGGCTTATAATTACATGGGCAAGTCAATTAGTACATTTCTTATCAAGCATTGTTGCCTCCTCCTTTTTTTCCCCTTCCCAACCCTTCCTATCACCCCCTACCTCTTCACCATGGCCAAAGTTGTAAAGTTCTTTTTTCTACATATTGACTTGTACATCTCATTGTTGCAATGGATCCACCTGTATACTTATTTAAACCATATGTTTTTTCCTTTTCCCTCCACAAATTACACCAACATCAAATACAATGAAAGCATATCCATCCGTGGGGGAGGGGCATGACTGAAACAAGCAGAAAAGGTCAGATACAGTGATGTTAGGTGAAATGAACCCCCAAGATAAATATACGAAAATTTTTTCTTTCTTGCAATTGTTTCTAACATATTTATGAGATGATTTCTTCGTTGCCAAGGCTGGCTTTGCACCCCAGCTTCCTGGGTAGTGAGGATTACAAGCTTGAGATACCCATATTCAGCACAGATAGAATATATCTAAGAATCAAATAAATTTCTTATTTGAATTCTAGAGGCTCAATTTAACAAATTAACATTTAGATATTTATTTAGTTATTAAACCTGAACCTGCACTGTGAAAAATAATTTTCATTTTTATGAAAAAATATACACTCGACGGTTTAAATGACAGAATCTTTGCACAAATTGAAATACTCAATTATTCAAAAGTGACAAAGGGATCATTAATCAAATTTCTCATGTAAGCAAAAAGCAATAGGCTCTGTCAGGGTGAATGAAGTAATTTTTCATTAAATTGAATATTATCTACTGCAGTCACATGATTTTCTCTTCTTTTAAACCTGAACTTTTCTGACATAAAATATAGATTTATACATTTTTGAGTATATAAAAATCTTAGTTACTGGTAAGCTCTTTGTGAGGTTTGATTACCAAGACATTTCAGAGAAACACTGAATTTCATGTATTTTATGTCAACAGTGATTTTTAAAAATTGAATGAATCTCAATATGACATAAAGCAAGATATTCCATGATGTATGCAATTAATCCTATAGACTAGAATATAACTTATTTTTGAATGGTAGGAAATTCATATTATACCTACTCTATAGAATAATTAAGAAATAAATGATCATGATAGTATTTATTTTTCCTTCAACTAGAAAGAAAGAACTTCACTATAGATGACAAAACCTTCAATGGAAATGTCATAAAATTATGAAAAAATTCAAGCCATTATGAGTTAGATGAAATAGTCATTTTTGAAGGTCACAAAATGAAATCTCCTGAAGCTTTCTTAGCTGTTAAACAAAATGTATTTGCACTCAAAATATTTCATTTATCTCTCCAGCAATGGTATAATCAAACCACCTAGATTATAAATAGCTTCTCTGATTAATTCAACTAAATATTTAGGAACAGAAGTTATCTCAATTGTATAGAAATATCTACCCACCACTCTAGAAATTATATCAGAAATCATAAAGGATTGGGATAAATAATAAGCTTTCACTATGTTGCCATAAAGAGGCGAACCCTCTCATGTGAGCATAGTTGTAGAGATTTGGTCACTGAGAACTTGTGATCAAAGAGGATGTTTAGATAAAAGTCCTCTCCTCCTCTTCCTTCTTTTACTTCTTTGTCTCCTTCACCTTCTACTATTCCTTCTCACTCTCCCTCTTCCCCTCATCATCATTCTCCCTTTCCCCACTCCCATTCCTCCTCTTCTTTATTTCCTGGCTTCCATAAATACACATACTCCATCACATGTTCCTGACATGGGATACTGTGCCACCACCAATCCAAAGCAATGAGGATAAGAAAGATAATCAGAAATGCATAAAATCCGAAGCCAAGATTAATCGTTCCTCCTTTTAAGTTAATTTTATAAAGTATTTTGTCAGGTTAATAGGAGACTGTCACAGCATGCTCTCATTTAATATAAGGGATAAGATTTACTTGAAAAAATCTGACCAACATCGCCCTAATGAAATGATTGATTAAATTAATATTATATTAGGACAAATCTACTTTAAAATATCAGATATACTTCAATAAGAGGCAAAAAAACACCTCTATGGTTTCCCTTGAAAAGACAGCAGAATACATTCTGTTCCTCAAGGAAATTGACCTATAATTGGCGGTAATGTCAATTTCATAATTGATGTAAGAAAACTATAGAACAATTTCAACTCAAATTGCATGATATAAAATTTACTTTGTCCCGTGTATACTATCTATGTCTGGTTCCCAAAATGACTTGTATTTTATCATATTTTCAATTAACTTTAAGTAGTTGTATGGGAGTTGCTCTTTGACAAAGCAGTATATGAATAGTGTTTAGTGAGTTTTTTTAATTATTTTTTCTCTCCTGAGGTTTGAACTCTGGGTCTGGGTGCTGTCCCTGAGTGCCTTTGGATGAACACTAGAACTCTATCACTTGAGGCACAGCAGCACTTTCATATTTTTGTGAGATTTAATTGTACATAAAAATCTCACAGACTTTCTTGCCTGAGCTAGCTTCAAACCTCAATCCTCAGCCTCCTGATAATCTAGGATTACATAGGTGAGCTGCTAGTGTGGAGCTTAATACAATGCACCTTTTTTTTTTTTTTTTTTTTTTTTTTACTATTCCTGGGGCTTGAACTCATGGCCTTGGCAATGTCCTTGTGCTTCTTTCCCTCAGGCTAGTACTCTACAACCTGTGACATAGAGCCAATTCTAGCTTTTTTTGTTTATGCAGTACTGAGGAATCAAATGCAGGGCTTCACACTTGCAAGGCAAGCAGTCTACCACTATACAATGCCTCTTGATCATCATTATCCCTCATCCTTCTCAATCTTATCTCATCCCTCAATTTACATAATTTTGTACAAAATTCACTGACTCACAATGTCATGTATAGTCACTCAAAGGATATATTATGGATCATTTTTCTTGTTGGTCTTATTCATCAACATACTAAAATTATGCAATATAGAATTCTGTGGTTTTAAATTCTAAATTATCACCCAGATTCACCCAATACTATTCTAAAAATTTTCCTAAGGTTAATTCGAATGCAATTTGTAATTCTTCAATAAAGTACAATGATTCTTAGAATGTTAAAGTGTTGGAGTAACAATATCACCTTCAGTTATAGTACATTTTACTATCACTACCCTCTCAAAATACTCCAATATTAGTAGTCACTTCCTGTCATCATTTCAACCTACCCTCCCCTTGAGCAGCTATCATTTCATATTCTACCTCTACAGATGGGCCAATTTTAAAAAGCTCATATAATTTGAAAATATAGTCTATTTTATACATTTCTCTGATATAATATTACTGTTTCCAAAGTAAGTCCATGTAAGTTTTTTTCATGGATGGAGCCTATTGATTTGTATGCATGTGTATAATTGTATAACATCCTCAAAGGGCATTTCAATATTTTATTATATGTTATTGCAAAAGGTTTTGCTATGTATATTCTTGTACATGTGTCTCACTGGACATAGGTTGAAATAATTTTGAATATAAAATTATGATTCTAATGCTGAATCACAGAGGCAACTCTATATGTAATATCTAAAAGATTGCCAGTATGTTTAACAAACCGACCGTATCATTTAAAGTGCCACACACCAATGTATAAGGATTCCAATTTCTACTTAATGGTTTTGTAGTGCAATCTCATAGTTTTTTCTATTTCCACTAATCTCTATATGTATGCAATGTCTAGGTATGTAATGATCTTTCCATATGTTCCTTGGTTGTTGTTATATTACTATAGAGATATGTATTTGGATTTTTTTGATAATTTATTCATGATGGTTAAACTTTTTCATTGTTATTAATATTCTCTTCATATATTTCTGATTCGTCTATTTAAATAAATGTATATTTATGCACACTATGTGTACCCATGTAAATATTCATACTTATATGTGTATATATACAAATACTTATATATATGTATACATATATAAGAATATACAGATGTGTACATGCATAAATATAGACATATATAAATTATTATATTCATTCATCTGTAAATTATCATTTTACTTTATTTGCCAAAGATGTCCTTTATTGATTTTACTTTATTTTAGGGTTGATGTTGTACAGAGGAGTTTGGTGCCGGTGGCTCACCCCTGTAATCCTAGCTACTCACAAGGCTGAGATCTGAGTATCATGGTTGAAAACCAGCATGTGTAGGAAAAGTCCATGAGACTTTATCTCCAATAAACCACCAGAAAACAGGAAGTATGGCAATGGAACAAGTGATAGAGCTCTAGCCTTGAGCTGAAGAGCTGAGGGACAGTGCCCAGGCCCAGAGTTCAAAGACCATGACCACCACAACCACCACTAACAACAACAAAAAGAAGACTGACTCAAAAAGCAATAGTATTAAGCGGTCTTCAAGATAGGCTCAAGTCTAACATTTTAGTATTATTTTAGATACCAGCAGCCTTCTATTCCAATGAGCTAAGAGCCCTCAGAATGTTGGCCGAATTTCTTAGTTCATTTACACAATCACTATAAGTATGTATTTTCTCATTTATCGTTATTTCAACACAGCATATGTATTTATCCTTTATGTCATACTTGAATACAAAATTCATTGGAAGATATTTATTAATTGGTGTATAGTACTTGTATGAAGAAATTTTTATTTATTTATTATTATTTTTTAATTTTTATTTATTTATTATCTTGAAAATACTGTACAGAGGGGTTACAATTACATGGCAAGATAATGAGTACATTTCTTATTAAGTATTGTAGCCTCCTCCTTTGTCTCATTGAAATATTTTACACTCTCACATTTCTGTCTTTTTCCATTCTCATTGCCCTTTAATTTTCAACTGTTTACTGTGAATTTCTTTGTGCTATCTTCACACATTGTCAAAATGTATTAACGTGCTGTTCACCCACCGTAATTTAAAATTATACAATGCTGAATATAAAGCAAACATCTAAATAAATGTAGACATATAACTTTTGTGGATTGGAGGATAAAATTGAGCAAAGATATAAATTCTCTCCTCCCCGTTTTTTTGGTCATTCATGGGGCTTGAAATCTAGTCCTGGGCACGGTCCCTCTGCTCTTCAGTTCAAAGTGAATGCTCTACTCATTGAGCAACTGCGCCACTTCTGGGTTTCTGGGGGTTAATTGGGCATAGGAATCTTATGGACATTCCTGTTCCAGCTGGCTTTGAACCGCAGTCCTCAGATCTCAGCCTCCTATGCAGCTAGTATTAAAAGCATGAGCCAACAGCACTCAGGTTCACAGGTTAATTTATGTTTATGAGAATTTCTAAAAAACCCTGAATAGCACTCTTTGAGTCTTTGAGAAAGAAAAATAATCTGGAATATATTTCTCTGTCCAATAGTAAAGCTGTTAGTGTAAAGTTTTTATATTTGTAGAGGAAAGACTACACAACTCAATGGGTTGGTAGGGCACCAGATTAGATCCAATAAATATTATCAAGGAATATTTAATAAGAGGTAAAACAAAACATTTGTGGAATGACATTCTCTTTAATAAGTGATAATAGATTAGACAGTATTTGGGAGAATTAAAAAGTGAACATTGATTTAAATAACAATTTATTCAAATATTACCTTCAAGCAGGATTAAAACGTGGCATACAAAACAAAAAGAGTGATGTAAATGTAAAGCAAAGGAAGATGTCTTGACAATTTTGGAGGTGAAGCATTCTTAAATTTGGCAATAAAATTATAGGAAAGGAAAACGATATAGTTGATTTCAATAAAAGAGTAAAACAATTTAGTCTGTGAAAACTCATATACAAGTAGTGAATAGAAGTTGGTAGCAGGTGGCTCATGTATTTCATCCTAGCTACTTGGGAGGCTATGATTTGAGTATTGCTATTTGAAGGCAGCCCACAAAATAAAGTCCCTGAGAATCTTATTTCTGATTAATCAGTAAAAAAAAGGCAGAAGTGAGGCATGACTGAAATGGTAAATTGTAAGCATATTGCAACCAATCTCAGGGACCCTGAGTTCAAGCCCCAGGACCATAGATACGTGTACAAAAGTAATAGTAGTAATACTAATATGATGATGATGATGATGATAATGATGATGATGATGATGAAGAAGAAGAAGAAAAAGAAGGGTATACATAGTCAAGGATAAAATATTTGCAAATCTTATTCCTGAAGAATGCCTCAAATCTAGATTCTACATAGAACTCTGAAAACCCAATGTTAAAAAGAACATCAATTAGAACCCAGCAAAATACATCTTGTGAAAAATAAGCACAAGAAAAGCATCATTGCTCACCAAATAAATGCACATAAAAACTAAAATTACATCATACAACATGTATCAGAATTGCTTCACATAATACAATAATGACCATACTAAATGCTATTAAGAAACAGAGAAACTGGATGCTGGCAGGAATGCCAAATGGGAAAGCCACTCCTGAAAACATTTTGACAGGTTCCTAGAACATGAAATAGGCAGCCACCCACAGTATAACCCAGGAATTGTGCTGTTCAGGCTTTGTGCTTTAGAAATAAAATGTAACATTCACACAAAGGCCAAAATACAGAGGATTATACCAGCATTATTTCCTCTACTCAAAGAAATGGAAATCAATTCAGGCTTTCTTCAGTTGAATGGCAAAGGAATTGTGGTACATTCTCTAATGACAGAACCAAAAGGCAATTAGAGTGAGCACAATACAATATTAAGTCATACAATAACTGGGAATAATCTACCATAATTTGAGGCAATCCAAAAAGCTTATTTATTGCATGATGTAGAAGTTGGAGAAAAAAAATGTTGTTTTCCAGGACGAAACAGGTTTGGGATGGGACAAAGAGAAGTAGTGGGTTTAATACAAAAGGGAAGCATGAGACAGACTTATTTATGGTGAAGAAACATATCTTTAAATATTTTATATTCACATCGAATTGATAAAATTATATTGGACTTAATATATGCACAAAATAAAGTAACTGATGTCTGCATAAGGCACTTGTTAAATATTAATGTCCTATTTGTGATGTATACTAGAAATATTTAAATAAATTGGAAAAAGTATTCAAGGCATTTATCTGTGATCTTCCAGCATCATAAAGATCCATACTAAACTCAGTAGAATTTAATGATATCTAGAAAACAGGAGTGAATATTTAATGTTTACACTGAAAACTAGTCTGGGTCCAAGGTTGAGATGATATATACATTGCTAATTAGAAGGCAGAGATTTAGAAGACTGATAACAGGGCCAGTTCTGACAAAAAGCGCAAGAAACTACAAAAAAAAAAAGAAAGCTAGATATAATATAATTTTCCTGTTATCTCCACATTTGTGGAAGACATAGGTCAGAGATGATTGCTCATGTGAGGCTTGGCCTGAAAAATAATCTAAAGTGGTTAGAACCTTAGCAACTTGAAGCACCAGTAGTGACAAAGGAAAAAAGAAAAGAAAACAGAAAAGGAAATGAAAGTAAAGTAAAGGAAACTATTTCCTCTTATTCTTGTAGTTTTATGTAATTGGGTACAAGAAATGAAAGTATTTGGTTTAGTCTTTGAGGATTCAGGCCTCTCTAATATGAAAGCATTTATTTCAAATAATTATTGTATTACTAATATTTATTAACTTATAATTAGGCCTTCTTGGAGATTGAACCCATGGCTTTGTATATAAATAGACTAGTTCTACAACTGAGCTGTACCCCGGCTCTCTTGTATAGTTTTGGAAGTTGTTTATGAATTCTTCAATAGTTAGCTATTCTACTTTTCAGCTTATGTTTTCTCTCCCATCTTTTCCCCTATGTATTTTAGTTTATATGTTGAAAACGTCCCTCAAATTTATCTTCTAAACTTAGGATTTAACTTTTGAGTTTACAGAAGTTGTTTATTTTATGACATCTTTTAAAATTGTAAACATATATGTATTTCATATGTATGATTGATTCTTAGAGTTCCTTGCAATAAGCAACATTTATATGGACATATGCACAATCCATTGAGCCATTGTGATCCTCTCCTAAGAATAACTTCCCTTGTTCTTGCCATGTGAATGTATAGAGTGCTGTTAATCATATCCAAGTGCAATTATTTGTCTCTTATTATCTATTGGATTAACTTGTAGATTTATGGACATATCTAGTTATTAGAAATGAGGAAAACCATGCAGCATATATTTAATTGGATCAAGCTTATTTCACTTAATATAATTTTTTTGCAGTCTTTCCATTTCTTCAGGAATGTGTAATGCCATTCTTTCCAATGGAAGCACAGAATTCCATCAATAAACAGAATTGAAGATCCAGTAATGAATCCACTCCTATAGGCACATAATCTTTGATAAGAAAGCCAGAGACAGGTCCACGAAGTACAAGTTGTCATGTCAAAACGAACTTTACAACTTTGTGGGGGTAGGATTGGGTGGAGGGACGGGGGGAGGCTGGGAAAGGATGTGAAGGGTAAACAAAGGAGGAGGCTGCAATGCTTGATAAGAAATGTACTCATTATCTTGCTCATGTAATTGTACCCCCTCTGTACAGTATGTTCACAATAAAAAGAAAAATAGAAGAAAGAAAGAAAGCCAGAAACACAGGATGGAAGACAAACAGCCTTTTCAAAAAATTGTGCTGGTAGAATTGGCTGTACACAGAAAACTTAAGTTAGATCCTTATATATCCCCCTGCACCAGAATCAATTCCAAATGGATTGAAAACCTCAATGTAAGTCCAGAGACCTTGAGAATGTTATAGGAAGACTTAGGAGACACATGAGGTCCGCTTGGCACAGGTCAAAACTTACAAAGTAAATCTGGATAAATGAGATTACATCAAACCAAATCAATCATTTGTCAAACTCAAAAGCCATGAAAAAATGACAGTGTAGCACAGAATTATTAGGGAGCAAACATACAGATGAGAGCCTCAGCCAATGCTTAACACTTTCTTCCTTTTCTTTCTTTTATTTTTTTAATTGTGGAAATGCCATACAGAGGAGTTACAACTACATGGGAAAAATAACGAGTACATATCTTATCAAGCATTGTTGCATCCTCTTTGTTTCTCCTTCCCCTCCATTCCTATACTCCCTTCACTTCCCCTGACTCCATCCCCTCCACCAAAGATGTAAAGTTTGCTTTTTGACATAACAACTTGTACATTATCCCTTTTCTAACTAGGTTATTTATACTGGGTTTACATGAATGTAAGGGTTTTCTGATGGGGATTAGTCAGAAAACAACTAATGCTAAGACAGAGATAGTATTTGAAATAAGTTGTAGTTGGGGAAATGTAAGGATTAAGGTAGGAGTGTCTAGTTCAAAGCCCTGGCTTGGTACCAGTTAAGTAAGGTATATCTGCACCAGGGAAGGGGGATAAAACAGGAATGGTTAAAAACAAAAACACTGGTCTGAAGCCTGAAAATAAGGACCCCAGTCTGTGTCAACCCAACTGTCTCTACCATGAGGTTTTATTTAAAGTAACAAGCACCATTTAAGATTTTTGCAGAGTGGGATGGTGCATAGTCACAGGCAATATCTCCTAAGTCAGGTAATCCAATTTACTCTTTCATGTTACCCAATAGCCAGGTTTCAATACAAATGAATAAATTGAGATTGTACAAAGGAGACTGATTTTTCCTCCATTGAATCAAAATTCTGTCAAATGATTTCTATTTTCAAGATGTTTACACATTTCTCATGATCTTTTCTATTTTTTTGTCTTCATTATTGAGGTTCATAATACTTTTTGTTGTTATATTGTGTGTATATGTCATTTTTAGGGTTTGAACTCGATGTTTAATGGTCTCCCTTGTATTTTTTGCTCATGGCTGATGACACTATCATTGAGCCACATTCTCACTTTCTGCTTCTTCAAATTTATGTCTGTTTAGAATGACATTGAACTAAATTATTCAGGTTTATCCTCCTAAGTTCAAGGATTGTACACATGAATAGCTAACACAAACTTTGCTTTACCATTATTTTTTATTATGTGGTAGAGGAAAGTGGAAGTATATTTGTGTTTAGTGTGCAATTTTCAAATACAAGTTTGAATCAACTTGATATAATGTAGCTATTAACAATTTTAACAGTTAAGTCAATGAATATTACACATTCATACAGAAATATAATTGAAAACAAAAGGCATAATGGTTTTCTTAAAACAAGTAATGGAACAATGAATTTCTTTCACTTTACAAATCATGTTTTATATAACGTTAATTATCAGACTTCTTTGACTAAAAGTAAATATATTAATTTTATACCACAAGATACAAAGTGATTATATTTAAGAAATAGATATTTCATCACAGTCAGAAGATAAGTTTTCGAGCATTCTCACTAAAAAGAAATGTTGCATGTAGAAATTAATGGATATGATGTAGCTTGATCATTACACAACATATAAATGAATGGGATTACTACTCCATACTTCATAAATGTGTAACAAAATAATTACGTAGCTAGGTGCCAGTGGCTCATGCTTATAACCCTAGCTACTAAGGAGGCTGAGAGCTGAGAATCATGGTTCAAAGCCAGACTAGGCAGGAAAGTCTGTGAGACTATTATCTCCAATGTGTCACCAGAAAACTGTCAGTGGCTCAATTGGTAGTGCACTAGTCTTGAACTGAAAAGCTGAGGAACATTGTCCTGGCCCAGATTTCAAGCCCCACGACTGATAAAAATTAAAAATAAACATTTACAAATTAACAAATATTTTGACATAAATGTTAAAATATATATTCTAAAAAATTTTAAATTCTTAAACTAGATATAGTAGTTTATATAAATATAGAGAAGTGTTTTCTGGATTTAGTTGTCATTGAATCAACTTTGTAAATCACACATTTCTTACACAATTCATATTTGTATGTTTATATACTTTAAAATCTTAAATATAATTAACTGATAAGTGATAAGCAGTACTGTTTTAGGAATCTCCCTTGGCTTTCTAACATTAACCCTTCTACCTTAAAATCAATATGCCCTCTAAACTTATCAGAGGTTTCATCTCATTGGAGCAGAAAAGTTTAAACCGTAATCTTTGTTTGGAACAACTATAACATTTTACATATATTTCACTTAGTTTATGAATCAAAACAGGGGGCTGGGAAGGTGGCTAATTGTTAGAATGCTTGCCTTCCATGCCTAAGGCCGTGGGTTCGATTCCTCAGCACCACATAAGCAAAAAGAAAAAAGCCGGAAGAGACGCTGTGGCTCAATTGGTAGACCACTAGCTTTGAGCTGAAGAGCTGAGGGACAGTGCCCAGGCCCAGAGTTCAGGTCCCAAGACCGGACCCCCCCCCTCCAAAAAAAGAACCAAAAAATTCAAGTTATCTTTACAATGCCAGTAATGCCAGTAATAGCAAAAAGTCTTTTGAGCTTTTCAGTCTCTTAAGGAATGAAAATCTTTAGTTATACATCTATTTTTTTCTGCCTAATATCTTATCTTAAGAAGATCTTTTTGTGTAACCCTGTGTTCCTGATTAGAAAAGCAAAACAAAGGCAATAGTGAAAATAGCCAAGGAAAATACTTGAAAACATTTAAAAAAGCAATCACAGACACTCCTGTTTTCACTGGGTTCAATGAGAATATACATTAAAGTATCACGTTTTTGTTGCACTTAAAGAGCTATAATTAAACTTTAATTAATTAGTAGTGACGAAGGGAACAGAAAACTTTGTTTGAAGACAGCTTGACTCTGAACAATTGAACATAAGCATAATGCATTTATCTTGTTTTTTTTAATGTAATTGCCAAAATAATAGAGAACAACACCCAAACGGAGGAAACACCTAAGCCAAAGCAATAAACTTTTGTATATAAAATAATTGTGTGGGTCTGACTCTTTCAAAGTCAGGCTTGCAAAGAGGGAAGTGTATTTGCTTTGGTGTGAACAATAAAAAATATAATAAATACTTTATTAATGTTTATCATATCTTGACTAGGATTCTCGTGCTGGAGAAGAGGAAAGGTATAAAAAGTTCAAGATTGTTTGACTATTCCCCAAAATCATTCTTATTTATCAGCTATCTGGGTTATAAGCTGCAAACCCTTGAATATTAATAAATGGTCATTTCCTAAGAAAGGAAAGTTGCTGTGTAAACAAACCTAAAATATCAAAGACTTAGCATAGTGGAAACTATTTTCTAGCTATATCACAAACTGTAGATGTAGATTTTGTTTCTCATTGTTTCAGGGGACCGATTTTTGTTATCTTATTTTTCACCATCTAGTGATCCTATAATATCCTATACCATCCTGCTATGGCTATATCTTTACTGGATTCTCTAATTTCTGTTGGAAATTTAGGAGGGATAGAAAATAGAGTTTCTGTTTCTGTTTTACCTCATTTTTTGTTTTTTAGAAACTGTAACTAAAAATGACAAGAATTAGGAGCTCCGGGAAGATGGCGGAGGAGAAGCTGGAATCTGAACTAGCTCTTGCATAGAAAACAGTTTCAGAGTTCCAGTGAACAGTCCCAAGCCACAGAATCACACCAAGTGTGCCATCACAGGACAGAGAGTTAGTCAAGAGAGAGGAAGCCAAGCAGACACATCTGAGCAGCTGCCGCTGCGGCGGCAGGGTCGCAGCGGCTACCACCGCCGGGGAGGCATACCTGAGACGCAGTCCAGGACGAAGGAGCCAGATGCAGCGGACGAGCAGATTCTACTCAACACCAGCAAGAACCGACAAGGAGCGGACAACTTCATCCTGCACTTTGCAGACCAGAGACGACCCGGGATCCAAGACTCCGCGTGAGTAGAAGCCCCACTTCCTCACTCCTTCTCTGGGAGAAGAGGAGGGAAGGCCACCCCTCCCCCCCCCAGCACCGGTGATCTCCATCTTGGATACCAACAAAGCTTGGAGGAGCGGCTAGCTCCAGCTCAGGCCTTGGAATAAAACTAGTCATTTAGCAGGTCACAAGAACTTAACGGTGAAGTGACCTCACAGACTCAGTTCCATCCAGGGAAAAGTCACCCAGCTCAGGCGCCAGCCATTGGAGTGGCTCTCCTCACCGGGTAACCAGAGCCAGAGGCTGCCCCGCCCTCTAGCAGCCACCACAATCAATTGAAAAACAGAAACCCTGAGAATGGCTCCAGGCTGGGTGCTGTGAGTTTTTTTTTCACAAAATAGCCCCAGGGAAAAGCTACTGTTCATTGAAAGGCCTCAACTCTACCCAGAACCTAGCCTCATCACTGCATCCCCCTCTTTTGTGATTCTCAAAGCAGATCACCCTCCCAGTAAACTAACCTGGGAGGGGGATCTCAAAAACTTGGGTAAAGCAGAGCATTTTTCTGCTTGATCCAACAAACTGACTTAAGAAACCAATCAAGCCACAGGACCTCAAGCTGACCAGAGACTCCAACCAGACTCTGGTTACAGACAAAAGGGAGATACAGGACTCTTCCCATCCCTCCCAAAAAAAAAAAAAAAAAATCAAAGAACTTTTTTTTTCTTCTTCTTCTTTTCTTTTTTTTTCTTTTCCTTGTTTTGTTTTTTTTTCATTTTTTGTTACCTTATATATATATAAAATTTTTTTTTGCTTTTCTAAAACTTTTATTAATCTTTAATTTTTGCCTCTTCTGAAAAAATAATTGTTTTCCATTAACTTTTTTTTTTTCCTCCTCTTATAATTTTTATTTTAGGAATACGTGAATGTGTGTTTTCTTTTCTTTTCTTGTCTTCTTTCTCTTTTTCTTTCATTCTTAATTATCTTTTTGTTTTTTTTTCTAGCTCTACTGAACTTCTGATCTTTTCTTCTCACTTTCCTATCCTTTCCATCTTTTCCTCTTTGTTCATCTTTATGTGACTTAACTCTTGTCCTGCACATCCTCAGATAAACCCGTAGTTAACCAGTAGACCCTATCCCCCATTGTGTACACACTTAATCCACAAACTTATTACTCAATTCAAAACCTCTGAGACTTAAATTCATTAATAGCAGTACTACCTCTTTATACCTATATAATATTTTAAGCATTTTTTAAAAGTTTTTCTCATCTCCTCTATGTCCCTCCCTTTCTCTCAACATATTCATATTCCTCTATAAATAGATGGTCTTTTAATCTCTAAAATAACATTAATTTTTACGTTTCTATTTTATTTTCTGGTCACTTTTCATTCCCCTTTCCCTTTCTTCTTTTTCTCTCTCTCTCTCTCTACTTCCATCCTACCCAACCTATTTCCTGCATTGTGATTAGGACATAGTTAACTCTCCCTGTGCCTCCCCACACCAATCTATTCCTATTTTTTACCCACATCTCTCCCTAACCCTAATAATTTCTGGTTTTCCAAATTCTTCTCTGCGGTTCGAAGTCCTTTAACATATAGTTGTTTGATGTCGAATAGATGTATCTGTTGAACTAGATTGTATCTGTAGACTATTGACTGTACAAATGCAAACTTTGGTTGATGGTTGCCTTAAGATAGTGTTCTAGCACAAAACTGGTGCTATCTTCATCTCAAATGGGCAGAGTAAGCCGGAAAAACACAAGAAAATTGGCAAATTCGGGTATCTCAATTCCCAATCCTGATAATCAGGGGTTAGAACAGATAATGAATAATCCAGAGGAGAGTTCCCAAACAGCTCTACAAACACTGCTGGCAAACATGATAAATGAAAAGTTTGACAACGTACAAAGGACTCTGTATGAGCGTGATAGGGAGAGAGAGGAGGCATCCCAGAAGTTTATACAGGAATATCATAAGCGTGAGGAAGCTTCTCAAAAACTGATACAGGATTTGCGTGAACAACTTGAGAATACTCAAAGAGAAAGAGAGGAATTGCGTGAGCAGGCTGAGAACACTCAAAGAGATCTGCAGGAATCCCACGAACAGGAGGAAGCTAATCAAAGAGTAATACAGGAATTGAGAGACCAGGTAGAGAACACACAAAGATCACTAAAGGCATTCATGGAATCCATTAACAAAGAGCTGAAGGAAGTCAGGGAGACCACAAAGGGAATGCTGAATGGAACCCAACAGAAGGAATGGGAGCCCAAAGAAACCATAACCAATCAACTAAGTGATTTGAGGACAAACACTGAACACCAAATTAAGGAAGTAAAGAAATTCATACAAGACCTAAAACAGAGCTTCAACAAAGAACTTGAAGCCATCAAAGCTGACCAACTAGAAGGAAAAGAGATAAAAAACAAAGTAGAGAGTCTTGACAGCAGGTTAGACCATGCAGAAGATCGAATCTCAGGGATTGAAGACAGCCTAGATATTATAGAGAAAGAACATACAACCATCAAAGACAAGTCCAAGAAATATGATAGATCTATCCAACACCTGGAAGACACCATCAGAAGGCCTAATCTAAGGATAATGGGTGTAGAGGAGCACCTAGAAACAGAAGTTAATGGTCTAGGAAATCTGTTTAACAGGATCCTAGCAGAGAACTTCCCAAACATGCAAAAAGATAGGCCTGTCCAGATACAAGAAGCCTTTAGAACCCCAAATAGACCAGACCAGAATAGGACATCCCACCGTCACATTATAATCCACACAGGATCAACGCAGAACAAGGAAAAGTTCCTTAAAGCTGTCAGAGAGAAAAGGGTAATCACTTATAAAGGGAAACCAATTAGAATCACCTCAGATTTCTCAGCAGAGACAATCAAAGCAAGAAGAGCCTGGAATGATGTATGCCATGCCCTAAAAACAAACAACTATCAACCAAGAATACTGTACCCAGCTAAACTCTCCTTCATAATTGAAGGCCAAATAAATTCCTTCCATAGCAAAGAAAAATTGAAACAATACATCTCCACCAAACCAGCCCTACAAAAGATTCTTAAAGATGTCCTACACATAGAAAACCAACAAGACCGCAATAAAGGCCAAGAAACTGCACCCAAACTGAGAATCCAAGAACCATAGGAAGAACCGAGTTTTCGCAGCCCCCAAGAAGGTAGATAACATGGCAGGAACTCCCAAATACCTCTCAGTCCTATCTCTTAACATTAACGGACTGAACTCTCCAATTAAGCGACATAGACTGTCTAGTTGGATTAAAAAACAAGACCCTTCTATCTGCTGCCTACAGGAGTCACATCTTGCCCGTAAAAACAAACACATTTTCAATGTTAAAGGCTGGAACAAAATCTACCAAGCAAACGGACCGCATAAACAGGCGGGAGTTGCAATCCTAATATCAGATAAAATAGACTTCAAATTAAAATTCGTGAAAAGAGATAAAGAAGGTCGCTACATACTAATTAAAGGATCTCTCCTTCAGGAGGATATTACAATTCTAAATATCTATTCGCCAAACAATGGAGCACCCAAATTTATCAAAGAAACACTACTTTCCCTCAAATCCCATATAGATCCACAGACATTAATTGTTGGGGATTTTAACACACCACTCTCCCCACTAGATAGATCAACTCGGCAAAAACTCAACAGAGAAACCGCAGATCTAAACAGCTGCATAGATCAACTAGACTTAACAGACATTTACCGAACATTTCACCCAGCAGCATCAGAATACACGTTTTTCCCAAGGCTATCTACAAATTCAACGCAATACCTATCAAAATTCCACCCTCATTCTTCAAGGAAATAGAAGAGGCAATCCAAAAATTCATATGGAACAATAAAAGACCCCGAATAGCAAAAACGCTCCTCAACGGAAAGAACACGGCTGGAGGAATATCAATACCAAATTTCAAACTCTACTATAAAGCCATAGTAATCAAAACAGCTTGGTATTGGCATAAGAACAGACCTCAGGACCAATGGAATAGAATTGAAAACCCAGAAATGAACCTACAGACCTATAGCCATCTAATCTTCGATAAGGGAGCTAAAACAATAGAATGGAAGACAGACAGCCTCTTCAGTAAATGGTGCTGGCAAAACTGGTTAACTACATGTAGAAAACTAAAGCTAGATCCTTATATATCACCCTGCACCAGAATCAACTCCAAATGGATCAAAGACCTTGAACTCAAAGCAGACACTCTGAAAACATTACAGGATGGAACAGGAGAAACCCTGGGTCTCCTTGGCACAGGCCGAAATTTTCTGAATAGAGACCCAGAAACACAACAAATCAAAGAAAGGCTGGACAAATGGGATTGTATAAGGTTGCAGAGCTTCTGCAGGGCAAATGACATAGCTAGCAAGATCAATAGAAAGCCCACGGACTGGGAGAAGATCTTTACTAGCCATACAACAGACAAGGGTCTCATATCTAAAATATACTTGGAACTCAAAAAATTAAACCACCCAACAACAAATCCTCAAAGAAACAACTGCCCAATAAGTAAGTGGGCGAAAGACTTAAAGAGAAGCTTCTCTGAAGAAGAAAGAAGAATGGCCAATAGACACATGAAGAAATGTTCAACATCCCTAGCCATAAAAGAAATGCAAATCAAAACAACATTGAGATATCACCTCACCCCAGTTAGAACAGCAAAAATCAAGAACTCTAACAACAACAGATGCTGGAGGGGATGTGGACAGAAAGGAACCTTACTTCATTGTTGGTGGGAATGTAAACTTGTTCAACCACTTTGGAAAGCAGTATGGAGGTTCCTCAAAAGACTCCACATAGAGCTTCCCAATGACCCAGCAATCCCACTTTTGGGCATTTACCCAAATGATCACAAACAAGGCCACACTAAAGCTACCAGCACAACTATGTTTATTGCAGCATTATTTACCATAGCTAAGACATGCAAACAACCCAGATGCCCCTCAGTAGATGAATGGATCAAGAAGATGTGGTATATATACACAATGGAATTCTATGCATCCATCAGAAAGAATGACATTGCCCCATTTGTTAGGAAATGGAAAGGCTTGGAAAAAATTATATTAAGTGAAGTAAGCCAGGCCCAAAGAAACATAGGTCCCATGGTTTCCCTTATTTGCAATATCTAGTATAGGTATGAGTCAAGCGGAAAAAGTCAGATAATGTGATGTTAGGAAAACGAAACCTCAAATATGTATTTTAATGTTTTTGTTTCTTTCATGCATGTGTTTCTAACGCATTTATAAGATTATTTCTTTGTTGCTTTGTATGTCCCTCGCCCACAGTGTAACCCCCGCTTTCACTATATTTGATGTCAGTATAACATGTGGAGGAGATGGGGACAAATAAGTCGTTTAAGGATTCAGGTGGACCTGTTGCAACAATGAGAAGTACAAAATGTCATGTCAAAACCAGCTTTACAATGTCTGTGGGGGGGGGGGTATGATTGGGTGGGAGGGAGGGGGGAGGCTGGGAAGGGAGGTGAAGGGTAAACAAAGGAGGAGGCTGCAATGCTTGGTAAGAAATGTATGCATTATCCTGCCCATGTAATTGTAACCCCTCTGTACAGTATGTTCTCAAGTAAAATAAAATAAAATTAAAAAAAAAAAGCTAATATATGCTAATAAAATACCTTTAAAATAAAAAAAAATAAAAATCAGCACAACACTCTTAAGAGGCTTATCTACATAACATGTTTTCTTTCAGCCCCATTTTACAGATCAAAAAAAAATCTCCTCTCATAGCATTAACCAGGAGACTGCTTTTGGAGTTTTATGTTCTAATGACCTGATAGCACCATGTAATCTAGACCATAGAAGGATTTAGAAGTCAGAGCCTGTGGTATAGCCACGTGTCCGCTGGTCCCTGGCTTTGTATCCAGCTTATAACATTATCCACTAATTAATTTTGAGTTGGAGCTGAAATAAACCCCAAATCATGATGGTGGTGCCCATCTTGTTCTATCCTAGCAATCTTTACATATTTAGGTCATTATCAGGCAGTGATTCCTTCATTTCCCCCTTACATAACTCCATCAGTTCTCTTTAGGTCTACTACGTTTTTCTGAGCAACTGTGACTAGGAGTCTAGGTTGAAGTCCAAGGAGAGGGAGTAAACCTTCATCTTGACTTTGCATCTTCTGTTTTCAGCACTTTCCCAAGGATGGAGAAAAGTTTAACTTTACATTGACACAGACATTCAAGAAACTGTGCTGTTTATTATCGTTTTCCTTTTTAACAAATATTTTATTCTCTTTAAGCAGTTATACACAGGAGGTGTCATTCAACAATGCAGTTAAGAAGTACAGTGCCACTTGATCATTGCCAGCCCTTTGAACTTTCTCATCAATACCTCCCAACCCACTCCAACTCTCATTTTTCTTAATGCTCCCCCTTCTGCACTTTACAATGTAGTAAACAGTTTAGCCTTAATGCGCAAAGAACAAAGCAAGCAGAAAAGTGAGAGAAATATCAAAGAATTGATTATTGATGTATTGTTCTTTTTAAATAGTACAATGGTGATTCCACATGTCATTTTCTGTGTGTACAATGAACCTTGATCAATGTTACTTCTTCCATCACCTCCCCGCGCATCTTCCCATCTATCCCAATCCCACGTGTCCCCTGAATTTTCCTAGTTCCAGGTCTCCTTGGATCAGGCCAAAATTTTCTGAATAGAGACCCGGAAACACAACAAATCAAAGAAAGGTTGGACAAATGGGATTGCATAAAGTTGCAGAGCTTCTGCATGGCAAAGGACATAGCTAGCAAGATCAATAGAAAGCCCACGGACTGGGAGAAGATCTTTACTAGCCATACAACGGACAAGGGTCTCATATCTAAAATATACTTGGAACTCAAAAAATTAAATCCCCCAACAACAAATCCTCAAAGAAACAACTGCCCAATAAATAAGTGGGCGAAAGACTTAAAGAGAAACTTCTCTGAAGAAGAAAGAAGGAAGGCCAATAGACACATGAAGAAATGCTCAACATCCATAACCATAAAAGAAATGCAAATCAAAACAACCTTGAGATACCACCTCACCCCAGTTAGAATGGCAAAAATCAAGAACTCTAACAACAACAGATGCTGGAGGGGATGTGGACAGAAGGGAACCTTACTTCATTGTTGGTGGGAATGTAAACTTGTTCAACCACTTTGGAAAGCAATATGGAGGTTCCTCAAAAGACTTCACATAGAACTCCCCTATGACCCAGCAATCCCACTTTTGGGCATTTACCCAAATGTTTACAAACAAGACCACACTAAAGCTACCAGCACACCTATGTTTATTGCAGCATTATTTACCATAGCTAAGGTATGGAACCAACCCAGATGCCCCTCAGTAGATTAATAGATCAAGAAAATGTGGTATATATACACAATGGAATTCTATGCCTCCATCAGAAAGAATGACATTGCCCCATTTGTTAGGAAATGGAAAGGCTTGGAAAAAATTATATTAAGTGAAGTAAGCCAGGCCCAAAGAAACATAGGTCTCATGGTTTCCCTTATTTGCAATATCTAGTATATGTATGAGTCAAGCGGAAAAGTTCAGATAATGTGATGTTAGGAAAATGAACCCTTAGATATGTATTTTAATGTTTTTTTCTTTCATGCATGTGTTTCTAACGCATTTATATGTCCCTCCCCCACAGTATAACCCCTGCTTTCACTATATTTGATGTCAGTATAACTTGTGGAGGAGATGCGGAAAAACAAGTCGTTTAAGAATACAGGTGGACCTGTTGCAACAATGAGAAGTACAAGTTGTCATGTCCAAAATGAGCTTTACAACGTCGGTGCGGGGGGGGGGGGGGGAGGGGAGGGGGGAGGAGAAGGATTGGGATTGGGGGGGAGGGGCGAGGCTGGGAAGGGATGAGAAGGCTAAACAAAGGAGGAGGCTGCAATGCTTGGTAAGAAATGTACGCATTATCCTGCCCATGTAATTGTAACCCCTCTGTACAGTATGTTCACAAATTAAATTAAATTAAATTTTCCTAGTTCCATGTTCACATAAAAAAAAAAATGACAAGAATTACCTTTATAATATTAGGAGACAGTCTACATTTCCAGATTCTTACCCTAGACTTCTACATAACTTTGGTCCTTAGTGATCCCCAAATGTGAAAATAAAGGGAGCTTCTTATTTAAATATTATTTAGAATTTCAAGAATTGCTTTATGTAAGGAACTTAGTAGTATGTACCTCATACATGCGTACAAAGCCAGTGGCAAAGTATTCTTATTCTCAGAAAATAGGGTATGTGATGTCTCTGTAGTTGCATCAAGAAATGCCTGTGGTTTTGAATTAATTTACTAATCCAAATCGGCTGTAAAAAAATTGTACAAGTTAATTGGCTAGAATAATGGGTATTTATCATTTTACAGTCCTAAAGGACAGAAATCTAAAAGAAGTCTCACTAGGTTAAAATCGAGCCACCTACAGCGCTAATATATTTTTCAAATGATTCTAGTGGAAAAGGCATTTATTCTTGTTCTGTTTTCCAGAAATTCAGCATCTGAGTTGGTGTTTTTTCCTTTATCTTCTGATGTAGCATCTTTACATCTTTCTGATGGTTCTTACTTAATCATGTGCTTACCAACTACACCTGGGACATTTATGTACCCATTTGAGTATACTTCCCCCATCTGACAATTATTCAAATATGTGTTCCTTGGGTAATGAAAGGTGATTATATATATATATATATATATATTTGCTATATATATAGCAAATCTACATTTGAGGGATTAGATTTTTGGAAGGCATTTTGCTATGTACAATAAGTGCGTAGCATTCTTTCTATTATAAACTGTTATCCTTTCATGAATTTTGAACAACATATTTTTTCAATGAAATGTAACTAAAAAATTTAGTGTCTGAAAGCAATTAATCATGATTAAAATATTGTCCAGTACTAGAAATCCTAAATGTCAGAGAGCAGCTCCTGAAGAGTTCTGGCACTATCACTCTTTACACATTCTGTTTACAATCTTCTCTTTTCAAGAGCATTTGATTGTTATTATTTTGGCATTATGGTTAGTATTTATTTGACTGCTATTTTTAAAGGACCCAACACCCAGTAGTGGTTCTCTTTTTCTAACTTTTTTGGGTCTAAACTAATTCTGAAAGAAACACAGCCATGTGAATTACATAACTGCTTGTTGAAGTTGAATGAGCGTGGAGAGAAAGAGAAGAAAAAAGAAGTCTCTGTGGGATTGTCACGTTAAAAATATATCTACAAGCTATTTATCTTAAAATCATCTATTTTTCATTATGTTTAGATTCTGATAAAATTTTGCCTCTCAACTCACACTATGTTAATGCAGTCTTATTTCATGCCTCCCAAAAGCAAACAACAAATTACTATTTATTTTAAAATTATTTAAAAATTTTAAATTATCTTTTATTTTAAAATCTATATTTAAAAAAAATTAGCCAAGGCAAATGGTTTATTAGATACTTAGAGTCATGTTCAGACTCTATGTTGAAAGGCAGAAAGGGAAAAAATCATGTTTTAATTCTTCCTTGAGACACTCTGATTTACTTCATCTATTTCTGAAAGAATGAAATTTTTGATTTGAATCCTTTTGCTTGATATCCACAATGTGTCCTTTTTTATTTATTAATAGGAGAATTTGGAGAAAGGATGAGAATTCACACTAGAAAAAGGAGAAGAGGAAAAGAGAAGGAGGAATCTAGATATTTTGTTCTTCATCTCAATCACAAGGTCTGGATAATGATTGTGAATATTAGATTCAGTGCTCTAGAGTGATTAAACACATTCATAGAAATAGATAACCCCACAAGTGATCACATGGAGAATGCGTATGTATAAAAAATTGCAATAGCTTCCAATAGGAAATATTATCTATTAGTTAGTTCTTGTTTAGGATTTGTTAAAACCTGATGTGTAATAATGAACTTTCATAAAGGTATACAAGAATGGTAAGAACCTAACATCTTAATATCATATTCTAATATTAGTTTAGTTCTGCATGTGTTATATGTATGGGGCTGTATTTGAGTTTTGTCTCATGCTATTTTCTTCAAGTATATGAGTTGGAAGAAGACTCCCTCTGGAAATATGCTATTTTCATAGCTAAGGGAAAACAAGACACAGAAAATGAGATAGAAATTTTCCCTAGAAATTGCCTTTCACCACTTCTGGTTTACTTTTGTATGCTGAGGTAAATCATATCACCCATCTTGACATTGCAGAGTAGAGGTAAATCTCACCCATACGAAGCTGATTCAGCACACATAGTAATATGCCAAGATATTCAAAACGAGATAAAGAAGAAAAAAAGAGAACTCTAGTACAATCAATCATACTTGCCATCAAATGTCTCTTCAGGAAGGAAGATATTATGTACCTTTGTTTCTAAAACTACTGAGATCTTCAAATCATGTCTTTTATGCTTGGATGTTACAGGAATTAGAGAACATTTTGATACTGACACAGAATAAAACTTCAAAGAAAGCTGGAGTAATCATTTCAATACTACCTTTTGTTCTCTGAGGAAAAAACAACATTTTATAGACAACAATTTATACTTTCTTATCTAGTATCTTTTTATTTCCAGATATGGATTTTGTTAATATATGTGACTATCCACCAGAATAAATGTCTTCATTTATCTTAATCTTGTGCAGACAGCAAGTAAATTCGATGTAAGTGGAAGTTCATCAGTAGCACTTTTTAAAAATGCAAAAAAATGTGGACAGAGTATCAATATACATATTTTTTCACCATCACCTACCACACCTTCTTTCTTCCTTCCTAGGAAACACACCCAATCAATAAAAAGGCTTAGATATTTGGCTCTTGACCTGGAAAGGGTAAGCAGAAGGTTTTGGATGTCGGAGATGACGGTTAATAGTGTTTTACATAATAATGTCACACGCAACAGCCCTATGAGTCCTGCAGGTCTTAACACTACTTCCTTAGTGATGTGATAGGAAGGTCAGCCTTTCTGGACTTAGTATTGTTTTCCACTTCCTTTTCTACCACCTGCCCTAAATTCTAATACATAGTAGCAGAATGCAAAAGTAATGCCATCTTAAGAACGTCCCATTTCAACAAGACATTATGTAAAAAAATGAACTTTACAACTTTGGCGGGGGTGGGGAGGGGGGTGGAAGTCGGGCTGGGATGGTAAGGGGAAACAAAGGAGGAGGCAACAATGCTTGACAAGAAGTCTACTCATTACCTTGCTCATGTAATTGTAACCTCTCTGTACTGTATTTTCACAAAAAAACTTACTAATATAAAAAAGCAAGTGATTTAGGTCTCTGGGAATGTGGGTTCATGGAACAATGATTGCTTAGCATGCATGAAACTCTTGGTTCAATTCCTCAGTACCACACCAACAGAAAAAGAAACACTGGAAGTGGTGCTTTGCCTCAAGTGGTAGAGTGCTAGCCTTGATCAGAAAAATATTTTAAGAAATCTCAGGAATATTCCCTGGCCCTGAGTTTATTCCCCGGGACTGGCAAAAGAGTCATTTATCTAGAAAATGCAAAATAAAGAAACCATACTTGGAATATATAATTGTTCCTTCCTACTGATACAGAAAAATAGTCCTTATGTCATATACTTTAACTCTATTAGAATAATGTGTTAAACAGAAAAAAAAGTTTTGTTAATAGGTCATGGGAATTAATATCAGGAATGTGCTTAGATATCACATGAAGATTAATTCTGGAAATTCAAATATTCCAGGCTTTGAGTGGTCACTGCTAATTGCAATGAGAAGGGTAGTAAAAGTGAGATTTGCAAATCTTTTTTGGAAATAATGGCACCAAAAAGGCACAAGCTAATTAATAGTTTTGACAGAAGAGAAGGAATAATGCCAGATGGAAGGAATAAATGATAATTATAACTTAGTTATAACACAAACTGTTCTAGGGAACCATTTTTGGTTATTGAAGAATGAGTTATGAACTAGGCTTATTCCTCATTGCCTTTAGCATTCTAATCACTTAGGCTAGTTCTTAATCTCTGTGTGATAAGTTGTATATCTTTCTATGTTGCTCTTTCATACTTGATCTCCTTTGCTTTCTAAAAATCTCAGTCTTTATTTCTCAATGAACAATTTCCGATACTAAGTCCACATACGCAGACAACAGAGGATGCTAATGTAAGAGTCCCATTGCTCATGAGTCATTAATGTAACCATATGGAAAAGGAGGACATATTTATTGCTACCTCAATTTTTCTGAAAAGCTACAATGTCATTTTATTTGATTCAAATTGCCATTCTTTTTCTACATAGTGTCATTCAGTGCACATAAATGCAAATATGAGCCAGGTGCTGGTGTCTCATGCCTGTAATCCTAGCTACTCAGGAGGTTGAGACTGGGGGATTGTGGTTAAAAGCCACCCTGGTCAGGAAAATCCATGAGAATCTTATCTTCAATTACTACCAGAAACCCGGAAGTGGTACTGCAGCTAAAGTGGTAGAGCGTTCCACTTGAGCTGAAGAGCTGAGGGACAGTGCCCAGGATCAGAGTGCAAGCCCAGGACCAACAGAAAAACCGCAAATATGACTTTAAGTTTCCCCAAAAGGAATGAAAAAGTCAATAGTAATCTTCCCAGTAGCCTTGAGCTAAAACAGGCTCAGGGACAGTGCCCAGGCCCAGAGGTAAAGCCCTAATACAAACCAAACAGCAAAAACAAAATAAAAACAAACCTCAAACCTAGCTGTTTTTCTAATTGTATACAGAGGTATGTAATTATGGAAATTTCTTCCTCTGTTATGTATAATAGAAGAAAAAAGATGTCACACAGTTATTCCCTTCATACTATGTTACACCAAAGTCTCAAAAAATTGCTCTTTTCCTAAATTTATAAATTAATAGCATCTATTTGTTGGCAACCCTGTCTAGATTATACACTTCATCATGTTATAAGTGGACTGTTGGAATTATCTATTAACTAAGTTCTAATTATTACTCCCTTGAAAGTATATTCTAGGAAAATAGAATGCCAGAATAATTTGTGAATTTGTCAATTAAACTCTCTACTTAAGAAGTCAGCATTGTATTATTGTTACATCAGAATCCTTCCCTACAAGCAAATGAGTATGAGAAAATGAAAGAAAGGCATTAAAGCAACATGTCTTATCTTTTAGGCATTTAATCGTAGTGGTGAAGGTCATGTCTGAACTCTTCAATTCAATAAAAGCTTGATGTTTACAAGAGCACTTGCTACATATAAGAATTTGTGGCAGGTTGATTGACTGGGTTATTTCAGCATGGAGATATCCCTAACAAGAATTGTATTTCAATAGGGTATATGGCAGTTATGCTGTTTCAAAGACTATTGAGGCATTTTCTATTCTAAACAAGAATCACTTCGAGGAGTCTTCAGTCACATCAGTAAAGCTATATGTTTAAACTAATACTTGGTGTTACTCGTCCTACATTTATTATTAATAGGCTGATAAGACAACATAAGATATCCAAACATATCTAAAGATATTTCAATAAAATCCTAAACTGATGTGGATACATGGGCCACTCATTGGAAATGTAGAACAAATTAAGGTTGTCTGTGCTGTAGTCCAATCCATAAACTCCTGCCTAAACAAAGGCTTCAAAATTATTCACAGAATTCCTCTAAGTAAAGTTCAGAACAGTTATATTTGTATAATTCTTCTAAGATCAGGATAAAAGCATTTGTTCCCAACATTTAAAATCAACAGGATCTGTTGAATTCATGGATCCAGAATTTTATGGCTTCACATTCATATCTATAAATTTTATCAATATAACTTTCCCCCAAACACTGTTCTTATTGAACTTGTCTATGTCCTTTTACTTTTCAAATCCAAGTAGCATATTTCCTTAAATATCATCCTGCAAATTCTTTCCTTCCTTTATTTCCTTAAATCTGTGTTTATCACTTTTTTGTTTCCTTATTTATCTCTTCCAATCATGTCCACACTGGTGCTCACATTGCTCACACTTGTATCTGAAATTTCCTTTTCCTCTTCCCTTCAATAATGCCCGTGATTTTATTATTCTTTTTCATATTCCTGGCCGTGGATATTTTGATGATGTCTAAACAGACCTATCTTTCCATCTGTTTAATATAAACTTTAGAACTGTCAGAGTTTTTTCCACTAAATCCAACATTTCCACCTGTGTTCCTTATCACTAAGAATAACACTAACACAGTTGCCAGCCAAACATATGGAAGCACTTTAGATTTCTACTTATCCCTCTACTCCATCACATTAGGTAAGATGAATGATCAAGTTTTTCTCAGTTTCTGACACTAATATGATTTCTATGTACTCCTTTTTATGCCCCTGTCACCAGCCTGTTTCATTCACTCATCACTGTCACCTAATCTTAAAACAACCATTTTAAAAATATGCATTTTCCCCATAGTCTTTTCATATTGGTCCTCTCCATCACCAAATTATTCTCCTTGTAAGCACAAAGAGTGAAGAGCTCAGATACAAATTCTAGTATTATTATTTACTCTCTACATTGACTGTTGGCCTTACATTTCTCATCTGTAAATGAATGTAATCTACAAGAAATAATGAAGAATATATTTTTTGACGTCTAGAGGAAGAAAAAATGAAAACTGAAGAGTCCTTACATTTTCCACCTTAGCTTACAAATAAGGAAAGAGTCAAATTCAGTTTGTTGGTATAAAGTCACAAATTGTTTCATGCAGAAATAAAAATAAATTTTACCCCCTGGCTTTAAGGCCTATGCCCTTTTAAGGTAACCACAGATATGTAAGTGGTTTTATGTAAATTGGGTCAAGCGTTTACAGCTGTATTGAAGAACACACTTTTAATATATCATTGGAAAACATTGGTGATTGAATAGTTTCTATAGGAGAAGGTTATTTGAACTAACCACACTAACTTGAAAACTACATCTTAGTCCATCAAATCTGGAAATAAACAACTTTATTTATAAGAAAATAATACCACCAAGAAAAGTGAGTATACATTAGAGAGACTGCAGAAATACCATTAGCGTTTTCACTGTCTCTACGTGTTTATGTGATTGTTTTTCTTCGTATTGAAACTCTCCTCTTGTTATTCTTATTGTATGTAATCCAATGCTGTGTATTACTATGTATTCAATGTGGGAAATCTAGCTTCAAACTGTAAAATTTTTCCTTTTCAATCACAACATTGTCATTATCAGGGTATACTGTGGTCATCATCTTCACCAAAATTATTATTAGCATCATAAGTGCTAACTATTGAAAGTCTGATATGTATGTATGATTTTGCAATTATTTGTATATTGATTAATAATTTTAATGTTACCACTGTGCATGCATCCATATTAGAATTTTGAACAAATAAAGAAATTAAAAAACTAAACCATAACAGGAAAATTGACTATGTGCTTATAACAAATGTGCTTATAACAAATTATGGAATAGATTTTTGAAGGATTGCAAATTCCTAACCATTATGAATTAATTTCCTCTCTACCCACCACTACAAAAAATATTTCAGAGTTTGAACAGAATTATTTCAAGTAATATACTGTAAATGTTACTAAAATATCATGTGTATATCTAAAATTCCCTTGAAAGTAATACACTACATTCTATTGAAATATTTGTTATTTTATTCTAGGGAACTTTTGGAAAAAATAGACGGTATATCTTTGAAATGAAAAAGTCAAAAAAATTAGCATAAAAGTTTTAAAGGGAGTCTGTCTTCAGATATATATATATATATATATATATATATACATATTACGTGTAGAAAGTCAGACATTTTTAGAGATATTTTGTCATCAGAAATATATACATATCTCTAAATTTGTTTTTGTTATTGTTTTTGTTTTTTTGCTTATGTGGTACTGAGGAATCGAACCCAGGGCCTCAGGCATGCAAGGCAAGTGCTCTACCACTGAGCCACCTTCCCAGCCCCATATCTCCAAATTTATGTGCAGAACGATGTACATTATAGTTAAACAAAAATCTTAAAATATTATTACAATTAAAAAAAATACATCAAATCAAGTGCCAGTAACTCACGCCTATAATTCAAGCTGTTATGGGTAATGAGTTCTTAGAACTGTGTTCAAAACTAGCCCAGACATAAAAGTACTTGTTAGATTCTTATCTCCAATTAACCACTAAAAACAAGAATTAGCTCTGTGACTCAAGTTGTAGAGTGCTGGCTTTGGTTATTAAAAAGGCTTAGGGACAATGCCCAGGCCTTGCAAACAACAACAATAACAACAGCAAAATATATCACATTAATTTCACAAAAGCGTCTTTTAACTGCTGGGAACATTTCTTAGAAACATGAATATATGCCACTGGAAAATGTTAAGTAAAAATTATAGAATATTTACGTTTATGTTAAAGACATGACTATTTAGATTGTTTAAGATATTTAGGTAATGATTAGAAATGAAGGACCATGATTATATATTAGGACTGATCTTTTATTCTGTTTTACGAGAGTAATAAAATAATATTTGTAATGATTATATAAAATTAATCTTCTTTGGTATTGGAATTATAATAAGTGATAAATATTTTTAAATGATTTCCATAGGAAAGGATCATTTTCATAATGGTATCAATTCTTTTGTAATTTCAAAAAAATTAAGAAAATATTGCAAGACTGGTTTGCTCTAAGACTATATTTGTTTTCTTTTTAAAATTTTCGTATGTGGTAGAAATTAAAATTTCAAAAATTCAATGGATGTTGGCATTCAGGAACTTCTTCATAGATACTAATATTGGAGTCCCTTAAGTGGAATTATTTTGTTTCATTTGTTATTTTCACAAATAAATCAAGACAATTGTGTATTTTGTTTCTTTTCACTGCTATTGGCTCTTACCTTGAGAATACTATTTTTTCCTAGAAAAAGAGAAAAGCAATTTGGTTGAGCAAGTAACATATGATTTTCATAAACTGCAGATGCATAGATTTGGGTCTACTGTCATTTGCTAAAACTTTCTTCCAGAAAAGGTTATCAATTACTTATAAGTGATGCATAATTCCTAGATATTCCATTTATCACATACACTTTTTGATTGTTATCTCTGCATAAACTCAAAATAGCAGACAAAAAAACCCAAAATAGAAATCAAATCCTTGTTTCAAAAGCTGTAGTTTACAAAGAATTTTTAGCCAGCACATCTTTTTAGGCATTCTGCAATCTGTGTGAAGTATTTTTAACAATATTTATTTTTCGCTGACATGAAATTCACATGCATCAATTATCTCCTTTTATTGTATATATTTCAGAGCTTTGGAAATGAATGGTACAATCATAGGTTTTCCAAGCCTAATTTTTACAAACTTGCATTTCTTCAAATAGAAATGCTGTAATTTTAGAAAAGACATTAAAATTCATATAAAATTCAGTTACAGGAATTTGTCCAGCATACATCCTCTATAGTATGTCTTTTCAAAATTTGTTTTTGGGGATTATTTCCAGGGTCTCACACATACTATTCAAGTCCACTGTCAATGAACTATATTCACTGTCCAAAAAAGATTTCACTTCTCTTTAATACATACATGTAAGTGTAATGGCTGGATGCTATACAATTCTCTTTGACCTTTTGAAGACTTGAAAACTTGCTTCCTATATCAATTTCTCCACAAATGCATTACTATATTTTGTGTCATCTTTTTATATGATGGTCATATTAGTGAGTTTTATTTTTAATTTTTCTTAGATACTAATGAGGAGCTTAATTCATAGGCTCCTCCAATTGACTATTAATTTACATATGTTCTTTAAAGAAATATCATGTTCAGGAAAATATTTATATAGAATTAGAAGATATAAAAGTACTTAAGACTGAGGATCATTGTAGCATTAGTATTGTAGCATTAACAAATGTGTGCCCTGTGTCTGTTGGATATGTTTTCACTTCTTTCACAGAATTATGAAAATTATGAAAAGTTATCAGTTGATATAAACCAGTTTATTCTTGCTTTTCTTTAGCCAGTAATGTTTTCCATGTCAAATTTTTAGAAACCTTCACGGATCCAATGTTATGAATTTTTACATTTATGTTTCATAGATTTTTACATTTCACACTTAGTTTGATAATCATTTTTTATTTTGATTTTTTGTATACGGTTTGAGGTAGTAGTCTAAGATCGTTCTTTAAATCTAGAGAGGCCATAGTCCCAATACACCCATTTAAGATTCTATTTTTATTTCATAAAGTCATGGCATCCTTTTCAAAATCTATTGACCATAAAACTATGAATTTATTTTTGATAAATGTCTTACATTCTTCTATGTGTCTGTTCTTATAGTAGAGCTCTGATGTCTTCACTACTAAACATGGTAATAAGATTCAAATCTAGTATGAAGGCTCAAGCTACAACATTTTACAAGATTTTCTGACTGACCTGTACTCCTTGAATTTACATACAAGTTTATTGAGCAGGTGGACCAATATTCTACAGAAATATCTAGATTTTTGCTAGTCACTCATATTTTGTACCTTGTGAAACACAAGACCCCAGATATCATATATAGAAAAATGTCTTTAGAGAATGCTTGAAGCAACTAAAATTAATTTAAGGATGAGTTAAGATTTAGATAACACTATAGCATAATAAAGCTGAATGATAACGACTTGAATTGTAGTACAGATGAGAGTGAGAGGGGATAGAATGATGAACCACATAGGAGCTGTATGTCATTGTTATTGTGTTTCAAAAGACAGAAAGACTTCAGAGAAGAGAAGGAGGAAAATAATCAAAGTGTTCTGAATCAAGTTTGTTTTTAATCCACCTAGTAGTGTGGAACTGAGAGTCAGAGAAGGTGGAAAAAATAAAGCATTGTATAGACATGTTACAATGTAAAGAAACTGTAATAAGAATATGATAATTAATTTCCAAAGAAATAAGAGAAATAATGGGTAAATTCTACAGGCAAAAAGAATGAAGAGAGAAATAAAGGAAAGTAAAACCTTTATCATTAAGAAAGGCAAGAGTTTGGAAATAGAAAGGCAGTGGAAATCTTCAATAAAACAATAAAATAACAATAAAAATTGCTAACGTGGATAGACTATGGATCACATTTTATCATATATAATTTTGATAAAATATATTAGGAATGAAAATTTAAAAGTCATAATTTAAAACTCTATTTACATTATAACTAGACTCTATAATTCAGTGGTAAAACCTTGGCCTAGCATATGTGTAACAATGGTGTGATCTTCCAAACATTACAAAGTACACAGAAAGCACACACACACACACACACACACACACACACACACACACACACAAACCCATCCCCCCACATATACTCCACATACACACATTTGGAATATTAATATTATCATATTAAACAGAGGACATTATAACTAATAGAAAAAGTAGGTTAATATATGAAATAATATTGCTCGTACTATTTAAAAGTTTAGTAGAAATAAAATAGTCACAAAATACTTGAATTCTTATAGATTAAGTAAATTTAAAATTAAGAAATAGAAGACTGGAGAACCTTTGCAAACCAGTTTCAAATAATAACCATTTTGAAACATGTATCCTTTTATTTTGACAAAAGATTGATGTTATTGGTGTTTTAACTGAAGATTTAGAATATGAACACCAGGTGTTCTATATCTCGCTAGGCATTGCTATAACTCTAATCATTTCACTCTGGATATTTTTATAATAAGGTCTCCCAGTTTCTCAAGTTCTCGCGAATTACAAACCTATATGCAGTTCCTACCATAGCTAAAAAATGGAAGCCACAAATCACCATGCCCATCTCACACATTTTTAATTCAAGTACAAATATTTACCAAAAATGACCAGGTAATGAAGCCTTTCTTAATAAAGTATGTGCTTCTGGAAAAATATCTTTAGAAATATAAGAAAATAAATTTATTTAAATTCACCAACCATACAAAAATGGGAGAAAAGAGTTTTAAATATTCACATGTTAAATACTTAAAAAGCAAAATATACGTGTCTGAATTATTTACATGTGTAAAAATCATTCAAAAGTAAATTAACTAATCCTACAACTATGAGAAAAGAATTACCCTAAAGAAACAAAAGAAAATAAGTTATTAAGTTCAAATCTTGAAATTTAGAAAATAAAATGAAGTGTACTCTTTAGTTGACTTAAGTAACTGTAAACCCTCTGTATATCAATGTTATAATAAAAATGCATGAATAAAGAAAGCAAATTTACCCACTGATCAATAGCAACAGCAGAAGCGTCAGTAGTTGTTTGAGTGTAGAAAAAAACGATGGCGGGGATAACAATGTTCCTTCCATAAGAAATGTACTCATTACATTACTTATGTAACTGTAACCCCTGTGTACATCACCTTTACAATAAAATTAAATTGAATTTAAAAATAAAGAAAATAATATACCAATTAAGAATTCTTAGAAACAATTGGTTAAAAACTTTGTAAAAATCTGCCCCAAGTACCCAAGGAATATACTTTGATGATAATAGTTAAATACTTAAACTCCAGCAGAGCTCAGTTTAAAACCTGTTACAAAGTAAAGTAATAAATCAGAATAATATATTACTATAATAATCATTAGATGAATTTTTAATGGTAGTCAATTATGTAAGTAATGAGGCAATTTGCCATTTGTTTGCACTTAATAAGTGAAAAAGAATTTTCTAATTCTTTTTAAATATATCACAAGTTTAATGAAGAAACTATTCTGCCACATTGTAGCATAATCAGTTACAGATGATATTAGAGCAAAGAACAGATTGTACTATGTTTTTGGATGCTAATGTATATACTTATTTTGGTTGTGGGAAATTGTGGGGATTTCAACTTGGGGTATTACTCTTGCTAGGCTGGTATCATTATCAGTGTTTAATTTTAGGATAGGGATTCCCTTTCGACAAGAACATGCACCTGATCTGTCGTTAGACTTCCATTCATCAATGGCATCAGAGTTGCACACCAACTCATCGAGCTTCTTACCTTGGCTGGCCTGGATCTGCAGTCTTTCCAATCTTAGTTTCTATATAGTGCAGGATGGTGGAAATGATCCAATGCACCCAACTATAGATAGAGATGGAAGTACACTAAAATTTGGCCTGGGTTCTGTTCTTAAGTATCTTAAGTAGTTAAGAGTACAGATGGGAGCCCCTGGTGCCAAGCAGTAACAGTATTTTTAAAGCAATCAGACATATATATTACTTAGGCTTGTGATTACCTCTCGTAAAGAATGAAAGAGCAGTGAAGCACAGAGGACAGGCAGAATTTTAACTACCTACTGAGAGGCTGAATCAGAATAGCTAGCTACTCTGGAGGCTGAGATCTGAACACCACTGTTCAAAGCCAGTCCATTCATGAAAATACATGAGATTATCTCCAAAAGACCAGAAATGGAACAGAGGCTCAAGAGGTAGACCACTATCCTTCGGTACAGAAGCTTAGAGCTAGTACCCAGGCACTATCAAGCCTCAGGAATGATGAATTACAGGAATGAGCACATGAACATGCGCGAGTGTGTACAGGCACGTGTGTGCACAAACACACATACACACACACATGAGTATTTCAATGCAGAGTTCTTTATTTTTCACCTTGCTGTACTTTATTTCCCTGTATTTGTTCACCAATTAACAAAATCAGCTAAGCACCTATTTACATAAAACTCATCATGTTTCTCTAAAATCTACTCTCTTTTGGAAGCCTGCTTTTATTTCATCCAAAAGGAAATTATTCAGGAGGTTAGTTCAGCTCCTTCAACTCTGTAATGTTAGATGATTGTTTAGGTTCTTCCTAGCAATATGATTTTTTGAAATCGTAATAAAGCAACATATTTCTTTCACGAGAAGGGAAGCCTCTGTCAAACAATTAATAATAGTTTTTTCTCCTCCTGGCAAGCATCTGTAGTTTTATCATCTTCATATAATTCATGATCAGTCTGTGTATGCCAAAGACTGCTCTGAAAATAAAAAGACCCTTCTCAGCTCTTAACATTCATATACCATTCATAGATATGAAGGTGTTTAAATATTATTGAAATTGCTTTGGACTAAATAATGTTCACCTTGAATAGCTTGAGAAAGAAAAATTGGTTTCTCAGCACTTTAGGTAAGAACTTGAGTGAAAGAAACAAAAGGAAAAATGAGGAAGAGCTAAACACATACATTCAAATTAAACAAAACAACCCAAGGAAACACAAATTAATTCAGTACTCAAGAACCTGCAGGAAATGCAAAGATTTTTAAAAAATCAACTATGATAGGCTTATGAAAATCCTGACTCTATGGGAGTGTACTGTTGTGAGGATAGTGGTTAAATCTCAGATTGAACAGAAAGATCTGTACACAATGCCAGGCATCTGTTGTTCTAAATTCAAGGAAGAATAACATAAAGTAGACTGAGCCCATGATCATACACAAATAGGAAGCCAGATTCTATCTGAAAATTAATTTGGATAATTTAGGGCTGGGGCATGACAAAGTGGTAAGAACACCCATTTAGGAGACACAAGACACCGAATTCAAACTCTAATATTATGTGTATTAAAGAAAAAAACATATTACTTTACATAATTGGAATAATAATAAGATTTGAGTATTTGAGTGGAGAAAAATCCATGAGAGAGATACAGTGAACCCATGTTGCAATGCTTTCTACTTAAATGATAATGTTATGTGATTCTCCAGACATAATTGAGTTACCTTGCAAATGAACATAGATGTGCATTTTGGTGATGGAAATACTCTATTTACATAGGGGTAAATTAAGTAGACGTTTTTTTGGTAGATGTAGTTCTTGAACTAAGAGCCTGGGTGATGACCCTGAGCTTTTTCTCTCAAGAGAAACCAACAGTAAATCTCTACTACTTTTAGCTACAGTCCCAATTCTGATTTTCTGTTGGTTGTTAGGAGATAAGAGGCTCATGGACTTTCATGCCCAGCATGGCTTCAAACCATGATCGTCAGATTTTAGCCTCCCGAGTAACCAGGATTCCAGGCATGAGCCGTCAATGTTTTTAATAATTTAATAAATTGTACAGTTACAGAAATTATAAATTATCATTATAACCTGTATAATATATGTGTGTATGTATATATCAATGCAAACGGACAGAGATATTTTAACATATTCTTGTATCTAGAGTAGATTTATGAAATCATCCTTTATTATAAAATAAAATGGTAACAAAAGTTAATGAGAAGCAAAACAAAGGGAATTGTCTCATGTTTCTTGTTGTTGAATGGAATATGAAATGTGAGAATTAGTTTGTGAAAACCATCTTTCCTTTAACAAAATGGATAATGGCTATTAATTCCAATCCATTTATTTACCTATATTGTGCATCCTCACAGATGAGTGTCAAAATCAAACCACATATTTTGTCTTTGTATTGAAATCACCTGTTATAATTTAGGGGATAGATGAAGTAATCAAATAAAGATTAATATAATAGGAAGTGAGGTTATGAGTTAGAGCTGAAAATTATTTTAAATATGATAATAGCTAATAAAATTGCATATTTCTTACATAAAATATATTGTCATGTACCTCATTCCCACATTAGGAAAGTATACAGAAGGTTCTCACCAAATTATGTGTACAATCATGAAACAAATGTTTTGAAAGAATACGGGCACCGTGTGGTTTTAGCTTATTGAGACCAATAGGAAGTAGTGTGTTTTGAGGACGTCCACAACGTTGTGATGGAGATGAAGGGAGGGATGTGCTTATTCTGTAAAATTGGCTAGAGGATTGCTCCCAAAAAATAGCGATGAATTCTTCCAAAAGTTTACAGTAAAATCACTTTCACAACCATGTTCACTGCTGCACTATTCACCATAGCCAAGTCATGGAAACTGCCCATATGCCCTTCGGCAGAGGAATAGTTGGAGAAAGTGTGGCACATATACAAAGTTGGATTGCACCTATCCATAGAGAACACTGTTACATCATTTGCGAAGAAATGGATAGATCTATGTATTTAAATGTTTTTTTTTCTTTCATGCATTTGTTCCCAACGCATTTATAAGATTATTTCTTTGTTGCGTTGTATGTCCCTCCCCCACGGTATAACCCTTGCTTTCACTGTATATGATGTCGGTATAGTTTGTGGAGGGGAACGGGAAAAACAAGTCGTTTAAATAAGGATACAGGTGGACCCTTTGCAACAATGAGAAATACAAGTTGTCATGTTGAAAACAAACTTTACAACTTTCGTGGTTGGGGAGAAGATTGGGTGGGGGAGCGGGGGGAGGCTGGGAAGGGATGGGAAGGATAAACAAAGGAGGAGGCCACAATGCTTGATAAGAAATGTACTCATTATCTTGCCCATGTAATTGTAACCCCTCTGTACAGTATTTTCACAATTAAAAAAAAGAAATGGATAGATGTACAAATATGTTAAATAAACGACGTCAGAGCCAGACACACAAAGGACCCATGTTCTGTCGTGTCTTTGGAAGCTAGAATTTTATGAAAGTTTACACATCAGTATTAACCAAAGCATGCTATTTGCAGAGGAGGAGTTAAAAGGTGTAATTTCTTATAAAATTGAACTTTTAATCCCACAAAATGAACACAGGAAACTATCATTCGGAAGATGTGAGGGAAAGTCAAAGTCAAAGGGCTTCGTGCTTATTAGGGGGGCACTCAACCACTGAGCCCCAGGAGTGAACGAGGTAGAAATAGAGACTGCTGTATATAAATATTATATACACAAAAAGATTTCTGCATATTATTAAATTATAGATATTATTACTACCAATTATTACTACCAATTAATAATGATGTGTCCCAGTTAACAATTAATAAACATTAATTAATAATTACTCAATAGCCTATAATTGTTTATCAGATATGTACATATATCCATACATATAATTAGATATTTCATAGAATGAGACCAATGTCTATATATTATTAAATTATGCATCATGTGTTACTCCCAATTATTAGTTATTTAATTATGTCTCCATGTAATTTTTATTCTGTTAATGCTTAATAAAATATTAATTAAACTTAGTGCACATCCTAAACTTATTACATCTAATTTTATCCTAGAATGATTCACTACTAATTCAATCTGTTTATCATTTACTGTAGTAGCAATTATTCTACCTATGATGTTTTTTACCTTTATTAGATCCTATTACATAGCATATAGATTTACATCCAAATTATACATCCTACCTGGCACCGAGCATATTCACAGAAAAGGAAAACATGTGTCACGCTTGGCTTCTCACTCCAAGATTACATTTTGGCAGTGCTGGGATCTAAACTCAGGACAAAGAAAGCTCAGTTCATGAATGGGTGACTGCCAGCACACTAGCTACTAGCCAATTCAGCTGCCAGGCAGTGCCCAGGCCCTGAGATTTAGCCCTGTATGTTGACTACAAATTGTGCTTAATGAAGTAATTCATTTTATTTTTTTATTCATTTGCCATTTATTTTACTGACTGCTATAACAGATGGAATATTTACTACACTTATTACATAGGATATAGAACTGCCTATATATGAAACTTCACACCTGACACCCAGGACTTTCACAGAAAAAGAAAACATGTGTCACCCTGTGTCTTACTGCACGATTCAATTTTTGTGAGTGCTGGCATCTGAACTCACAGCCTACAAGGCCCAATTCATGAATGGGTGAGTGTCAGCACAACAGCCTGGGGCATATTGAGCTGACAAGCAATTCCCAGCACATGAGATTGAGCCCCAGGGGTTGACAAAACAAGAACAGTTGGACATGCAGATGCTATTACACAAATAAATATTTATCTTTATAAAGTGACAGAGATGTCTATATATTATTCAGTTATATAGGCTACATTCCTACTAATTCTTGGTTATTTATTATGCCTCCATGTAATTAATATTACTGTTTTCATCCTTAATGAATTATTAATTAAATCGACCACTGTCCCGAAACTATTGTGTCCATGTAATTAATAGTATTCTTTTAATGTGTCAAAAAATATTCATTAAAATCCATCGGCCTCCTAAAATCACTCTATAATTTTATACTAGTAACATTCAGAAACAACTAATTCAACCTTGACATTCATAACTTTCCATCAGTATTCCTATGAAAAGGAATAAGACTCTTAGGATCTCCCTCCATTGATAGAGGTGAGAACCTAGCTTCGAACACAGGGCTTGTGTTGTCGTTTTGGCTCAAGGATTCCCTGGAAGCCCAACAGCATTCAGCAACGGCGGGTTACCAACACTTTTCAGCCCTGTCATTTAGACCAAGTATGGTCACCTTGAAACAAATGTAAAACCAGCAGCCATCTGCAAGTTACTCGGGTTTTTTCTGTGTTGTATTATTTATTTATTTTTCCTGTCAGCCTTTGAGGCCAAGGAACCTAGGTTCGGCTGTGGGTCCAGTGGCTGTAATCCAGCCTAGAGTGATCAAAGCTGAGGCAGAGCTGCCATTGAGCTTGACAAAATAAAAATACATAATACATACATGCATACATACATATATACATAGATACATTAAAATATTTAAATAATTATGAGGCTACTTGTCATATTCACGCCTTTTTTTCTGCCAGGCCTGGGATTTGAACTAAGGTCTGGGTAAATCTGCAGTACTGTGGGGGAAGGGAAAGCTCACAATGCAGGAAGACAAGAAAGACAAGCCTGTTCCTAGCACTCGCAAAAATAATATTCGTATACATTTTAAATACATGATTTATATTTACATACACGTTTACTGCATATTGCAGTTAGTGTAGTTATTCATTTTATTTGTTTTTATTTATTTATTATATATTTTAGAGTGTATGATTACATGTATAACATTTTTTTTCATCCTATTAAATAGAACATAGATTTGCCTGTGTATTACACATCATTCCTGAGACCCAGGACTTTCACGGATAAGGAAAACAAGTGGGGCAATTGGCTTCTTCTACCAGGATTAAGTTTTTGACAGTTCTGTGATTTGAACTCTTGGCCTGAAAGGCCCACTTCATGAATGGTCAATGTTAGCACACCAGTCTGACGCAAGTGAAGTTGTCGATCAAATTTGAGGACCTGAGATGAAGCACTAGGAGTGGCCAATATATAAACAGATAGATATGTAGATTGCAGTGTATTTTGGGGGGGGGGGGGAGTCAGCCACAGGGATTGCACTAAAATGTTGAGGGTACTGTCCTAAGATCTTTGCTCAAGGCTAGATATCTATGACTTTGGTCCGCAGCTCAGATTTTCACAGAAATCCTGCCAGGGCTGTGTTTTAAACCCACTAGTGTCAGATCTCAGCCCCCGAGAATCATGGATGACAGGGGTGAGCAAGCCAGCAGCATCTGGTTCTGTGGGGCTGAGTTGAAGTCGTATACCTCTGACTAAGTCAGGTTAGATAGTAGCTGTCAGCACCAGACTCTCGGCTTGCTCTTTGATGAGGTATTTGTAGTCCTATCCTTATAGAGTTGCAGTCACAATATTCAATCTTTTTTCATGCCCATCCTGGACCTTGAGTAAGAGTTTGGACACAGTCCTTAAGCTTTTATGCTCAAAGCTAATGCTCGACTGCTTGAGTGAGAGCACAACTTCTGGATTTTTATGTGCATGTGGTAGTGAGGAATCAAATCCAGGGCTTTGTATATACTAGCCATCATTATACCACTGAGCCCCAGGAGTGACAAGTGTATGAACAGATAAATGTGTAGCTTGGCATGTATGTATGTATATATATATATATATATATATATATATATATATATATATACATATATATGTATACACATATATATATACATATATATGTATATATATGCATATATATGTATACACATATATACATGTATATGTATATATATGCATATATATGTATACACATGTATATACATATATATGTATAAAACAAGAGAAAGCTGTCTGTATAGTATGAAATTACATATATTATATTACTACCCATTATAGACAAATTATTCCTTCCACTTTTAAGTATCATGGTTGAATACATAATAAAGTATTAATTTAAAATTAGTCAATGTAGTATAATTGTTGTGTATAATTTTATAGTATACTCATACACTAACTACTAATTTGTTACTTTTATAAAATTCCATTCATATCGATGTACATGGGAATGGGTTTCTTAGAATCTCTTGCCAATACTTAGTGGCAGTCCCGAGATTCGACCTACAGGCCTAAGTTGAGGTTTTGGCTACGGCTTCCCTAATAGCCAGCCAAACATCAGCATGCAATGTCATGTACACTTTCTGGGCCTTGTCATTTATATACCAGGTGGTCACAATGCAAAGGGAAAAAAATGTAAAACTGCCTTCTTGAATTTCTCCATTTTATCCTTCTCCTTTTTATTTTATTTCTTGCCAACTCCGAGATTTAAACTTGGGTCCTAGGATCCCAGGGTAGCTGTGGCAGAGATGCCAAGATGTGAGTTCAAGCCCCGTGCTTAGCAAAAATAAACTAAAATAAAATAAGCCCTGGCTTAGAATTTGCACCATTTTTCTGGCAGGCCTGGTATTTGAACTCAGCATCTGGGTATCTGTGTGGAATGTGGGTGAGGGGTAAGTCTCACACTGTTCCCAAATCCTGGCTAAGATATGAAATGGCCAGCGATTTCTGTTCCGAAAAGAGTATACCAATAAATTCCACCCTCATAGTTCCTGTTAGAAGTAAGCCTTGGGCTGTGAATGTGACTAAGTGGTAGAGTGCTTACCAAGCAACTTGAAGCCCTGGGTTGGATTCCTCAGTACCACATAAACAGAAAGAATCAAAAGTGTCACTGTGGCTTAAGCAAAAGCAGCTCAGCAACATGCACAGACCCTGAGTTCAAGCCACAACACTGGCAAAAAAAATGTGTGCTTGGTGAGGCATAAACTTCTGGAACTCAGAGGAAGGCCTAGGTTATAGGTAAGAGGTAGAGGGCAGGTGGTGGTGGCTGACCCTTGTAATATTTGCACTCAGGAAGCTGAGATCTGAAGATTATAACTGCAAGCAAGTGCAGGCAGGAGTCTATATGAGACTCTTTTCTCCAATTAAGCACCAAAAAAAACAGAGCTGTGGTTCAAGTAGTAGAATGCTAAACTTGAAGCATAAAAACTTAGGGATAGCATCCAGGCTATGAATTCAAACCCCAGGACTGGAACACACACACACACACACACACACACACACACACACACACACACACACTGGAAATTCTACATATCCATCAAATAGAATATTATACCATTTTTATCTCTCATATCTCATGTCATCTGCCTGGTATCTCATTGCCATCGTATTGTCCCTGTACTGCACTAACTAACACATGCAAACTGATGTAAAAGATTTTCAGGGTTGTGGGCTAATCATAGATTCCTGAGTATGAGTTCTCTGCTCATTCTCTTTGTCTTTTCATGCCTTTGAGTAGTGATTATACAGATTCATTTGTACCATTTGCTACACAGAAAAGAGATGAACCATACATATATATGTGGGTATATATGGTTATATACATACACACATTTATACATACATGGATGTATGCACACATATGGATATATATTAAATACTTGAGTACATTTTATGTTTTCAAGAAATATGCAGCTAACAAAAATCACATGCATTTTCCTACCTTTTCAATTTTTTTCAAAACCTAAAGAACTTTGTCTCTTTTGAATACCTAATTATTAAGAGAATATCACCATCTCTGATTTGTCAGTGGCCTTAAAATTAGATGTTCAAGTAGGACAAAGTTATTTAGGCTTTTGGTGGAAGAAAGGAATATTACTAGGGTTCTATTCATGGGTTCTCTGCATGCTAGACAGGACTTTGTAAAGCACCAAGCAGCTCAACTAATTTTGCCATTCTTCTAGTCCATTTTATTTACTTGAGGTCTTGAAGTTTTTCCCTGGTCTGATCTTAGATTGACAGAGACTTTGCTACATATGCCTCATAACATAAATAGCTAGGATTACAGATGAGAACCACTATGGCCAGCTCATTTGTTGATATGGCTGTCTTGGCAGTTATTTCTCTGGCCTGTCCTCAGACCATGATGCTTGTCATTTCTGATTCCCAATCAGCTGGGTTTACAGATGGGGCTACTATACTTGGTGTACATGACACCTTCTGTTTTGTGGGTTTTTTTTTTTTTTTTGTCGGTCATGGGGCTAGAACTCTGGGCTTGGGCGCTGTCCCTGCACTCTTCAGATCAAGAGAGCAATCTATAGCTTGAACCACAGCACCAGTATGGGTTTTCTAGTGGTTTTATTGGAGATAAGATTCTCATGAACTTTCCTTCTCAGGCTGGCTTTGTACCATGATCCTCAGATCTCAGCCTCTTAAGTAGCTAGGATTTCAGGCGTGAGCAATCGGTGCCCGGCACACCTTCTGATTTTTTATCAGAGGTTTTTATTGTAAAAATTCTGTATAGAGGGGTTATATTTACATGAGCACGTTAATGAGTACATTTTCTATCAAGCATTGTTACCTCCTCCTTTGATTTTCCCCTACCCTCCTCTCCTAGCTCCACAACTACACTCCTTTCTACTCCCTTCCCTTCTTCCCCGCCTATATTATAAAGATCCTTTTTCAACATAGTGGCTTGTGCATCTCATGGTTACAATGGGTCAGCCTGTTTCACTATTTAACTATTTTGTTTTTTCCCTACCACTCCCTAAGCTAGAGAAGGGTGTATACAAGATGCAGGGCACCAATATTAAATACAGTGAAAACAGGGGTTAAACCATGGGGGAGGAACATAAAAAGAAAAAAAAAACACATGGTAGATTATAAACCCTATCTTGGGTTTCATTTTGCTTAACATCATCTTATCTGGTCGTATGTACATAGCTTTTGAACTTTTATGCTTGTCTGAAGCATATAATATTTATTACAAATAAGGGAAACCATAAGACCTATGTTTCTTTGGGTTTGGCTTACTTCACTTGATATATTTTTTTCCAAGATGCCACTTAGGGCTTCCATATGATCCAGCAATCCTATTTTTGGCATTTGTCCAAATGTTCACAAACAAGACCATACTAGGTTACCGGCAGAACTATGTTTATTGCAGCATTATTTACCATAGCTAAAATATGAAACCAACCCAGATGCCCCTCAGTAGATGAATGGAACAAGAAAATGTGATACAGGTCTGGGAAGGTGGCTCAGTGGTAGAGCGCTTGCCTTGCAAGCCTGAGGCCCTGAGTTCGATTCCTCAGCACCATATAAGCAAAAAAGAAAAAAGCCGGAAAGTGGCTCTGTGGCTCAAGTGGTAGATTGCTAGCCTTCAGCTGAAGAGCTGAGGGACAGCGCCCAGGCCCAGAGTTCAGGCCCCTCAACCGGACCCCCCCCCCAAAAAAAAAGAAAATGTGATACACACATACACAAACACACACACACACACACACACACACACACACACACACACACACAATGGATTTCTATGCCTCCATCAGAGAGAATAACATCACCCCATTTGCTAGAAAATGGAAAGATGCAGAAACAATTGTATTAAGTGAAATAAGCCAGGCTCATAGGTCCCATGGTTAATCTTACTTGCAGTAGAACCAACCCAGATGCCCCTCAGTGGATGAATGAATCAAGAAAATGTGGTATATATACACAATGGAATTCTATGCCTCCATCAGAAAGAATGACATTGCCCCATTTGTTAAGAAATGGAAAGACTTGGAAAAAATTATATTAAGTGAAGTATGCCAAATCCAAAGAAACATAGCTCCCATGGTTTCCCTTATTTGCAGTAACTAGAATATGTCTGAGTCAAGCAGAAAAGGTCAGATAAGTTGATGTTAGGGAAATGAACCCTAAGATTTGTATTCAAATGTTTTTTTTTCTTTTATGGGATTGTTTCTAACACATTTATAAGATTATTTCTTTGTTGCTTTGTATGTCACTCCCCCATGGTATAACCCCTGCTTTAACTGTATTTGATGTCTATATAATTTCTGGAGGGGAATGGCAAAAATAAATCGTTTAACTAGGGATACAGGTGGACCCATTGCAACCATAAGATGTACAAGTCATTCTGTCGAAATCGAACTTTACAACTTTGGTGGGGGGAAGGAGGTTTGGGTGGGGCACAGGGGGAAGACGGGAAGGGATGGATAGGGGAAACAAAGTAGGAGGCTACAATGCTTGACAAGAAATGTACTCATTATCTTGCCCAGATAATTTTAACCCTTCCGTACAGTATTTTCACAAGAAAAAAATAATAAATTTTAAAAAACAAAGAAAAAGAAGATAAAAAACATGAGGATGACATGATCTTGTATTTAATGGACTCCATGGACTCCACTCTCAAGTTACTGGAGCTGATCAGAAACTTTAGCCAACTAGCAGAATATAATTTTGTCTCAATAAAACCAACCAAGAAAGGAATAAAAAATAAACAAGAAAGGAATACACAGTTGGAAATTTGGCCTAATTTTGTCATTATGTTTTGATAGTCAAGTTTCCTATAGAAATGCAACTCATATATAATCCTCAGTTGTGTTGTAAATGTTGTCTTAATTACAGAACATGTCTAGATACAAAAGAGCTCATGATTCCCAACCAAAAATTTGAAAAGTAAGCATCATTCAGTTAGATTCCAAAGAAATGATGGATTACAAAAGTTAATTGGAGAAATAGGAAAGTTCATTTAATGTAGGATTTTGTAGACCTGGCTAAATTAGAATTTAGATTTAAAATAGATATTTTTGGTTTGTACTTTAATATTCGATAGGATACTACAAAATTCTTTTCAAGTAAAAGTTTTAATTTACAAATTCACAAATGATTCTGGCATTCAAATTCACTAGAGTCTTCCAAGTGAGGTATAATAAGAACTTAGTTAATAGATAATTCCAACACTTCATGTGTAAAATGATAATGGCAATAATCTAGACAAATTGCCAACAAATTGATTATATTAATTTACAAATATAGAAAAAGAGCAATCTTTTGAGACTTTGATGTAACATGGTATGAAGATAGTAATTCTGTGACATCTTTTTTTTCTACCTATACATAACACAGGAAGAAATTTCCTTAATTAAGTACCTCTGTATACAATGAGAAAAATACTAAGTTTGAGGTTTGTTTTTATTTTGTTTTTGTTGTTTGGTTTGTCATAGAGCTTAACCTCTGGGCTTGGGTACTGTGCCTGAGCCTGTTTTTGCTCAAGGCTATTGCTCTACCACTTGAACCTCAGTGCCACTTGGGTCTGGCATTTCCTTATGAATTGATTGGAGATAAGAATCCAAGGAACTTTGCTGCCTGGGTGGGCTTTCAACCATAATCTTGAAATCTTAGTATTAAGATATACAGATCTCTTGAATATCTATAATAGATTATATATGTATAATAAAATAAATAAATAAATAATATTTGCAAGTGCTCTAATCTCAAGAATACCACTGCGGGGAAAATGATATAGCAAAGTTTAGTGTAGTATTCTTTCCACAATAGGAAGGGCATCACATTAGCAGAAGTGTAGTATTTTTTCTCAATAGTGATAAAGTAGTCATGATGTGAATTTAGGGAATTTTAAGGTGCACCTTACAAGTTGCAAACTGTTTCGCTGGATGACTTTATGGCATAAAAACTTGGGATTGATTGTCATAGAAATAATAGCTTACTCTGATGAACAAATGTTTACTCTTACGGAGTTATTTATAGGAAGTGGCACTGTGGTTCAAGTGGTAGAGCGCTCACCTTGAGCTGCAGAGCACAGGGACAGCACCCAAGCCCATAGTTCAAGCCCCACGACCGACCAAAAAAAAGAGAATTAATTATTATAGATACTTCATAGTTCTATCCTCTACAAGAACGTGTCTATTTTTTCTGTTGACTTTTAAATATGTAATGTATCATCGAAAACTACACCTATTGCAGAATTAAATAAAATGCAAACAGGTACTATGTTGAATGTCTCTGGTATGGCATATTCAGAATTTGAAAATGAGTAGTTAGTAGTCTTAGGAATGTTGAGGAACACATATATTCTGTCCTCTTAACAATTAGTCAGTTTTCAGTTTTTAAAGTTAGAGGTTTCCATAGAATTGAACTGTTTTCTGTTTTAGTATGAGACAATACTAAAATAATGTTTTTTTTCTCAAAATAATGGCAAGTATATTCTGAAAATATTGTATAGTTTGATAACATTCCAGTTGATGTCCCTCTGATAAAGAAAGAGCTAATTCAAGTTAGCAGCCAAAATGTTCATTTTTTAAAAGGTAATACACGTAGAATAATATTTACTATATCAATGAAGTGAAATCATATTTTATGTAGCTCATTTTTAACTTAATTTTATTGTCAAGGTGATATATAGAAGGAGTTGCACTAATTGTAAGGTATTGAATACATAACATGTCAAAATTTTTACCCCCTCCCTCATTTTTCTCACACATTTTCTTCACCACAATACCCCTCACAAGTTGTAATGTAAATTTCCAACATGTTGTCCTGTGAGTATGGCTATTGCTTTGGTTTGCCTTTTGTCCTTTCTCTCGCCATTTTATTGTTCTGCTTCCCTTGCCAAATGAAGATAAATGTATATACAATACACAGGAGACTGAAATCAAATACAACAGTGGACAAACCATAGGGGAAAACACAAAACAAAAAAGAAATCACATAGTACATTAAAAACAACAATCACAAAGAAAAACCTCTCTTTCCATATATAGGAGTTTATTTTGCTCAGCATCATTTTATATGGTCATTTATACATAGCTATTGAGCCATTCTGCTCATCTGCTAGGACTATCTTATATATTTCCTAGTTATTACAAATGAGGGAAACCATGGAATCTGTTTCTTTGTGTCTTGCTTATTTTTCTTAGTAGGATTTTTTCAAGTCTTTCCATTGTCTTATGAATAGGAATCATAGAATTACTCCGTACATATATAAACCACATTTTGTCAATTCGTTCATCTACTGAGTGGTATATTGGTTTAAAACATGATTGCATGTAAATATCACTTAAGGACATTAAAAAATGACAGATGCTACCTCACCGGATATGCAAATATCATGATTTCTAAGTAAGATAGTATTTTATGGTGGTACAAGTGTTTGAGATATAGGATGAGTCTAAAGTATATCTTGCACTGAATTAGGCATGAAGATATCCAATATCATGTAAGATAAAAATGGTAGTGACAAAATATTCCCTTGAGAAAGATATAGGAGCCTGCCAGAAATATGAAGTAGTTCAGATAATTTTGAAGAATTTAGAAATGCAAGTTCAATTATGTCTCTTTAACTAATAATTAGGTAAGTGGAAGGGCAATAGAAGGGTAAGAGAAGAAAATAACTGACAGCAGATCATTGTCCCAAGTTAGAGAATAAAAAGACTTAATCTATAACTTCCAAGTAAAAGAGAGACCAATATAATATGTACGCTTAATTTAGGTACATGCAAAATATTTACTTGGCTTTTCCCTACTTATTGTTCCAAAATAAATGAACACTTATAAAAAAAAAGTTATGTGATTGCAATTGCTTCAACTTGAACACTAATTGTGATCAGCTCTCTTTTTCTCAGTTTGCACTTGAAAAATAGTCCCTAAGTTGATGATGTTGTGGCTGATTAGAGTCAGAGTTAGGGGCTTCTACTTGTACAATTATCCCAGAATTGTTTAAAGCAGTTTTCTGCCCAAGATATCCAACTACATTTTCTGAACCTGTACTTTGAACACACCCTCACACCTGAGCACATTATTTGAAATTATACTTCAGCTTTTCTTGGCACATTCTACTTTGTGCCTTTGTCTTCTTTGCACATTCCTTTTGAGTTCATAGTTGCTCTATTTCCATTTCGTCTGTACAAACTGCTAAGAACATTGTTCAACTACCACTTGTTATTTGTACATGCCCAGTCTATGTATGAAGGTACTTTGTCCATGCTAAGCAATAGGGTAATAGTAACTCTCTGAGTAGAAAAGTTCCACAATATAACCCTATGCCCACATTTGAGGATGTAGAATTTAAAGCATTTTGAGACAAACAGTGATATTTGAATTGAAAGGCTCCTTAGGGACATTTTCCTGGAGTTCATTAGTTTACCCAGAAGAAATATAAATATCCACAAAATTTAGAGCTAATTAGTAAGTATCTGAATTAACATTAGATCCTAGATGTTGTGTTAATACAAGTCACGATTATATTATTGTTAAATCAGAATCCTTCACTACTTGACAATGTGTATGAGAAAATGAAAGAAAGACATTAAAGCAAAATGTCTTATCTTTTTAGGCATTTAATCCTAGTGGTGAGAGTAATGTCTGAACTTTTCCATTCCATAAAAGCTTGAATTTAAAAGAACATTTTCCTACATATAAGAATTTGTGTCAGGTTTTTTGACACAGCATGGAGATATACCTAAGAAGAATTAGTTTTCAATAGTATATATGGCATTTATGATTTGTCAATGGCTATTGAAGCATTTTCTGTTCTAAAGAGGAATCAATTCCAGGAGTCTTCAGTCACATCAGTAAAGCTGTATGTTCAACCTAATACTTGGTGTTACTTGTCCTACATTTATAATGAGTAGGCTGATAAGATATCCAAACATATCTAAATATATTTCAATAAAATTCCAAACTGATATGGATAGATGGGTCACTAATTGGAACTGTAGGACAAATTAGGCTTGTCTGTGCTGTAGTTCAATCTATAATCTCCTGGCTAAATAAAGTTTTCAGAAATATTCACAGAATATAACTAAGAAAAGGTCAAGACATTTATATCTGTATAACATTTCTAAGGTCAGGATTAAAGCATTTGTTCCCAACATTTAGAATCAACGGGATCTGTTGAATTAATGGATCCAGAATTTTATGTCTTCACATTCATATCTCAACATTTTATCAATATGACTTTCACCAAAACACTGTTCTTATTGAAGTTGTCTATGTCATTTTACCTTTCAAATCCAAATAGTAGATTTCCTTCAATATCTTCCTGAAAATTCTTTCCTTCCTTTTCTTCTGAACATCTGTGTTTATTACTTTTTTGTTTCCTTATTTATCACTTTCCCCCAATCTTGTCCACACTGGTACTCACATTGTTCACACTTTCATCAGAACTTTCCTTTTCCTCTTCCCTTTAATAATGTCACTGATTTTATTATTATTTTTCATATTCATGGTCGTGAATATTTTGATGATGTCCAAACAGACCTATCTTTGCATCTGTTTAACATAAACCTTAGAACTATCAGAGAGTTTTTTCCTCTAAATCCATCTTTTCCACCTGTAGTCTTTATCACCAAGAATGTAACTAACACAGTTAGGAGAAAGATGTGGAAAACCTTTAGATTTCCTCTTACCCTACCTCTATCCATTAGATAAGATGAATGATCAAGATTTTCTCATTTTCCGTCACTAATGTAATTTCTATGTACTCATTTTTATGCCCCTGACACCAGCCTATTGCAAATACTCATCACCAGTCACTCAGTCCTAAAACAACTGTTTACAAAGTATGCATTTCTCCCCATAGTATTTGCATATTGTTCCTCTCCATCACCCAATGACTCTCTTTGTAATCACACAGAGTGAAGAACTCAGACAAAAATTCTAGTATCATTATTTACTCACAACATTGACTGATGGTCTTAAATTTCTCATCTGTAAATGGATGTAATCTACCAGAAATATTGAAGAATATATTTGTTGAATTCTAGAGCAAGGAAAAAGAAAAGTGAAGAGCCCTTACATTTTCTACCTTAGCTTTTAAATAAGGAAATTGTCAAATTCAGTTTGTTGGTATAAAGTCAGAAATAGTTTCATGCAGAAATAAAAATAAATTTTAACTCCTGGCTCTACAGCCTGTGTCCTTTTATGGTAACTGCAGATATGTAAGTAGTATTATGTAAATTGTGTCATGTCTTTACAGCTGTACTGAAGAACATACTCTTAATATATCATTGGAAAACATTGGTTATTGAATGGTATCTATATGAGAATGTTATTTGAACTAATCACACAAAGTTAAAATCTATATCTTAGTCCATCAAAATGGGGAAATAAACGATTTTATTTATAAGAAAATAATACCATCAAGAACAGTGAGTATACATTAGAAAGACTGCTGGAATAACATGAGGGTTTTTACTGTCTCTACCAGTTTATGTGTTTTCATTTCTTGACATTCAAACTCTCCTCTTGTTATTCTGGTTTTTTTCTTTGGTTCGTCATGGGGCCTGGATTCTGGGCCTGGCACTGTCCCCCAGCTCTTCAGCTCAATGCACTCTACCACTTGAGCCACAGTGCCACTTCGCGCTTTTTCTGCTAATGGGGTGCTGAGGAATCAAACCCAGAACCTCATGTAGGCAAGGCCAGCACTCTGCCACTGAGCCACCTTCCCAGCCCTCCTCCTGATATTCTTATTGAATGTAATCCAACGCTGTTTATAACTGTGCATTCAGTGTGGAAAATCCAGTTTCAAGGATGTATAAGGTTTTTTTTTTTCCTTTTCAATCACAACATCATCATTATCAGGCTACACTGTGGTCATCATCCTCTCCATCAAAATTATTATTAGCATCATAAGTGCTAATTATTGGACGTCAGATATGTGTCTATGATTTATTATTATTTGTCTTTTGTCTTACCAATATGCATGCATCCATATTGAAATTTTGAACAAATAAATAAAAAAACTTAACCATATCAGGTAGCTTGACTATGTAGTTATAGCAAATTATGGAATAGATTTTTGGAAACATTGCAAATTCCTAATCAGTATGAATTTACTTCCTCTCTCCCCCAAACTACAATAAAATATGTAAGAGTTTGGTCAGAACCTTTTCAAGTAATATACTGTAAATGTTACTACAATATCATGTATATATCTAAAATTCCCTTGAAAATAATAAACTCTAATTTCTATTGAAATATTAGTTGTTTTATTCTAGGAAACATTTAGAAAAATATACTGTATATCTTTGAAATGAAAAAGGTAAAAAATTGTAGCATAAAAGTTTTAGAGGGAGTCTGTCTTATATATACATATATATATATATATATATATATATATATATGTCTTCTCTCTCTCTCTATATATAAATATTATGTGTAGAACAGTACATTTTTAGAGATAATTTGTCCTCAGAAATATATACATATATCTAAATTTATGTGTAGAATGATATACATTATAGTAAAATAAGCATATTAAAATATAATTAAAATTAAAAAAAAAAAAACTTCTTGAAACCAAGTGCTGGTAACTCACCCTTATAATAAGAGCTATTCTGGGTGCTGAGATCTTAGAATTGTTTTCGAAACTAGCCCAGACAGAAAAGTACTTGTTAGATTCTTATCTCCAATTAACCACTAAATACAACACCCACAACAACAAAATATATCACATTAATTTCACAAAATCATCTTTTAACTGCTCTGAACATTTCTTAGAAACATGAATACATACCCCTGGAAAATGTTAAGTAAAAAAGTATAGAATATTTACGTCTATGTTAAAGACATGACAATTTAGATTGTTTAAGATATTTAGGTAATAATTAGAAGTTAAGAATAATGATAAGTAGGTCATATATTGGGACTGTTTTTTTATTCTATTTTACAATAGTAATAAAATTATATTTATAATGATTATATAAAATTACTCTTGCTTGGTATTTGAATTATCATAAGTGATAAATATTTTTAAATGATTTCCAAAGCAAAGGAGTATCAATTGTTTTGTAATTTCAAAAAAATTAAGAAAATGATTTCAAGCTGATTCACTCTAAGTATACATTTGTTTTCTTTCTCTAGTTTTCATATGTTAGTAGAAATTAAAATTCCAAAAATTTAATGGATATTGGCATTCAGGAACATCTTCACATACGCTAATATTGGAGTCCCTTAAGTGGAATTCTTTTATTTCATTTGTTACTTTCACAAATAAATCAAGATGATTGTGTATTTTTTTTCTTTTCACTGCTTTTGGCTCTTATCTTGAGAATATGTTTTTCCTAGCAAAGTAGAGATAAGCAATTGGATTAAGCAAGTAACATATGACTTTCATAAAATGCAGATGCATAGATTTGTGTCTTCTGTCATTTGCTAAAAGTTTCTTCCAAAAAATGTTTCTCAATTACTTAGAAGTTTTTCCCCTTCCCCTCCACAAATTATACTGGCATCAAATACAGTGAAAGCAGGGGTTATACTGTGGGGGAGGGACATACAAAGCAACAAAGAAATATTTTTATAAATGTGTTAGAACAAACGCATGAAAGAAAAAAAGCATCTGAATACATATCTTAGGGTTCATTTCCTTAACATCACCTTATCTGACCTTTTCTGCTTGACTCAGACATATACTAGATATTACAAATAAGGGAAACCATGGGAAAAAAATAGGGATACAGGTGGACCCATTGCAACAATGAGATGTACAAATCGTTATGTCGAAAAATGTACTTTACAACTTTGTAGTGGGGGGGGTTAGAGGGGAGGATTTGGTAGGGGGGCGGGGAAGGATGGGAAGGGATGGGAAGGGGAAACCAAGGAGGAGGCTACAATGTTTGATAAGAAATGTACTCATTATCTTCCCATATAATTGTAACCCCTCTGTACAGTATTTTCAGAATAAAAATTAAAAATAATAAAAAATTACTTAGAAGCAATGCATAATTCCTAGGTATTCCAGTTATCACATATACTTTTGGATTGAGTTATCTCTGTATAAACTCAAACAGACAAAATATCCTCAAAATAAACAGAAATCACATCTTTGTTTTAAATGCAGTAGTTTACAAAGAATTTTTAGCCAGCACCAAAAACATCTTTTTAGCAATTCTGCATTTTTTGTGAAGAAGTTTTAACAATTTTTCTTTCCTGACATGCAATTCACTTACAATATATTATTTCCTTTTATTGTATACATTTTAGTGTTTTGGAAGTGAATTGTAACTACATAGGTTTTCAAAGCCTAATTTTCTTCAAATAGAAATGCTGTAAATTTTAGAACCGACATTAAAATAGATATAAAATTCAGTTACAGGAATTTGCCCAGCATACATCCTCTATAGCGTGTCTTTTCAAAATTTGTTTTTGCGGATCATTTCCAGGGTCTCACACATACTATTCAAGTTCACTGTCAATTAACTACATTCTCTGTCCAAAAAAGTTTTTTTGTTAGTGTTTAATACATTCATAGAAGTGTAATGCCTGGATCCTATACAATTCTCTTTAACCTTTTGAAGGCTTGAAAACTTGTTTGGTAAAATGATTGCAGTATTATACAAATCGATCACAATGATAAGTATATCAATTTCTCCACAAATGCATTACTATATTTTGCGTCTTCTTTTTATATTATGGTCATTCTGTGAGTTTTCTTTTTATTATTTCTTAGACACTAAAGACGAGCTTATTTCATATGTTCCTCCTATTGACTATTAAATTACATATGTTATTTAAAGAAATATCCTGTTCAGGAAAAATTTATATACAATTAGAAGATATATAAATACTTGTTTCAGAATCATTGTAGCATTAACATTGTAGCATTAACAAATATGTGCCCTCTATCTGTTGGATATGGTTTCATTTCTGTTATAGTGTCCTTTGAATTATGAAAGGTTATCACTTGATATAATCCAGTTCTTGCTTTTCTTTAGCCACTAATATTTTCCATGTCAAATTTTTAGAAACCTTTACAGATCCAATGTCATGAATTTTTACATTTATGCTTTATAAGTTTTACATCTCACATTTAGTTTGATAATCATTCTTTATAAGGTTTGAGGTAGGCCAGGTGCCAGTGGCTCACGCCTGCAATCCTAGCTACTCAGGAGGGTGAGATCTGAGGATCGTGGTTTAAAGCCAGCCTGGCCAAGAAAGTCCATGAGACTCTTATCTCCAATAAACCACTAGAAAACCGGAAGTTTTGCTGTTGCTCAAGCGGTAGAGTGTTCACCTTGAGCTGAAGAGCACGTGGACAGCGCCCAAGCCCAGAGTTCAAACCCCATGACCTACATACAAACAAACAAACAAAGGATTGAGGTAGTAGTCTAAGATCATTCTTTAAATCTAGAGAGGCAATAGTGCCAATACAACCATTTATGATTCTGTTTCTATTTCATAAAGTCATAGCATCCTTTTCAAAATCTATGAACCATAAAACTAAGAATTTATTTTTGAAAAATCTGTTACCTTCTTCTATGTGTCTGTTCTTATAGTAGAACTATGTTATCTCACTAAACATGGTAATACAATTCAAAGCTAGTATGAAGGCTCAAGCTACACCATTTTACAAGATTGTTCTGACTGACTTGTATTCCTTGAATTTACATCTGAGATTATTGAGCAGGTGGACCGATATTCTCAAGAGATATCTAGATGTTGGATAGTCACTCATAATTTTCACCTATAAGCAAATAAATTTATTTAAATTCACCAACTACATAAACACAACCCCCCGATATTATATATAAAATGTCTTTAGAGATTGCTCAAAGCAACTAAAATTAATTTAGGAATGAGTTAAGATTTAGATAGCATTATCGCATAATAAAGCTGAATGATAACGACCTGAGCTGTACTGCAGAAGAGAGAGGGGGGAAGAATTGTGGACCACAAAGGAGCTGTCTGTCATTGGTATTGTTTCAAAAAACAGAAAGACTTCAGAGAATAGAAGGAGAAAAATAAAGTGTCCTGAATCAAGTTTCTTTTTAATCCACCTGATAGTTTGGACTGAAAGTCAGATAACATAGAAAAAATAAAATAGAAAATAAAGCATTGTATAGAGCTGTTACAATGTGAAAAAGTTGTAATAGCCATATAATTAATTTCCAAAGAAATGAGAAAGAATAACAATAACAATTGCTAACATGGATAGAAGATGGATCATATTTTATCATATATAATTTTGAAAAAGCCTACTAGGAATGAAAATTTGAAAGTCACAACTTAAAACACAATCTGTATAATAACTAGACAGTATAGTTCAGTGGTAAAACATTGGCCTATCATATGTGAAGAAATTGTGAGATCTCCCAAGCATTAGAAAGTACACACAAAGCACACACACAAGAAACCCACATAAACACACATACACACACCACATACACACATTTGGAATAAAACAGAGGAAATTATCACAAACAGTAAAAGTATTTTAACATATGAAATCATAATATTGTTCATGCTATTTAAAAGTTTAGTTAAAATAAAATAGTCACAATATTATAGATTAAGTAAATTGAAAATTAAGAAATAAAAGACATGAGAAATTTGCAAATAATTTTTTAAGTAATAAACATTTTGAAACATGTATTCTTTTATTTTGACAAAAGATTGATGTTACTGTGCTTTAACTCAAGATTTAGAATATGATAACCAGGTGCTCTATATCTTTCTAGGGATGGCTATATCTCTAATCATTTCACTCTGGAAATTTTATGATAAAGTCTCATGGTTTCTCAGTCTCTCCCGAATTACAAACCCTATTTACACTTCCCACCATAGTTAGAAAATGGAAACCATAAATCACTATGCCCAGCTCAAACAGTTTTTTTTTAATTCAAGTACAAATATTTCCAAAAAGTGACAATGTAATGAAACCTTTTTAAATAAAGTATGTGCTTCTTGAAAATGCAATATTTGTTACATGGACAAATATGTTTAGAACTATAAGCAAATAAATTTATTTAAATTCACCAACTACATAAAATTTAAGAAAATAATTTTTACATATTCACATGTTAACTATTGTGAAAGCAAAATATGTGTCTGAATAATTTACATGTGTTAAAATTATGCAAAACTAAATTAACTTATCCTACAACTCTGAAAAAAGAATTACATTAAAGAAACAAAAGAAAATAATTAAGTTCAAAATTTGAAATTTAGAAAATAAAATGAAGTGTACTCTTTAGTTGACTTAAGTAACTGTAAGCCCTATGTAAATAAATTTTATTTAAAAAATATATGAACAAAGAAAGAAAAGTACCGATTGGTCAATAGCGACAGGAAAAGCATCAGTAGTTTTTTTTGAGTGTGCAAAAAAATCAATGGAAGAGATAACAATGTTCATTCCATAATAAATGTACTCATTACCTTATTTATGTAACTGTATCCCCTTTGTACATTACCTTTACAATAAAATTATATTGAAATTAAAAATAAACTAAATAATATCCCAATTAATAATTCGTAGAGATCTAGGAAGGTGTCTCAGTGGTAGAGCGCTTGCCTTGCATGCTAGAGGCCTTGGGTTCGATTCCTCAGCATCACATAAACAGAAAAAAAAGCCGGAAGTGGCACTGTGGCTCAAGTGGTCCAATGCTAGTCTTGAACTAGCCTTGAGGAACCGCGCCCAGACCCAGAGTTCAGATTCAACGACCGGAAGCCCCCCCTAAAGAAACAGAATTACTAGAAACTATTGGTTAAAAACTTTTTTAAAAACTGCCCTAAGTACCCAAGTAATATAATTTGATGATACTATTTAAATACTTCAATTTCAGCAGAGAAGCCAAAATTTAAAAACTGTTAAAAAGTAAAGTAATAAATCAGAATATATTACTATTAATAATAGTCATAAGATGAATTTATAGTGGTAGTCAAATATGTAAGAAATGAGGCAATTTGCCATTCGTTTGCACTTAATAAGTGAGAAAGAATTTTCTAGGTCTTTTTAAATATATAATAAGTTTAATGAAGAAACTATTCTGTCACATCATATGATAATTAGATGAAGCTGATATTAGAGCAAAGAGCAGATTGTACTAAGTTTCTGGATGTTAAAGTATATACTTATTTTGGTTGTGGGAAATTGTGTTCAACTTGGGGTATTGTTTTTGTTAGACTGGTGTCATATCAGTGGTTAATTTTAGGATAAGGGCTCCCTTTCCAGAAGAATATGCACCTGATGTGTCATTTTATCCTTCCCATTATCAATGGCATAAGAGTTGCACACCAACTTGTCTAGCTCCCTACTTTGGCAGGCTTGGATTCTGTAGTTCTTCCAGTCTTAACCTGTAGATAGTGCAGGATGGTGGAAATGATCCAATGCACCCAGCTATAGATTGAGAAGGAAGTCCACTAAACTTTTGGCCTGGGTTCTGTTTTCAAGCCTCCTCAGTAGTTAAGAGTTCAGATAGGAGACCCTGGTGCCAAGCAGTAAGAGTATTTCTTAAAGCAAGTAGACATATATATGAGTTAGGCATGTGAACACCTCAGGACAAGAATAAAAGAGCAGTGAAGCATAGAGGACAGGCCCAATTTTAACTAGCTACTTGGAGGCTGAATAAGCTTAGCTAGCTACTCTGGAGGCTGAGATATGAAGACCACTATTCAAAGCCAGTCCAATCATGAAAATACACCCGATTATCTCCAAAAAACAGGAGTGGAACGATGGTTCAAGTGGTAAACCACTATGCTCGGTCACAGAAGCTTAGGGATGATGAATGAATGAGCATTTTCACATGCACGTGCGTGTATACACTTGCATGTGTACACACACACACATAAGTATTGCAATGCCAAGATCTTTTTTTACCTTGCTGTACTCTATTTCCTGTATGAGTTTACAAATTAACAAAATCAGCTAAGCACCTATTTACATACAACTCATCATGTTTCTCTAAAGTTAACTCTCTTTTTGGAAGCATGCTTTTATTTGACCCAAATATAAACTATTAAGGAGTTTGATTCTTCTCCTCAATTCTGTAGAATTAGATGATTTTTCGCTTCCTCCTAGCAATATAATTTTGTGAAATCCTGCATCAAGCAACGTATTCCTTTCACTAGAAGGGAAGCCTCTTTCAAACAATTAATAATAGGTTTTTCTTCTCTTTGCTTGCATCTGTAGTTTTATTATCTTCATATATTTCATGATCTGTCTGTGTATGACAAAGACTGCTGTGAAATTAAAAGACCCTTCGCAGCACTTATCATTTATATACCATCCATAGATATGAAGGTGTTTAAATATTACTGAAATTTCTTTGGAATAAATCATATTCACCTAGACTAATGTGAAAAAGAAGAATTGGTTTCTCAGCACTTTCGATAAGAACTTGATTGAAAGAAACAAAAGGAAAAGTGAGGAACAACTCAACATATACATTCAAATGAAAGAAAACAAATTAATTCAGTACTCAAGAATCTGCAGGAAATGCAAAGACCTAAAAAAAAAAAAAAAAACATCAGCTAGACAAGCTTATGAAAATCCTGACTACTTGAGAGTCTACTCTTGTGAAGATAGTGGTTAAAGCCCAGACTGGACAAAGATCTGTACACAATGCCATGCACCTGTTATTCTAAATTCCAGGAAGAATAACATAACGTGGACTGAGCCCAAGGTCATACACAAGTATCTGAAAAATAATCAGGATAATTTATGGCTGGGGACATCACAACGTGGTAAGAACACCCATTTAGGGGGCACAAGACACTCAAATCAAACTCTAATATTTGGGTATTATAGTAAAAAGCTATGATTTTAAATAATTGGAATAATTGTAAGATTTGAGTATTTGAGTGGAAAAATGCATGAGAGAGATAGAATGAACCCATTGGGCAATTCTTTCAACTTAAGTGAAAATGTTTTATGGTACTTCAGACAAAAAAGAGTTACCTTTCAAATGAACATGGTTGTGCATTTGGGTGATGGAAATACTTTACTTACATAGGTGTAAATTAAATAGATTTCATTTGGGTAGATTGTACTTCTTGAACTAAGAGCCTAGTTGATGTCCCTGAGATTATTTTCTCAAGGCTACTACTTTGAGCCAAAGTTCCAATTCTGATTTTCTGTTGGTTGTTTGGTGAAAAGAGGCTCCTGGTCATTCTTGCCCAGGATGGCTTCAAACCATGATCATCAGATCCCAGCCTCACGAATAACCAGGATGCCAGGAATGAGGCGTCGATAGTTTTAATAATTTAGTAAATTGTACAGTTACTGAAGTTATACATTATAATTATAACCTGTGTAATATATGTGTGTATGTATATATCAATGCATACGGATAGAAATATTTTAACATATTTTTGTATCTACAGTAGATTTATGAAAGCATCCATTATAAAATAAAATGGAAACAAAAGTTAATAACGAGCAAAACAAAGGAAATTATCACATGTTTCTTGTTGTTGAATAGAATACAAATTGCGAGAATCAGTTTGGGAAAACCAACTGTACATTAACAAAATAGTAAAGAGCTATTAATTCCAATCCATCTATCTGCCCATGTTGCACAACCTCAAAAATGAGTGTGAAAATCAAACCACACTTGTTGCCTTTGTTTTTAACTCACCTGTTATAATTTTGGGGTTAGATGAAGTAATCAAATAAAGATTAAAATAATATTATGCTTAAAATTATTTTAAATATGATAATAGCTAATTAAATTGCATATTCTTTACTTTTACTCAGTCATGTCCCTCATTCCCACATTAGGAAAGTATATAGAAGGTTCTCACTAAATTATATGTATAATTATGAAAAAAATGTATTGAAAGAATATGGGCACAGTGTGGTATTAGCTTATTGAGACTTGTAGGGGGAAGTGTGTTTTTGAGTACTTGAAATACATTGTGATGAAGATGAAAGGAGGGATATTCTTATTCTGGAAAACTGGCTAGAGGATTGCTCCCATAAAGTTAGTGATGAATTCATCCAAAAGGTTACAGTAAAATCACTTTCACAACCATGTTCACTGCTGCACTATTCACTGTAGCCAAGTTACGGAAACAGCCCAGATACCCTTTGGCGGAGTGATGGTTGGAGAAAGTGTGGCACATATACACAATTGGATTGCATCCATCCATTTTGAAGACTGTTACATTATTTGCAACGAAATGGATAGATCTAAAAGTATATTAAGTGAACTAAGTCAGAGCCAGACACACAAAGGACCCATCTTCTGTCTCATATTTGGAAGCTAGAAATTTATACAAGTTTACACAAAAATATTAACCAAACCATGCTATTTGCAGAGGAGTATTTCAAAGGTGTAATTTCTTATGAAATTGAACTTTACTCCAACAAAATGAATACCAGGAAACTATCACATGGAAGATGTGAGGGGAAGTCAAAAGGAAGGAATAAAGAAAGTTATGGAGGAAGAGAGTGAAGGTATAATATTCAATGCAGATAGTATGAAACTAGAAAAAATTAAAGTGGGGTGAGGTTTGGAAGGGTGTGGAAAAGTTATATAAATATCCGTTATACTTAAAAAACTTGATTTGTTGAAGGAAAATTCCCTTATACAAGTATTTAAGATAATAAAAATATAATTAAAAACAATGGAGGCATCTGACCTTAAATCCTATTTCCATCTATTTTAAAAAATAAAATTATTTGCTCTATAATTTGATCAGAGGGATGGATTTTTGGCTAGCTAGATCATTGCACATCTGTCTCTCTCTTCTCTCCCTTTCATGGTTCTCATAGGTAATATGATTGCTCCATAATTATCCTAATTTATTTTTCTTTTATATTTTTGGTTGCATCATTTCTCTTTCTGCTCTGCCATTCCCAATTCATTTACATAGAAGGCATTATTTCCTATTTTCTCATTCCTAGAATAAGCTGCACATGAAGACATCACTGGTCCTCATTTTCAGTCTGTACCTTTGAATACGGAGGAAAGTCTTTCCTCTGCTCTCTAGCAATTCCCTACTCTCCAGTTCGAATAATTTAGAATAGTAAAAATGAAAAAAAGAGAAAATAAATACTAGTGGAAAAAAAACAGATGCAGAAATTTCACAGGATTTTTCTGAGCATTTCATCCAATGTGAACTATTGGGGAAATACATGGACAGCTCATTATCACTGGCACTCAAAGTCTCTGGTTAGGCAATTCTGATGAAGTTGAGGAACAAGATGAAAAAGTGAGAAATGGTATCAATTGCAAGAAAAAAATGGAATAGGATCAAGCAAATTTCTTCTTTGTTCTGCTGAAAATAATCACCTTACTACAGCGCAGAGACGACTTTCCTAAAAAGCCACTCATGTGAATACTAGGGATGACGATGAATATACCCCTCTTCATCGAGAGGCCTACAGTGGACACTTAGACATTGTCCATGAATTGGTGGCTCAAGGCAGATATTCATGTAATAACTGAATGGCTGGACACCCCTGCACAGTACTTATACATGGAATAATACCAGAGTGGCTTTTTATTTCATCATGATACAGATACCAATGACCAAACTAAAGGCCTCTTGACCCCCTTGCAACTTGCTGCTGGGAATAGATATAGCAAAGATATGCTGGATCTCCTTCTGGTGAACCATTATATCAAACCAGGTCTGAAGCACAACTTGGAAGAAACTGCATTTGATATTGCCAAAAGGATAAGTACAAATTGTTCTCCTAAGTCCTAATGGTTTGGTTAAGTTTCTTAAATTTCAAAATTGCCAGTCCATCCTATGTGTCCATACAAAATATTTTCACAATACAAAGCAACAGCAATATCTTACTTTAAAAATTCATGGATTCCATGGTATTCTTCCAAGTGAATTGCCTGACTTTGATGTCAAAATATATTCGAGTTGTTTGTATACATCTTTAATGATTTCTATAGAGTTTGTGATTTTTTAATCAGAAATAACTTTAACTTATCTGTTGAAATGAGTAGTACAGAAACTAAAGATATTTCTGGTGCTTGTCTGAAAAGAGTATATTTAAAAATATTTAGTACTGTGTTTGTATAATGTCCATAATCTATTTCATTCTCTCCTAGATATAATACTTTGAATTCGACATTGTTTTATAATATATAGTTTCATTAATAAATGTGTCCTTTCAGATTGTATTCCATATAGAAACAGTTTAAGATTCCTTTAATTCTTAGGTCCTTATAGAATTTTATTTCTTTAGGATAAAATGACAATGTTATCTTATTTCAAAAGTTTTATAAAGGTTATGCTATGTAAAGGCCTTTCTAAAAAGGTGAAGATTGAATGATGTCAAACTAACTTTTATTTCTATGAATTACATGTATTCTTATACTTGTATATTTGTAATCAACTTTTTAATAATTGTTTTTCATTTCTTGCATCTCAAGAATGAAAAATATGCAATACTTCACAAATTTTCATATCATCCTTGTACATGTAAATCTCTGTATTGTAATTCGGGTAGACGTGCTGCTGAAGCATGTAGTATCCTGTAAATTTAAGTAGGTAATGAAGCAATCTTAAGACAGGTATATATCTTTGTTTGCCTATTAGTAACAAGGAAACCTTATTGTTCCCAAAATTGCTATTCATCTTATTACTGTAAAATTCTGTGTATGGTGGAAAAAACTTATATTGTTTGTTCGATTGCTCATATTTGCAATTTTTTTTCATTTGAAATTGGATCATACTTTGAAGCCTTTATAGCTAGGGCCAAAGATGATGGATTTTCAAGTACTTATTTATTAACTGATTTAGCTTTGTGGAGCTAATGGATTCAAAGTAAGCCTTGCTTTAGAGCTACTTCTAAACTTCTGCAGCTTAAAATTTCCCAAATGAGGTCTTACTGGCACAAATGTCTCCCTGACCCTTTAACCTTGCTCCATGTAGGAACAGACCAACCAAAATCTTACCCTGACAGCATAGATTGTCTTATTGGAGCAAAACTAATCTGTTACAAGGGATAATAGAGAGACGAACAGTTCAGACAGAACTGTTCAGATTAGAAGGTATTTTTTCAAAATATAATTGTTTATTACACCCTAACATTTCAAAAGCAGCTAAAGCCAAGAAGGTGAAAAATTGTTCATATGTATGATTACCTAATAATATCTTGGCCCGTCTACCATCCAACCAGGAAGGAACTTACACCACTAATTTTCTATCACAAAATATATTCCATAGCTCCAGGAGAAGTCCATATGTTTCTCCTCGTTATTAGGCCTTAAATTGGTAATGTCATAATCACAGTGTTTCCTCTTGCCTCTAGGCTGTATATCTCCGAATGGTAAAGATTTAGCTCTAATTCTACCAAACACTGAGGTAGAGGTAATGGAATAATACTTTAAAACCGTTGCCTCTGGTGGCTCAGTGGTAGAGCACTTGCCTTGCATGCCTGAGGACCTGGGTTTGATTCCTCAGCACCACATAAGCAAAAAGAAAAAAAAAATAAATAAAACAGTTGCCTTTGATACCCTTACTACAACAGAAAAATGCAAAATATTTTCTAATATTATATATTATTATATATTTTATATTTATATGTGCTGATTTTATATTTCACACAGTGAATCTTATTAGAATTAATTCATAATCTGTAAAATTAATTGATATTTATTCCAATAAATAGATTGGAATATAAATAATCAGGATTAAAATATATATTAGAATATAAAAAGTATCACTGCAATGTTTTCGGTATAAACTTGTGATACCTTCTAAATGTTCTTAGTCTTTTGAATTCACATGGTAAAAAAAAACAATGTTGTTTTCTTCTAATCTATAAGGGATTGTTAGTCTGCTGCTCTGTTTATTGTTTTAACTCGCTGGTCCCAAACTGTTTTTCTCCATGTTTCTGAAGCATTCCTACTGATTATACTCAAATTTTGCTTATATGATGTCTAAAAGCTATTATTCTTCTACAGGATCCACCAGTCCTAGGATCCCAGGTCCCAGTTATCTGCATCATCAGATAACTAAGGCAAGAGTTCTCACCTAGGCCCATGCAACATGCCAACAGAAAGTAATTGAAGACCCATCTCAATTACTCATTTCCTATATTTCAGGGCCCCAATTCCTTGAAATGCAGGAATTAGCAGTAATCAATTGGGAAATGCAAGGCAAGTTAAAATGCAAGATGAAATCACAAAATGCGAAAGTACAGTAATTCAAACTTTCAATTTTCAGATGACCATCATATATGTTTGAACAAGACCACAAATGTCACAAGATCATTTGTAATACCCCTCTCCTAAGGATTAATGAATGATTTCAGTCCAGCATCATCAGGCCAAAAAATAGTTCCTGGAACGATAGATCCATAATTGGTCTACCAATGCTAGGAATACTTGACATAGAGGTCAAATATAATTCAGAAAAACATTAATTGAGAGGATCCTTAGTGCTTCAAAACACTGGTACTTCAGTAAAACTTGGTTCTGTAGTATAAAAATGTTTTCATTGTCAAACAAATGATAACCTACATTTAATCTCCTGAAAGTATATTCCTTTTCAAATAAATTTTTGCCAAATAACACTTTACAAGTAAATGATATTTAGTGACATAAATAGTTTTTGAAGTGTAGGGAGCAAGTTACAATAGAGTTGATTTATTTACCCAGCACTAATGTCAAACAGGTTCATCCATTCATTAAAGTGTAGAAATTATACCACCCACCATTTATTTTTTCAGTAGGTGACTTCAAAAAATTGTTAAATAGATCAGCCTCCCATATTTCAAACCAAAACTTTAGCTAATAAAGTAAATTTCATCAAATAATAAGTACATTTAAAAAGTCACAAATAGTTGCCTTATCATATGGTTTTTTTATGTATTCCCTATCTGTCTAACATAGTAAGAAATATGACTTTAAGTCTTGAATATGGGTGCTCATCAGAGATTTGACAAACATACAATCTGTCTTCTATTTCTATCATATTCCTCTACGGTAGTAAATTTGAATTTTTTTCTTTTTCCAAAACTTATAGGTAGTAGAAAATATTATCCCATGTAAAATAAAATAACCACAAACCACAGCGCAAAGCCATTTATAAAACTCCTACTTAGGAATACATTCTAAGCCATTTTTAAACTTTCTTGTTGATTACAGATCATTAAGCTCTTCCAATCACGGGGGCAGTTAAGATCAATGCTAAGGGTTTCGAGCATCTGTTGAGCATTCGGGGAGTGTAACCCATCTTCCTTGAAAGCGGCCCGGTATTTTTGGGTCACGGGGGTACCATTGGTTTGGTCGTGCAGAGGTTCAGTGGACGTTTACAGGGAACATGAACTGGGGTTCATTTATAGGCTTGGCTGTCGTTGCCATGGTAGATGTGGGGCCTGTGAACACTGTTGTATTACAGGGGGAACAAAGAGTTTTTGTTCTTGGGCAAAGTTGGATATCTCTGCCCGAGGATACAAAATTTTCTGAGGGGAGTTCCCAGGCTGGCCTAAACAGCCAAAAGAAGTGATTGAGCAGGCTTCCTGGGACTGATAGTGTGGGGGAGGCGGTTTTACAAGCATAGCTGGCTGGCTCACGGGGTCACATGATAGTGTAAGTTGTTGGTTATCTGTGTTCTTGCTGGAATTGTTTGCTGTGTCACAAGAAGATGGGTGTGCTAGAGCAACTTCGCTATTTTCCTTTTGTTCTGTTTCTTCTTGCAGGGAGGTGTTAAGCGCTTGCAGTGTTTCCCCTTCTTCTTTTCCTGATAGACAGGCTTGTATAGCTACTACAATGGGGTAAAAGATTAGGGGCAGCTCAGAGCCATCACGGACTTCCTTTTTATGAACTGCCTGAAGGACATAAGTCCACCTGTCTGGATCCCAAATGGTCCGGGGTCAATCCAGGGACACAATTCATTCACTATTTCCCATATTAATCTAGCTTCCTTTTGTAATACTTTTATCTGCCTACTCCGGAGCAGGGCAACAAGTGCTTGTGATTGAGGCTCTCCTGCTGCGGGGGGAAGGTTGCCCATGGAGGCACTAATTTTGCACTAGACCCTAGACCATCCATCTGCTGAAAGCAATCGAGCCACTTGTTGGGTGCTATTTGTAGGGCTAGATCTCTGGCAAGAGGTAAGCATGAATGAATCACACAAGGAACACATGTTGGGAGAACAGGCTTATGCAGGTCTTGTTTATTTCTGCACAAGGGGGGGGATTATATAGCCCCAGCTTTCCCAACCTCCTGAGTGCTTCCCACGCAATTACTTAGTGGGGAGTTGATGTAAGGCACTTGTGATGGGCACTGCTTGGTGACAGGCACTGATTGGTCCCCCGGGGGCTTGTAGGGAGCATGGACAGCTAATGGCTGGCAAGTTAGGCAGAAATGCCTGTGGGTCACGTCTCTATGAGCAAGAAGTGTGCTTCAACTGCTACTCTAGCTGACTCAACCAGATCTGAACAACTCTACCCACACTACATCTTCATGGTTTTCCTTTTAAAACTCTTTTATTGGGATGTGGAATTTATTTTCATGTCTTCATTCCATCTGTTCTGCGTTGTAGTGAGCTAAATAGGCTCTGTAAAATCACTTTAGGTAGCAAAAATATTAAGACAATATATATCAAAAAGTTGGCCTCCCTCCACTCCTGAAGCCAATATGCTTACCTAAGGCTTCTAAGAATGATTTTTCTTGCCTTTTCAATTTGCTCAATTCTTTTCTGATCCCAAAACTTTTTAGCTTATTTAATAAGTGAAGTCTTCACTATCTCATGTTAATAAGGATATTATATTTTGTAAGCTACTAAGAAATGTGAAATCATTGGTTTCAAGTATCCAATCAGATTTTTTTCTGTGGTTCAGTGCTTCAAGTGCAAAGACATTGTGGAAAGTACTACAAACAGAAAAGTGTAAACCCAATACCTTCTTTCATTGTTCAGGGCACTTTCTCCCTAAATATTTGGGCCCAAATTATCTTTTTCAGAGAATTACTGTTTGGTAATTAAAGTCAATTCACAAATTTTGATGTCTTTTTTTAAGAACTTTGAATTTAAATTCCACTACAACCTTGTTTCACACAGTAAGAGTAGATTTCCTGGGTAAGAACAATTCTCAAGGGAACCTACAGGATTTATAGAAAGGTTTCTGAGGTTTGTTTGTTTAGTGTGAAAATGAGCCATCTTCACCCACATTGCTCCCTCTCAACTAAGTCTCCATGGATTACTTTGCACGAAAGCTTATTTTCCCAGGCAAATTTAAATTTTCATAAAAGGCTAGTTGTTAAAAAATTTGAACAAATAAAAATTTACCTGTTATAATTTTAAAACTCTTTTGAAATTGCTTTATTAGAACCGCGAATTCACCAATCCTAACCCCACCTTTACCATGAAACACAGTTAACATGTTGTTTTCATGATATAGTGTCAAGGAAACTATTATTTTCCAGTGGTTTTGTTATGCATATATATAACCATATAAGCTGATTCTGAGCAAAATGAACTCCAAGATATGGAGACAGAGAGTATTATTTGCCGCTGTTGTTTTTAATGTACTATGTGATTTCTGTTTTCTTTGGGGGTTTTCCCCTATGATTTATTCCCTGCTGTATTTGATTTTGGTAGCCTGTGCATTGTGTATATATTTACCTTAATTAGAGAAGGGAAGAGGAACAACAAAATGGTGAGACAAAGGACAAAGGCAAACCAATGCAATAGCAATACTCACAAGACAATATGTTGTAAATATATATTACAACTTGTGAGGAGTATTGGGATGAAGGAAAACTGAAGAAAACGAGGGAGAGGGTAACAAGTTTGAAAACTTATGTATTCATTACCTTAAAATTGCTGTAACCCCACTGTACATCACTTTGACAATAAAATTAAATTTTAAAAATAAGCTGCATGAAATAAAATTTCACGGTATTGGTATAGTAAATATTATTCTTTATGTAGTAACTTTTTAAAAATCAATACTGTTTGGCGTCTAATTTGAATTAATTACCTCCTTTTTAATCAGAGGACCATCAACTTGAATGCTATCCGAATAGAAAATATTTTCACAATATACTTACTAATATTTTGAAAAAAGAATAAATATAATACTTTCTCATACTAAAAGCGAAAACAGTTTAATTCTATGGAAACCTATAACTTTTAAAAGTAAATAAGTTGTTAAGAAGACAGAATATATGTGTTCTTCAACATTCCAATGACTAATAACTACTCATTTTCAAATTCAGAAAATTCCATACCTGAGAGATTCAAAACAGTACCAGCTTGCATATTATGTAATTCTGCAATAGATGCATTTTTCAATGGGGTGTTACAGATTGAGAGTCAACAGAAAAATAACCACATTCCGGTTGAGGATAAAACTATGTAGCATAGGTAATAATTCTTCAAGAGTAAGCAATTGTTTATCACAGTAAGCTATTATTTTTATGACCACAAATCCCAATATTTATGACATAGAGTCATCCTAGCCCAACAGTTTAGAACTTTTAGGGTGCACCTCAAACTCCCCTTAATTCACATCATGAATAGCTTATCTCTATTGTGAAAAAAATACAACTCTGCTAATGTGATGCCACACATGTTTTGGAAAGAACACCACAATAAACTGGGTTGCATCATTTCCCCCCCACTGGTATTCTTGAGATCAGAACACTTGCAAATATTATTTATATTTATATTTTTTAACTATCATATAAATTCTGGATGCTAAGGTCAGAAGATTACAGTTCAAAGCCCACCCAGGCAGGAAGATTCCCTAGACTCTTATTTGATAAACTTATCAGCAAAAGTCAGACACAAGTGGCATTGAGGTTGAAGTGGTAGAGCATGAGCCTTGAGCATAAACAGGCTCAGACACAGTGTCCAGGCCCAGAGTTCAAGCCCTAGGACAAACCAATAAAACAAAAATAAAAAGAAACCCCAAAACTAACATTTTTCTCATTGTATACGGTGGCAAATAATTAAGGAAATTGCTTCCTGGGTTACATACAGGTAGAAGACAATAGATGTCACATGATTATTCTCTTAATACCATGTTATAACAAAGACTCCAAAAATTGCTCTTATTCTAAATTTATAAATTAATATGATCAATTTTTGGCAACTCTGTCTACAACATTCACATTATCATTTTATACATTAATTATTGGAATTATCTATTAAATAAGTTCTAATTATATAACTCTCTTGAAAGAATATTCAAGGCAAATAGAATGCAAAATAATTTGTGAATTTGTCAATTAAACCCTCTACTTAAAAAGAAATTTTAGCATCCGATAGAGTATGAAATTAAAAACAAAATCAAAATATTTATTTTATGTCTAAATTCTAATTTAGCAAGATCTTCAAAATCCTACATTAGACGAACTTTGCTATTTTTCCAGGCTTAAGTTTTTGTAATCGTTCATCATTTCTTTGGGATACATCAGAATAATGATTACTTACTTTTTCAAATTTTGGATGGGAATCATGAGTCATTTTGCATCTAGGAATGTCCTGTAATGAAGAGTGAATTTAAAACACAAGTGAGGATTAAGTATGAGTTGCATTTCAACAGAAAATTTGACTTCTCCAAACATAATGACAAAATTAGACCAAACTTCCAACTATGTATTCCTTTCCTGTTTGTTTTGTTTTGTTAAGACAAAATTATCCTACCTGGTCCAGGGAAGGTATCACTATGTAATTCCACTCTCTAATCTCCTGTCTGTCTTAATCTCAGTGCTAGAATTCTAGGCTTGTATCACATTGCCCTGCCATAGTTGCTTGGTTTACTTAATCTAGATACAGACTACAAATTCTGAACTTCTCCAGGGATATTATACACCATAGTGACTGTTCAGACTGCTTATCTACTATTTTCAAAGATGTTCTAACATTTGACACAGGATATGAATATTTTCAGATGCACTTGTGGGGTCTCTGATTCATTCCTCTATGGATGCGATCCCTATTATAATGATTTACTGACTCTCTTACTATCTCTGGTCCCTACCTATGTAAGATTCTCAAACTTTTTTGAAGGAAGTTCACTTGAGGACTTCCTAATATTAAAAATTATCACTTGATTGTAATCTTATTCAGGATATATATTCGGTTGTTTTCTAACTTTTCTACACATTCTGAGAGTTGTTTCATTTGTGTATTTGTGTGTGCACATATAAGTGCCTCTGTGTGTTTGTGTATGTTTGTATGCATGCATGCAAAAGCCTCAAGCTCTTATTCAGCAATCTTGCTCATAACTGGTATTCCATCACCTTAGCCATTCTTCCAATCCAGCTTTTAGTTGCTTTATTATATGTACTGTTGCAAAGACTGTTCTGCCTAAGCTGGATGCAAACTGAACTTCCCAGACTCCGTTTCATTCTAAGGTTTTATTTCTCCAGGAGTATCAACTTTTTAACTACAAACATTTTTGTGAGAGTAATGTCTAAGCTGTAGCCCCGATTTTTAACTCAAGAATTCTTTTTTTTTTGTTTTGGTGGGGGGGTCCGGTCATAGGGCCTGAACATTGGCCCTGGGCACTGTCCCTCAGCTCTTCAGCTCAAGGCTAGCACTCTACCACTTGAGTCACAGCGCCATTTCCGGGTTTTTTCTTTTTCGCTTATGTGGTGCTGAGGAATCGAACCCAGGGCCTCATGCATGCAAGGCAAGCGCTCTACCCCTGAGCCACCTTCCCAGTCCCTAACTCAAGAATTCTTATAAAGATAGATGAACACACACATTACTTATCCTGAGTGTACACTGTTAGCAATGTGATCATAAGCTGGGTTGTGATGAGATATGAGGATTCGGATTCAAAGCCAGCCCCGCTATGAAAGTCCCAGAGACTCTTTTCTCCAATTAACTAAAAGTAAACTGGAAATGGCACTGTGGATCAAGTGGTAGAGCATTAGCCATGAGCTGAATAGAAGAGAGACAGCTCGCAGGCCCAGAGTTCAAGCGCCAAGACCACCACCAGCAAAAAAATATACATATACAAGTGAAGAAAAAAAAGGAATGTGATCTTAGCCACCAGTTCATTGATAGTATAATCCCTGCTCTCACAAGATGGACATTTTTTCCAGTTAAATCAATGCTCATATATCTGACTTGCTTTGGAAACAGTATTATTCTTCCATTCTACTTTCTACAAAGTTGCATGATTAGGAAGGATGATTTAGAATGAGAGTGGCCTCATACTTCATGTTCTAGGTAGGAGTCTTGCTTTCTGTATATCACTCCTATAAATCTACATACTGGACTTGGCTTTATTGTTTCAATGTTGTCTTATTTGTAGTTTGCTATATTGTATTGAACCCTTATACTTAAACACAGAACTTCTCTTTCTCTTAATATTGCTATTGTTTCCCTTAGTGGTAGCTCATATACACTTGGGAAATTATGAACTGCACATACACTCACAAAAAGAATGTTCTGATAACCTTCTTCCCATTTAATATTCGCCTTAATTTACAGAGAACTTACAAAGTTTGAACTCAATGTACTCATGTATAATGTATTTATAAGCAATATAAACTTCATATTTTCTATTTACTGAGTTGTCTCTGAAACACGTGTTACCTCAGATACAAATGTGTCCTAGTGTTATTTCAATGAAGCCAGAAAGGATTCATTATACCTCAAGCAGCACCATCGATTGTTACTGGAAGTAACTTTTACTGGATGTGGAAAATGACCCCAGGAGAGGAATGGAACATAGAGGAATAACAAAGTTCAAGTTACCTTGTGCTTTCCTTTTTACTGTAGAAGAAAAGTATCCCAAGGCTTGAAGGAAACTCTGTCCCTGGCTTTTTCGAGTGTGTTCTTTACTCATATAAAATTTTTCTTTAAACGTCTAGTTGAGAGTATTACAAAAGTAAATAATGTACCATTTGACAGCCAGCATAGAACAAAAGGAAGTAACGTTGTTTTAAAAGTGTTCTCCTGCAAAGGAACAAAGACGTGGAGGTTTTAAAGTGTCATATGGATGGATATTTCACCCCTGAGATGATTCTTTTGATGTAGGAGTCAGTTATTAATTCCTTTGGTCTGGTCCTGAGTTCTCCAGAGCAATAAGGATTCCAAAAAAGCAGGATCCAGTGAGTATGATCAGCAAAAGGAGCCTCTTCTCTGACCTGTAGTCTTTTAAGGAAGTTCCCAAAGAAATATCTGGGATTTTTGTTTGCTTGTTTGTTTAGTTTGTGCTGGTTCTGGGGCTTGAATCCAGAGGCTGGATCCTGTCCCTGAACAGTTGTCTTTCCTGCCCACCTGCCCCCAAAGCTAGTATTCTACTGCTTGAGCCAAAACTCCACTTCTGGTTTTTGGTGTTCAATTTGGGATAAGAGTTTGACAGACTCTCCTGCCTGGTTTGGCTTTGAATTCAGATAGTAAGAAAGCTAAGTGACATCAACTGTATAGACTTCTCTTTTGAAACAAGAAATATTAGATGAAGTTTATTGTAAAGCTAATATGGGACAATTTTTAAAGGAAGAGAATATGTCTAGCAAAGAAGCCATAACTTAAATAACTCAGCAAAAGTAGGTGCACTGAATCATTTTGAAATTATTTTTTTCTGCTTTGGAAGATTATTGATCTTGTCCTTCCTTTTGGGAAACTTAATGTAATATTTGCACTTTTTGTTGGCCGTGGGGCTTGAACTCTGATCCTGGGGGCACTCCCTCAGCTCTTCAGCTCAAGTTGAGTGCTCTACCGATTAAGCTACAGCACCACTTCCAGGTTTCTGATGGCTAATTGAAGATAATGGTCTCATGGACATTCCTGACCAGGCTGGCTTTGAACCACAATCCTCTGGTCTCAACCTCCTGAGTAGCTAGGATTACAGGTGTGAACCACCAGCACCTAGCTCATATTTGTGCTTATGTGCTCTGAATGACACTATGTAGACAAATAATGGAAATTTGACTTAAATTACGGCATTGCAGCTTTTCAGAAAATGTGAGGTAGCAATAAATATGTCTTCCTTTCCATGTTGTTTCATTAATGACTCATGAGCTATTGGGCCCTTACGTTAGCATCCTCTGCCATCTTTGTAGGTGTATTTAGTATCAGGAAATGTTCATATAGAAATACAGAAAGACTGAGATTTTTAGAAAGCAAAAAAGATAAGGTATGAAAGAACAGCACAGAAGGAGATACATTTATTACACTGAAATTAAGAAGTAGCCTAAGAGATTTAGAATGCTAAAGGCAATGAGGAATAAGACTAATTGATAACTATTTGTTCAATAACCAAAAATGGTTCTCTAAAACAATTTCTGGTAAACCTTAGTTACTGTCATTTTTTCATTAAATCTGGAATTATTCCTTCTCTTCTGTCACTACTGTTAATTTGTCTCTGCCGTTTTGGTGTCATGAATGACCAAAAATATTTCCAAATCTTACTTAGACTACCCCTCTCATTGTGATTAGCAGTGACAATTCAAAAACCTGGAATCTTTGAATTTCCAGAATTAATCTTCACCTGACATCTAAGCACATTCAAGCCATTAATTGCTGTGACCTAATGAACAAAATTTTTTTTTCAACACAATATCCTAATATAAGTAAAGTACCTGAATTAGGGACTATAGTCAGGTGTAAGTGTGATGGACCAGCTCGGCTGGAGCACTGGGAACGACGGGACAGGGATATCGGGATAGGTGGGCAAGGAGTCGGCGAAGTGACAAACAGACACAGACTCAAAAGAGTTGCATTTGAGTGTATCTTTATTGAGGAGAATTAACATTTTTGTACAGTGTGTGATTGTGATATAGATTCTTTGTTTATTTAAGCACGTAATCAATTTTTTTTAAAGGCAAAGCATTGATGAATTACATGAAAATTGATGACTATCCTACCAACTGTTTAAGCTAAGTGGTGCGAAACAAGTCTAGCATATTGTTTAATAGAATGTGTCATCTATTTAGCCTTTTTATGTTTAATAATTAACAAACCTAAGACAAGTCTGTACTTATATTATACTCTTTTTATTTTTATTTTTATCCAACTATTTTCATCTTTATAAGCTCCTGTATAAGGAAATGGTTCTTCGCGTTCAGGAAATATGTTACTAACTTTATATTTTGTGTGAAACCACCATCTATTCCCTATAACGTATGTTGGACTAAACGTAATCATAACTGTTGGGAGAATCTTTCTTTTACTTTTTTAATCAGAGGTCCCTTTTTTTTTAGAACTCTCTGAACTACTGGGATTACTCTTTCTAACTTAGTTTAATTCATTGATTTTGTCCGTTGGATATATCTGGAAATTTTAAGTCTCTATATTTACTATGCGTGAGCTGCAAAAGCGCTTGTGAAGTTGTAGGAGTTTCTGGAGACAACGTCACATCAGATGATAGATTGATTGGGGCATTGCCCACATTTAATCTTTGGTCTTAGTCTTTATTACTTAGAGAAGCTGTCTCTATTGGACTGGAAAGATAAAACATGCTCTGTTCGCGGATCAATAGAAAAATAGCCAAAATGAGAATAAAGGCAATGAATGTACAGACAAGAAGAATATAGTAAGAATAAAGGTAGAGGCTATAAAGGTGCAGCCAAGTGTATGGGAAGCCTTGAACCAACACCCCCTTCCTGTAGGCATGCTTCCTTGAAGCTCTTTGTCTAACGCAATTTCTCAAGCAGACTCTGCAGAAGGTGGTGTGGCACCAACTGGCCACAGAAAGATGTACACTCAGCTGGAGATACCAGGAACCACTGGAAGTACAGAAACTTAAGCGTTTGACCTTGTTTCTCTGGCCAGAGACTATTCATTGAATTTGCCGTCCCTTTTTCTGTTGCCGATGTCAAATCAGAAGCCATCTATCCACCACAGGTAGCTTTATTAGATGTTCAAATTGGTTATGGAAGTGCCCCGCCCACCTAACGCCGGTCTCTCTTTGTTGAACCCAGCTAAGGACTCCTTGCAGACACATCCTCATGGCTGCTTTGCCTGCTGTGATCTCTGCTCCTTTCCAAACGCTTGCTTCGGCAGCTTCCGCTCCATTGTGCCTGTGCCTCTTGGACTGGGTTCCCATTGTGGTTGGATATTGAGCTGCTTGTTTGAGGAGGAAACAAGGGTTGTTGTGTACAATGGCAGGCCTGAACTGGCCTGGAGGCAGGACAGACACTATCCCAGGTGGGACTTGTTAGGGCACAGGGCAGGCATCCTGCCATTGGGCCATGGGTCACTGTGGTGAGCAGCAGTCACACTGGAACTTCTCTTTCTCAGAGAACAACGGGTTAAGTCTGACCAGATTATCTTCTCTAGGGAATCTGGTTCTTCACCAACTCCTGGGGGATGCCTGGGGCTTGAGTCTATGCCAGGCTCCACTCCTGTCCAGAACATTACATTCCAGAAGTTTCAACCAAGTGTATGTTGCGTGGCATGTCAGTATGGAGGAGCAATTATATATTCCAAGTATGAGTTCCTTATTTTGTATTTATTAACTAAATGTTTTTGGTTTTGTTTTGTTTTGTTTTGTTGCTAGTCAAGGGGTTTAAAATCAGGGCTAGGGAATCATGATTTTTTTTTTGTTTGCTCAAATCTATCACTTGAAGCACAGCACCATTTCCAGTGTTTTTCTTTTTATGTGGTACTGAGGAATTGAACTCAGGGTTTCATGCATGCTAGGCAATCACGGTATCATGAAGCCACATTCCGAGAACCCTAAATGACTTTCTTAAGTTGACATTACATTTTCATTCCATAACTATGTACCATAATATTGGCCACGTGCTAGAAAATGATGTAGAAAGAATACAATAAAATAAATGCAGTATGGCTAGGTAGACAATGAATAACCCTCACAGTCTAGCAAGGGCATAGAGGGCTTATCTCATGGAGATGTATCAACACGCTGAGTGAGACAGCTCCTGACCCACAGCCCACCTCCAGAATGAGTAGGCTATCTTGGTTCCAGCCACCTGGGGATGTTGGGTCACCTCCTACAGCACCCATTCAACCAGCTCCTGAGAGAGAGAGAGAGAGAGAGAGAGAGAGAGAGAGAGAGAGAGAGAGAGAGAGAGAGAGAGAGAGAGAGAGAGAGAGAACCAGAATTACTGTTAAATCTGGTGCCAGTGGCTTAGAACTCTAATTCTAACTAAATGGGAGGCTGAGATATGAGGATCATGGTTCATAGACAACCCAGGCAGGAACATCTGTGAGAATCTTATCTCCAAAGAACCACCAGAAAACTGGAAAGGGCACTGTGGGCTCAAGTGATAGAGTGCTAGCCTTGAGCTGAGGAGCTCGGGAACAGTGCCCAATCCTAGAGTTCAAGACCCACGACTGAAAAGAAGTGGACTTCCCACCACAAGAAGTGGACTGAATAGCACCCATTGTCCTAGGGATCATGGTAGAGAAGTCAGGCCGAGCTTCCTGTGAATTTGAGGTCATAAGTAGGTCACCTGGCTTTTCTGTGCCTCGGTTTCCCCAGCTGCAAAACTGAACAAAGTGAAGGATCCCCTTCTTCATGGGGATAGGGTAATAATGAAAGAGAGCCATGTTTCGGTTCATAATCCCACACCTGTTGCACTATTAATAACAGGCCCCACCTGAGCCCTTTCTGGTATCTTCCTGTCATATGCGCACAAAATTGCCAAAACCTTATCTGAAGGCCGCTCCCTCTCTGCCTAGCCATTTTCCAGAGATCTCTCTATATAAATCCCTTGTTTCCTCACAACTGTCCTGTGAGGAGAATGAGGTTCAATATCTGAGGCCCTACAAAGACCTTCACGTGTGGTCAAGAATCTGCTGCAGTGGACTGAGTTTGGGATAATCCATCTAAACCAACGACTGAGCATGGTGCGACATGTCTACCATCCCAACTAGAGAGGACCAGGCCTGGTGGAGCATATCTTTCACAGGAGGACCGCGATCCAGCCCAGCCTCAGCATATATTTAGTTTCTATCTCAGAAATGCTCAAGACAGAAAGGTGGCTCATCAGAGCCGGGGAGAGGAAACAAGTAAGGGGGTCATGGTGCCCCCAGAAGGGTGTTTGACCAGGTTGAATTGGTGTTTGGGCGGCCACTCACATGTGCTGCTGAGAGAAGCTGTTGGCAGCTCCTCCAAGTGTGGCAGCAGCGATGGCAACAGTATTGCAGACACATAGGCCCAGAGCAGAAGACTAGGGCAGGGACCAGGTCGGGGATTTAGGCTTGCTGGCAGCACGCCATTGCTTGAGGTTTGAAACCTCAAGGGGCCAGGTGGAGGTGGGAGCATCAATTTTCTGCTATACTCCAAAGTCACCTCAAGTCTCTTCCTCACCACTCAGCCACCTCTACATTCCTCAACTACTGGTAGTGTTGTAAACTAACAGAGGGAATCCCAGTGCTACCTGGCAGCATGGAATGTGGGCGTGGCCAGCATTCTTGTATCCCATTGGTCAGAAAGAAGCATGAAAGAATGGGGGTGTGGCCAGAATCCTGTGAAGCAAGCAGAATGGGTGAGTGTCAACATACCATCCTGGGGCAATTTGAGCTGACAGGATGTTCCCAAGACCTGAGAAGGAGCCCTAGGGCTTAACAAAATAAGAACAGATTGACATGCAGATGGCAGTATGCTAATAAATATATATTTAATAGAGTGCCAGAGATGTCTATACATTATTCAGTTATATAGACTATATTCCTACCAATTCCTGAGTATTCATTATGTGTCCATGTAATTAATGTTATTGTTTAAATCCTTAAACTATTAATGAAAGCACTCAGTGTCCTGAAATTATTGTGTTCCTGTAAGTAATAATATTCTTTTAATGCTTCATAAATATTAAATAAAATCAACCAGCCTTCTGAAATGATGTTGTTTAATTTTATAGGATATTCATGCATGAGGAACTCATTCAATTGTGACACTGACAAAATTCCAATGACATTCCTTTGGATGGGAACCAGTTTCTTAGTATCTCCTGCCATTGGTTGGTGTCAGGACGGGGATTTGAAATGAGGACCTATGTTGCCACATGGGCCTATGGCTTCCATGATAATCTGTCAGCCTTCAGCAATGGAAGGTGAAGTACCCTTTGCAACAGTGTCATTCAGACCGAGAAAGGTCACTGCAAAGGAAGAAAACATAAAAGGCATTGTTTTCCCTGCAATACCTGGGTTTCTAGGATCACAGGAGCACCTGCGTGTCTAGTGGCTTCACCCCATCCTAGGGTGATCGAAGCTGAGGCAGAGTTGCCACGACCTGAGTTCAAGCCCCATGCTGAGAAAAAAAAATTCGCTCCCTGGCTTGCAATTCACACAGTTTATTCTTACAGGCTTTGGATTTGAACTCAGGATCTGGGTAAATCTGCAGCAATGTGGATAAAGGGGAAGATCGCCTTACATGAAGATAAAAAAGTCAGTCCTGTTCACTAGTCCTGAATTCAAGACCCAGCCCTGGAAAACATACTATTTATATATATTGTAAACATAGGATTTATACTTACCTATAGATGTTCAGTCCATACATGTTTGGTGTGGTTGTTCCTTGTATCTTTTGTTTTATTCAATTATTTACCATTGATTTTACTATGATGAAACCCATTCTGTTTATTACATTGATGACAACTTATCACAGAACATCTAGATTTGTAGAAATGTTCTCCATCATGCCTGACCCCCAGGATTCTCAGAGAAAAGGAAAAAAAGTTTCACACTCTCCTTCTTACTCCACGATCCACTTGTTGGTAGTGCTGGGATCTGAACTCAGAGCAGACCAAAACCAATTGGCCAATCAGTCAAGATAATCATACAAACCAGTGAGCAACTAATGAGTGTGGCCATTCCCAGAATCTGACATTGATCTCCAGGGTGGTCCACTATAGTAATAAATTCATAATTTAAACATAGCATCTATATTGCCATACATGTGTGGACAGCATCTTGTGTTCAGTGCAATTATTCTCATTATTTTGTCTCTAATTCATGGAGGTATTGTGTATTTTAATAAGTATGGTGACAGTTATAACTGTGCTGACATGGATGACAACCTGTTCCAATGGTTACAGGGTTATTTATACATTCTCCATCGTATTTGAGATCCAGGACATTCACAGGAGAAGATGAAAGGCATAAGGACTGGCTTCTGACATCAGGATGAAATTTTGTCAGTGCTGGGATTTGAGCTCAGGTCTGGGTAACTCTGTTGCACTGTGGGGGAAGGGGAAGCTCACCATCTTTGAAGACTAGAATATCAGGGGTGGTGCAGGGCCTGATTTGAAGCCCCAGAACTGGACAAAATAGCAAGCCCACCATATTTAAAAATAGGATTTCTCTTTACCTACAGGTGTGGTATGCATCTTGCATTCAGTGTAGTTATTCATTCTATTTTGTCTTATTCATGGATGTATTGTGTATTTTATTGCATATGGGGTGACAGATATAACTCTGCTGACATGGATGACAACTTATTCCCATGGCTAAGAGTTGCCCATATAGCATTCTCCATACTCAATGAGACCCAAGACATTCTCAGGACAGGAAAACATGTGCCTCCGTAGGCTTCACACATCAGAATGAATCTTTTGGTAGTGCAGGAATTTGAACTCAAAGCCTAGCAGGCCCAATTGGTGAATGGGTCATGGTGAGCACACCAGGCTGTGAGCCACTAAGGAACTAGGCCATTCCTGGGACCTAAGATGGAGCCCTGGTGGGGGCCAATATAGTCATAAATTCATAATTAAATAGAGGACCTATATTTCCAAACATGCTTGGGAGGCATCTTGTGTTTGGTGTAGTCATTCTCTTTGTTTTGTGTCTTATTCATTGATGTATTGTGTATTTCCTTGAGTATAGGATGACAGATATAACTGTGGTGAACTGGATGACAACCTATTCCCATGAGTATAGAGTTGCGTATACATTCTCCTTCCTAGCTGAGACCCAGAACTTGCACAGTACAGAAGAACAGGTGCAACGACTGGCTTCTCACATCAGGGTGAATTTTTGGCAGTGCTGGGATTCGAACTTTGGGCCTAGAAGGCCCAACTGCCCAATGAGTCCACATGATCACACCAGACTGTGAGCCACTAAGGAGCTGGGCCATTCCCAGGAACTGAGATCAAGCCCCAGGGAGGCCAAAATAGTACCTCAATGATCATTGAAACATGGGATGTATATTCACATCCGTGTGTGGACTGCATCATGCATTGAGTGTAGTTATTCTCTTTATTTTGTATGCTATTCATGGGTGTATTGTGTATTTTCTTGAGTATATGATGACAGATATAACTGGGATGACATGGATAACAACTTATTCTTATGGCCACAGGGTGGCCCATGCATTGTCCATCCTAGCTGAGATCCAGGACTTGCACAGGAAAAAAAACAAAAACAATAACAAAAAAAACCAGGTGCAATAATTGACTTCTGACATCAAGATGAATCTTTTGGCAGGGCGGGGGAATCTGAACTCGGGACCTAGCAGGACCAAGTGGCGAATGGGCCAATTGAGCACACCAGCCTTTGACCCACGAAGGAGCTAGACCTTTCCAAGGACCTGCTATTGAGCCTCCGACTGCGAGGGTAGAGCGGGGAGCACAACAGTCATCCATTCATAAGGTGAAAGTAGTATGCAAATAAGTACACATTTGAATAGAGTAGGAGAGATGGTAACCTGTGGTGGAATCCAATCTGTAGACTACCGATTCTTGGATCTTTCCTGATGCCTCCATTTCATGACTGTGATGATTATTGTCATGTTTCATCAACTGTTCTTTACAAATAATCGATACTCCATGAGTCTTGCCTATCATTTCCTACTTGCATCATGCATGAACTACTCATTCAAGGATGAGATCGATCACATTCCATGACTCATCCCAGGTCCACAAACATGTGTCTCAGGATCTCCCGCCATTCCCTCCTCGTAGGGGGGGCTGAATTCAAGCCTCAGGCCTGGAAAAGATACTCCTTATATACTTTTGTTTTGGTCCACTCGTGGGTCTGAACTCTGGGCCTGGACACTGTCCCTCAGCTCTTCACCTCAAGGCTAGCGCTCTACCACTTGAGCCACAGCGACACTGCTAGTTTTTTTTTCTGCTTATGTGGTGCTGAGTAATCGAGCCCAGGGCCTCATGCATGCAAGGCAAGCGCTCTATCACTGTGCCACCTTCCCAGCCCTCCTTATATATATTTTAAAGATAGAATTTATACTTCCGTACAGATGTTCAGTCCATATTGTGTTTAGTGTGGTTATTTATTTTATTTCTTGTTTCATTCATTTATTTAGAATTTATTTTATTGACTCTGATGACACTTATACCATTTAATACATTGTTTACATCCTATCACATAACATCCAGATGTTAGATGTGTTCTCCATTATGCCTGGCAGCGCCAGGATCTGAACTTAGTGCCTAGCAGGCCCAATTCATGATTGGGTGAGTTTGAGCACGGCAGCCTCTAGCCAATGAAGATGTCAGGTGGTTCCCAGGTTCTGAGATCGACCTCCAGGGTTGGCCTAAACAGCGATACATGGAAGGCAGATGGAGGTATACAAATAAATATATATTGGTAAAGAGTTCCATAGCCATTTCTCTATGATAGAAGGACACCTAGTATGTTCCTACCAACTCAGGTATTTATTAAACCGCCATTGAATGATTATTATTCTTTTCACAACTAATAAACTATTAATTAAGATCAATCAGAATTCTAGGATTATTGCATCCAATTTTAGAGTAGACTGATGCTTAAACTACTTTTTCAATCGGTATTCCTATGCATAGGTATGAGTCTCATGTGATCTCCTGCTATTGGTGTCAGGACTGGGATTTGAACCCAGGGCCTATGTTGACAGGTTAGCCTATGGCCTCATTGATAGCCCACCAGCCACCAGCAATAGCAGGTCAGGTCCACTTTGCAGCTTTGCCATTCAGACCCAGGATGGTCACTGAGCAAAGAAAAAAAATTGTAAAACCCCAGCTCTCTGCCCCTCACCACTTTTTGTGCTGTCCAAATTTGTTTTCTTCCTGAAAGTCCTCTTGGCCCAGGATCTCATGATTGGCTATGGGTCCAATGAGTGCACTCTAGCCAAGCGAGATCCAAGCTGAAGCAGAGTTTCCACGACCTGAGTTCAAGCCCCATGCTTAACCAAAAAAAAGAAAAAAAGAACATATAAAAATTAACTATTTAACTAAATTAAAAAAAAATGAAGCTCTCTGGTTTGGAATTTTTGCCAGTTTTCTTTCATAGCATGGGATTTGAACTCAGGGTCTTGGTAAATCTGTAGCAATATGAGGGAAAAGTTGCCATTAATTGAGTTCAAACCCCATGCCAACCTAAAATGAAAAACTAAGTCACTGACCTAGGCAGGGGGAGGTAGTTGTGGAGATGGAAGGGAAGGGATGGTAGGGGAAAAACACAGGAGGAGTAAACAATGCACAATAGGAAATGTACTCATTACCTTGCTCCTGGAACTGTAACCCTTCTGTAGAACATTTTTACAATAAAAAATGTACAAAAAAAGAGAAACAATGTAGTTCTCAGAGAAGCACTTTGCAGGTAAGGGAAGGATGTTTGAATAGCTGTACAAAACTCTACACTGCTTTTTTTAATGTTCAGTATGGAACTGAATAAACATAACTGCTTCCATTTAAAAAATTAAGTCACTCTCTTGGAACTGGGGCCAGTGTTTTTGCCATTGCTAGTTTTTGAGCTCACAGTCCAGATAACTCTATTGTACCATGGGTGAATGCGAAACTCATTGTTCTTGAGGAAAAGAAATTCAGGATAGAGTTCCCAGGGCCTGAATGAAGGCCTTGCAATGGAAGAAATATTTCTATAAATGTGTAATATATGACATATACTTATATATGCATGTTCATTTCATATTATGATTTTTATTATTGATTTTGTATTTTATTTTTCTTTAATTCATTTATTGATTATTGTATTTAGTATTGTTATACAAATATTTTATTTTGCACATCTATTATAAAATTATACACAATAATTTAGGACATTGACTCATTTTAATTAACATTTTATTAAGTGTTGAAACATGATACATAATTAAATGGAAGCATTTGTCACAGTCTTCACATGTTTAGAATCTCTCCCAAGTATGAGCTTTGAGTTCAAGCCCCAAGACTGACCAAAAATTTGAGCCTGGTGAGACATATTCTTCTGGGACTCAGAGGAGGGCCGAGGTTATAGGTAAGAGGTAGGGTAGAGGGCAGGTGCTGGTGGCTCACCCCTGTAATCTACTCAGGAGGATGAGATCTGAGAATCCCAATTGCAAGCAGGAAAGTCAATATGAGACACTTTTCTCCAATTAAACACCCAAAGAGCCTGAAGTAGAGCTGTGGTTGTGGTTCAAGTAGTAGAGTGCTAGCCTGGAGCACAAAACCTCAGGGATAGGATAACATCTAGGCCTGAATTCAAACCCCAGGACTGGCACACACACACATACACACACACACACACACACACACACACACACACACACACGCACACACACACACACGTACACGCACACACACACACACACACACACACACACTAATATAGAGCATTTGCCAGTTAGCCTGCACAAGTTCCATCTCTAGCAAATCAACATTAAAAAAAAATAAAGATGAAGAAGGGAAGGAAAGATTTGCTCCAGGAAGTGATCTAGCCAGTGCCAAAATTCCACAGTAGTTGTAATATGTGGGTACAAGACAGAGCGCCTCAGGCAGAAGGTATAGCATGGGCAAAGGTCCTGAGGTGTGCTGCAGAGCAGGTGGTGTGAGTGGTATGAAGGTTCTATGCCTTCAGAAAAGGCAGGCAGGAAATTCAAGGCTGGGTCAACGTTGACTTGAATCACAGGGCAGAGGGAGGGGTCCCAGAATGGCGCCAAAGGGGAAGCTTAGCTTGGCATTTCGCCAGGGACCAAAAGCCATTTCCTGTGGCTGGAAACCTGTTTTCACAGCTCCTGACCCTCAGGTCTCCTTTGCATGGAGGAGTCAGGGTAAACACAGGGAAGAACTCTTGCTTTAGAAAAGCTTATAGCCCAATACCACCAGGGGCTCAACCCCTGTAAATCCTAGCTACTCAGGAGACTGAAATATAGATCGAGGGTCAAGCCAGCTCAGTAGAGGAAAGTTAATGAGACTCTTCTTGCCTATTAACTACCAAAATCCAGAAATGGAGCTGTGGCTCAAGTGGTAAAGTGGTAACCTTGAAGGAAAAATTTAGAGACCAGAGCCCAGACCCTGAGCTCAAGCCCCAATACTAGCACAAGAAAATTAAAGAAATGATTTCAGGAGCTCCTAGTCCACTGTGGTGTAAGTCCAGATCATTCAGGCACAGGTGGCTCAAGCCTGTCCTCCTATCTTCTCAGGAGGCTGAGATGTGAGGATCACGTTTCAAAGCCAGCCCAGGAAGGAAAGTCTGGGACACTCTGATCTCCAAGGTACCTACAGAAAACTGAATGTTGCTCTATGGCTCATGTGGTATGGTGAAATGTTGCGGGACAGGGCCCAGGCCCAGAGTTCAAGCCCCATGAACAACACCTGTCCTGCTTGGACCTTACTCTGTAGCTCTAGGCAGAGTTTTTCCAGTGGGCCCCTGGGAATCCCCTAATGTCTAGGTGTCCTACAAGTCTTGGTAGCAGCCTGTTTGGAGGACATTGCCTACAGAGCAGGCCACAGTACCAGAGAAGTATCGAGCCTTGGGGCATGAAGATCATCATAATGGCATCTATCATGGGTGCAATGTGGATCCGAGCAATAAATAAGTCTTAGACCACGGTTCTGGGCCAGGAGAGGCAGGAGCTGTAAGATGTCACACCAGATAATGCCCAGTCACAGGAGTATCACAAGAGTGCAAATTTGTCAGTCAGACCTTGGGCAGCTGTTGAGTTGGGCTCATGAAAGTTTTGTAGGCTCAGGAATCCACAGCCAACTGGCTGCTGCTTGTAGCAGTCACTGTCCCAGGAGTCCGAGGTCTCAGTGCCCTGCTTTCCTCACCAGTGTTTGGGGAAGGGGGGCAGATGAAAGTCTGCAATCATGGCCGACTACCAAGGAGCAACCCTAGTGTCCTTCCCTTGATACTGCAGCCCCATGTTGAGATCAAGGTGCAGGTTCCATGGAACTTACTGCCATGGCCCAAACCCCTCAGCCCAAGAAGGACTTAGGGAGAAACCACTTGATCTGGCTTGACAGTTTACTTTGACTATGACTCAGGACTGCCCCCATTTCTAGCTCAGCTCATCCAGGTCAAAACTAATGCCCCAGAACATTGAGGAACTGGCTATACCAGTCTCTCATCCTCCAGGTCCCTGGCACTGGAATCTAAAGTATATGCCTTTGTATTCTGGGCATCCAGAATTGTCTAGAAGGACCTGAGAGGCCCAGCTGGGCCAGAAGATAGTTTTGCCTACGTTAAGGTACATTGACATTTCCTAGATATCGAACAATACATCCATGCCACCTTGGCCTCACCTCTCATGCAGCCCCAGATTATCCTTGTTTAGAGAGCCTTCAGTCAGCTATCAAGGTCAAGCTGGCCAGAGCCACTTCCTCCACACCACTACTAGCCTGCTGGGAGTGGGACATGAAGCCAGGGGTCCAGCTGAGAAAAGGACAGGACACAGCATGAGTGACCCTGCCCCCCCAGAGGCAAGAGAGAACATATGCTAGCCGGCACTGAAGACCCAGAATCCCCTGGATGAGGACAAAGATATGGACAGCCGGACTTGGGTTCCAAGGAAAAGCTGGAATATGCATTCAGGTCTCTGGCAATTTAGGACTCATTGTAGACCATGACTAAATACAGGGTTGCTATTGAGGAAGGGCACCATCCAAGGTCAGGAAGAGGCAGACAAGCATCCAGGAAGTGTGGAGAGAATGATGAGGGAAAAATACACACACACACACACACACACACACACACACACACACACACAAACACACACACACGGGTAGCCCAAGGCCTCAACAGTCCCTGAGCAACTGAACATCCCAATCTCTGAGAAGATGGCACTACCATCCTCAGACCAAATGTTGACAAAACTCAGAGCCTCTCATACATCTGGAATGGCTCATAAAAAAGCATGGCATTTCGTACTGTTCACACCACTATGAAGAAAACTCAGCCACATTATTTTGATTGTCGGTCATGGGGTTTGAACTTTGGGCCTGCGTGCCATCCCTCAGCTCTTCAGCTGAAGGTGTGCACCCTACCACTGGAGCAACAGCACCACTTCCAGTTCTCTGGTGCTTCACTTGAGATAAAGTCACACAGACTTTCCTACCCAAGCTGGCTTTGAACTGTGATCCTCAGATCTCAGCCTCCTGAGTAGCTAGGATGACAGTTGTGAGATACTGGCAGTTCCCGGTTTCAGCCACCTTCTTACAACCAGGGGAAATCCAACTTGTCAGGCCATAAAGCACATGCAACCCTTCACTTTCAGACTTTGACACCAGTATCCAAAGCCATTCTTCCTTGGTTGTAGAGAATATAATTGACACTACCCTCCAAACCTGCCCAAACCCTGCCTATGATTGGCCACAACCTCTGGAGTTCTTGGTAAGACATGCCCAGCCTGCTTTAACTTCACACTTGGGCAAACTTGGGAAGTTCTTAAAAATGGCTGTACACTGAGGCCAGAACCTGGTGTCCCAACCACAGAAACCCCACTCCTTCACCATCTCTGCCAAGCAAGGGGTGTCTTTCTTTCTTGTTTTTTTGGACGAGGGGCTTGAACTCAGGGCTTGGGTACTGTCCCTGATGATGAACTTTGCTCAAGGCCAGTGCTCTTCCACTTGCACCATGGCACCACATCCAGTTGGAGATTAGAAATGAGACTCTCATTGGACTTTCCACCCTGTGCAAGGATACAAGACCTTCTGGATCTCAGCTTCCTGAGTAGCCAGGATGAGCCATCAGCGCATGGCCTATGGTGTCTTATTCTTTACAATTTCCAACTAGTCCTCCTCTAGACACTACCACCTAGACCCTCCTCTACCTCCCTCAGGGACAGCAAAGGGAGGCTCAGAATCAGGGTAGGGCCAGGGGCATTAAAGAGTCCCCTTCAAATCACTTCTCTTTTCTAAGCTCCCATCCACTTCCTCGGGATGGCCTGGTTGTCTGGGGCATATCAGACCCACTAGGACTTCTTAGGCCTGCCCTGTAACCCCCCTCCACACACAACCGGTACCTGAGAATTTCTGGGGCCAGTTGCTCCATGTCCCAATGGAAGCTTTTGGGAGGTTTGCTGATAACCGTGTCTAGGGGTGCCCAGGGCAGAAGGAGTGTCCAGATGCCCTCTGTCATAGAAGGAGACACGAAGCATGGATGGATTTACTAAGTGCTAGAGGGCACACCATCCATCTGTCACCCAGGTCTCTTGGAGTGAAGTTTTACGTTGACAGTGCTAGGGCTCGAAATCGGGGTACAGGCGCTGTCCCTGAGCTTCTTTTGCTTGATGTGAGCACTCTTCCACCTGAGCCACAGTACCACTTCTGGCTTTTTCTGTGTATGTGGGACCTAGGAATCGAACCCAGGGTTTCCTGTGTGCTAGGTGAGCCCACTACTGCTAAGATAAAATCCCAACATTGGATAGCTGTTCTGTGACCCCTTGGGCCTCTTTCAGGACAGTCTTGCACATATTTACCGAGTATCTAACCAGCAGCCTTGGCTGGAAAAGAACACGGTCTGCTATGTTGTCCATGATCTATGGCACCTTTTCTCTCTGTGCTTCCTGTCACATCCTCCTTGTTAAGCAAGACACCCTTTCAAGTGCTGCCTCTAAGAAGCCCGCTCCAATCACCCTGGTAGAGGGGGATCTTCTTGGCTCTGCAGGCTGCTAGCGTTGTCATGCTCTGCCTCAAGCTGGTGTGGTTGAGTGCGTGCAAAGGTGAAGGCCTGGCTTTCACCACCTAATTTCTGAAGACTCTGATACACTACCCAGGACCAGTGCAGTATCACACTCTGCGAGAAGGCACTTGAGGCCCAGGCAGTCTGGGGGCAACAAATGGGGCCATTTCTTGTGTGGGTTTGAACTGAGGATCTGGGAGCTGTCTCTCTGCGTTTTCATGCTCAAGGCTGCTACTCTACCACTTGAGCCAAAACTCCACGTTTGGATTTTTGGTGGTTCCATGCACAGAAGAGTATTATCGGCTTTCCAGCTTATGGCTGGCTTCGATCTTTGATCTTCAGATCTCTGCCTACCGAGGAGCCAGAATGTCAAGTGTGAGCCTGAGCCAGAGAGGGTCCAGAACCTTTCCCTTAAGCTTCTGTTTATCTTGTATCAACTAGCAAGCCCTACTTAACATAGTCATTTATAGGGGATGAATTTCCTCTCCTAGGCCAGTTAACCCAAGGAGATAAAGTATCTTTGGAAAAGGCTAGTCAGAGTTGGCCTAGGTGAGTGTGTGTGTGTGTGTGTGTGTGTGTGTGTGTGTGTGTGTGTGTGTGTGTGTGTGTATGAGTTTCAGGGATACCTACTCCACTCTCTCTAGTGCTTCTTTCACCCAGTGGTGAGTATATCCAGCATCCCCACCCCAAGAAAATCGGGCAGGGGAGGGTACTTAAGGTCATATCAAGTGGGATAATCTGAATTCTATCCTGCAACTGAATCCAGGAGAAATAATAGACAGAAGGAGATGTTTAGAGGAAAATCAAGGGACGCCACTTACCTTTGGCTACAAGTACCGGAGAGAAGAATGAATCCATCTTTTTTGGTAGTAAGATAACATGTGCCCACTATTCATTTATTTTATATTTTGTGAGTCCCAGGTCTTGGATTCAGGGACTGGGTGTTATCCCTGAGCTTCTTTTACTTAAAGCTGAGCCTCTATCACTTGTGCCACAGCACCACAACTGGCTTTTTTCGGGGGGGGGGAGGAGGTAGTTTATGGGAGATAAGAATCTCACAGACTCTCCTGCCTAGGCTGGCTCTGAGTCACGACCATCAGAACTCAGCCTCCCGAATAGCCAGGATGACAGGCAAGAGCCACTGGCACCTGACCGCCACCATCCATTTATAGTCCCCTAGGGCCAGTGCTGGGCTACCTTCACTGCATTCTCCTTTTTGTGATTGGGAAGCAGACATGGTCGGTTTGATACTTCAATAGCCTACCTACCTTTGAGCATTGTTCCGGCTCAGTCTGATGCTGGCTTCCTCATCCACAGCAATGACTTCGTGCTGTCACAGAACAAATGTCCCCCAGGAAGTGTCGGATCTGTGGTCTTTCCTCTGCACACTTTCCCCTATCCCCGAAACGACACACTGCAGCAATGTAAGGTAGACATAGAGTGAATTCAGTTTCTTATAATCAGGGTCTGGCCAGATAAGTGGCAGTGAGGATCAGAGGCTCGGGATAGTGCTGTGCAGTTGGACAATGCGATGTCTCCTCATCCACTTTCCTTTAAGTGATTTAGCAGAGGGTAGTGGGGAAGGACTCACCAGACAGACTGACAATGAGTAACCATCACGGTCTACCCCAGGCACAGAGGGGCTTACCTAAGGAAGCTAATTCCACAGTCCAAGCCAAAATGATCCTGACCCACAGCCTACCTCCAGAATGAGAGGGTCACCTAGGGTCCCAGCCATATGGGGATGCTGAGCCAAAACCTCCAGCACACATTCAACATGTTACTGGGAGAGAGACAGAGAGACAGAGAGAGAGAGAGAGAGAGAGAGAGAGAAAGGGAAAGAGAGAGAGAGAGAATTATACTTAAGCCAGATGCCAGTGGCACAGGCCTACAATGGTAACTGCACAGGAGGCTGAGATATGAGGATCATGGTTCATAGCCAGCCCAGGCAGGAACGTCTGTAAGACGCTTATCTCCCAGAAGTGGTGTTGTAGCTCAAGTGGTAGAGCCCTAAACCTGATCTGAGCAGCTTGGGGACAGTGTGCAGGCCCAGAGTTCAAAACTCACGAACGACAATAAGTGGAATTCCCACCACAAGAAATGGACTGAATAGCACCCATTGTACTAGGGAGCATGGCAGACAAGTCAGGCGGAGCTTCCTGTCATCTGGGGGTCATGAGTAGGTCACCCAGCTTTTCTGTGCTTTTTCCCCAGCTGCAAAGCTGAATAGTGAATGATCCCCTTCCTCATGGGGATAGGGTAAGGATGAAAGAGAGCCATGTTTTGTTTCCTAATCCCATACCTGTGGCATGATAAATAACAGGCCCCTTCTTAGTCCTTTCCAGGTATCTTCCTCTTATATGCTCACAGAATTGCCAAGAAACTTATATGATGACCGTTCCCTCTATGCCTGGCCCTGCCACAGATTTCCCCTTGTATTGATCCCTTGTTTCCTCACAACTGTCCTGTGAGAAGACTGAGGACCAATGGTTCGAGGCCGAACCCAGAGCTTCAACTCTGGTCAAGAATCGGCTGCTGTGGACTGAGTTTAGGACAACCATCTAAACCGATGACTGAGCATGGTGCTACATATCTACCATCCCAAATACAGAGGACCAGGAATGGTGGCGCATGCCTGTCACAAGAGGACCATGATCCAGCCAAGCCTGAGCATAAATGGAGTCTCCATCTCAGAAATGCCCAAGACAGAAAGGCTTGGCTCCCATGGAAGAAGACCTGACTGGAAAGCCTAAGCTCTTGAGTACAAACCCTAATATACCAAAAAGTAGCTGAGGCCCGGTGCCAGAGTCTCATGCCTATAACCCTACCTACTCAAGAGGCTGAGGTCTGAAGAACACAGGTCAAGATTTAAAGTAGGTTTGGCCTTGCCCATCAGACGTCATGATGAGATGACCCAGAGGCTGACCCATGCCAATAAGGTCCATACTAACAGGGCTCACAGCCTTACTAAGTGCTGACCATGCTCTCTGTCCTCCTGGGGAGTCAACCCCTATGGGCCCCACCCCCTGGTCCTCCCGTGCTCCCTCTGCCACCAACCAGGTCCAAGGGAGTAGACAGTTCCAGGTCACAAAATCCCTTGCTCTTATAATTTATAGGTGCTGAGTCCCCTTCAAATGTCTCACCCTTCCAGTCCCCTAGAACTCAGCCACAAAGCTCATGCACCCCCCAAAGACAGTGATAAGAAGTTACCAAAGGCTCCAGCACTCCTTGTTTCAACCAATATCTACACACACACACACACACACACACACACACACACACACACACACACACACACACACACACACACAGAGCCATAACGGGTGGCTCCTTTCTGTCATCCTAGTTACTCAGGAGGCTGAGGTTTGAGGATCACTGTTCAAAGCCATCCACACAGGAAAGTTTGAGGCTCCTATCTACACTGAACCACCAAATAGCCACAGGTGGACCTGTGGCTCAAGTGTCAGACCTCTAGCTTTGAGCAAGATATCTCAGGGACAGCAACTAGGCCATGAGTTCAAGGCCCAGGTCTTCTATCTCCGAACACACCCAGACACAGACACAGACAGTCAGACAGACAGACAGACAGACAGAGAGACAGACAGACAGACACACACACACACACACACACACACACACACACACACACACAGGATAGCCCAAGGATTCAGAACAGAGACATGAACTCCCTCAATTAGCATCAGATCTCAACCACTAGAAGGTGGCAGTACCGACATCAGACCCACTGTAGACAAATCATTGAGCCTCACATATATCTGGAATGTCTCATACACCAGCATGGGATTTCCTATCATACACACTGCTATGTGGAAAACTTAGTCACCTCTTTTTTTGTTGTTGGTGCAGGGGTTTGAATTCTGGGCCAAGGTGCTGTCCCTCAGCAATTCAGCTGAAGATGAGCATCCTCCCAGTTGAGCCAAAGCAACAATACCTGTTCTCGAGTGGTCTATCATCAATTTTCACAGACTATTCTGCCCAAGCTGACTTGTAACCACGGTCCTCACATCTCAGTCTTCTGAGTAGCTAGGATGAGAATTGTGAGCCACCGGTGGCTTCCAGCTTCAGCCACCTTCATATAAACAGAGGAAACCCATCTCGTCAGGCCACAAACTTTTTGCAACCCTTCACTTCAGATTTTGATACCCAGCATCCAAATCTATCCTTCAATGGAGGAAATAAAGACACAACAATCTCACACCTGCACCCCTTTGCCCACTCCCTGCCTGTCACAGGACATGTCCTCTTGAAGCTGTGACTTTAAACTGGGGCAAACTTGGGGAGTTCTTAAAAATGTCTGTACAGCAAGGCCAGCACTTGGTCTCCCAAACACAGCACCCTCCCCACACCCCCACACCTCCACCATCATTTGCAGGCAAAGATGTCTTAATTTCTTTCTTTTTTATGTTGTGGGGCTTGAATTCTGGGCCTGGGTGCTGTCCCTGAGCTCTTTAGCTTAACACAAGCATTCAATTGCTTGAGCCACAGCACCACTTCTGGTTTTCTGGAAATTCCTTTTAGGTAAGACTCTTAGGGTCTTTCCTGACCAGGCTGGCTTTGACTCGTGATCCTCAGATCTCAGCTCCTGAGTACCTAGGATAACAGCCATGAGCCACTGGCACGGAGCCAAAAAAATTTTTCCATTCCTGTCATCCTTTCCCCTCAGGAGACTGAAATCTGAGGACTGCAGTTGGATGCCACTTAGCAGCAAAGCCCGTGAGAACTCTTTATCTAATTAAACACCCAAAAAAGCTGGAAGTGGAGCTGTGATTCAAATGGTAGAGTGTTATCTTGGAGCATAAAAGACAAGATCCACACCCTAGTTTCAAGCTTTTTCTAGCGTGGACCCACCCAAGAAAGGGAAGCAAGTGGGTACACGGGAGCTCAACGCCAACACATAATACTCAAAACTCCCAGAACAGACCCCATCCAGCTCTGATTCCCTAGATATTATGTCCTACATCATGGCAGTCTTAGATAGGACTGACCATGCACCAATTTGGGACATTCAATTACAATCTCATACTGAAGATCCCATGACCTTATCAAAGAATCAGGATCTCTCACTGTCCTGCCTAAACACTGGGCAGTGAGGTAAGGTCTAGTTATCCAACCATATGATATGGGAACCAAAGGGATTCCTGGTCAAGGGATGGAGACTGGGGGGATGTAGGTCCTCTTGGGGAGGTGAAAAGGGCTGCTCTATCCCAGAAATGTTCCTACGTTGTGAGTTTTATCAAAGAAACAACCTTGCTCAAAGCCCAGTCACTCTGGTTTTCCCACCAGCCTCTACCCAGCTGTGCCCCACCTTCAGCCTGCCCTCTCTGAATCCCAGATCTGCCATCTAGACTAAAGACTGAGCCAGCCAAGAGACCCATTTCCTGCCCTAATTCCAAGGCTGTCCTGTGGCAGTGGCATGCTTACCTCAGTCTTTGGAGAAGGAAAGAACACCGGGGGTGGTATCATCAGATTGAGCCCTGGAATGTCCTAGTCCCTAAGGATATACTTCACAGGCATCCTGCAGTGAACGGCAGCCAGGTTGTCAATGATGAACCCAAGGTGCCAGGACTTTTAATAGCAGTGTGGCTGGATCAAAGTCTGGTAGTCTTTGTTGTCAGGCGAGGTCATGGCTCCAATGTCCTTACACACCTGACCTTTCTCCCTCTTCAAATTCCTACTTATGCTTTGCCCCCCCCCACCTTGAAACTCTCTCACTCCAATACCTCCCTAGATCTTGGAAACTTTCTTCTGATCTTACCAGATGAGACTGGGGTTAATTGAAACCTGGTGACCCACCCTGAGCCCTAGGTTCTACTCAAGGCTAGTTCCCTATATAGTCGGTGATCACACAGCTCCTGGCTGTCATGAAGTTGCTGAGGGGTCAGTGGCTTGGTCCTACATACTGACTTTAGGCTCTGAAACTGTCTCCACATAGATTGTGAATAGTTGGCTCCCTTGATCCATGGACTCCAAACCAAGGCTTGCATGTTCCCCTTCTTCCTTCTTTTCCTCGTTTTCTCCCTCTGTCCTTCCCTCTTCTCTCTCTTCACTTTCTTTGTGTCAGTCCTGGGCCTTGTACTCAGAGCCTAGGTGCTGTCCCTAAGCCTTTTTACTCAAGGCTAGCAGTCTATGGTTTGAATCACACATCCACTTCTGGTGTTTTGTTTTTGGTAGTTAATTGAAGACAAGAGTCTTACAGGCTTTCCTGCCTGGGCCAAAAGCCTCAATCCTCTGATCTCAGCCTCCTAAATAGCTAGGATGACACGCTTGAAGCACTGGAATCCAAATCAATCCAAAGTTTCTTCATGGGCTCTGGAACCAGTCCTGGAACTTTTCATTGTCTATGACCACCCAGAGTCTGTTGCACACTGTAATGGTTTGTTGGATAAATAAATGAGCATCTCTCTATGACAACACTACAGATAAGTCCCATCTAATTCAGGTAAGAATCCTCTGTGGGGGAGGGGGGACGAATCCTGATGAAGCTCTCCCACAGTTCTCCCTCCTCCCTCTTACCCCGTCCTGGTGCCACCACACTGAATGGTTTTTGGCTCTGAGGGTGTGAGCCACTATGTACTCACTACATTCCAGGGCCTCTGGAATGACTATCATCTCAAAGATCTCTGTCCAGCAGCTGACCAGCACTGTGGCACTCAATTCCCCACATAGGTATGAATGAGGTTGCTGTGAGCTGAATGCCTGGCTCAAGGGGCCTCCTGTTCTCCCCTGGGGCCAGTCAGTATCGTCCACCACATCTGGCCCCTAAGTTTCATGCTGCCGAGGAAGGATCCTTGAGGCAGCCTGGGTTCTCTGAATCTCCCAGAGTCCAGTACAGGTGCTGGGAATCATCTATGCTCATAGCTGACAGGCTGAGCATGGTGAGGTCACAGGCTCTGCCCCCCTCAATGTCCGCAAGTGGGGTGGTCACTCTAGAGAGATTCAACAGCTGCCAGAGAAAGGCAGTCAAGGCACAACGTTCAAAGCAGGAAACAATCTGGGTTGGGAACTCTGCCTGTGTGGCTTTGAACATCATTGTTTGATGGCTGAAATCATCCATCTAATTTGATCCATAATCCCAGGCATTAGTCGAACTTGCCAGCTTAAATTAAAAAAAACCTGGAAAATGTGGTATTTAATTTGTCCCAATCAAACTTAAAGGGTTCCAAAGTCAGTGGTCCCCTTTTCCTTCAGACAACCTATAGCAGGTTACAGAAACTAGCATTCAGCGAGACCTAGCTAACTGCCACTTCCTGATACCGAGCGGGCTCCAGCAGGGGGAATGGATTTGCCAACTACTGCCCAGCTAGAAACAGCCCAGGAGGGACACAGATTGGATTCTGCAGGATTCCAGGGAGGATTGACACTGGGCACTGCCCCAGGAGGGTATCCTCACCACCAGTGGGGGCCCTCATCCCTGTGCCCGGATGCCCACAGAGACTGTTAATGCCCTAAATATGGTTCTCCTCTCATCCACTCTCATGGTGAACCATCTGCCATGTCACATTGTACGCCCGTCCCCAAAACCTCATAGCTTCACAGCCCCTGCCCTATCCTTTCCCTCATCTCATTCCCTAATTATGTTGAGCAGACACATTCCACACTCTTGAATTATCTCCAACTAAACACATAAGAGTAGAGTGTCTGGCTGGAAGAATGTGGCTGTGATCTCATTTGCCTCACCAAACTTCTGGCTGGGGATAGAAGGACAGACATCCACTCCAGTCCAGGGTTCACACTGTTCTTCTAAGGGTGGCCCACTCAGGCCCAGCAGCTACTGTGGGCTACAGGAAAGGGGGAAGAGAGAGGTGGAAAGGGGAGGAAAGTAATGTTTACTGAAATCTTCCATAAAGGAGCCATAAAACTGTGAAGGAGAAAACAAAAATTGTGGCTGGGCTTGTATTTGGTATTGATGAAGAAAGAACAACAACAAATACACACAGAGAGAGAAAGAAAATGCTTTTGCTGTTTTAAACATGGTGACTTAAATATATTTTCATTTCCTTGCTCTCCCAACACACACACAGACACACACACACATTCACACACAGACACACACACACAAACACACAGACACACACACACACACACACACATACCTCTCCAGAATGGTGAAAGTTGACTCTTCCATGCAGCACCTGCAATTTGCCAACTAATCACTCACCTGAGGACGGTCAGGCTGTACAAGGAGAAAGATTCTCTCTCTCTCTCTCTCTCTCTCTCTCTCTCTCTCTCTCTCTCTCTCTCTCTCTCTCTCTCACACACACACACACACACACACAGACTCAGAGTAGTACCTCTCCTAAGTTTGTTGATTCCTCATCTGGGACAATGTATTAGCTGGAGCATGCGGGTTCCCATTCTCTGTTCCCTTGTCAGAACCAAGGGCTCCCACCCAAGGGGAGCACCACTCTAATGGCACAGCACAACCCCTCCTCTCCCCTTCTCCAGGGCCAGACTTTTCTCCTTGGGAACAATCAGCCTTAACTCCCCATTCACCAAAACCCTAGGCCAGGACGCTGGGTGAAGGAATCCCCAGACAGGTGGCTCCTCAGAGCCAGGACTGAAACAAGCAGTGGGTCATGGGGTCCCAAAGGGGAGTGTGTAACCCAGGGTGGGGGCGGTGTTGAGGAAATGGATGGGGTCCTAAAGGCTACATACATGGACAGACTCCTACTTCCAGCCTAGATGCTTCTGGTCAACTGGGCAAATTCTTGTGGAGGACAAAGAGACCAGATGGACAGGGAGCACCATCAGACGCTGGCAGAGATGGGAAATGTGATCACCCTGTGAGTACTGTTGACAGCTGGGGTGGGGGATAGACCAGGTATATGTGTGTCTGAGGGCCTGTATTCCACCCATATATTCACCTACTATCTGACCCTCAGTGCCCTCACCTCCCTAGTGGGCTTTTCTGGGACCCCCCTCAGATGAAAGGATGACTGAGCACAGAGGACAAGGGCTCACACAGCAAGGGAGGCCTATCTTCTGCATCCAACACCCCCTACTCCCAGAAAAAAAGAAAAAGACCCAATAAGGCAGGTTCAAAGGTGCTGTTCCCCACCTCTGCCTAAAGCCACCAGGTTCCCACCAGGGAGAGGAAGGGTGCAGATGTGGGAATGTGTTGCTCCCACTACTCCAGCCAGGGGCTCAGTGGTGACCCCTTCTCACCCATTCCTGCATCTCCCCATTTCCAGGGATACTGGCCACTAGGGATGGGTGTGAGTTCCTAGAGTCAACACCCAATCCCCCACCCCCCCTACTCCTGGGGCGCATTTGTGGCAGAGTCAAGGCTGGCCTGCCTGGTGCTGAGGAGGCATGGTTGGGACACAAGAGGGGAGGCGGGATTTGCAGGGTGGCAGAAGTAGTGGTAGGGGGAGGTGGCAAGGTGCTGACCTGTGGGTGGCCACTCACTTGTGCTGCTGGGAGAATCTGTAGGCTGTGGTTCTGTGTGCAGCTTGCAGCGATGGAAGTGGCATGGTGGACGCTTGGCCCCAGAGCAGAGGACCAGGGGTCTGTACCGGGTCCGGGCCTTAAACCAGTTGAGGGCGCACCATCACTGGATGACACCAAGAGGTGCCACAGGTCTGAGCCAGAGGCGATGCAATGCTGCAGGGAGCGCAGGAGATGGGGCAGGGGCAGGGGCTGGTGGATGGCTGGGCTGAGCATGCCCCTTCTTCAGCTGAGCTCCCAGCCAGGGGCCTAAGACTTAGGGCATAGCTAGCCTTTGAGCCTCCCTGGGGTGGTGCGAGGAATGTGCCTGATGTGCTGGCTTTGTGTGCTCTGTGCTCCTGGCCCAGACCCATGCTCCTACAGCAGCTCTGTGCTCCTGGCCCAGACCCATGCTCCTACAGCAGCAGAGGCATTGAGGCTGCCACCCCTGATGCATGTGCCTGCTCTTATCTCTGCAAGTGCTCCATCCCCTGTGTGCCACTGGTTTCAGCAGATATGTGCCCCCTCAGCCATGCCCTGTCCTCCCTGGGTCACGCCTCTTCCCCCCTCAGCCATGCCTCCATCCCTGGTTTTGTGCTGTCCTGACTCTGCCCTAAGGCTATCAGGCTATGGCAGAAGAAGCCTCACCTCAGGTCAGGGCTTCCCCCCAACCCCAGCAGCTGTCCAGGGGGTGAATCGAATCTCCCCTCAGCCCAACCGCTGGGGGACTCTTCTCCATCCACCCCATACACCAAACAGGTACACGGTGTCCCTCCATGTGTGTGTGTGTGTGTGTGTGTGTGTGTGTGTGTGTGTGTGTGTGATTGTTGGGATACCTACCTCTCAAGGACTCAGAACAATTTTAAAAAATAGCACAAAGAACCCTGTGTAATGCACTCAGCACAATGAGCCTTTTGAAGGACTCAGCACATAGCAACCTTTGGGATCCTCATAGTAATCTAATGACAAATAAGATAAGACATGCCATTTTGACATCACTAAACTTACATATCATAGTATTATGACATCATATGTCATAGTGACATTATAGACATATTGTGAATGCCTATTCTGTGATTTCATTCTATTTCAAGTGAGCGATATTGGTCGATATCAGAAATCCATTATGACCTCAAAGCCATTGTGACATGAAAATCCCTTTGTGACATCACAGTGCCATTGTGATAGTAACCTGTTGTGACATCACAAACTGGTCCTGTCCATTGTGACCTCATCACCAATGTGACATCACAAAGCCATTGTGATATCACGTTGCTGTTATGACATTACAATCACCTAGAGACCTCCCAAACCCATTATGACATCTTTAGCACCTTTGAAAAAACACTTGGTCTTTGTGACATGACAGTCCCTTTGTGTATCCATATCCTTAATGTGAAATGTCAATTGAGATCATATATGCCAAAGAAATATCACAAAGTATTTACAATATAATCATCGATGTGACAGCACATTGTCATTATGACAACATCAGCTCATTGTGACATCACAAATCTGTAATGACATCATACCACTATGACATCACATTGTCATTGTGACATCATATATACATTATGAATGCCTATTATGTGATTTCATTATATTTCAAATGTGGCATGTGGGTTTATATCAAAAACACATTTTGACTTCATAACCATTGTGACATCACAATCCCTTTGTGATGTACCATTGAAATTGTGATATCTAAACAACTTTGACAACTCAAACATGTCCTCTCCTCAAAAGTTTTGTGACATGTTGCCACTGTGTTTTGTTAGGCCCATTGAAAGATCAATCTATTTTTGACCTCATATTATTTCAGGAATGTCATGAAATATTAGAAATATACTTTGACATCATGAGCATAGTGATATCACACTACTAGATGTAATGACCATTGTGTCATATTGTCACATCACAAATCTGTTCTGGCGTCATCACATTTGTGCCAACAAATACTTTAGAATCCTCACAAGCCTGTTCTAAATTTATATACTTATTGTGAATTAATGAAAATTGAAGTCTGGAATGCCATTGTCACATCACCAATCTACTGCGACATCACAAAACAATTTTGAACTCATCACTATTGTGGTATCACCAATTAATTAGAATTTGACATCATATAGCAATTGTGATATTACTGTACCATCATGCTTTCACAATCCTATTAGGACCTAATCACATCTTAGAAAATGCATGGCCTTTGGGACATCAAGCTCCTTCTGTGAACTTGTATCATTGTGAACTTGTAGCAATTGAAATTTGAAATAATATGTGATATTACAAAATAGTTTTGACATCATTAACCCATTTTTATATCATTAAACCTTTGACAACCAAAACCTGTTAGGAACTTTAGCACTTTTGACAAAAAAACATGGCATTTGTGTCATCACAGTTAATTTGTGTATGTCATGGTGACTTCATTCTCATGTGCTCACTGTAAACTAATAGCAATTAAGATCTGACATACCATTGTGACATACAAACCATTTGTGATATCATCACCAGTTTGATATCAATCATTATGACACAATCAGCACATTGTGACATCAACAAGCTACAGTGACCACATAGAATGACATTGCATTGCCGTTTTGCTGTCTTAGACATATTGTGAGTGTATATCCTGTGATTTCATTTTGTTTAAAATGTGGCATATCAGTTGATATCAGAAACACATTGTGATCTCATAACCATTGTAACATTATAAACCCTGTGTGACATCATAACTGGTGTAACATCACATTGTTGTTATGACATCTTTTGCTTATGGTGACATCACAAAATGGCAATGACATTATAACATTTGCCATTATGTCATTGTGATATCATAGTCACATTATGAATGCCTAATCTGTGATTTCATTGTATTTGAAATGTGGCATGTGGGTTGATAACAGAAACTCATTGTGATGTCACAACCATTGTCACATCAAAATCCCTTGTGATATCAATTTGGCAATGTGAAATCACAATGGCAACGTGATGGAACTAAGGCATTGTGATATCAAAATAATCATGAACACACAGTGGGTTTCTGATATCAACCAACATGCCACATTAGAAATAGAATCAATAACATAATAGGCAAACACAACATGTCTATGACATCAGAATAACAATGTGATGTTGAATTGCTATGATGCCATTGTAATTTTACATGTCAAAATGAGCTGCTGGTGTCATAATGGCAACATGATGTCACAATTATCATGTCAGAAAGCGTTTGTTATGTTTCCTTGGTATGTCTGATGTCAGTTGTCATTAGTTCCCCATGAGGTTATGGATCCAAAAAAGGTTCGGTGATGTTACAGAGGCCATGTGTGTTTTCAAAGGTGGTTATAAGTAATAATAGTTTTGTAATGGCACAATATAATCCATAATGTCACAATGGAAATGAGATGTCCCATTGGGTTTTTGATGTCAAAGTGGTGATGAGGTCACAATGGCTTTGTGATATCACAGGTTCTTTATAATATCAGAATGATATATCCAATTTCAGTTACCCATAATTCAATATGAGGATACCAGTTGATAGAAGAAGCTTCATAGTGTGAGGTCATACTATGTGAAAACCCAACGGGACAGTGATTTCACAATGACAATGTGATGTTTCAACATCATAATAATGGCTTGATGTCACAACTGGTGATGCCATACTGATGTGGAGGTCATAACTTAGTCATAACTTGTGTGATATGCTGCCATTAAGATATTTTAGGCTTTTAGTAAGCTTATAATCAGTTTTGAAACTCATAATAATTCAGGTATGACATATGATATCAGAAATTGACTCTGACATCATGAACACTGTGACATCATGAACATTGTAACAGCAAATTGATAGATATCAAGACCATGGTGGCACATTATGAACTCACAAATCTGTTAACTTCATATTTGTGAAACACATGACTTTAGAGACAACACAGTCCCTTTGTGAACTCATATCTTCATTGTGAATTAATGACATTTGAGATCTAGCATGCTATTGTGACATTTCCAACCAATTGTGACAGCACAAACCTATTATACTAGAAACACATTGTGATCTAATAGCCATTGTGATAGCACAATTCCTTTGTGACCCCACATTTCCATATTGATAACACTAACCCACTGTGAAATTGCAATGCTTTCAAACCCAATCCAGGTATGAAATGTGATACTAGAATCCAATGTGACATCTAGATTATGGTGACATCACACTGATAGATGTTATGAGCATTTTGTCACATTCTGGCAACACACACCTGTTAGGACTTCATCACTTTTGTGAAAATGCATGCCTTTGGAGACATCAGAGTACCTTTGTGAGCTCATGTACTCATTGTGAGTTAATGACAATAGAGATCACATGTGTCATTTTGATATCACCAACCCATTGTGACATCACACACTTCTTGTGAACCCATCAGTGTGGCATCACAAATTGTAATATCAAAATATTATTAAGTCATCATATTGCAACATCACATTGCCATTGTGATATCACTGTACCATTGTGTTTTCAAAAACCTAGTATGTCTTCATAGCATTTTAGAAAATTCATGGCCTTTTATACTTGTCTTTTTCTGTGAACTCATACCTTATTGTGAAATTGTAGCAACTGAAATTGGACATGTGATTATGAGATGTGACTTCACAAAACTATTTGATTTCATCACCAATGTGTCATCACAAAAGCATTGTGAGCTTTCATTGCCATTTGGACTCACTATCAAATTGTGACAACGCAAACCTATTAGGACCTCTTAGCACCTTTGAAAAAACACATGACCTTTGTGACAACACAGTCCCTTTGTGGAACTATGCCCTCATTATGAACTGACAATTGATATCAGACATGCCAATTTAACATAATGAACCCTTTGTGACATCACCACAGTGACATAACATTGTCATTATGACAGCATCAACTACTTTTGACATGACAAAACTACAATGACAAGACACCATTATGTGATCCCATTGTGATTGTGATGTTATAAAAAGATTGTGAATGCCTAATTTTAATTTTTTTTTGTCAGTCGTGGGGCTTGAACTCTGGGCTTGGGTACTGTCCCTGCTCTTCAGCTCTAGGCAAGCTATCGCTTGAGCCACAGAGCCACTTCTGATTTTCTAATGGTTTTTTTTATTGGGAATAAGATTCTCATGGACTTTCCAGCCTGAGTTGGCTTTGAACCACGATCCTCAGATCTCAGCCTCTGGTGTAGCTAGGATTACAGGCATGAGCCACCGCCACGTGGCTTTTTCATTCTGTTTCAAAGTTAACATGTGTGTTAGTATCAGAAACACATTGTGACCTCATAACCATTGTAACACCTTAAATCACCAATGACATCAAATTGTCATTATGACATCATCAGCTCATTGTGATGTAACCAAACGACAATCGCATCATAGCATTATAAATCACAGTGACATTGTGACTTAACAGTGTGAAGGCCTATTCTGTGAATTCAATCTATTTCAGAAGCCCATTTTGACCATATAACCATTGTCATATCACAATCCTTTGTGACTTCACATTGCTATTGTCATATCATTAACATGCTGTGCCATCACAAACAAGTCCTGTCCTTATAAGTTTTGTGACATACTGCTATTGCCATATATTAGGCCTTTTGTGAGCTGATAATATGTTTTCAATCTCATATTTCTGGTGTGACATGTGATATCAGAAATCCCCTGTGACATCAAACTGCCAGATTTCATGACCATTGTGTCACATTTTGACCTCACAAGACTGTTAGAACGGCATCACATTTGTAACAAAACATGCCTTTGTAGACATTACAGTCCCTTTTTGAACTGATATATTCATTGCCAATTAATGACAGTTGAGATCTCCCATGCCACTCTGACATCGTGAACCCATTGTGACATCACAAACTTATTGTGACCTCATCATGAGAATGGCATCAACAACTAATTGTTGTATCAAATCATAATTTTTCATAATATTGTAGTATTACTCTTGTGATATCACTCTCCCATTGTGTTTTTACAAACCTGTTATTGCCTCATCAGATCTTAGAAAATTCATGGACTTTGAGACTTCAAGCTCTTTCTGTGAACTCATGTACATATGACCTCTAAGGAAAGGAGACAAATCATAGAGTCACATTTAATATAATAAACCATTTTTCACTAGAAAGGGGATTGTGATTACCTTATTCTGGACTGGATACCCAGGTTCAAGAGCAGCCTTGACCACCAAACCTCAGACCTCCAAGGGGCAGCCTTGCCCTTTCTTAATTGTTCTGCAAACAACCAATCACAAAATTATGATCTCCAAAGCTCCAAAACTCAATGGGCAAGGCTTTTTTTCTTTTCCATTCTTCCCTCCTCTACAGACATGTCATTCCTTCCTGGTCTTTCCCTTTTTCCCTTCCACCACTTCCTTCTTCTCTTCAGGCCTCTCCACTCTCCACAGGCCTGCCCTACTCTGACCCAGTGACCACTTGCCAACCTTCTGCTCTCCCTCAGCTTCCTCTCTTCTCAGGCTTTTCCGTTCCTGCTGTCTCACCACTTTCTTCCATCCGGGTAACTCCCATTTTTATCTCCATTACAATGCTCTGAAAATGCAACTTATATATAGGTTGTATCCCTCCTCCTTCCAACGGATCTCCTGCCTAACAGTTTTCAACCATCACTTCCAAAACTGCCCAATGCTCAATCACTTCTTGACAGCTCACCGTGTGAGGCTTGACACCTCCACCTTTAGCGGCATTCCCCACAATCTCCGTTGGGCCAAGCCAAGAATTTACAATGAATATCGGCTCCCACAGATAATTCTGGCCCCACTGGTTATTATAGTATCCTCATAGTGACTTAGAAGAAATTGAAATTGTATATGTCATTGTTATATTACAAACTTGATGAGACATCCTTAACTCTTTGTGACCTCATCACCTCGGAGGCATCACAAACTCATGGTGTTATCACATTCCCATTGTATCAACATGATCACATTGTGAATTCCCAAAACTATTATGACCTCAGAAGCTTTGAAAGAAAGCATGGCCTTTGTGACATGACAGGCCTTTTGTGTACTCATATCCTCATGTTGAGCTAATGACAATTGAGATCAGGCATGCCATTTTAACATAGCAAAACCTTTGTGACATCATCACCAGTGTAACATCACATTGTCTTTATGATAACATCAGCCCAACATGACATCATAAAACAACAATGACATCAAATCACATGTAATTGTGATGTCACAGATACATTGGAATGCCTATTCTGTGATTTCATTCTATTTCAAATGTTGCAGGTGGGTTGATATCAGAAAAACATTGTGGCCACATAATCATTATAATATCACAATACCTTGATGACACCATATTACCATTATGATATCACTAACCCACTGTGACATCACAAAACAGTCTTATCCTCATAATTTTTTGACATTCTGCCAGTGTGATCTCTTTGGCCTCTCTGAGTACATAAATTGTTTAACTCATAATTTTTAAGTCATGACATGTGATATCAAAAAACACTGTGATATCATGACCACTGTGACATCACACTGCCAGATGTCATGACCACTGAGTCACATGAGGACATCGCAAACATGTTAAGACTCATTACACTTGTGCCAACATAGGCCTTTGGATACATCATTATCCCTTGTGAACTTATATAGTCATTGTCAATTAGAGATCTGGCATGAGATTGTGACATCACCAATCCATTGTGAAATCACAAACTTAAGTGACCTCATCACCTGTAGGGCATCACCATTTGTGACTTCAAAACAATACTATCTCATGTAATGGTAGCATCACATTGCCAATGGGATATCTCTGTCTCATTGTATTTTCTTTTTTTAATACCAAAATTAAGTATGATGTAATTTTATTTATTTTTATTGTGTATTGTGAACATATTGTACAGAAGGGTTACAATTACATGGGCAAAATAATGAGTACATACCTTATCAAGCATTGTAGCCTCCTCCTTTGTTTACCCTTCACATCCCTTCCCAGCCTTCCCCTGCCCTCCCCAATGCTCCCCCCCCACCAAACTTGTAAAGTTCATTTTCGACATGACAACTTGTAATTCTCATTGTTGCAATGGGTCCACCTGTATCCTAATTTAAACGACCTGTTTTTCCCCTTCCCCTCCACAAATTTTACTGACATCAAATACAGTGAAAGTAGGGTTATACTGTGGGGGAGGGACATACAAAGCAACAAAGAAATAATCTTATAAATGCGTTAGAAAGACATGCATAAGAGAAAAAACATTAAAATACATACCTGAGGGTTCATTTTCCTAACATCACATTATCTGACCTTTCTGCTTGACTCATACATATACTAGATATTGCAAATAAGGGATACCATGGGACCTATGTTTCTTTGGGCTTGGCTTACTTCAATTAATATATTTTTTTCCAAGTCTTTCCATTTCTTAACAAATGGGGCAATGTCATTCTTTCTGATGGAGGCATAGAATTCCATTGTGTATCTATACCACCTTTTCTTGATTCATTCATCTACTGAGGGGCATCTGGTTGGTTCCATATCTTAGCTATAGTAAATAATGCTGCAATAAATATAGTTGTGCTGGTAGCTTTAGTGTGCTCTTGTTTGTAAACATTTGGGTAAATGCCCAAAACTGGGATTGCTGGATCATAGGGGAGCTCAATGTGAAGGCTTTTGAGGAACTTCCATACTACTTTCCAAAGTGGTTGAACAAGTTTACACTCACACCAACAATGCAGTAAGGTTCCCTTCTGTCCACATCCCCTCCAGCATCTGTTGTTATTAGAGTTCTTGATTTTTGCCATTCTAACTGGGGTGAGGTGGTATCTCAATGTTGTTTTGATTTGCATTTCTTTTATGGCTAGGGAGGTTGAGCATTTCTTCATGTGTCTATTAGCCATCCTTCTATCTTCTTCAGAGAAGTTTCTCTTTAAGTCGTTAGCCCACTTATTTATAGGGCAGTTGTTTTTTTGAGGATTTTTGGTGGAGAGATTTAATTTTTTGAGTTCCAAGTATATTTTAGATATGAGAACCTTGTCCGTTGTATGGCTCGTGAAGATCTTCCAATCCGTGGGCTTTCTATTGATCTTGCTAGCTGTGTCCTTTGCCATGCAGAAGCTGTGCAACTTCATGCAATACCATTTGCCCAACCTTTCCTTGATTTATTGTGTTTCCGAGTCTCTATTAAGAAAATTTCAGCCTGCACCAAGGAGACCTAGCGTTTATCCTATTCCATCCTGTAATGTTTTCAGAGTGTCTGCTTTGTCTCCGAGGTCTTTGATCCATTTGTGGTTGATTCTGGTGCAGGGTGATATATAAGGATCTAGCTTTAGTTTTCTACAAGTAGTGAATTTTGCCTGCACCATTTACTGATAAGTCTGTCTTTCTTCCATTCTATTTTTTTAGCTCCCTTATCGGAGATTAGATGGCTATAGGTCTGTAGGTTCATTTCTGGGTTTTCAATTCTATTCCATTGGTCCTGAGGTCTGTTCTTGTGCCAGTACCAAGCTGTTTTGATTACTATGGCTTTATAGTAGAGTTTGAAATTTGATATGGATGTTCCTCCAGCAATGTTCTTTCCGTTGAGGAGCGTTTTTGCTATTCTGGGTCTTTTATTGTTCCATATGAGTATTTTGATTGCCTCCTCTATTTCCTTGAAGAATGGGGTTGGAATTTTGATAGGTATCACATTGAATTTGTAGATAGCCTTGGAAGTACTGCCATTTTCACAATGTTAATCTTTCCAATCCAGGAGCATGGGAGTTTTTCCCATTTTCTAATTCTGTTTTGATTTCCTTTTTCAAGTTTTTAAAGTTTTCATCATAGAGGTCCTTCAATTCTTTGGTTAAGTTAATTCCTAGGTAATTTTTTTGTGGGGCTATTACAAATATAGTTAATTTCCTAATTTCAGCCACACTTTTTTCATTGTTGGCATACAGAAAAGCCATTGATTTTGGGGGGTTAATTTTATACCCTGCTACTTTGCCAAAGTTTTGAATCAGCTTGAGTAATTTGGGAGTGGAGTCTATGGAATTCTTTAAATACATATCATGTCATCTGCAAAGAGGGAGAGTTTTATTTCTTCTTTCCCTATTTGGATCCCCTTTTTGTTTGCATCTTGTCTTTTTGCTGTAGCTAGGCATTCTAATAATAGATTGAAGAGAAGTGTAGAGAGTGGACATCGTTGTCTTGTTCCTGAGTTAAGAGGAAATGGCTTTAGTTTTTCACAATTTAGTATAATGCTGGCTGTAGGCTTGTCATATACAGCCTTTATTGTATTGAGGAATGTTCCATGGATTCCTAATTTTTCCAAAACCTTCATCATAAAGGGGTGTTGGATCTTGTCGAATGCTTTTTCTGCATCTATTTCTGTCTCATTGCATTTTCACCAGCTTATTATATACTCATATTTTACAAAATTCATGGCCTTACTGTCTTCTAGCTCCTTACGTGAACTCCTATCTTCATTGTGATCTAGTAGAATGAAATTGGACATGTAATGGTGATATTACACATTCGTTTTGACATCCCTATCCAAGTGTGACCTTATCACCACTTGACATCACAAACCCATTATGACATCATATTGCCACATTGATATCATCATAACCTTGTGACATCCCAAACCTGTTGTGACTGCTTAGCACCTTTGAAAAAGCACATGGTGTTTGTGATATTATGGTCCCTTTGGGTTATCATGTCGTCATTGTGAACAAAGACAATTGACATCAGACATGCCAGTGTACCATTACAAACGCGTTGTGACATCATCTCCAGAGTGAGATCACATTGTTGTTATAATACCATCAGCCCATTGTTACATCCCAAAACGACAATGACATCATGGCATTATGACATCAAATTTTCATTGTGAGGTCCTAGAGACAATGCAATTGCCTATTCTGTGATTTCATTCTATCACAAATGGGGCATATAGGTTGATTTCAGAAACCCATTGTGACCACATCATCATTGTGACATTACAATCCTTTTGTGACCTCATATTGACATTGTGATATCATTAATGCAATGTAACTCACAAACCTGTCTTGTCCTCATAAATTTTGTAACAAATGACTACCTTGGCCTGGGCTGGATGCTGAGAGCTAAATTCAGTCTCAACCATGAACCCTCCAAAGAGCAGTTCAGCCACTTGTTAACTGGTCTGCAAACAACCAACCCCCAAAATAATGATCTCCAATGCTCCACACTTCAAAGGACAAGGCTTTTTCCTTTCTCTTCATTATCCTTCTCTACAGATCTGTCCTACCTTTCAGTTCTTTTTCTTTTCCTTCCACCATTCAATTCTTCTCTTCAGGCTGCTCTGCTCTTGACAGGCCTGCTCTGCCTTGTCCAGGTGGCCAGTTGCCGTCCTTCACCTCCTGCTCTCTATCAATTTCCTCTCCTCCCAGGTCTTTGCCCTCCAGCAGTCTCATCACTTCTTTCCATCCAGGCCTTTAACCTTTTCTCTCCCCTTCTCTTGCTCTGAATATGCAGCTTATATAAAGGCTGTACCCTTCCCCAACTACAATATGTTTTTTGCCTTCCAGTTTTCAATTATCACTTACCAAATGTCCATTCCCAATCACTTCTTGGCAGCTCACCATGTGGGGCTTGACATCCTATCTCCTTCAGCAGCATGCCCTGCCCCCTCCAGTGTCATGCACCCCTCTCTCCATTGGTCCAGACTAGGGTGCCATGATGACTATCTGTTCCCGTGGATTATAGGGGCACTTCTGGTTATTACTGTGTCCTTATGGTGAACTAGTAGCAATTGAAATTGGACAAATAATTGTGATATTACAAACTGTTGGCATAACTAACCCATTGTGACCTCATCACCACTGTGACATCACAAGCCCATTGTGACTTCACATTGTTGTTTTGATACCAGGATCACATTGTGACATTCCAAATCTATTATAACCTCTTATAACATTTGAAAAATACATAGCTTTGTGATATCAGAGTCTCATTGTGTACCCAAAGCCCCACTGTGAAATACTGACAATTGAGAATCAGACATGACATTTTGGCATCCAAAACAATTTGTGAGATCATCATAATTGTGACATCACATTATCATTTTTATACCATCTTCTCATTGTGCAATCACAAAACTAAAATGATATGATAGAATTAAAACTTTACATTGTCATGGTGACATCAAAGATACATTATGAATGCCTTTTCTGTGATTTCATTCTATTTCAAATGTGGCATGTACATTGATATCATAAACAAATCAGGAACTCATAACCATTGTCATATCACAATCCCTTTGTATATCATGTTTCCATTGTGATATTACTAACCCGCCATGATATCACAAACCTATCCTCTCATCATAACTTTTGTGACATGCTGCAATTCTGATACCTTAGGCCTTTTTGTCCTCAGAATCTGTTGTTGACCTCATTAGATTTCACAGATGATATTTTATATCACAATTCCCAGTGACATCATGACCATGGTGGCATCACACTGCCAGATGTAATATCCATTGTGTCAAATTCTGACATCACAAACCTTTTAGGATTTCAGTATATGTGTGACAACACATACTTTTGGAGAAACCACAGTCCCTTTGTGAACTAATATACACATTGAAAGTTAAGAGAGTTGAGAATCATCATGTCATTGTGACATGCCCAACACAACAATATTTTGTGACCTCACCACAACTGTGGAATCATCAACTAATTGTGACAGCAAAACAATAATAATGAGTTGATATTGTCATGGTGATATTACTGTCCCATTGTATATTCACAAACCAAAATGACCTCCTAACATTTTTAAAAATTCATGTCCATTATGACTTCCAGCTCATTCTGTGATCTTGTATGCACATTGTGAAATAGTAACAATTGAAAATGGACTTGTGTTTGAGATATTACAAATCATTATAATATCAAAAGCCCATTGTGACTTCATCACAACTGTGTATCATAAAGCTATCATGACCCCAAGTAACTTTGTAAACACACATGGCATACGTGACATCATAGGCCCTTTGTGTACCCATATCCTCATTGTGAACACATGACTATTGAATTCATATATGCCATTGTAACATCACAGACCCCTTGTGATCCCATCGCCAGTGTGACAATACATATTCATTATTACACAATTACCTCCTTGCAACATTACCAATTTACAATGATCTCATAGCATTATGACATTATATTGTCATTATGATGTCATAGACACTTTGTAAATGCCTATTCTCTTATTTCATTCTATTTCATATGTGGCATGTGTGTTGATGTCAGAAATATATTGTGATCTCATAAATATACGGCATCACAATCACTTTGTGACATCACAGTGCCATGGTGATATCACTAACACACTGTGACATCCAAAACCTGCCCAGACCTCATAAGTCTTGTGATGTGCAGCAATTCGGATGTCTTAGGCCCTTTATGAGCTCATAATCTGTTTTCAACCTTATAATATTTCAGTTATGATATATGATATCAGAAATCCACTGTCACATCATGACCATTGTGACATCACACTGACAGACATCGTAAACATTGTGTCACAATGTGACATCACAATCCTCCTATGACTTCATAACATTTGTGAAAACACATGACTTTGGAGATACCACAGTCTGTTATGAACTCATATTCTCTGTGATTTTATAACAATTGAGATCCATTATGCCATTTGGATATCACTAACCATTGTTACATCATAGCCCCCTTACTGTATGGTATCAACAATTAATTGTGATATCAAAACCTTTTGTGATATCACAATGTGACATGATGATCATTGCATCTGTCAGTGTGATATCACAATAGTCATGATGTCAGAGTTGATTTCTGTTATCTCAAGTCATAAATGAGATATGAGGTTGAAAATTATGAGGGCAAAATGTCTAACATATCACAATGTCAGCATGTCACAAAAGTTAGGAGGACAGGAGAGGTTTTTGATTTCACATTGTGTTAGTGATATCACAATGGTACTGTGATGTCACAAAGTTAGCATGATGTCAAAATGGTTTGTATGCACAAAAATGCATTTCTGATATCAACTCTCATGCCACATTTGAAATACAATGAAATCACAGAATAGGCATTCCCAATGTGTCTGTGATTTCACAAGAATTGTTGTCATAATGCAATTCTGTCATTAAGTTTGGTGATGTCACAATGAGCTGATGCTCTCATAATGAAAATGTTATGTCACACTGTTAAGGATGTCACAAACAATTTTTGATTTTATAATGGCATGTCTGATCTCAACTGTCAGTTCACAACAAGGATATGTGTACACAAAGGGACAGTGATGTTGAAAATGGCATGTTATTTTTCCAAGGAGCTAAGAGGTCATAATAGATTTGAGATGTCAAAATGGAATCATGATGTCACAATGACAATGTTGTTACAAGGGGTTTGTTATGTCGTGGTAGTGATGATGTCAAAATGGGTTTGTGATGTCACAATGAGTTTGTAATACCACAATCAAATTTCCAATTTCAATTGCTACTTGTTCACAAGGAGGATACTGTAATAATCAGCAGGGCCCGATAATCTATAGGGTGTGATAATCAGCATGGGCCCATTTCCTGGCCAGCTGGAGAGGACAAAGAATGCCGCCAAAGAAGGTGAGGCATCCTGTGGGAGGGACTGGTGCATTAATCACCACGAATTGAGCTGTTAAGAAGTGATTGGCTGTGGGTAGTTTGAAAACAGGCAGTTGGAATGGAGAAGGGGTACAGACTTTATTTAGGCTGCTAGTTCAGAGCAATAGAAGGTGAGAGAAAAAGAAAAAGTCCTGGAAGGAAGGAAGTGGTGTGATAGCATAAGGGGAAAATCCTGGGTGGAGAGGAAGTTGAGGGAGGGCAGAAGGTGAAGGATGGTAACTGATGAGCCTTGCAAAGCAGTTCATGTCTGTGGAGAGTGGAGAGTCCTAAAGAGAAGAAAGAACTGGTAGAAGGGAAAAAGGAAAAGACCTCAAAAGAAGTATTGTCTGTAGCGAAGGAGAGACAAAGAGAAGGGGAAAAGAGGCTTTCTCTTTGATGTTTGGAGCTTTGGATATCATAATTTTGGGGGTTGGTGGTTTGGAGAACATTTATTATATAAAACGTGTCTTGATGGATTTTCTTGAACTACAGAGGTCCTTATTTTTGAAGACTATCGAGATAATCCATTTGGATTGCATCAGGCCTTGGCCCCACGGAAAAATACCCATAGGTGAGAGTGTCAGCCCTCAGGGTTGAGAGTCTACCTCGAGTGTTTGTCTCTGGAGGTCCAACATGGACAAAAGTCATTTATGTACCTCTAGAGGTGCATCTTCGCAAGCTTGCCAGCTTGTTTTGTACCCCTCTGGAAGTTATTTGTGGCTTCCTTGAGATGCCATCTAGAACCTACTTGAGAGATAATGTAGGGCTTCTGTGGGAAGCCATCTGGAACCTTATCAAGAGTACATCTGCGACTTACTTGAGAAGACCTCTGAGACCTACACTGGAGGTCATCTGGGTCCTTCTCCAGGGGCCATCTTGGATTATCTCCAGAGGTCACCTGGGGCTTCCCCAGGAGGCCACCTGAGACCTCTTCAAAAGTAGTCATTGGGGCTTTCTTAAGAGGCAATCTAGGACCACCTCCTGAGGTCATCTGGAGCCTCTTTGGGAGGTCACCTCAGGCTACCATGATGAGAAATCTATGACCATCTTTGGACATCATCTGGGACTTGCTTGAGAAGCTATATAAGACCTTCTCTGGAGATCATCTGTCGCTTTCTCAAGAGGGTTATCTGAAACTTTCTCTGGAGTTCATGTGGCCTCCTTGAGTGGCCATCTGGGAGCTACTTGAGAGGTAATCTCAGTCTCATTGAAAAGACATCTGGAAACTCCTTTGGAGGTCATCTGACACTTCCTTGGGAATCCATTTGGAACCTCCATGAGAGGTCATGTAGGGCCTCCTAGGTAGTATATATGTGACATCCTCCAGAGGTCATCTGTAGCCTCCTCAAGAGGCAATCTGGGACGTTCTCTCTGTCATCTGGGACCACCTGTAGAGGTCAACATTGAGAGGTATGGGACATGTGGGTTAAGTGTCTATGGATCTTGGTCTTTGTATGTATGCTGATAGTTCTATCTATGTCCTGTATGCACCTGTTTACTCATTTTCTCAGGATGGGAGAACAAGGCCTTAGGTTGTCATATCCAAAAAATATTCTTCCCCAGGTTTACAGAATCCCTCAGAGGAAGATGCACTGATGTACTCTCTCTCCTATTCTTTTTCATCAGCAACTTTAATGAGTCCTCCCATACTAAAAGTGGTTACTTGTACCAGACTGAGATGGTACGATGTGGTATGTTACCCTTATTACCCTTGAGACAGGAACATGGAGGAGATGGTGGGCAGGACCCCTTTCTAATATATGTTCCCTTTACAAGTAATGACCTGTGTAACTGGAAACAGAAAAATCCATCCTTTTCAGAAAAAAAAAAAAAGGGGGGCTCATTACCTCATTAGAGACAGTAATTTTCACACAAAAGCACATCTGGGATGACTGTCAGCAAATTTTACAGGTGTTTTTCACCTGGTAGAAAAGGGAGTGAATACTGTCGTTGACTTGATGGTGGTCCTTGAACCAGACAGTAGACCCACTATTGACCCAGACTATTTGGAACAAGTCTTTCTCCAGACTTACCCAAGCTGAGGCTTACAGCAGTCGAGATATGGAGGTGTTTACCAATTATTTCCAGGTTCAGCTAGCAGGGATACCGCAGTGGCTAGAAAGCCCAGTCTTCAATCTAAGGTGAGTGAGATGGTACTGTTCCCCAGTGAGTACCCTAATGCTTTTTCTGGAAATTCTGCCAGAAGCCTATAGAACCTATAGGCTATAGATCTTTAAATCCTGGAGAATCAAAGAGCCCTAAATATGGCCTTTGTTACTCAGTCAGCCACAGATATTAGAATAAAGCTTGAAAAGTTAGAAGGTTTTGAGGTAAAGTGGTTGCTCAGTTGGTGTTTGATAACAGAGACACCCTGAAAAAAAACGAGTCTAAAAAAAGAGTTTGAGTTTTGGTAGGAGCACCAGAATAGGGTTTAAGAAACCTTTGGCAAATACAGTACAGATCATTTGCAAATGGCAGTAGGGAACCTCTAGGACTAGATCAGTGAGCTTAATGCAAGCAAAATGGACATTAGAAAAAGGAATGTCCAAGGAGGACACATTCACCACCTGGAAAATGTAAATGACAGGTTAAGTAATCACATTAATTACAAGGAAAATGTGTTCATTGCTCTGGAGAAACATGCAAAGGATCTCTGAATTCCATTAAGAAATTATGGCTATGAAAATGGAGCTGGGGGGCTGGGAATGTGGCTCAGTGGTAGAGTGCTTGCTTTGCATGCATGAGGCCCTGGGTTTGATTCCTCAGCATCACATAAGCAAAAAGAAAAAAGCCAGAAGTGGCAATGTGGCTCAAGTGGTAGAGCACTACCCTTGAGCTCAAGAGCTGAGGGACAGTGTCCTGGACAGAGTTCAGGCCCCACGACCAGACCCAAAAGAAAAAGAAAAAAAAAAAAAGAAAAGAGCTGGACCTGATATAAGAATATATTAGGTTGAAGTACATGTCGATTATAAGCTTTGAAAAGTGTCACCAGAAATTCAAAGCAACAGAGAAAGTAGGAAAGAGTAGTTAGCAGAGAAGACGGGAAAGTGCTGTGTCATAGAAGAAGAGGCCAAGAAAAGAGAACAGGAAAATATCAGGCTCAAGAAAGAGATTGTTTCTCTTCAGAAAGAGTTAAAAGACCACTTGCTTTGATAGAGAATGCCATGGAAAGGGAAAGACCATTAGGAAGAAAAGCAGAAATGCTAAACAAACAGTTGAAAAATCTGTCACAAAAATACACTGAAGTGGAAAACTAGAAAGAGAAACTACTAGAGTAAAAGCCCCAAAAGACTGCTGAGATCTTCACCAAAAATGTAATGCAGAAGCATCGTGTCCCAGTGGAACAGGTGGAGGTGGGAAAAATACCTCTCAATGGCACCTTTGTGAACTTAAGGGAGGAGCTGAAGAGCAAGCAAAGGTGTTATGAGAAGGAGCAGCACTTGGCCAGTCAAGGGAACTCTCCGGTGACCCTGCCAAAACACATGTAGGTTAAGGAGAACATTGAGAAGGAGAGTGGGATCATGAAAGCAAGTTTAAGATAAAAGGAGGAGAATAAAATGGAAGAAGTCTCCAAGTTTCAGAGTACTTTACAGGAGTTAAAGAAACTAGAGACCCTAAGATACAGGGAAACATCTGAGCTGATGAGGTAGCCTGGGAGACCACTCTAAAACTAGTTGTTTCTCTAGAAATACTGGTCATCAATATTAAAGGAAGAAGCATAAACAGTGGTAATAAGTGTGCAAATGTTGATACTGAACTTGTGAAAAATGCATACAGGCTCAAGCTTTCTGTCAGTTTACATGTAGATATTTGCAGCCTGGTAAATTGCCCGAGGACACTGCCTAAAACTGCTCTGAAAACCGGTGGGGCCTCAGCCTGACAATACTTTGTAATGTGTGTAGGTAATTTCCAACAGGTAAATGCTGAAATGCTGGAACATATGAAAATAATTCATATTTGAGGAACCTCAGATGGTGAATTTGGGAAAGTGGACTCCACAGAGGTAAAGCCTGGAAAGTATGGCTATTGGTATCTGTTAGTAATAATGGACATTTTTTCAGGCTGAGCTGAGGCATGTAATAATATTTTGATTTGGCTTACCCTTAGCTGTGAGGTCCAAAAGATGGCCCAGCATTCATGGCCCAAGTTCTCAATTATTAACTAATGCCCTAGGAATAAATTGGAAGTTACAACTCATTTATAAGCCTCAGAGTTCAAGCATTAGAAAGAATGAAAATGACCTTAAAGGAAACTTTAACTAAATTAAATACAGGGACTGGCCATAGCTAGGTAAGCCTCCTCCACTTCACTCTCTTTCGAGCAAGATGTAGCCCTTATGTTAAAGGACTCAATCCCTTTGAAATACTTTAGTGTAGAACACCCCCTTGGCTTCCTAAAATTAGGAAGGCTATATTAACAGAAGTGTCTAACTTCAATCTGCAGGCTTTACAACATATTCTTTTATGTACCTTTCTTTTGGTAACCAAGGTCCACTGGCTGGCTAAGGAAAGCTCCACCTGAAGGGGAGGGACCAAGAAGGTGATGGAACAGCAGGGAAACACCACAGCTCTCTCCAACCAAATACAGAGTTTGTATTTCAATGCTCTGTTTCTCCAAGCGACCCACAAAAAAAGGCAATTACTCAGAGAGATAAAGGAAGTGCAAAAAGAAAAGGGAAAATCCTACACAGACAGTAAAGTTGGAAGACCCTTCCCTCACTCTTTGTTGATGATTGGGCTCCACGTTGCAGAGCTTAAGTGACAGAGTTTTGTGCCAAGTTGCTTAAGTGCCCCAGGTCTGGACCCTCTGAGGACCACACACCCACAAGCTTCCCAAGTCTCCCAGGAACTCCCAAGAGCTGGGCCAACCCAGAATATACAAACAGAAATCTCAGAAGGCAGAGCTGGAACAAAGACTCCCCTCAACCTCCCTGGAATAGCGCCTCTGCCTGGCTGGTACAAGTAGCCCAGCCCAGTCAGGAGCAGTAGCAGCTGTCAACAGTGGCAAAGGATCCTAAACTCTCAGGGTGGCACCTCTGTCCTGCTGGTGTAAATAGCCTTGCCTAACCTGAAACAGCAGCAGCAGCTGGCAGTGGTGGCAAACCACCCAGAATTGGGGCACAATGCCTCTTGGCACTTGCCCAGACCAGCCAGGGGTGGCAGCAGTGGCTGAGGTGGGGACAGCCGCAGTGAACAAGTCCAGACCCGTGGTGGTTTCTGCCTCTCCATACTGGCATGCATAAGCAGCTCATGGTGGCAAAAGTGGTGAACAACCCCAGACTTGAGGCAGGGTGTGGTGCTGAGCAACCCCAGAAAAGCCTCATGACCTTTCCTACCTGGGCTGGCTTTGAACCTAAATACACAGATCTTAGGCTCCTGAGTAGCTAGAATTACAGGTATTCACACCAGTAGGGTCTTCCTCTTGCAACCCCCCTAACTTTTTCTAAAATAGATCATTTCTTAGTTCATACATGGAATTTAAGCAAATACAAGAGGATCGACATAATACTCTGTATTCTATCTGAGCATAGTGTAATCTAACTCGTTCTCAAGAACAAGGCATAAATAGAAAAAAAACACATGGAAATTAAACAGCACTCTGTTGAACAATACATGGATCACAGAAGAAATTAAAGAAGAAATTTAAAAGTTCCTACAATTCAGTGAAAATGAAGAAACATCACAAAGAAACCAATGGGACAGATTCATTGCTCTCAGTGCACACATCAAGAAAACATAGAACAAGTAAATGATCTTATGATGCAACTAAAACTACTAGAGAAACAAGAAAAAATTGAACCTAAAGTTGCTAGAGAGAAAGAGAACCGAAATAATAGCTGAAATTAATGAGACAGACTATGAAAATTATAAATAAAATTAAATTTTAAAAGCTGTTTAAAAAATAGACACTAAAACTGAGGGACCACTGGCAAGAGTAACTAACAAAATAAGAGAGGAGACCCAAATCAATAATATCAGAGATACGACAGGAAAAATTACAGCAAACATCCAAGACATCAAAACAATCATAAAGAAATAATTCCAGACTCTACTCACAAAGGAAGGAAAACCTAGCAGAGATGGATGAATTTCTACAGATGTACAAATTGCTATCCCCCCCCTTTCCTTTTCAGCCATTCTTCTCTACCATGTATGGTGGGGGCAGCAGTTCGGTAAATAAACTTCTTTTCATGCCTGAATAGCGTGTGGTGTTCTCTTCATGGGCTACTTAATGAAATCTACCTATTTCATATACCTTAAAAATGGTGCCATGACTGGGATGAGGTTTTTGAGTTGGAAATGCTAGAATTTCCTAACCACCCCTTTTCTGCAAACCAAACTGCCTTGATAAACCATGTGAGACTTTTCAGCAATTGGTGAAAAGTCAATACCATTGCTGGCCTTCACATCCATGTGCACACCACTTCTCTACTCTGGTGAATGAAACTACTCTCCACGGCTCTCTGTTGCTCAATCTCTGCTCAGATGTGGCGCCATTCCACAGAGCTCCTATGGCCTTTATCAGAAAGGATGGTCATCTCTGAAGCGGAGAATGCATGGTTTGGGGGGCTTAGCCATTTCTCTCTATAGGGGTCTGGGGCAAGCCGGGACACCGCTTCTTCCTAGTCAGCTCTCCTTCACTCACCAAACTGACTCTCTAACACATTTAATGGGGTCCTGTGAGTCATTCCCGAGCTGTGAAACCCCGCTGACAAGCCTCCTGTGCTCCCTGGATAGCCATATAACCTATTATTTTTTGCTGTTCTCAGATTTAGACAATTAATGTCTCTGCAATGGTACATTGTGAGAAGTCTCTTTACCTTCGGGATCTCTTTGCTCTCTACTATTCATCCAGATCCAATGTGGCCACAATTTTCCAGCACCTGGCCACACCTCTTCCTGTCCTTGGCCTAGATAAGACTTGATCATAGGTGGGTCTACCCCCTTCCTTTTCAGTCATGCTTTTCCACCATGCATGGTGGGGGCAGCCTTTTGGTAAATAAACTTCTTTGCCTGCATGAAAAAAAAAGAAATACAAATTGCTCAAACAGAACCAAGAAGAAATACATCAATTACAAATGTCAATAACCTACAATGAGATAGAAGTAATAAGAAATCTTCCAACAGGAAAAGCCCAGGACCTGATGGATTCACTACAGAATTCTATAAGACCTTTAAAGAGGAACTAATACCCATACTCCTCAAGCTCTTCAGAGAAATAGAAACAGAGGAGGTAATCCCAAACTCATTCTATGAACCCAATATCACATTCATCCCCAAACCAGGCAAAGACCCAACAAAAAAAGAACTACACACCGATCTCTTTGATTAAGACAGATGCAAAGCTGCTCAATACAATTACAACAAACAGAATCCAGAAACATATCAAAAAATCATACATTATAACCAAGTAGGCTTCATCCCAGAGATACAGGGATGGTTTAACATATGTAAGTCAATAAATGTAATCCATCACATCAACAGTTCCAAGGTCAAGAACCACATGATTATCTCCATTGATTTGGAAAAGGATTTTGATAAAATTCATCACTCATTCATCTTAAAAGCTCTGGAAAAAATAGGAATAGAAGGAACATTTCATAAGACAATAAAAGCCTTACATAGTAGATCAAAAGCCAATATTATGCTTGATAGGGAACAACTACAACCAATTCCCCAAAAAACAGGAACAAGGCAAGGATGCCCACTCTCTACATTCCTCTTCAATATAGTTCTGGAATTTTTAGCCAGAGCAATAAGGCAAGAAAAATACATTGAAGGGATCCACATAGGAGAGGAAGAATATAAACTCTCTCTTTTTGCAGATGGCATTATTTTATAAATTAACGATCCCTAAAGCTCCATCACCAAACACTTAGAGCTTATAAACCAAATTGGCAAAGTAACAGGATACAAAATTAACCCACAAAAATCAGTCAGCTTTCTGTAAACCAAAAATGTACAAACAGAAATGGACATCAAGGAAACAACCTCATTCACAATAACCTCAAAAAAAAGTATTTAGGAAGTAACCTATTCAACGATGTAAAAGGTCTATTTCATGAAAACTATAAAAGCCTAAAAAAAGGAATCTTAGAGGATACCAGGAAATGGAGAGACTTCCCATGTTCCTGGATAGGCAGAATTAATATGGTGAAAATGGCCATACTGCCAAAAATAATAAACACATTCAATGCAATTCCCATTAAAATTCCAACCACTTACTTTACTGAAATAGAGAAAATAGTCCAAAATTTCATATGGAACAACAAAAGCCCTAACATAGACAAAAAATTTTAGGCAAAAGAAAGGATGCAGGAGGGATCATGATACAGGACTTCAAGCTCTACTATAGAGCCATAATAACAAAGACAACTTGGTACTGGCACAAAAAGAGATCCAAAAATCAGTGAGACAGGTTAGAGGACCCAGAAGTATAGCTGAACATGTACAGTCAGTTGATATTTGACAAAGGAGCCAAAGACATACGGTGGAAGAACCATAACATCTTCAACTACTGGTGCTGGGAAAACTGGCCACAAGTAGAAAACTAAAAGTGGACCCTCGCCTATCACCATACACTAACATCAACTCAAAATGGATTAAAGACCTTAACATCAAGCCTGAAACTCTGAAAATACTGCAGGACCGAGTATGAGAGAGACTTGGACTTATAGGCAAAAGCAGGAACTTCCAGAACAGATTCCCAGGGCCACAACAAATTGGAGAATTACTCGATAAATGGGACTACCTTAAAATAAAAAGTTTCTACACAGATAAAAAGTAGCAACTAACTAGAAAGAAAGCCAAATAATTGGGAAAAATATTTACCAGCAATATATCAGACAAGGGTCAAATATCCATTATATATGGTAAACTCAAGGAACTAACCCTTTACAAACCTAACAAACCAATTTTGAAATGGTCAAGGGAGCTAAAGAGAGACTTCTCAGAAGAAGAGGTAAAAACAGGAAAGAAACATTGAGGAAATGTTCATCATCCCTGGCCGTAAAGGAAATGCAAATAAAAAACAACTCTGAGATACCACCTTACCCCAGTCAGAATAGCCCACATCCTAAATTCAGCCAATGACAGATGCTGGAAGGGATGCAAAGAAAGAGATGCATTACTTCATTGCTATTGAGAATGTATACTAATACAACCACTTGGAAAGAAGTCTGGAGGTACCTCAGAAAGCTAAATATCGACCTGTCCTATGAACTCGCCATACCACTCCTAGGCATCTACTCAGAAAAACAGGAACCAGTATACAAAGACACACACACCTTTATGATTATTGCAGCACTGTTCACAATAGCTAAGATATGGAAACAACCCAGATGAGCCACTACTGATAAGTGGATCCAAAAATTGTGGTACCTATATACAATGGAATACTATGCAGCGATTATACACGATAAAATGATGGCATTTGTAAGGAAATGGATGGAACTAGAAAAAATTATTTGAGTGAGGTAAGCCAAGAACAAAGAGACAAATGGCACAGGGTCTACCTGATATGTGGATTCTAAAGCCAAAATGCAAGAAGGTATGACAAAGTAAACAGAACTAGAGAAAAAAAGGACAGCCACTCTTTTTGTTGTATCACCGTTAATGACTTCATGTTCTTGACTATGTAGATGGTAGAAATATGCACACAATGGAGGGAAGCCAGGAGGAGGAACAGAATAAGTGGGAAATGGAACAACATACAACAAAGGTGTCCATCAGCTGCACTGGACATAGAAGAAAAATAACTAAGTAACCCAAACACACTGATGGGAAGGGAGGAATGAGAGGGAAAGAGGGAATAGCTTACACTAAGCAAAAGGGAAAAAATGTAAACATCACCTGAGGTAGGAAAAATAATTTGGATTGTCAAAGCTCATAGAATTAACAAACTTTAGACCATGATAACGATACTTTGCCTTGTCAAGTTTAAAATGTGTTTGTGACTTTAACTAATTATCACAATTCCACAATGTTGTGAAATATATGTAATCACCTATCGCAATTTTTACAAAAAAGTGTGAGAAGGGAAGGGTTATGAGGGATGGGTGACAATGTTGTCAGACAGCTTGTATTCATGTACTGTTTTGTAGAATGGGAACTTCTTTCTACAACTACTTAAAAATAATAACAATACAAAGTATTTAAAAAATAAATAATCATGATGGCAACAGATAAGTTCAAATATAAAATAAGAAATTAAATCCAATTGGAAGGCAAATTTCTTTGGGGAGAGTGATGTAGTTTATTCTATAGCAAGTCTCCTTCAACAATAAATTCAAAAGCTAGACCTTAAGTAAGTGAAATAAACTAAGAAATGGAGATAAAAAAAAAAAAACTTCACCCACTCTTTCTTGCCGGGACAGCTGGTGTAAAAATTCATCATGCTCCTGAATTAGAACCAAAGTGACAAGGACCATATTTGGTGGTGCTGGAACCAATATACAGAGAAGGCTGCAAGATGAACTGTTCAGAGAAACTCAGATGATCCTTTAAGGATAAGACTTACTAAGTGTTAATTACTGCTAACTAGTGTGTTTCTATAATTTACTTGTTTTCTATTAAATTTACATTTTAAGCCTGTTCATTGGGTGGAGAGAAGGGAATTTTTAGGATTTGGTAAGAAGGAATCAAGGATTTGATTGGACATGAAAACCAGTGGGGGGTGTATAAAGCAGCGGGGCCCTAATAATCAGCAGGGCCCACTAATCAATGTGGCCCCATGTCCTGGCCCACTGGAGTGCATGGGACATACCACCAAAGGGCCAGGGTATGTTGTTGGAAGGGGTAGGATGTCATCCTCACTTGATTAGCTGTGAAGAAGTGATTGGGGAACGGGCAGTTTGTGAAGTGATGGTTGAAAACTGTTAGGCAGGAGACCCACTGGAGTGATGGAGGTGTTCAAACTATGTATACGCTGCATGGTCAGAGAAATGAAATTGGAGAAAATCAAGGGAAGGAAGTGGTGAGACAGCAGGAGGGGAAAGACTTGGGAGAAGAGGAATTTGAGGGAGAGTAGGAGGGAAAGTATGCCAATTGGCCACCAGGTCAGAGAGGTGTAGGCCTGTGGAGATAAAGGAAGTGATGGAAGGGACAAGGAAAATGAAGGAAAGTCTATAAAGAAGGAGGGAGTAAGGGAAATGGACAAAGCCTTACCTATTGAAGTTTGGAGCTTTGGAGATGATAATTTGGGGAGTTGGTGCTTTGTAGACCAATTAACTATGTGTGGCTGCCCACTCACTGGAGGTCTGAGATTTCGTGGTTGGTGCTGGCTTGTCACTGAGTGTACAGACCAGGACAAGTTAAATGCAGGCCCATTTTGAGTGTAAATAAAGTTATTTTCAATGTGCCTTATTGGATTGTCTTGTGTTTTATGCATCATAAGTATAATAGTTCACATTAGTAATCTCAAAGGCCACGAAATTTGTAAAATGTTATGAGGTCATAATTGGTTTTTCAAATCCGAATTGGACAGTGATGACAATATGGTGTCACAATATTAATTCATAATAATATTTTGATATAATAATTAGTTGGTGATTCCATAATGGTGATGAGGTCACAATAGGTTTATGATGTCCCAATTGGGTTGATGATGTCACAATGGCATGCTGGACTTCAATTTTCATTAACTCCCAATGAGAATATGATTTCAGAATGGGATTGTGAGATCTACACAGTCATGCATTGGCCCAAATGTGATGAACTCCCAACAGGTATGTGATATCACAATGTAACACATGCTCATGATATCTGACAATGATGACACAATTTTTATGATAGAGTGCGTTTCTAATATCACACATCATACCTGAAATATGAAGTCAAAAACATTATGAGATCACAAAGGCCTATGTATCACAAGGGTATCGTGTCAAAGTTATGAGGAAAGGACAGGTTAATGATGTCACACTGGTGATCCTGCCTCCAAGGGTTTGTAATATTACAATAGTATAAATGATCTTTTTAGACCACAATGATTATATGGGTAAACAAGTGAACTTTGATGTCGCAAAGGCCATATGCTTTTTCAAAAGAGCTAAGAGGTCATAACCGATTGAAATGTCACAATGTGATTGTGATGTCACAATGGCAATGCGGTGCTGCAATAGGTTTGTGATATCAGGTTGGTAATGAGGTCACCCATAGAATAGTGATGTCACTTCTAGTTTGTAATATTAAAATCACATGTCTGATTTCAATTGCTACTAGGTTACAATGAGGACAAGAGTTCAAGGAAGGAGCTAAAAGTCCTAAAACCCATGACTTTTCTAACATGAGATGTCATAATAGGTTTGTGAAAACAGAATGGCCCAGTGATATCACAATGTCAATGTGATGTCACAATATCATGTCATAATAATGTGTTAAGGGAGTTCAGAAGAAAATAGCTGAGGAGAGGTAGGATTTGAAACAAGTGCTCGCATAGAAAGCAGTTTTAGTGTTCCTGTGAACAGTCTTAGGCTATAGAATCATACCCAAGTGCGCCATCACAGTACAGGGAGTATGGCCAGAGAAGGAAAATCCAGGCAAGGAAAGAGATCTGAGCACTTGCCAGTAGCCGCAGCTGCAAGGGCAGTGGTGGCAGCGGTGGCGGCCATAGACACCATACCTACAACCTAGAGTCCAGGACAAAGGAGCCAGACACAGTAGACTGGTGGATTCTACTCAACACCAGCAAGAACTGAGAAGGAGCAAATATCTTCGTCCTGCAGATTTCAGACCAGAGTGGTTCCAGGAACCAAGATTCTGGTGTGAGTAGAACCCTGACTTCCTCACTCCTCAGGGAGCACAGGTGGAAAGGCCACCCCTCCCCTCACCACCACTGGAAGTCTCCATCTTTGATACTGACAAAGGCCCGGTTGAGCAGATAGCTCCGAGTCAGGCCTTGGAAAAAAAAACAAAAGAGTCATTTTGCAGGTCACAGGAACTAGAAGTGATCTTCCAGGCTCAGTTACACCCAGGGAAAAGTCACTCTGCCCAGGCAGAGTAAACTGTCCTCGGAGAAAAGACTTTCTTCACCGGGTAAACAGAGACAGAGGCTGCCCCATCCTACAGAAGCCTAAACAACAATTGAAATTCAGTAAACATAAACCCTGAGAATGGCTCTAAGCTGGGCTCTGTGAATGTCTCAGGTGCTAGCCCCTCAGGGAAAAGCTACTGTTCGCTGAAAGGCTTCAAGCCAACCCAGAACCTAGCCTCACCACAGCATCTCCAAACTAGAGGAAACCACCATCTCCCTCTTCTGTGATACTCAAAGATCTCCCTCCCACTGAACTAGCCTGGGAGGAGGATCACAAAATCCTGCTTTACACTGGGCATTTTCTGCCTGACCAAATTGACTTAAGAAACCAATCAAGCCATAGGAAAACCAAACATCACAAGCAGACCAGAGACTCCACCAAGACACTGGTTATAGACACAGGGGAGATACAGGCTCTTCCCATCCCCCCTCCAAAAAAAAAAACCCCAAAACAAAGAACTCTTTTTTGAACATATTTTTTAATTTTTCATTTTTTTAAAGTGTTTTCTGTTTATCTTTATTTTCTCATATTTTTATTTTTGGTGTGTGTGTGTGTGTGTGTGTGTGTGTGTGTGTTTGTTTAATCTCTGTGACCTTTTGGTCCTTTTTATTGGTTTCATTTTTTCTCTCTTTCTTTATTTTTTGCATGACTTAATTGCTGTTCTGCTCAACTCCAGATACATACCTGTTGTCAATTGTTTGACCTTCTCCCCCATTATGTACTTACTTAAGCCAGAAATTTATTACTCAGTTCACAACCTCTTAGGCTTAACTTCGTTAATAGCAGTATTATCTCTTTATACTTACATAATTTTCAAGTAACTAATTTAAAAAAATTTATTTTTTAGTTTTCACGTTTCCTTTCTATCCCTCCCTTCCTCTCATCTTATCCTTTTCTTCTCTCAATATCATTTCTTTAAACTTACATAATTTTTACGTGTTTCATTTCTTAAATTTAAATTTTTGTTTCTCCATTTTTTTCTTTTTTAAAAAAAATTCTCTCCTATGATTCTGTCCGGAATTGGTTATATTTACTCTCATTTTACCTCTCCACATCCCTCTAGTCCTATTTTGACCCACATTTCTCCCTGAAGCTAATAATTTCTGGTTTGCCAAATCCTTCTTCGTTGTTCTTAACCCATTAATCCATGGTTGTTTGATTTAGAATAGATTGTATCTGTTGAACTAGATTGTATCTGGAACCATTTTGGTTGTGCAACTGAAGGACTCTGGTGGATGCTTACCTTAAAATAGTGTTCTAGCACAAAATTGCTGTTACTTTCATACCAAATGGGCAGAACAAGCCAGAAAAACACAAGAAAAATGGCAAGTCCAGGTATCTGAACTCCCACTAATGATAATCAGGTGACTGAATAATTAATGATAATAATAATAAGAATAGTTAATGAGTAAAATAATAATTAATATTTCCCCAAAAGCTCTATAAACACTACTGGTAAACATGGTGAATGAAATGATTGAAAATTTGCAAAGGTCTCAGTGTGAGCGTGAAAGGGACCAAGAGGAGGCAATCCAAAGAGTTGTACAGGAATCTTGTGAGCATTAGGAAGCTACTTAAAAATTAATAAAGGAATTGCATAAGCAGGCTGAGAACAGTTATAGAGAATTACAGGAATTGCTTTAATGTGAGGAAACTAATCAAAGAGTAATACAGGAATTGCGAGAGTGTGATCATAATAGACAGATATAAATAGAGGCATTCAAAAAATTCATAAAGAAACAGCTGAAACAATTCAGGGAGACCACAAAGGGAATGCAGAATAGAGCCTGCCAAAAGGAATGGGAGTCCAAGGAAACCATAACCAATCAGCTAAGTGATCTGAGAATAAACACTGAACACAAAATTAAGTAACTAAAACTCATACAAGATCTAAACCAAAGCTCCAACAAGGAATTTGAAGCCATTAAAGCCGACCAACTAGAAGGAAAAGAAATTAAAAACAAATAGAAAGTCTTGACAGTAGGTTAGACCAGGCAGAAGATCAAATCTCGGGGATTGAAGACAGCCTAGATATTATAGAGAAGTAACATACAAATATCCAGTATAAATCCAAGAAATATGATCGAGCTATCCAATATTTGGAAGACACCATCAGAAGGCCTAATCTGAGGATAATGGGCATAGAGGAGCACCTAGAGACAGAAGTTAATGGTCTAGGAAATTTATTTAACAGAATCCTAGCAGAGAACTTCCCAAACATGCAAAAAGATAGGCCTATGGCCTAATCAGATACAAGAAGCTTTCAGAACCCCAAATAGACCAGAACAGCACAGGACATGTCACTGTCACATTATAATCCTCACAGGATCAACTCAGACCAAGGAAAGGATCCTTAAAGCTGTCAAGGAGAAAATACCAATCACCCATACAGGGAAACCAAGTAGAATACCATCAGATTGCTCAGCAAAGATGATTAAAGCAAGAAGAGCCTGGAGTAATATAGGCCATGCCCTAAAGACAAACCACAACAAAGAATAGTGTACCCAGCTAAACTCTCCTTCATAACTGAAGATCAAATAAAAATTGTCCATAGCAAAAAAAATTGAAACAATATATCTCCACAAAACCATCCCTACAAAGGTATTTAAAGATATCCTACAGATAGAAAACTAACAAGACAAAGGCCAAGAAATGGCATCTAAGGGAAAAGAATTAGAACTCCACATGAAAAGCGACCAAAGACAGTCCTCTAACACATGGAGGCTGAACAACACACTGTTGAATCACTAGTGGGTCATGGAAGAGATTAGAAAGGAAATGCAAATGTTCATGATATTCAACAAAAATGAACACACAAATTACCAGCTCTTCTCAGACACAACAAAAACAGTACTCTGAGGCAAGTTTATAGCTCTGAATTCCTACATCAACAAATTAGAGAAATCTGAAACCACAATTTAATAAGACATCTGAACCTCCTTCAAAAAGATCAGCAAAATAAACCCCAATGCAGTAGACAGAAAGAAATAATTAAAATTAAATTATAATTAAGTAAATTAGAATCCAAAAACACCCTAAAAAGAATAAAAAAACAAAGAGTTGGTTCTTTGAAAAAATTAACAAAATTAGGGCTGGGAAGGTGGCTCAGAAGTAGAGTGCTTTCCTTGCATGCATGATGCCCTTAGTTCAATTCCTCAGCACCACATAAGCAAAAAGAAAAAAGCCAGAAGTGGTGTGGTGGCTCAAGTGGTAGAGCACTAGCCTTGAGCTGAAGAGCTGAGGGACAGCGCCCAGGCCCAGAGTTCAGGCCCCACAACCGGACCACCCCCCCCAAAAAAATAACAAAATTGACAGACCCTTAGCAAATTTTATCAGAAAAAGAAGTGAACACACCCAAATAAACAAACTCAGGGACGAGAATGGGAACATCACCATCAGAACATTATAATGGAATACTTCTCAAAACTGTATGCTAATAAGTTTGAGACATGGCAGAAATGGACCTTTTCCTATCAAATATCGACATGTTGAAACTCAACCAAGAGTTAACAACTTAACATGCCCATATCAAGCATAGAAATAGAAACAGCAATAAGAGACTTCACATCTAAGAAAAGCCCAGGACCAGATGGATTTGCAGTGGAATTCTACAAGGCATTCAAAGCAGGGCTCACACCAAACCTCCTCCAATTATTCAATAAAATTGAACGAGTAAGTTCACTACCAAATTCATTCTATGATACCAACATAACCGTTATCCCAAACCAGGCAGGGACTCATCAAAGAAAGAGAACTATAGACCCATTCCTTTGATGAACATGGATGTTAAACACCTCTACAAAATTTTGGCCAATCAACTTCAACAATTCATCCAAAAAATCATACATACGATCAAACAGGATTTATTTCAGGGATACAAAGCTGGTTCAATATATGCAAATCAGTTAATATACTTCATCACATCAACAAGAGCATTGATGAGAACCACATGGATATATCAATAGTTGCAGAAAAAGCATTTCACAAGATCCAACACCCTTTATGATGAAGACTCTGGAAAAACTATGAACCCAGAGAATATACCTCAATACAATAAAGGCTGTATATGACAAACCTACAGCCAGCATTATGATTAATGGTGAAAATCGAAAGCCATTTCCTCTTAACTCAGGAACAAGACAAGGATGTCCACTCTCCCCACTTCTCTTCAATTTAGTATTAGAATGCCTACAGACAGCAATAAGACAAGATGCAAACATAAAAGGGATCCAAATAGGGAAAGATGATGTAAAACTCTCCCTCTTTGCAGATGACATGGTCTTGTATTTAAAGAATCCCAGAGACTCCACTCCCAAATTACTCATGCTGATTCAAAATTTTGGCAAAGAAGCATAGTATAAATTAACTTTCAAAAATAAATGGCTTTTCTGCATGCCAACAATGAGAAGTGTGGCTGAAATCAGGAAAGCAACTCCATTCATAATAGCCCCACAAAGAAATAAAATACCTAGGAATTAACTTAATCAAAGAAGTGAAGGACCTTTATGATGAAAACTTTAAAAACCTGAAAAACAATGTCAAAACAGAACTTAGAAAATGGAAAAACCTCCCATGGTCCTGGATTGGAAGGATCAACATCGTGAAAATTGAAATACTTCCAAAGGCTATCTACCAATTCAATGTGATACCTATAAATATTCCAAAATCATTCTTCAAGAAAATTGAAGAGGCAATTCAAAAATTCATATGGAACAATAGAAGACCCCGTATAGCAAAAATGTTCCTTAACAGAAAGAACAGTGCTGGAGGAATATCACTACCAAATTCCAAACTCTACTACAAAGCCATAGTATTCAAAACAGCTTGGTATTGGCAAAAGAACAGACCTCAGGACCAATGGAATAGAATTGAAAACCCAGAAATGAACCTACAGAACTATAACCACCTAAATTTCAGTAAGGGAGCTTAAAAAAATAAAATGGAAGAAAGACAGCCTCTTCAGTAAATGGTGCTGGCAAAATTGGTTAATCACTTGTAGAAAACTAAAGCTAGATCCTTATATATCACCCTGCACCAGAATCAACCCCAAATGGATCAAAGAACTCGGGGTCAAAGCAGACACCCTGAAAACATTACAGGATGGAATAGGAGAAACCCTCCATCTCCTTGGCAAAGGCCGAAATTTTCTTAATAGAGACCCAGAAATATGAAAAATCAAAGAAAGGTTGGATAAATGGATTTCATGAAATTGCAGAGCTTCTGCCTGGCAAGGGGCAAAGCTAGCAAGATCAATAGAAAGCCCACAGATTCGGAAAAGATCTTCACTAACCGTACAACAGACAAGGGTCTCATAACTAAAATATACCTGTAACTCAAAAAATTATATCCCCCAACAACAAATCCTCAAAGAAAGAATTCCCCAATAAAAAAAAGTGGGCTAAAGACTTACAGAGAAACTTCTCTGAAGAGGAAATAAGGATAGCGAATAGACACATGAAGAAATGCTCCAACTCCCTAGCCATAAAAGAAATGCAGATCAAAACAGCATTGAGATACCACCTCACCCTAGTTAGAATGGCTATAATCAATAACTCTAATAACAACAGAAGCTGGTGGAGATATTGGTGGGACTGTATACTTGTTCAACGACTTTGGAAATCAGTATGGAGCTTCCTCAAAAGGCTCTACATAAAGCTCCCCGATGACCCAGCACTCCTACTTTTGAGCATTTAACCAAATGATTACAAAAAATACCATACTAAAGCTACCAGCACAACTATGATTTTGCCTCATTATTTACCATAGCTAAGATATGGTACCTACCCAGATGCCCCTCAGTAGATGAATGGATCAAGAATATGTAGTTTATATACACAATGGAATTCTATGCGTCCATCAGAAAGAATGACATTGCCCCATTTGTTAGGAAATGGAAAGCCTTGGAAAAAATTATATTTAGTGAAGTAATCCAGGCCCAAAGAAACATAAGTGCCATTGTTTCTCTTATTTGCAATAACTAGTATATGTCTGAGACAAACAGAAACTGTTAGAAAAGTTGATGGTAGGAGAAATGAACCCTAAGATAAGGACTCAAATTTTTTTTCGTTCTTGCTATTGTTTCTGCCATATTTATGATGTGATTTATTTGTTGCTTTTTATGTCCCTCCCTCACGGTATAACCCCTGTTTTCACTGTATTTGATGTTCGTATAATTTGGGGATGGCAAGGGAAAATCCAATTGTTATACAGGTGGACTAATTAACACAATGACATGTACAAATATTATGTCGAAAAACGAACTTTACAACTTTGGTGCAGAGGGGGTGGTGGGGTGGTAGAAGGGGAGATATGAAGGGATGGGAAGGGGAAACAAAGGAGGAGGCAAAAATGCTTGATAAGAAATGTACTCATTACCTTGTTCATGTAATTGTAAACCCTCTGTATTTTCAACATAAAAATTCATAAAATAATAAATTAAAACTCATGTCAATTTGGTTTTGTCGGTTGTAGGGCTCTAACTCTGGGCCTGCGCACTGTCCCTCCTCTCTTCCGCTGAAGGATACCACTGTATCTCTTCAGCTACAGTGCCGTTTCTAGTTTTCAAGAGATATCTTGGAGATAAGAGTCTCACAGCTTTTTCTGCCCAGGCTGACTTTGAACCACTATCCTCAGATCTCAGACTTTTGGGTAGCTAGGATTACAGGCATGAGCCAACAAAGCCCAGATCTAAGAAAATTTTTAAAAAGTAAGCTTATTGAAACTTCTGGCTTTTTCCAATAAACAACCTTTCTTTTTCAGCATTAGTTTATATCTATGATTTATTTTTAGATGTAACTGTGAATTTTTTAATCGAATTATATATGTTTTACTATTACTCAGTATCTCACAAAAATCCATAGTTATTGACTTTCCCCAAAGTCAATTATTACATACTATATTACTTACTATTATTATTACACTCTATATTACACTCTATATTACGTATAATGTGAAGTGAAAATAGTTTGGATCATTTAAGATAAATTAGTAGCTGCTATTTTAGCATTATAAATTCACATCTGTGATTTTAAACGAAGATTTAAAAGGAAAGATTTTTGAGTTAAAATGAAGTATGAATGTGTAGTGTGTCCCAATTGAAACAAAACTTCTGAATTCATACAGACAAAATTATTTTCTTTCCACTTATGACTTTGCAGTAATACTATTGGAAATAGTGAGGCAAGAGGAGGAAGAATTCAATCTTTTTTTTTTTTTTTTGTCAGTCGTGAGGATTGTATCCTGGGCTAGAGCCCTGTCCCTGTGCTCTGAAGCTCAAGGCGAGTGCTCTACCGCTTGAGCCCCAGCTCCACTTCTGGTTTTCTAGTGGTTTATTGGAGACAAGAGTCTCACAGAGTTTCCTGCCCGGGCTGGCTTTGAACTGTGATCCTCAGATCTCCGTGATCCTCCTGAGTAGCTAGGCGCTAGGGTTAAAAGTGTGAGCCACTGGTGACCAAAAAGGAGGAAGAATTCAAATCATATCAAACAATGTCTTTGTATGAAGACCTGCCTATTCCCAGTTGTCACAAAATTTCAAGTGTGTATCTTAGAATTCCATTTGGAAAAGTTCTAAATCTTTGATTCTTTTTGTAGTTTCTGTTATAGGAAACAAAATATAGACACAAAACAATTGAAATAAAATGCACACATATGTTGAAGTCACAACTGAAAAAACAACCAACAAAATAGAACTCCCCCAGGAACAAAAGTATGTTGTGCCCAGTTTTTTTTTAAGCACAAAAACCTCAAATACACGTTAACTTGGCGTAGAGCCAAAAAGATAACTGTGTCTCAGAAATACGGTTGTGTTAATTTGTAATTAAATTCATCTAGATGAACCTAATATAGCAAAACCCTTGAATGGATCAAAATGTTTAAAACAAATGTGACTGTATGCGGAGTGAGATCTGCACATATTTAAAAGAATAAAATAACAAAATCATGACATACTTAAAAAATTCAGAAATGTAATGAATAACTCCAATAGTATCCATATTGAGAACTAATTCCTACTGATTTAACAAGAAAAAATATGCAAATAGTAGAATCTGAGCATTGTACATGAGTGTACATAATTTTAAACTACTCCAAATTACACTTTGTAGAAGACTGAATGTGGCTTATCTAAAGGAAAACATCAACACATAATATGAATGAAAATAAAAGTCTCATGAAAAGAGAGAAGTAGTTTCTGGAAAATAATAGTTTAATAAATGGTGGTCAAAATCTTTCTAGTACTGACAAAATTGCATATCTATTTATTTAGATCCAAAAAAGACCCAAGTTACTCACGCAGATTTGAAACTTTGGCAAAGTATCAGTATACATCTGTAACATTATTATGGGAGTTGACTCTGGCAAGGAATTCACTTCCTCTTCGTTCTGACAAATGAATATATGAAAGAACTTCTCCAAGTAAATATCAAGACCTAACTAAATATATAACCAGAAAAGTCATCATGTAAGCCATATTGCAACTTAGGTAAAAGAAAAATCAGTCATACTGATTCTGTATTTATTGTAAATGTTGATTTTTTACACAAATTATTTCCTTTAGCTTGCATTTTTAAAACATTGTGTAACATGATGTATATCTTAGTAACTAATTTTGGATGCGTCGTTAAATTTTGTTCTGAGTATAATGTCTCACTTCAGTTCCTAACCCATGAAATGATGTTGATTACAAAAATAAATTCTAATAACCACTGTTTATAATACACAAAATCTCATAAGCATGACACTAGTAAGCATTGGTTAACATTTTGATATCATGGTCTCACGACTGATGAGGCCTATCTGCATGAGTATCATTGTACCTAGATTCCTCAGCCTGAATTTTGCTACTGTTAAAAAAATATTTATAGCCAGGCGCTGGTGGCTCACGCCTGTAATCCTAGCTACTCAGGAGTCTGAGATCTGAGGATCACGGTTCAAAGCCAGCTCAGGCAGGAGAGACTGGAAGTGGCGCTGTAGCTCAACTGGTAGAGCACTCGCCTTGAGCTGAAGAGCTGAGGGATAGCGCCCAGGCCCAGAGTTCAAGCCCCATGACTGACAAAAAAAAAAATTATATCTTTATTTGTCACCGATCAGAGATTAAATCTGAGTGTAAAGCCTAAGGAAAATGATAAAGTAAGAATTTAGTTTTTCTGGATATAAAGTTAACAAAATTCAGCATAGATTAACTCACTGGTTTCAAGTCAACTAATTTCTCCAAAACATTCTAAGCATTTCCTTACAATGTGTATTGTTCTCATGAAGGGAATGGGTAATGTGAAAAGAGGACTAACCAAGCATTGTCTTCGAATATACATAATTTGGATTACCCTCTACATTTGGATATAAGCATTTCTGATAAAAAAAAAAACTGTTTGAATAATTCATTTTCAGGTCAGGTATAATATATCCTAGATTCATATACCAAACTACATTCAAAAAATGGTATATACCAATTAACTAATGAACGTCCTGGCAGAAAAATGGCATCTCTATACTATGTGATGCCCAATTCTTAGGTATTTCATTATGCCTCAATTTAATGAATGTGATTGTTTAAATGATTCATGAAGTATTAATTAAAATTGATCAGTGTCCTATAATATAATTGTGTATAATTTTATCCTAGGATCATTCAAGAACGGCCCATTCAATCATGACATACATCACATTCCACTGGTATTCATATGGATAGGAATGAGTTTCTTAGGATCTTCTGCCATTTGGAGATGGCAGGACCAGGATTCGAACTATAGGCTCCAGCTCCTACCACTTAAGCCTGAGGACAGGGAACTCACCGGTCTGTCCATGAACATCAACAAGACCAGTGATTAGGCAGTCACCAGTGGCTCTCAGCAGTCCTCCTTGATACTTACAAGGTTGTGATAGGAGGATCATAGTCAAAGTCACTCTAGGCAGGAAAGTCCTTGATACTCCTGTCCACCTTCAGTTCCAACAAAGCCAGAAGTAGAGCCATATTGCTACAGTGGTAGATGGCTAGCTTTAAGCAAAAGCAGCTCATGGATTGTGCCCAGATCCTGAGTTCAAGGTTCGGGACTGGCAACAAACAGACATACACAACAATATGTGCAGCTATCCAGCTAAAGCATGTCACCCTCTTGTCCCCAGCTGGATTGGACAATGTTCCCTGGGAAAGGGGCTGGGGGAGCCGCTGTCATCTTGACTCCACCCATGCTGCTTACATCACAGGATTCCGGCCACACTCCCATTCTTTAATGATTCTTTCAGAACAATGGGATACAAGCATGGTGGCCACACACACGTTCCATGATGCCCAGCACCAGTATTCCCTTTGGTGGTTGACACTACCACCAGCAGTTGACGAAGGAAGAGGGGGCTGAGTGATGAGCATGAGACATGAGGTGACATTGAGTTGAGTGGAAAATTGATGTCCTAGTCAGATAGCGAGAGAATAGAGTATTTCCCAGAGCCTGGGAAATGGCCAGCCCATCTTTGCCATCCCAGCACTCAGATGTCTGAAACAACAGGACTCCGTGAAAGAGCTACAGGCAAGAAACTACTTCTAGAACACCAGCAAAAGTATCCTCCCATCAGACCTGCAACATTCACGAAAACAAAGAACACAAAAAAGGGAGGGATCCCCAAGACAAACACCACTGGGGAGAGTGATTCAACGCTGGCCAAAGGTGATGCAGACCATGGGCCTTCCCTGCCTTTGCACACAGTCACAGCCACCAGGAGCCAGAGTGTCAAGGGTCCTGATACCATCAAGGATCTGCAGAGATGCTAGTGACACGTAGTGCCCACTGGACTGCAGCAAAAGAAGAAACAAGGCACTCAGTGCCAAAATTCCACCACTGAAGCAGGAGAATACAGACCTGCAGGATCGACCAGAGAAAGAGAGTGAGAAGATAGGCCAGTTGCATGAAGCACCACAAACAGAGCTAGAGATCCACAAGTCACCCATAGAGAGGTTGGTTTCAGCAGAAAGAGATTTACAATCTGCACCAGTCCAAGTGAAGCAGGTGGCCAATTACAGATAAATGGAGCACGAAGCTCTTACCAGCCACCTGCAGGCCACAGAGCGGTGTGTGGCAGAGCTGGATATGGTGGCTTCTGCGGTCACTGCTGCATAGAAGGAGACTGAAATGTTCTTTGAACGGCTGAATGATGTGACCTTTCAGCTTGAGGAAAAGACCAGAAGCTTCGATGACCTGCAGCAAGTGAACACAGAGTTTCAGAAGCTGGAAGTGCTCTGGACACAGAACACCACCGAAGAAGAGAATCTGCAAGTTCCAACTAGTGCTGGTGGGGCATGAGTTACTGAAGAGACTACTGGACAACCTGAGCTGGATGGGGACCTCAGCAAGTCTGGTGAGAGACACGTTCACAGAGGACCTGAGCATTGAGAGGTCCGCATGGAAAGAGGAGACTCAGTGGCTGCCCGAGCAGGTGAACCAACTGACAGAGGAGAAGGAGAAAAGGGCGAGGCAGGTGTTGGAGAATGAGCTGGGGTAACTAAGAAAGAAGCTGACAGAGCCATGGCCCCTCGCAGGACCATCTCAGGTGCAGCTGCAGTTACAGGCCTAGGCCTACTGCACACAGATGGAGTTGAAAAATCTGGAGTAACAACTTCACAACCAGGTCCAGGAAAACCAGAAGCTCTGTCTGCAGAACACAGAGCAGCAGGAGCAACTGCAGACTGGAGGATAAGGCGAAGGATCTACAAGAGATACCGTAGACCCCACAAGGTACATGTGTGTTTGTGTGATCCATAGCCAGAGGAAGAGCTGCCCTGCTGTGGGACACTCACCACAGGGGGAGCGGTGAGAAGGAGGAGCTCACCAGCATCCTGGACTCATAGCAACAAGTGAAGAAAGAACTGCGGGAACACCTAGACCACTCAGAGGAGAAGATAGAGGAATGGAAAGAGATTGGAGAGAGAGAGAGAGAGAGAGAGAGAGAGAGAGAGAGAGAGAGAGAGAGAGAGAGAGAGAGAGACAGAGAGAGACAGAGAGAGACAGAGAGAGACAGAGAGAGACAGAGAGAGAGACAGAGAGAGAGCCAAGCATCATGAGAGCTATATGAGCAGCAAGAGCAGTCCCTGGCCCAGCTGCAGGTGCTCGGAGCCACCTGTGAGCAGCACATTGCCTCTAATGAGAGACTGAACTGTGAGAAAGAGGCCCTGCAGCAGCACCTGCAGAGGCAGACCCAGCTGCAGGAGCTGCTGAAGCAAGTGCAGGGCCCGAACACCTGGGGGGACCAGGTGGTGCCCCCAAAGTGGCAGGACACTCTCAAGTGCCGGGAAGTGACCAGACCATAAGAGGAGCACCTGCAGGCCCAGCTGAGCTTCCTGGCTTTCCCTGGGGAAATGGAAAGTGTGAGCCCTTTGGAAGAAAAGGAGAGGAGGTTACTTCCCCCTCCATGACCACCCCAGAGGATGGAGACATGCCCCAGACCTAGAGGGACGTGGATCTGAGAGCCCTCTCAGAGGCTGAGATCCACAGGGGAAAACTCCTGCTGCAGGAGCAGCGGCCCTGTTGCAGGTGTCCGGCCTACCTGCAGCGCAGTGCCAGACAGAGCTGGAGCCACATGGTACCTGCACTTTGAGCCGCAACCACAGCTGGCGTGGGGATGACAAGTGGGACACGTGGGCATCTGAGGAGAAAATCTGCTTCATCCACGACCTATCTGATGAGGTGGATTTCTAGAGTCCAGTGGATGAGCTCCACCATAAATGTAGCCACCTGTTGGCACACATCCGCACCACCGAGGAGTCCCTCATGGCATGTAAAGAGCAGATGTCTGTCCTGGATAAGCAGTGTCAGGAGAATGCTGAGCGTGTGTGCTGGCTCTACCAGGAGAAGATGGAGAAGAAGAGAGGGCTGCAGGAGCTGCTGTGGGTCCTCGCATGGGAAGGCGTGGACAGCAGCCTCCAGATGCCAGCACAGGCTGAGCCTCTCCCCCCCACACTGCTTCAGACGCTTCAGGCTCTTGGGTGGGCGAAATGAGGGAGGAGCAGAAAGGTTTGAAGAATTGCAACTTCAAGACAGCTTGGAAACTGCCAGAGTTGGAGTTCCAACCCCGTAGATGACTCCCTCATGGAGCACATCCTGCAGCAAATGCCCCACATCCAGAGCCACTGACAGCTTGAGGGCTCAGGCAAGGAGCACTCCCTCCCTTTCTTCTGTAGACTGATGTGAATGATAACTCTCTATGTGACATACTGACGCTCAAAAGCCTCGGCAGCCACCAGAAGTAGGAGGTAGGTGGCCTCTCAGGTCTCCATCTGCCACAAGATGGGGGTAAACTGTGGGTCAGGTAGGGCAGAGGCTGCCGGGAAGTGGCCCAAATTCAAGGGACATCTAATGGCCCATTGGTGGCCAGGGAAGAGAACCATGTTATACTTATCGCAAAGAATATATTGTTTTCAAAGGGAAGAAAAGCCTCCACCAAAGATTTGTTCTTCCAGTCCTGGTGTTTGAGTTCAGGACCTGGCCACTGTCCCTGAGATCTTTTTGATCAAGGCTGGTGCTCTACCAGTTGAGCCCCACATGTCCTTCCAGCTTTTTCTGTGTGGAATGAAACCCCTGGTGTCAGGCATGCTAGGCAACCACTCTACCACTGAGCCACATTCTCAGCTAGGATTATTCCCCCCCCCCCCCGGCCCAAACCCATATGGCCATTCCTCAGTTAAATAGGAAGTAGGGGCTAGGATGAATATGAAGCACAAGTCTGCTTCACACAGAAATACTCCCCTGCCCCCTCTTGGACCCACTTAGTTGAAGTTTCTCTTCTAACATTGAGGGATGAAAAAGGGAGGGGGGAGTCTTGAGAGAGGAGTACCAAGAACAGTGGCCCCTTGACTCCACAGCCTACCTCACACAAGTGGTCCTCTAGATTCCAAACTTAGCTGACTCAATGTGGATTCTACACTGTCTCCTCACCTCTTCAATGCTCAGCATGAAATAAATGTCACCCTGGCCTCAGCCCACACACAGGGTAGAAGCTCCTAGTCCCAGACCAACTTCCATCTCTGACTGCCCCGAGTTAGGCCAGACCCACCACTCACTACAATGTTGGTGGCAATGACCTCATGTATGGATTTCAGTAAGATGGTGTCTAGCAAAGAGCAGAAGCAACAGAGTGAGCAGGGCAGAAGTATGTGGTGGGGGTGATTGCTCTGAGATCTTCCTCCTTGGAGCCCTCCTGTCAAGCCAGAGCCATGCTAACCAAAGCATGGCCAAGTCCAGAGTGTGAGATGATATGGAAGAACACAGGACTAAAGGAGGTACTGCTTTGTCTTGGAGCACTTGAAAATTCCAATTATATTTGACCCATACCAATCTCAAAACCAACATGCAATGCCTCTCCTTGGTATTATTGGCTGTGAGCACTGTCCCTGAGCTCTTTTTCTCAAGGCTGGCACTCTACCACTTGAGCCACAGGGACACTTCTTGTTTTCTGATAATTCATCGAGGATAAGAGTCTCACACACTTTCCTACCCAGGCTGGCTTGGCACCATAATCCTCCAGATCTCAGCTTCCTGAATATCTAGGATGACAGGTATGAGCAACCTGTGCCCAGCATGTGATGGCTTTTGAAGGCATCTTGGCGAGTCTGTATAAGGAGCCCCAAAGGGCCTGGATAGACCACAACCCAATCAAGGAGCTGGGATGGGGGAAGGGTGACCTTCTAACCATATTGTTCCCCAAAATTAAAGGTGCCAGAGGGTTTTGTATGCATCAAATACCTAGGCCAACAGCCTTGAGGCTTAGTGGGGAAAACGTGGAGAATACCTAAAGATTGCAATATAGAAATCTCTGATTTTGCATGTATGTGGTGTGTGTGTGTGTGTGTGTGTGTGTGTGTGTGTGTGTGTGTGTGTGAACTCAGGGCCTATGCTCTATCCCTGAGTTTTCTTGCTCAAGCCTAGTGCTCTGCCACTTGATCCACAGCCCCACTTGCTTTTTGATGGTTAATTTTATGTAAGAGTCTCAAGGACTTTCCTGTCCAGGTTGGCTTCAAAGCATGACAGGGCCCCAGGGCAGTAAGAGTAAACATAACTCACAGGTACAATCCCTATTTTAGGTAACTCCTGCCTCCTCAAGGCTAGACACGGGACATGCAGCCCCGTGTCATCGTCCTCTAGAGTTCAATTGGGGGAAGTGAGCAAGGCCAAGCTGACTTTTGCCCAGCCTGAGTGCTGATGCCAGAGCAGGTCTGTTCCACCCTAGGGCAAGAGGCTCCCAGAGGCACAAGGAAGGTAGAGGTCAGCTCCAGGCCGAGCTAAAAGCCTTTGCCCATGCATACCCCAAGTTGACCTTCCTGATCACCGTAAGGCTGCAGGGCAAATGACATAGCTAGGAAGATCAATAGAAAGCCCACGGACTGGGAGAAGATCTTTACTAGCCATACAACGGACAAGGGTCTCATATCTAAAATATACTTGGAACTCAAAAAATTAAACCACCCAACAACAAATCCTCAAAGAAACAACTGCCCAATAAGTAAGTGGGCGAAAGACTTAAAGAGAAGCTTCTCTGAAGAAGAAAGAAGGATGGCCAATAGACACATGAAGAAATGTTCAACATCCCTAGCCATAAAAGAAATGCAAATCAAAACAACATTGAGATATCACCTCACTCCAGTTAGAACAGCAAAATTCAAGAACTCTAACAACAACAGATGCTGGAGGGGATGTGGACAGAAAGGAACCTTACTTCATTGTTGGTGGGAATGTAAACTTGTTCAACCACTTTGGAAAGCAGTATGGAGGTTCCTCCAAAGACTTCACATAGAACTCCCCTATGACCCAGCAATCCCACTTTTGGGCATTTACCCTAATGTTTACAAAAAAGACCACACTAAAGCTACCAGCACAACTATGTTTATTGCAGCATTATTTACCATAGCTAAGATATGGAACCAACCCAGATGCCCCTCAATAGATGAATGGATCAAGAAAATGTGGTATATATACACAATGGAATTCTATGCCTCCATCAGAAAGAATGACATTGCCCCATTTGTTAGGAAATGGAAAGGCTTGGAAAAAATTATATTAAGTGAAGTAAGCCAGGCCCAAAGAAACATAGGTCCCATAGTTTCCCTTATTTGCAATATCTAGTATAGGTATGAGTCAAGCAGAAAAAGTCAGAGAATGTGATGTTAGGAAATCGAACCCTCAAATATGTATTTTAATGTTTTTGTTTCTTTCATGCATGTGTTTATAACGCATTTATAAGATTATTTCTTGGTTGCTTTGTATGTCCCTCCCCCACAGTGTAACCCCTGCTTTCACTATATTTGATGTCAGTATAACATGTGGAGGACATGGGGACAAACAAGTCGTTTAAGGATTCAGGTGGACCTGTTGCAACAATGAGAAGTACAAAATGTCATGTCAAAACCAGCTTTACAATGTCGGAGGGGGGGGGGAGGGGGGGTATGATTGGGTGGGGGGGAGGGGGGAGGCTGCGAAAGGAGGTGAAGGGTAAACAAAGGAGGAGGCTGCAATGCTTGGTAAGAAATGTATGCATTATCCTGCCCATGTAATTGTAACCCCTCTGTACAGTATGTTCTCAAATAAAATAAAATAAAATTAAAAAAAAAAAAAAAGAATTAAGTTCAACAAGCAAAAAAAAAAAAAAAAAAAAAAGAATAAGCCAAAAAAAAAATTGAAGCTGTGCCTCCAAGTGCTAGAGTTCTCGCATTGAACCAAATTGCTCAGGGACAGGGCCCTCAAGCTTTGAATTCAAGACCCTCAGCTGATCCTCCTGAAGTTTAGCTAAATATGAACTAGTAGGATTTGTGAAGTATTTCTGAAGAATGGTGATACTGAAGAAAGCATCCTAATTCTAATGAAAGCTGAACTTGTGACATACAGCTATGTGCTGAGTCCTTCACAGGGTCCTGTTTGATGGATCCTTCCAACATGGGGGTTTTGTGCTGAGTCCTCAAAAAGTCCTGTTTGTTGAGTCATCCCAAAGGGCCTTATGTGCTGAATCCCTGAGAAGAGTGGGCCCTGCTGGTTATTCCAAAGGGTGCTGTGCACAGTGTCCATTACACAGCTACTATATACTGAGTCCTTCAAAAGGTACAGTGTGCTAATTCATCCCAAATCATATACTTCTATGTGCTGAGCCCTTGAGAAGAGATGGATAAGGTGAAATTTTCAAGTGCTATGTGCCGAGTCCTTTGACAATGTGGTATGTGCTGAGTATTTCCACAGGGCAGTATGTGCTGAGTCCATCAAAATTGTGCTATGTGCTGAGTTTTTCAAAGGGTACTGTACACTATTTTACACAGTGTGCTACGTACTCAGGCCTTCAAAAGGGGCTGTGTGTGGTCTTAACACAGGGTGCTATGTACTGAGTCCCTGGGAAAGAATGGTACGTGTTGAGTTTTTCAAAGCATGCCATGCACTTAGTCCATTACATTGTGGGCTATGGACTCTCTCCTTCAAAGGGTGCTGTGTGCTGAGTACTCTCCACAAGGTACTATATGCTGAGTCCTTCAAAGGGAGCTGTGTGCTGAATCCTTTACACAGGGTGCTTTGTGCTGTTTTTTGAAGTGTTCTGTGTGCTGACTCATCTCAAAAGGTACTATATTCTGAGTCCTTGAGAGGTAGTTATCCCCAACAATCACACACACACAAACAGACACAAACAAACATACACAAACAAACATACACGCAAGGGTCACCTTACACCTTCTTGGTGTGTGGATTGGAGGAGCATGGAGGAGAGTCTCCTCCAGCGATGGGGCTGAGGGGAGATTTGATACCCCAGGCAGGTACTGGGGTTGGGAAGGAGTGATGAGCAGAGGTGAGGCTACAATTTCCATGGCCTGGAAGCCTTTGGTCCCAGTCAGGGCTTGGCTTGCAACAAGGGGTGGGGGCCAGGATGGAGGCGAAGAGGGGGAGGGGGGCAAGAGGAGGAAGGAGCTGGGCCCAAGGCACACTCCCATGGCAGCAGTGGTCAAGGGCATGACTCAGGAGAGGGCGAGGAGGTGGGCATGCCCGGCGGGTACAACACAGCCCAGGAGAGGAGTGGGGGCAGATAGAGAGCAGAGAGAAGAGCGAGTACACATAAGGGCAAGTGGCTTCATCAGCTGGCAGCCTCGCTGATCATAGTGCAGGTTCTGGTGGGGAGCACAGAGCACGTGGAGCTGGCACAGCAGGCACATCACCACGGGCAGCCACGTGGAGGCAAGGTGCCCATGGCAGCCCTGAGACTGAGGTCCCCACAAGGGGGGCACAGGAACGGCTGAAGTGGGGGTGGTGCTGGCTGAAGAAGAGGAGTAGAGGTCACAAGCAACCCTGCCATGCGTTCGCAGATGCCCCTGCCCCCTCCCAGCAGCATTGCATTTCAAATATGGCACTTTCGATTCCGACCAGCTGCTCCTCTCACAGTCACCCAGAGGAGATGGCGTGCCCCTGGCAGGCTTGTGGCCCTGAACTGGTCGCTAGGCCCTGGTCCTAGGACTCTGGGCCCATGTGCACCCGGGGCCTCCACTGAGAGCTTCTCTGATTAGTACATGTGAGTGGTGGCTCTGAGGGCCCACAGCCTGGAAACACTCTGGCCAACCAACCACTGAAACGGACCTGCACCTCCTGCCTCCCCTTTCCTGTCTCCCCCTCAAGTCCATCCTCCCCCCCGCCCCCCAGTCTGCCATGGTCCTGTCACAAATGTGCCCCAGGGGTAAGGGGTAAGGGGTAGGGGTGTGTGTTGACCTGGGGATCCCACCCCCATCCCTAGTGGCCAGTGTCCCAGGAAACAGGAAGATGCAGGAATGGGTGAGGAGGTGTGCCACAGAGCTCCTGGCCTGGAGCATTGGGAGCTACACAGCCACACATCTGCACCCTTCCTCTCTCTGGTGGGAACCTGGTGGCTTTAATTAGAGGTGGGGAGCAGCACCTTCAGACCTGTCTTCTCGAGTCTTTTTCTTTTTGCTGGGGGTGGTCGGTGTTGGATGCAGAAGATAAGCCCTCCTTGCTGCGTGAGCCCTTGTCTTCTGTGCTCAGTCACACTTTCACCTGAGGAGGGTCCCAGAAGAGCCCACTAGGTATGTGAGGGCACTTGGAGTCAGACAGAAGGTGAATATCTGGGAAGAATATATCCACTCCGACCCACATACACCCAGCCTGTCCGCCCTCCCCCCATCCCAGCTGTACTCACAGGGTGATCACATTTCCCAGCTCTCCCAGCATCTGCTGGTGCTCCCTGTCCATCTGGTCTCCTCGTCTTCCCCAAGAATCCACCAAGTCACCCAGAAGCATCTAGGCTGGAAGTAGGGAGTCCATCCATGTATGTAGCCTTTAAGACCCCATCCGTTTCCCCAACACTGAACCAAACCCAGGTCAGACAGCTCCCTGGGGCACCATGACCCCCTGCTTGTTTTCAGCCCCGGCTCTGAGGAGCCATCTATCTCGGGACACCTTCACCAAGTGTCCTAGCCTAGGGTTTTGTTCAATGGGGAGTCAAGGCTGGCTGTTCCCAAGGGAAAGTGTCTGGCCCTGGAGAAAGGGAGAGGCAGGGTTGTTCTGCGTTATTAGAGTGGTGCTCCCTTTGGTTGGATCCCCTGTTCTGACCAGGCAACCCCTATGCTCCAGCTTGTATCTTGTCCCAAAGAAGGAACCAACAAACTCAGGAGAGGCACTGCTCTGACTCTGTGTGTGTGTGTGTGTGTGTGTGTGTGTGTGTGTGTGTGTGTGTGTGTGTGTGTGTGTGTGTGCATGAGAGAGAGAGAACATGAGAGAGAGAGAACATGAGAGAGAGAGAACATGAGAGAGAGAGAGAAAGGGAGGGAGGGAGGGAGAGAGACAGACAGACAGACAGACAGATAGACAGACAGATCATCTTTCTCCTTATACAGCCTGACTGTGCTCAGGTGAGTGATCCGTTGGCAAATTGCAGGTGCTGCATGGACTAATATTCTGTCAGAGTTCTGGATTTGTGTGTGTTTGTGTGGTTTGTTTGTGTTTGTGTGTGTGTGTGTGTGTGTGTGTGTGTGTGTGTGTGTGTGTGTGTGTGTGTGTGTTGGGAGAGCGGGGAGATGAGAGCAATAAAACATATTTAAGGCACCGTGTCTACAAAGAGCAAAAGCATTTTATTTGTGTGTGTGTGTGTGTGTGTTGTTCATTTTTCATCAATGCCAAGTATGAGTCTAGCGATAATTTGTGTTTTCTCCTTTACAGTTTCATGGTTCCTTTGGAGAAGGTTTCAGTACACGTTCCTTTCCACCTTTCTGTTCTCCCTTTCCTGTAGCCCACAGTAGCTGCTGGGGCTGCGTGGGTCTCCCCTAGTATGCTTCTGTGAACTCCAGACCAGAGTGGACACCTGTCCATCTGTCTTCAGCCAGAAGGCTCTTGAGGCAACTGTGACCACAGCCATATTCTTCCTGCCAGACAGTCTGTTCTAGTGTGTATAGTTGGAGCAAAGTCAAGGGTTGGGATTGTGTCCTCCAAACGTAATTAGGGAACGAGCTTGGGGGGGGCAGTAGGGCAGGGGCTGTGAGGCTAGGAGGGTATGGGGGGTAGTGAATGTTGTGACATGGTAGATGGTTCACCACGACCGAGAATGAGAGGGGAAACTTACCCAGGGCATTGACTGTGTCCATGGGCATCTGGGCAGGGGACTCCAGGCCCCCACTGGTGGCACGGATTCCCTCCTGGGGCAATGTACTGGTGGGCAGTTCTCCCTGGAGTCCTGCAGACTCCAGTCTCTGTCTGGCCTGAGCCATTACCAGCTGGGCAGTGGTAAGCAAGTTCATTCCCCCTGTTGGAACCTGCTTGCTAACTGCTGTGGCAGTTAGCTAGGGCTCTCGGAATGCCACTTTCTGTAATCTACTGTAGGCTGTCTGGAAGAAAATGCAGACCACTGAATTTAGAACCCTTCAAATTTTCCTTTTTTTTTTTTTTTCCTTGAAGCTGGCCATTTCCACTAACGCCTGGGATGATGGGTCAAATTAGACAGACGATTTCAGCCTCCAAACAATGACGTTCAAAGCAGCACAGGAAGAGTTCCCAAGCCAGATGGTCTCCTTTAAAGAACGTCATGCCTTGACTGACTTTCTTCGGCAGCTGTTGATTCTCCTCTGGCTCTCTCTAGGGTGACCACCACAGTCAAGGATGTCGTGAGGAGCAGAGATTGTGACCTCACCATCCCTAGCCTGCCAGCTGTGAGCAGAGATGATTCCCAGCACCTGAACTAGACTCTGGGAGATTCAGAAACCAGGGATACCATGAGGATCCTTTCTCTGCAACATGAAACTTGGGGGCCGGATGTGGTAATCCTGACTGACCCCAGGGGGAGGAGAGGAGGCCCCTTGAGCCAGGCTTTCAGCTCACAGCAGCCTCATTTACACCTACATGGGGAATTGAGTGCCACAGAGCTGGTCAGCTACTGGACAGAGATCTTTGAGAAGACAGGCATCCCAGAGGCTCTGGAGTCCAGCGAGTACATAGTGGTTCACATGCTCAGAGCCAAAACAGTTATGTATGGTGGCATCAGGAAGGGGGAAGAAGGAGGAGGGAGAACTGAGGGAAAGCTACATCCGGCTTCGTACCTCCTCCCCCACAGATGATTCTTATCTGAATCAGATGGGTCTTTTCTGTAGTATTTTCATAGACAGATGTTCATTTATTTATTCAACAAACAATTACAGTGTGCAACAGTCTCTGGGGGGGACACAGACAAAAGTTCCAGGACTGGTTCCACAGCCCATGAAGAATCCTTGGATTGATTTGGATGCCAGTGCTTCAAGCCTGTCATCCTAGCTACTTAGGAGGCTGAGTTGAGAGGATTGAGGCTTTTGGCCCGGGGAGGAAATCCTGTAAGACTCTTGTCTTCAATTAACTACCAAAAACAAAACGCCAGAAGTGGATGTGTGGCTCAAGCTTTAGACTGCTAGCCTTGAATAAAAAGGCTTAGGGACAGCACCTAGGCTCCAAGTACAAGGCCCAGGGCTGACACAAAGAAAGTAGAGATAGAGGAGGGAAGGACAGAAGGAGAAAAAGAGGAAATGAAGGAAGAAGGGAGAATATGGAAGCCTTGGTTTGGAGTCCCTGGACCAAGGGAGTCAACTATTCACAATCTCTGTGGGGACAGTTTCAGAACCTAAAGCCAGTATGTAGGACCAAGCCACTGATCCCTTAGCAACTTCATGACAGCAAGGAGCTGTGTGGTCACCGATGTAGAGGGAACCAGCCTCGGGTAGAACCTAGGGCTCAGGTTGGGTCACCAGGTTTAAATTATCCCCAGCCTCATCGAGTTTATTTTCTGGTCAGATAAGAAGAAAGTTTCCAAGGGCTAGGGAGGTATTGGGGTGAGAAAGTTTCAACGGGGGTTAAGGACTTTGAAGAGGGATGATGGTCCCAGGTCAGGTGTGTCAGGAAATTGGAACCATGACCTCGCCTGACAACATAAACTACCAGTCTTTGATCCAGCCAAAATGCTATTAAAAGTCCTGGCACCTTGGGTTCATCATTGACAACCTGGCTGCCGTTCACTGCAGGATGCCTGTGCAGTACATCCTTGGGAACAAGGACTTTCCAGGGCTCAATCTGAGGATAGCACCCCCGGTATTCATTCCTCCACCAAAGACTGAGGTAAGCATGCCACTGCCACAGGACAGCGTGGGAATGAGGGCAGGAAATGGGTCTCTTGTCTGGCTCAGTCTTTAGTCTAGATGGCAGATCTGGGATTCAGAGAGGGTAGGCTGAAGGTGGGGCAGAGCTGTGTAGAGGCTGGTGGGAAAACCAAAGCCACTGGGCTCTGAGCAGGGTGGTTTCTTTGATAATACTCACAACATAGGAAAATTTCTGGGATAGAGCAACCCTTTTCACCTCCCCAAGATGGACTTAGATCTCCCCAGTCTCCGTCTCTTGACCAGGAAACCCTTTAGTTCCCTTTAGTGGTTGAATAACTATACCTTACCTCACTGCCCAGTGCTGAGGCAGGACAGTGAAAGAGCCTGAGTCTTTGATAAGGTCAGAGGATTTTCAGTATGAGATTGTACTTGAATGTCCCAATTTGGTGCATGGTCAGTCCCATCTAAGACTGCCATGATGTAGGACATAGAAGCTAGAGAATAAGAGCTGCATGGGGTCTGTTCTGGGAGTCTTGAGTATTATGTGTTAGCTTTGAGCTCCCATATGCCCACCTGCTTCCCTTCCTTGGTTGGTTCTATGCTAGAAAAAGCTTGAAACTAGGGCGTGGATCTTATTTTTTATGCTCCAAGATAGCACTCTACCATTTGAATCACAGCTCCACTTCTAGCTTTTTTGGGTGTTTAATTGGAGATAAAGGGTTCTCATGGGCTTTGCTGCTAAGTGGCATCCAACTGCAGTCCTCATAACAGGAATGGAAAAGTATGTTTGGCTGGGTGCCAGTATCTCATGGCTTTTATCCTAGGTACTCAGGAGGTGAGATCTGAGGATCATGGGTGAAAGTCAGCCTGCTCAGGAAAGACCCTGGGACTCTTATCTCTAAGGGATTTCCAGAAAACCAGAAGCAGTGCTGTGGCTAAAGCAATTGAGTGCTTGCCTTAAGCTGAAGAGCTCAGGGCAAGCAACAAAGTCCAGAGTTCAAGCACCTTAACCAACAACAACAAAAAAAAGAGGTGATTAAGTTTTCCGCATAGCAGTGAGTATGGTAGGAAATGCCATGCTCTTCTATGAGGCATTCCAGATATGTGTGAGGCTCACTGTTTTGTCTACACTGGGTCTGATGTCAGGACTACCACCTTCTCAGGGGTGGGATGTGATCCTAATTGAGGGAGTTCATGATTCTTTTCTCAGGGACTGCTGAATCCTTGGGCTCTCCGTTTGTGTGTGTGTGTGTGTGTGTGTGTGTGTGTGTTTGTGTGTGTCTGTGTCTGTGTCTGTGTGTCTGTGTGTGTCAGTCTGTCTGTCTATCTGTGTCTGTGTCGGTGTGTGTTTGGAGGTAGAAGAACTGGGCCTTGTACTCAAGCCCTAAATGTTGTTCTGGAGATTTCTTGCTCAAAGCTAGAGCTCTGACACTTGAGCCACAGCTCCACCAGTGGCTCTTTGGTGGTTCAGTGTAGATAGGAGCTTCACAAACTTTCCTACATGGCTGGCTTTGAACAGTGATACTCAGACCTCAGCCTCCTGAGTAACTAGGATGACAGACAGGAGCCACCCGTGATGGCTTTGTGTGTGTGTGTGTGTGTGTGTGTGTGTGTGTGTGTGTGTGTGTGTGTGTGTGTGTGTGTTTTATTTATTTATTTATTTTATTACAGACGGGTTACAATTACATGGGCAAGAATGAGTACATTTCTTATCAAGCATTGCAGCCTCTTCCATTGTTTACCCTTCACATCCCTTCCCAGCCTCCCCTCACCCCCCCCATCCAATCCTCTCCCCCGCACCAAAGTTGTAAAGTTCGTTTTTGACATGACAACTTGACAATCATAGTTGCATCGGGTCCACCTGTATCCTTAAACGACTTGCTTTTCCCCATCTCCTCCACAAATTATACCGACATCAAATATAGTGTGGGGGAGGGACATACAAATCTAGAAAGAAATAATCTTATAAATGAGTTAGAAACAAACGCATGAAAGAAAAAAAACATTTAAATAGATATCTAAGGGTTCATTTTCCTAACATCACATTATCTGAACTTTCCTGCTTGACTCATACATATACTAGATATTGCAAATAAGGGAAATCATGGGACCTATGTTTCCTTGGGCTTGGCTTACTTCATTAATATAAATTTTTCCAAGCTTTTCCATATCCTAACAAATGGGGAAATGACATTCGTTCTGATGGAGGCATAGAATTACCTTGTGTATATATGCCACACTTTCTTGATCCATTCATCTACTGAGGGGCATCTGGGTTGGTTCCATATCTTAGCTATGGTAAATAATGCTGCAATAAACATAGTTGTGCTGGTATCTTTAGTGTGGTCTTGTTTGTAAACATTTGGGTAAATGCCCAAAAGTGGGATTGCTGGGTCATAGGGGAGCTCTATGTGAAGTCTTTTCCGAAACCTCCATACTGCTTTCCAAAGTGGTTGAACAAGTTGACACTCCCACCAACAATGAAGTAAGGTTCCCTTCTGTCCACATCCCCTCCAGCATCTGTTGTTGTTAGAGTTCTTGATTCTAGCCATTCTAACTGGAGTGAGGTTGTATCTCAATGTTGTTTTGATTTGCATTTCTTTTATGGCTAGGGAGGTTGAGCATTTCTTCATGTGTCTATTGGCCATCCTTCTTTCTTCTTCAGAGAAGTTTCTCTTCAAGTCTTTAGCCCACTTATTTATTGGACAGTTGTTTCTATGAGGATTTGTTGTTGGGGGATATAATTTTTTGAGTTCCAAGTATATTTTAGATATGAGACCCTTGTCCGTTGAATGGCTAGTGAAGATCTTTTCCCAATCCGTGGGTTTTCTATTGATCTTGCTAGCTATGTCCTTTGCCATGCAGAAGCTCTGCAACTTCTTGCAATCCCATTTGTCCAACCTTTCTTTGATTTGTTGTGTTTCCGGGTTTCTATTAAGAAAATTTCCGCCTGAGCCAAGGAAGCCTAGAGTTTCTCCTATTCCATCCTGTACTGTTTTTAGCGTGTCTGCTTTGACTCTGAGGTCTTTGATTATTTGGAGTTTATTCTGGTGCTGGGTGATATATAAGGATCTAGTTTTAGTTTTCTACAAGTAGTTAACCAATTTGCCAGCAGCATTTACTGAAGAGTTGGTCTTTCTTCCATTCTAATATTTTGGCTCCCTTATCCAAGATTAGTTGGCTATAGGTCTGTTGGTTCATTTCTGGGTTTTCAATTCTATTCCATTGGTCCTGAGGTCTCTTCTGGTAACTTCTAAATGCTGTCTTTGGGGGCAGCATGGGCTTTGAGTCTGAGGTCTGGGGGCCTGGAAGTGTGAGACTCTTGAAGGGGACTCAGCAACGTTCAATTATAAGAGCAAGAGAACTTTGTGCCCTGGAACTGTCTATTCCCATTGGCCTGGTTGGTGGCAGAGGGAGTTTGGGAGGATCTGGAGGTGGGGCACACAGGGGTTGGCTACCCAGGGGGATAGAGAACGTGGTCAGCACTTAGTACGGTTTGAGTCCTGTTAGTATGGAACGTATTGGCATGGGCCTTCTCATCATGACGTCTGATAGGCAAGGCCAACCCTACTTTAAATCTTGACCTGTGTTCTTCAGATCTCAGCCTCCTGAGGAGGTAGGTTTATAGGCATGAGCTTCTGGCTCCGGGCCTCAGATTCTTTTTGGTATATTATGGTTTGAACTCAAGGCCTTAGGCTTTCCAGTCAGGTCTTCTTCCATGGGAGCGACGCCTTTCTGTCTTGGGCATTTCTTTTTTTTTTTTTTTTTTGTCAGTCGTGGGGCTTGAACTCTGGGCCTGGGCGCTGTCCCTCAGCTCTTCAGCTCAAGGCGAGCGCTCTACCACTTGAGCTACAGCACCACTTACGGTTTTCTGGTGGTTTATTGGAGATAGGAATCTCAAGGTCTCTCCTGCCCGGGCTGGCTTTGAACTGTGATCCTCAGATCTCAGCCTCCTGAGTAGCTAGGATTACAGGCATGCACCCCGAGCGCCCGGCTCTGTCTTGGGCATTTCTGAGATAGAGATTCCATATATACTCAGGCTTGGCTAGATCATGATCCTCCTGTGACAGGCATGCACCACCATGCCTGGTCCTCTGTTGTTGGGATGGTAAATATGTAGCACCATGCTCAGTCATCGGTTTAGATGACTGTCCCAAACTCATAATCCACAGCAGCCGATTGTTGACCACAGTTGAAGCTCTGGGTTCATCCTGGAACCATTGGTCCTCAGTCTCCTCACAGTACAGTTGTGAGGAATCAAGGGATCAATACAAGGGGAACTCTGGGGCAGAGCCAAGCATAGAGGTAACAGTCATTGGATAAGTTTCTTGGCAATTCTGTGAGCATATAACAAGAAGATACCTGGAAAGGACTCAGAAGGGGCTTGGTATTTATCATGCTGCAGGTCTAGGATTATGAAACAAAACATGGCTCTCTTTCATTCTTACCTTATCCCCATGAGGAAGGGGATCCTTCATTGTTCAGCTTTGCAGCATCAGAAAATGAGGCACGGAAAAGCTGGATAACCTACTCATGACCCCCAGAACAGAAAGCTTGGCCTGACTTCTCTGCCATGCTTCCTCGGACAATGGGTGCTATTCAGTCCACTTCTTGTTGTGGGAAGTCCACTTATTGTCAGTCGTGGGGTTTGAACTCTGGGCCTGGGCACTGTCACCAAGATCCTCAGAACAAGGTTCGGACTCTACCACTTGAGGCACAACACCACTTCCGGTTTTCTGGTGATTCTTTGGAGATAAGCATCTCACAGGCATTCCTGCCTGGACTGGCTATGAACCATGATCCTAATATCTCAGTCTCCTCTGCAGTTACCTTTCTAGGTCTGTGCCACCGGCAGCCGGCTTAAGTGTAATTCTCTCTCTCTCTCTCTCTCTCTCTCTCTCTCTCTCTCTCTCTCTCTCTCTCTCTCTCTCTCTCAGTAACTTATTGAAAGGGTGTTGGTGGAGGTGCCTCAGCATCCCCATGTGGCTGGGACCCTCTCATTCTGGAGGTAGGCTGTGGATCAGGAGCTTTCTTGCTCGGCCTGTAGAACTAGCTTCCTTAGGTAATTCCCTCTGTGCTAGGGGTAGACTGTGATGATTACTCATTGTCAGTTTGTGTGGTGAGTACTTCCCCACTACCCTTTGCTAAGACAGTTGAAGGAAAATGGATGAGGAGGCATCGCATTGCCCAACTGCACAACTCTATCCCTAGCCTTTGATCCTCACTGCCACCTATCTGGCCAGACACTGATTATAAGAAACTGAATTCACTCTATGTCTACTTCACGTTGCTTCTGTGTGTCGTTTCAGAGAGTGGGAGCAGTGTGCAGAGGAAAGACCCCAGATCCAACACCTCTTGGGGGACATTTGTTGTGTGACAGCACGAAGTCATTGCTGTTGATAAGGAGGAAGCCGGCATCAGACTTAGCTGCAACAATGCTCAAAGCTAGGTAGGTTGTTGAAGTATCAAACCCACCCATGTCTGCTTCCCACTCACAACAAGGACGGTGCAATACAGGTAGCCCAGCACTGGCCCTAGGGGACTATAAGTGGATGGTGGCGGTCAGGTGCCAGTGGTTCTCGCCTGTCATTCTAGCTATTCGGGAGGCTGAGTTCTGATTGTCGTCACTCAGAGCCAACCCAGGCAGGAGAGTCTGTGAGATTCTTTTTTTTTTTTTTTTGGTTCAGTTATGGGTCCGGAACTCTGTGCCTAGGCACTGTCCCTCAGCTCTTCAGCTCAAGGCTAGCACTCTGCCTCTTGAGCCACAGTGCCACTTCTGGCTTTTTTTCCTTTTTGCTTATGTGGTGCTGAGGAATCGAACCCAGGGCCTCAGGCATGCAAGGCAAGCGCTCTACCACTGAGCCACCTTCCCAGCCTCAAGTCTGAGATTCTTATCTCCCATAAAATACCTCCCTCCCCCCCTGAAAAAAGCTAGTTTTGGTGCTGGGGCTCAAGTGATAAAGCTTCAGCCTTGAGTAAAAGAAGCTCAGGGATGACACCGAATCCCTGAATCCCAGACCTGTGACTCACAAAAAATAAAATAAATGAATAGTGGGCACATGTCATCTTACTACCAAAATGGATGGATTAATTCTTCTCTCTGGTTCTTGTAGCCAAAAGTAAGGGGCTTCCCTTGATGTTCCTCTAAACTTCTCCTCTCTATTATCTTTCCCAAAGTCAGTTGTAGGATAGAATTCAGATCATCCCACTTGATGTGACCTTGTGAACACTCCCCTACCTGCCTTCCTTGGGGTGGAGATCATGGATGTTCTTACCAATGGGAGAATGAATCATGGAAGAGATGGGGGTAGGTATCCCTGAAACTCACACACACACACACACACACACACACACACACATACACACACACACACACACACACACACACACACACACACACGTAGGCCAACTCTGACTAGCCTTTTCAAAAGACATTTTATCTCCTTGGATTAACTGACCTATGAGAGGAACTTGATCCCCTATAAATGATTATTTTAACTAGTGCTTGCCAGTTGACATGAGATAAACAGAAGCTCAAAGGAAAGGTTCTGGAGGCTGTCTGGCTCAGGTTCACACTTGACATCCTGGCTCCATGGTAGGCAGAGATCTGAGGATCAAAGATCAAAGCCAGCCATAAGCTGGAAAGCTGATAAGACTCTTCTCTGCTTGGACCCACCAAAAATCCAGACATGGAACTGTGGCTCAAGTGGGAGAGTAGAAGCCTTCAGTATGAAAACTCAGAAAGACAGCTCCCAGATCCTCAGTTCAAGCCCACACATGAAATGGCCTCATTTGTTGCCCCCAGACTGCCTGGGCCTCAAGTGCCCTCTCATGGCACGCAGGCCCAAAGTTCAAACAACATGACCGTCGATCAAAAATAATCTGGCTGAGTTTTCTTCATAGCGGAGTGTACAGTAGGAAATGCCATACTGTTTTATGAGCCATTCTAGATGTGTGAGAGGCTCTGAATTTTGTCAACGTTTGGTCTGAGAATGGTAGTGCCATCTTCTCAGAGATTGGGATGTTCAGTTGGTCAGGGACTACTGAGGCCTTAAGCTAACCATGTGTGTGTGTGTGTGTGTGTGTGTGTGTGTGTGTGTGTGTGTGTACTTGTGTGTGTCTATTTTTCCCTCATCAATCTCTGCCCACTTCCTGGATGCTTGTCTGCCTCTTCCTGACCTTGGATGGTGCCCTTCCTCAATTGCAACCTTGTCTTTAGCTCTCTATCATGGTCTATAATGAGTCCTAAATTACCAGAGACCTGCATATTCCAGCTTTTCCTTGGGACCCAAGTCCGCATGTCCATATCTTTGTCCTCATCCAGGCGCTTCTGGGTCAGCAGTGCCGGCTGGCATATATTCTTTCCTGCCTCTTGGGGGGGCAGGGTCAGTCATGCTGGGTCCTGTCCTTTTCTCAGCTGGGCCCCTGGCTGCATGTCGCACTCCCAGCAGGTTGGCAGTGGAGTGGAGGAAAGGTGGTTGCCAGTGCCTTTGGCCAACTCGACCTTGATAGCTGACTGAAGGCTCCACAAACAAGGATAATCTGGGGCTACATGAGAGGTGATGCCAAGGTGGCTTGGATGTACGCTTCGATGTCTAGGAAATGTCACCGTATCTTATCATAGGCAAATCTATCTTCTGGCCCCAGCTGGGCCTCTCAGGTCCTTCTAGACAATTCTGGATGCCCAGAATACAGAGGAATATGCTTTAGATTCCAGGGCCAGGGAACTGGGGGATGAGAGATTGGTATGGCCAGTACCTCAATGTTTTAGGGCATTAGTTTTGACCTGGATGAGCTGAGCTAGGACTGGGGGCAATCCTGAGTCACAGTCACAGTAAACTCTCAAGCCTAATCAAGTGGTTTCTCCCTAAGTCCTTCTTGGGCTGAGGGGTTTGGGCCATGGCAGTAAGTTCCACGGAACCTGCCCTTCGATTTCAACACGGAGCCACAGGATCAAGGGAAGGACACTAGGGATGATCCTTTGTAGTCGGCCCATGATTGCAGACCTTCATCTGCCCCCTTTCCCCAAGCACTGGTGAGGAAAGCAGGGCTCCATGCCCTAGTCTCCTGGGATAGTGCCTGCTACAAGCAGCAGCCTGCTGGCTGTGGATTCCTGAGTCTACAAAACTTTCATGAGCCCAACTCAACACCTGCCCAAGTTCTGACTGACAAATTTGCACTCTTGTGATACTTGTGTGAGTGGGTATTATCTGGTGTGATATCTTGCAGCTCCTGCCCCTCCTGGCCCAGAACCGTGATCTGAGATAGTAATTTACTACTCAGATCCACATTGCACCCATGATAGATGCCATTCTGATGATCTTCATGCCCCAGGCTTGATAATTCTCTGGTAGTGTGGCTTGCTCTATAGGTAATGTCCTCAAACAAGCTGCTATCAAGACTTGCAGGACACCTAGACATTAGGAGACCCTGAGGGGCCCACTGGAAAACCTCTGCCTAAAGCCACAGAGTAAGGTCCAAGCAGGCCAGGTATTAGTCATGGGGCTTGAACTCTGGGCCTGGGCACTGTCCCCCAGCTCTTCACCTTACCACTTGAGCCACAGAGCAACTGGTTTTCTGTAGGTTCCTTGGAGATCAGAGTGTCCCAGACTTTCCTGCCGGGGCTGGGTTTGAAACATGATCTTCACATCTCAGCCTCCTGAGGAGCTAGGAGGATAGGTGTGAGAGACCTGTGCCTGGATGACCTGGCCTTACACCACAGTGGACTGGGAGCTCCTGAAATCTTTTCTTTAATTTTCCTGTGCTAGTATTGGGACTTGAACTCAGGGTTTGGGCTCTGGTCTCTAAAGTTTTTCCTTCAAGGTTACCACTTTACCACTTTAGCCACAGCTCCATTTCTGGATTTTGGTAGCTAATCGTCAAGAAGAGTCTCATTAACTTTCCTCTCCTGAGCTGGCTTGACCCATGATCTCTATCTCAGTCTCCTGAGTAGCTAGGATTTACAGGGATTGAGCCACTGGTGGCATTGGGGTAGAAGCTTTTCTAAAGCAAGAGTTTTTCCCTGCGTTTGCCCTGACACCTCCATGCAACGGAGGCCTGAGAGTCAGGAGCTGTGAAAACAGGTTTCCAGCCACAGGAAATGGCTTTAGTACACTGGCAAAAAAACCAAGCTAATCTTCCCCCTGGCCGCCATTCTGGGACCACTTCCTCTGCCCTGTGGCTCAAGTGAAAGTTGACCCAGCCTTGAATTTCCTCCTAGACTTTTCTGAAGCCATAGAACATTCATACAACTCACACCACCTGCTCTACAGCACACCTCAGGACCTTTGCCCATGCTATACCTTCTGCCTGAGGCTCTCTGTCTTGTACCCACATAATAGAACTACTGTGGAATTTTAGCACTGCTTATATCACTTCCTGAAGCAAGTCTTTCCTTCCCTTCTCCATCTTTATTTTTTTTTAATATTGAGTTGATAGAGATGGAATTTGTGCAGGCTGAGTGGCAAATGCTCTATATTGGGGTGTGTGTGTGTTTGTGTGTGTGTGTATGTGTGTTTGTGTGTATTTGTGTGTGTGTGTGTGTGTGTGTGTGCGCGCGCGCGCTAATCGTGGGGTTTGAATTCAAGGCCTGGATGCTATCCTATCTCTGAGGTTTTGTGCTCTAGGCTAGCACTGTACTACTTGAATCACAGCTCTACTTCTGGATTTTTGGGTGTTTAATTTGAGAAAAGTGTCTTAAATTGACTTTCCTGCTTGCAATCGCTTCCTCCTGAGTAGCTTACAGGGGTGAGCCACCAGCCCCTGCCCGCTACCCTACCTCTTACCTATAACCTCGGCCCTCCTCTGAGTCCCAGAAGAATATGTCTTTCAATTTAATTATGTAGCATGCTTCAATACTGAATATAATGTTAATGGAAAATTAGTCAATGTCCTAAATTATTGTGAATAATTTTATAATAGATGAGCAAAATATAATATTATGTGTATAATAATACTAAATGCAACAATCAATAAATGAATCAAAGAAAAATAAAATACAAAATCAATAATAAAATTCATAATATGGAATTAACATACATATATAAGTATATATCATGTAATACACATATAGAAATATTTTTTCCATTGCAGGGCCTTCATTAGGCACTGGGAACTCTATCCTGAATTTCTTTTCCTCAAGGACAATAAGCTATGCTTTCACCCATCGTGCAAAAGAGTTACCTGGATGGTGAGCTCAAAAACTTGCAATGGCAGAAATTCTGGCCCCAGTTCCAAGACAGTGACTTAAATTTTTTAATGGAAGCAGTTATGTTTATTCAGTTCCATACTGAACATTAAAAAAAGCAGTGTAGATTTTTGTACAGCTATTCAAACATCCTTCCCTTACCCGCAAAATGTTTCTCTGAGAACTATATTGTTTCTCTTTTTTTGTATGTTTTTTATTGTAAAAGTGTACTACAGAGGGGTTACAGTTCCAGGAGCAAGGTAATGAGTACATTTCCTACTGAGCATTGTTTAATCCTCCTGTGTTTTTCTGCTACCATCCCTTCCCTCCCATCTCCACAACTATCTCCCCTGCCAAGGTCAGTGACTTAGTTTTTCATTTTTGGTTGGCATGGGGTTTGAACTCAAATAATGGCAAATCTTCGCTCACATTGCTACAGATTTACCAAGACCCTGAGTTCAAATCCCAGGCTAGAAAAGAAAACTGACAGAAATTCCAAACCAGGGAGCTTTATTTTTTTAATTTAGTTAAATAATTAATAAATTATTTATCATAATAAAAATAAATATTGTTTTTTTTGGCCAAGCATAGGGCTTGAACACAGGTCGTGGAAATTCTATTTCAGCTTGGATCTCCGTTGGCTGGGGTGCAGTCTCTGGACCCTTTTTTCTTTGGACAGTGACCATCCTGGGTCTGAATGACAAAGCTGCAAAGTGGACCTGACCTGCCATTGCTGGTGGCTGGTGCGCTATCCGTGAAGCCATAGGCCAACCTGTCAACATAGGCCCAAGATCACAAGAGACTCATTCTTATGTACAGGAATACTGATTGAAAAAGTAGTTTATACATCGGTCTATGCTAAAATTGGAAACAGTAATCCTAGAATGCTGATTGAGCTTAATTAATAGTTTATTAAGCATGAAAAGAATAATATTCCTACAATGGCGGTATAATAAATACCTAAGAGTTGATATATATAGGTAAAGAGTTCCAAAGCTGTCTGTCTATGATAGAATGACACCTACTGTGTTCCTATATATCTATGTATTTGTATATCTCCATCTGCCTATACATGTATCGCTGTTTTGCCCAAACCTGGGGTTGATCTCAGAGCCTGGGAACCACCTGACATCTTCATTGGCTAGAGGCTGCCATGCTCAAACTCACCCAATCATGAATTGGGCCTGCTAGGCTCTAAGTTCAGATCCTGGCACTGCCAGGCATGATGGATAACACATCTAACATCTAGATGTTATGGGATAGGATGTAAAAAATGTAATAAATTCTATAGGTGTCATAAGAGTCAATAAAATAAATTCTAAATAAATGAATGACACAAGAAATAAAATAAATAACCACACCAAACACAATATGGACTGAACATCTGTAAGAAGTATAAATCCTATCTTTAAAATATATATAAGGAGGACTGGGAAGGTGGCTCAGGGGTAGAGCTCTTGCCTTGCATGCATCAGACCGTTGGCTCGATTTCTCAACACCACATAAGCAGAAAAAAAACCTGGCAGTGGCGCTGTGTCTCAAGAGTTAGAGCACTAGACTTGAGGTGAAGAGCTGAGAGGCAGTGCCTGGGCCCAGAGTTCAGGCCCACGAGTGGACCCACAAAAAAAATAGTATATAAGGAATATCTTTTCCAGGCCTGAGGCTTGAATTCACACCCCCCCCCCATGCGGAGGGAATGGTGGCAGATCCTGAGATACTCGTTTCTGGACCTGGGAAGAGTCATGGAATGTGATCAATCTCATCCTTGAATCAGTAGTTCGTGAATGATGCAAGTAGGAAATGATAGGCAAGACTCATGGGGTATCGAATATTTGTAAAGAAATTGATGAGGCATGATAATAATCATCACAGTCATGAAATGGAGGCATCAGGAAAGATCCAAGAATCGGTAGTTCACACAGATTGGATTCCATCTCAGGTTACCATCTCTCCTAATCTATATAAATGTGTACTTATTTGCCTACTACCTTCAGCTTATGAATGGATGACTGTTGTGTTCCCCGCTTTCCATTCAGGGGAGGGGGTTCAATGGCAGATCCCAAAGCCTGGTGTGCTCATGTGGACCCATTCGCCACTTGGTCCTGCTAGGTCTCGAGTTCAGATTCCCTGCTCTGCCAAAAGATTCATCTTTATGTCAGAAGTCAATCATTGCACCTGTTTTCTTTCCTTTGCAAGTCCTGGATCTCAGCTATGATGGAGAATGCTTGGGCTACCCTGTGGCCATGGGAATATGTTGTTAACCATGTCAGCCCAGTTATACCTGTCATCATATACTCAAGAAAATACACAATACACCCATGAATAGCATACAAATAGAATAACTACACTAAATGCACGATGCAGTCCACACACGGATGTGAATATACATCCCATGTTTAAATGATCATTGAGGACTATTTTGGCCTCCCTGGGGCTCGTTCTCAGTTCCTGGGAACAGCCCACCTCCTTAGTGGCTCACAGTCTGGTGTGATCATGTGGACCCATTGGGCAGTTGGGCCTCCTAGGCCCAAAGTTTGAATACCAGCACTGCCAAAAATTCACCCTGATGTGCGAAGCCAGTTGTTGCACCAGTTTTCCTGTTCTGTGCAAGTTCTGGGCCTTGGCTAGGAAAGAGAATGTATATGCAACTCTATACTCATGGAAACAGGTTGTCATCCAGTTCACTACAGCTATATCTGTCATCCTATACTCAAGGAAATACACAATACATCAATGAATAAGACACAAAGCAAAGAGATTGACTACAACAAAAGCAAGATGCCTTCCTCTCATGTTTGGAAATATGTATCCACTGTTTAATTATGAATTTATGACTATATTGGCCTCCACCAGGGCTCCATCTCAGATCCTAGGAATGGCTTAGTTCCTTAGTGGCTCACAGCCTGGTGTGCTCACCATGACCCATTCACCAATTGGGCCTGCTAGGATTTGAGTTCAAATTCCTGCACTACCAAAAGATTCATTCTGATGTGAGAAGCCTATGTTGGCACATGTTTTCCTGTCCTGAGAATGTCCTGGGTCTCTTTGAGGATGGAGAATGCTATATAGGCAACTCTTAGCCATGGGAATAGGTTGTCATCCATGTCAGCACAGTTATATCTCTCACCCCATATGAAATAAAATACACAATACATCCATGAATAAGACACAAAATAGAACAAATAACTACACTGAATGCAAGATGCATACCATATCTGTAGGTAAATAGAAATCCTATGCTTAAAAACAGTGGGCTTGTTATTTTGTCCAGTGTTGGGGCTTCAAATCATGTCCTGAACCAGGCCTGACATTCTAGTCTTCAAAGATGGTGAGCTTCCCCTTCCCCCACAGTGCAACAGAGTTACCCAGTCCTGAGCTCAAATCCCAGCACTGACAAAAGATTCATCCTGATGTCAGAAGCCAGTCATTGTGCCTTTTATCCTCTCCTATGAAAGTCCTGGGTCTCAAATACGCTGGAGAATGCACAGACAACCCTTTAACCAAGAGAACAGGTTGTCATCCATGTCAGCACAGTTATACCTGTCACCATACTTATTAAAATACACAATACCTCCATGAATTAGTTACAAAGTAAGGAGAATATTTGCACTGAAAACAAGATGCTGTCCATACATGTGTGTCAATATAGATCCTATGATTAAATTATGAATTTATGACTATAGTGGACCATCCTGGGGATTAATGTCAGATTCTGGGAATGGCCACACTACTTAGTTGCTCACAGGTTCATATGATCACCTTGACTGATTGGCCAACTTGTTTTGCTCTGCCATGAGTTCAGATCCCAGCACTACCAACAAGTGGATCGTGGAGTAAGAAGGAGTGTGTGAAACATTTTTTCCTTTTCTCTGAATTCTGGGGGTCAGGCATGATGGAGAACATTTCTACAAATCTAGATGTTTTGTTATAGGTTGTCATCAATGTAATAAACAGAATGGGTTTCATCATAGTAAAATCAATGATAAATAACTGAATAAAACAAAGGATACAAGGAACGACCATACCAAACCTGTATGGACTGAAAATCTATAGGTAAGTATAAATCCTATCTTTACAATATATGTAAATAGTATGTTTTCGAGGACTGGGTCTTGAATTCAGGACTAGTGAACAGCCCTGACTATTTTATCTTCATGTAAGGTAATCTTCCCCTTTATCCACATTGCTGCAGATTTACCCAGATACTGAGTTGATATCCAAAGCCTGTAAGAATAAACTGTGCAAATTGCAAGCCCGGAGCTAATTTTTTTCTCAGCATGGGGCTTGAACTCAGGTTGTGGCAACTCTGCCTCAGCTTCTATCACCCTAGGATGGAGTGCAGCCACGGGACACACAGGTGCTTCTGGGATCCTAGACCGCCACGTGTTGCAAGGAAAACAATGCACAGAAAAAATGTGGCCTTTTATGTTTTCTTCCTTTGCACAGTGACCCTTCTGAAGGTCACTGTTGCAATGGGTACTTCACCTTGCTTTGCTGAAGGCTGGCAGATTATCAGGGAAACCATAGGCCCATGGGGCAACATAGGCCCTCATTTAGAATCCCCATCCTGACACCAATCAATGGCAGGAGGTACTAAGAAACTGGTTCCCATCCAAAGGAATAACACTGGAATTTTGTCAATGTCACAGTTGAATGAGTTGATCATGAATGATGATACTATAAAATTAAAAAGCATCATTTCAGAAAGCTGGTTGATTTTATTTAATATTTATGAATCATTAAAAGAACATTATTACTTACAGGAACACAATAATTTCAGGACATTGAGTGCTTTCATTAATATTTTAAGGATCAAAACAATAACATTAATTACATGGACGCATAATGAATACTCAGGAATTGGTAGGAATATAGTCTATATAACTGAATAATGTATACACATCTCTGGCACTCTATAAAGATATACATATTTTTAGCATACTGCCATCTGCATGTCAATCTGTTCTTATTTGGTGAACCCCTGAGGCTGGTTCTCAGGTCCTGGGAACAACCTGTCTGCTCAATTTGCCCCAGGATGGCATTTTACACTCACCCATTAATGAATTTGGCCTTGTAGGCCATGAGTTCAGATGCCAGCGCTCCCAAACAATGAATCGTGGAGTTAGAAGCTGATAGTGACACATGATTTCCTTTACTGTGAATCTTCTGGGTGTCAGGTATGAAGTGGAATACAAATGTAGACCTATAGCCTATGTAGTCAATGTTCTATGTGCTGTATAATAGTCAATAAAATAAATGGTCAATACATGAATAAAACAAAAAATAATATAACTACACTGAATGCAATATGGAGTCAACATATGTATATAAATATAAAACACATATGTAAATTGTACATGAATAGGGTGTTTTCTAGTACTGGAGATCGATTTCAGGCCTAAGGAACAGACTTGAATTTCTTCACTTCAAGGAGGCAAGCTTCCCCTTCCTACACAGTGCAACAGAGTTACCCAGACTATGAGTTCCATTCCAATCCCAGTCCTGGTAGAAAAAACGTCACCTTTATAGTATGTGAGACCTAATTCTTAGGTATTTCATTATGCCTCCATTTGATGAATGTGATTGTTTAAAAGCTTAATAAAATATTAACTAAAATCAATCAGTGTCGTGTAATATAATTGTGTATAATTTTATCCTAGAATCATTCAAGAATTGTTCATTCAATCATGACTTAAATCACATTCCATTGGTAATCATATGGATAGGAACAAGTTTCTTAGGATCTCCTACCATTTGGAGGTGGCAAGACCAGGATTCGAATTGTGGACTCCAGCTCCCACCACCTCAACCTGAGGATAGGGAACTTACCAGTCTGTCCAAGAACATCAACATGACCAGTGATTAGGCAGGCACCAGTGGCTCTCAGCAGTCCCCCTTGATACTTACAAGGCTGTGATAGGAGGATCATGGTCAACGTCACCTTAAGCAGGAAAATCCTTGAGACCCCTGTCCAACTTCAGTGCCAACAAAGCCAGAAGCCTTGTGTAGAGGACCAGCCTTGAGCAAAAGCAGGTCATGGACTGTGCCCAGATACTGAGTTCAAGGTCTGGGACTGGCAACAAACAGAAATACACAACAATCTGTGTAGCCATACAGCTAAAGCAGGTCACCCTCTTGTCCCCAACTGAACTGGACAGCATTCCCTGGGAAAAGGGCTGGGAGAACCGCTGTCATCTTGACTATGCCCATGCTGCTTGTTTCACAGGATTCTGGCCACACCCCCATTCTTTCATGCTTCTTTCTGACCAATGGGATACAAGAATGGTGGCCATGCTCACATTGCATGCTGCCAGGTAGCACTGGGATTCCCTCTGTTAGTTTACACCACTACCAGCAGTTGAGGAAGGTAGTGGTGGTTGAGTGGTGAGGAAGACACTCAAGGTGACTTTGGAGTATAGTAGGAAATTGATGTTTGCACCCCCACCTGGCCCCTTCCCTCCCTTCACGTGGTGCCAGGTTTCAAACCTCAGGCAATGGCGTGCTGCCAGCAGGCCTAAATCCCCGACCTGGTCCCTGCCCCTAGTCTTCTGCTCTGGGCCCAAGTGACTGCAATGCTGCCACCATCCCTGCTGCCCCAAATGGAGCAGCTGCCAACAGCTTCTCCCAGCAGCACAGGTGAGTGGCCGCCCCTACACCAACCTACCCTGGGTCAAGCACTCCTCTGGGGGCACCATAAACCCCCCTGCTTTTTTCCTCTCCAAGCCTCTGATGAGTCACCTTTCTGTCTTGAGCATTTCTGAGATAGAAACAAAATATATGCTCAGGCTGGGCTGAATCACGGTCCTCCTGTGAAAGATATGCTCCACCAGGCCTGGTCCTCTCCAGTTGGGATGGTAAACATGTGGCACCATGCTCAGTCGTTGGTTTAGATGGATTATCACAAACTCAGTCCACAGCAGCGGATTCTTGACCACACGTGAACCTCTTGGTAGGGCCTCAACCATTGGACCTCAGTCTCCTCACAGGACAGTTGTGAGGAAACAAGGGATTTATACAGAGAGATCTCTGGAGAATGGCTAGGCAGAGAGGGAGCGGCATTCAGATAAGGTTTTGGCAATTCTGTGAGCATATGACTGGAAGATACCAGGAAGGGCTCAGGTGGGGCCTGAAGCTCGGCCTGACTTCTCTACCATGCTACCTAGGACAATGGGTGCTATTCAGTCCACTTCTTGTGGTGGCAAGTCCACTTCTTTTCAGTCGTGGGTCTTGAACTCTAGGATTGGGCACTGTTCCCGAGCTCCTCAGCTCAAGGCTAGCACTCTATCACTTGTATCCACAGTGACCCTTCCAGTTTTCTGGTGGTTCTTTGGAGTTAAGATTCTCACAGACGTTCCTGCCTGGGCTGTCTATGAACCATGATCCTCATATTTCAGCCTCCTGTGTAGTTAGGTTAGTTTTATGCCACTGGCACCCGATTTAAGTTTAATTCTGATTCTTTCTCTCTCTCTCTCTCTCTCTCTCTCTCTCTCTCTCTCTCTCTCTCTCTCTCTCTCTCTCTCTCACTCACACACACACACACACACACACACACACACTTGATCTCAGGAACTGGTAGAATGGGTGCTGTAGGAGGTGGCCCAACGTCCCCAGGTGGCTGGAACCCATGATGACCCACTCATTCTGAAGGTGGGCTGTGGGTCAGGAGCTGTCTCATTCAGCGTGTTGATACATCTCCATGAGATAAGCCCTCTGTGTCCTTGCAAGGCTGTGAGGGTTATTCATTGTAGATCTAGCCTTACTGGATTTATTATATTTTATTCTTTTCTACATTATTTTCTAGCACCTGGCCAATATTATGGTACATATTTACTGAATGAAAATATAATGTCAAATTAAGAAAGTCATTTATGGATCTGAGAATGTGGCCTCATGATATGGTGATTGCCTAGCATGCATGAAACCCTGAGTTCATTTCCTCAGTACCACATAAATAGAAAAGCACTGGAAGTGGTACTGTGCCTCAAGTGGTACAGTGATAGCCTTGAGCTAAAAAGCAAAAAAAAAAAAAAAAAGAAGAAGAAAAAACGCAATCCAAAACAAAACCAAAAAACATTTAGCTAGTAAATACAAAATAAAGAGCCCATACTTGGAATATGTAACTGCTCCTGCCATACTGACACCTGACAATGGTCCCTAATTCATGTACTTTACTTATATTAGGATATTGTGTTGAAAAAAATAGTTTTGTTCATTAGGTCACAGCAATTAATGGCTTGATTGTGCTTAGCTGTCAGGTGAAGTTTAGTTCTGGAAATTCAAAGGTTCCAGGTTTTTGAATGGTCACTGCTAATAGTCTAAGTGAGATTTGGAAATCTTTTTGGTTAGTCATGGAACCAAAACGGCAGAGGCAAATTAACAGTTGTGACAGAAGTGAAGGAATAACTCCAGAGTTAATGAATAAATGATATTAACTAAGGTAAAGCAGAAACTGTTTTAGAGAACCAATTTTGGTTATTGAAAAAATAGTTATCAACTAGTCTTATTCCTCATTACCTTTATCATTCTAAATCTCTTAGGCTACTTCTTAATCTCTGTGTAATAAATGTATCTCCTTCTGTGCTGTTTTATCTTACCTTATCTTCTTTGCTTTCTAAAAATCTCAGTCTTTCTATATTTCTCTATGAACATTTCCATATAGTAAATACACCTGCACAGATGGCAGAGAATGCTAATCTAAGGGTCCCATATCTCATGAGTCATTAATGAAACAACATGGAAAAGGAAGACATATTTATTGTTACTGCAAATTTTCTGAAAAGCTGCAATTTTCATTATTTGTCTACATAGTGTCATTCAGTGCACATAAACGCAAATGTTAGCTGGGTGCTGGTGGTTCACGCCTGTAATCCTAGGTATTCAGGAGACCAGAGGATTGTGGTTCAAAGCCAGCCTGGTCAGGAATGACCATGAGACGCTTATCTTCAATTAACCACCATAAACCCGGAAGTGGTGCTGTAGCTTAAGCTGTAGAGTGCTCAACTTGAGCTGAAGAGCTGAGGGAGTGACCCCAGGATCAGAGTTCAAGCCCCACAACCAACAAAAAGTGCAAATATTACCTTAAGTTTCCCCAAAAGGAAGACAAGATCAATAATCTTCTCAAGTATAAAAAATAATTTCATATAGAGAAAGAAGAGAGACATGAATCTCAAGGTGAAGAAAAGAAAGTCCGTTTGAAATTCAAAAATGATTTCTATTTTTACAAGTTTTGCACCGTGAATAAATTCAACTCAGCCTAACATAGTTAAGTCACAATGCAACTACTTTTCTAAATATGTAAAGAATGTAACAACACATTGTCTCTCATCAAATGTTTCTATTAAATAAATCTGAGCTTTCATAAATTTAAAAAAAAGAAAAAAGAATTTCAAAATGATTCAGTGCACCTACTTTTGCTGAGTTATTTGTTATGGCTTATTTGCTACACATATTCTCTTCCTTTAAAAATTGTCAAATATTAGCTTTATAATAAACTTCATCTAATATTTCTTGTTTCAAAAGAGAAGTCTATACAATTGATGTCACTTAGTTTTCTTACTATATTAATTCAAAGCCAAACCAGGCAGAAGGGTCTGTAAAATTCTTATTTCAAATTAATAACCAAAAAACCAGAAGTGGAGTTTTGGCTCAAGCAGTAGAATACTACTTTGGGGGCAGGTGGGCAGGAAAGACAACTGTTCAGGGACAGGATCGAGCCTCAGGGTTTAAGCCCCAGAACCAGCACAAATTAAATAAACAAACAAACAAAAATCCCAGATATGTCTTTGGACCTTCCTTAAAGGAGTACGGGTCAGAGAAGAGGCTCCTTTTGCTGATCATATTCACTGGATCCTGCTTTTTTGGAATCCTTACTGCTCTGGAGAACTCAAGACCAGACCAAAGGAATTGATAACTGACGCCTGCATCAACAGAATCATCTCAGGGGTGAAATATCCATCCATAAGACCCTTTAAAACCTCCATGTCTTTGTTCCTTTGCAGGAGAACACTTTTAAAACAACGTTATTTCCTTTTGTTCTATGCTGGCCTTCAAATGGTACATTATTTCTTTTTGTAACACTCTGAACTAGAAGTTTACAGAAAAATTTTATATGAGTAAAGAACACACTCGAAAAAGCCAGGGACAGAGTTTCCTTCACGTCTTGGGATACTTTTCTTGTACAGTAAAAAGGAAAGCACAAGGTTACTTGAACTTTGTTATTCCTCTATGTTCCATTCCTCTACTGGGGTCAGTTTCCACATCCAGTAACAGTTACTTCCAGTAACAATCGATGGCGCTGCTTGAGGTATAATGAAGGTTTTCTGGCTTCACTGAAATAATACCAGAACACCTATGGACCTGAGGTAACACATGTTTCAGAGACAATTTAGTAAAGAGAAAATATGAAAATTATATTGCTTATAAATACATTATACATGAGTACGTTGAGTTCAAATTTTGTAAGTTCTCTGTAAATTAAGGCAAATTTTAAATGGGAAGAAGGTTTTCAGAACATTCTTTTTGTGAGTGTAGGTGCTGTTCATTATTTCCCAAGTGAACATGAGCTAACAGTAAGGGAAACAATAGTAATAATAGGAGAAAGAGAAGTTCTGTATTTAAGTATAAAGGTTCAATACAATATTGAAGACTACAAATAAGACAACATTGAAACAATAAAACCAAGTCCAGTATGTAGAATTTTGGGAGTGATATGCAGAAAGCAAGACTCCTGCCTGGAACATGAAGTATGAGGCCACTCCCATTCTAAATCACGCTTGCTAATCATGCAACTTTGTAGAAAGTAGAATGGAAGAATAATTCTCTTTCTAATGCATGTCAGATATAAGAGCATGTATTTAACTGGAAAAAATGTCCATCTTGTGAGATCAGTGATTACGCTAGCAATGAACTGGTGGCTATAATCACATTTCTTTTTTTCTTTACACACACACACACACACACACACACATATTTGTTGGCGGTGGTCTTGGAACTTGATCTCTGTGCCTATGAGCTGTCTCTCTGCTATTCAACTCAAGGTTAATGCTCTACCACTTGATCCACAGTGCTATTTCCAGTTTTCTTTTAGTTAATTAGAGGAAAGAGTCTCTGGGACTTTCCTACCTGGGCTGGCTTTGAACCTCAATACTCATATCTCACCATGATCCAGCTTACGATCACATTCCTAACAGTGTACACTCAGGATATGTAATGTGTGTTTTCATATATCTTTATAAGAAATCTTGAGTTAGGGGCTGGGAAGGGGGCTCAGTAGTAGAGTGCTTGCCTTGCATGCATGAGACCCTGGGTTCGATTCCTCAGCAGCAGTTAAGCAAAAATGAAAAAGGCCGAAATTGGCGCTGTGTGGTAGGGTGCTAGCCTTGAGCTGAAGAGCAGAGGGACAGAGCCCAGGTCCAGAGTTCAGGCCCCAGGACCGGACCTCCCACTAAAACAAAAGAAAAAGATTTGTTGAGTTAAAAATCTGGATTACAGCTTATACATTACCCTCAAAAAATGTTTGCACTTTAAAAGTTGATACTCCTGGAGAAATAAAACCTAAGAATGTAAAGGAGTCTGGGAAGTTCAGTTTGCATCGAGCCTGGGCAGAACACTCTTTGCAACAGTATATAAAATTTAGCAATCAAAAGCTGGATTGGAAGAATGGCTCAGGTGATGGAATACCAGTCATGAGCAAGACTGCTGAATAAGAGCTTGAAGCTTTTGCATACATACATACAAACATACACTTACACACAGAGGCACTTATATGTGCACACACAAATACATAAATGAAACAACTCTCAGAATGTGTAGAAAAGTTAGAAAACAATAAATATATTTCCTGAATAAGACTAGAATCAAGTGATAATTTTTAATATTAGAAAGTCCTCAAATGAACTTCCTTCAAATAAGTTTGAGAATATTACATTGGTATGGAACAGAGATAGTAAGAGAGTTAATAATCATTATTAAAGGGATCGGATCCATGGAGGAATGAATCAGAGATCCCGCAGGTGCATCTGAAAATGTCCATATCCTGTGCCAAAGTTAGAACATCTTTGAAAATAGTACATGAACAGTCTGAGCAGTCACTCTGGTGTATAATATCATGGGAGAAATTCAGAATTGGTAGTCTGTATCTAGATAAAATAAACCAAGAAACTATGGCAGGGCAATGTGATACAAGCCTAGAATTCTAGCACTAAGATTAAAACAGGAGATTAGAGAATGGAATTACATAGTGAAACCTTCCCTGGACCAGGTAGGATAATTTTGTCTTAATAAAAACAAAACAAAGCAGAAAGGAATGCATAGTTGGACGTTTGGGCTAATTTTGTCACTGTTTTGAGAAGTCAAATTTCCTGTTGAAATTCAACTCATACTTAATCTTCACTTGTGTTTCAAATTCTCTCTTCATTACAGATCATTCCTAGATGCAAAATGACTCATGATTCCCATCCAAAATTTGAAAAAGTAAGTAATCATCATTCTGTTGTATCCCAAAGAAATGATGAAGGATTACGAAAGTTTAAGCCTGGAAAAATAGCAAAGTTCGTCTAATGTAGGATTTTGAAGACCTTGCTAAATTAGAATTTAGATTTAAAATAAACATTTTGGTTTTGTTTTTAATTTTATATTGTATAGGATTCTACAAAATTCTTTTTAAGTAGAGGGTTTAATTGACAAATTCACAAATGATTTTGCATCTTATTTGCCTAGAATATTCTTTCAAGAGAGCTATAATTAGAAATTAGTTAATAGATAATTCCAACAGTTCTTGTATAAAATGATAATGTGAATGCTATAGACAGAGTTGCCAACAAATTGATGATATTAATTTATAAATTTAGAATAAGAACAGTGTTTGGAGTCTTTGATATAACATGGTATGAAGAGAATAATCGTGTGACATCTTTCTTCTACCTGTATGTAACACAGAAAGGAATTTCCTTAATTATTTGCTACTGTATACACTGAGAAAAATGTTAGGTTTTTTTTTATTTTAGTTTTTGTTTTATTGGTTTGTCCTAGGTCTTGAACTCTAGGCCTGGGTACTGTCTCTGAGCCTGTTTATGCTCAAGGCTCGTGCCCTACCGCTTCAACCTCAGTGCCACTTGCATCTGGCTTTTGCTGAGAAGTTTATTGGAGATAACAATGTAGGGAATCTTTTCTGCCTGGGTGGGCTTTGAACTGTAATCTTCCGATCTTAGCATCTAGAATTTATATGTTAGTTTAAAAAGTATAAATATAAGTAATATTTACAAGTGTTCTGATCTCAAGAATACCAGTGGGGGGAAAATGATGCAACCAAGTTTATTGTGGTGTTCTTTCCAGAACATGTATGGCATTCCATTTGCAGAGTTATATTTTTTCACAATAGAGATAAGCTATTCATGATGTGATTTAAGGGAAGATTGAGGTGCATCCTAAAAGTTGGAAACTGTTGGGCTAGGATGACTCTATATCATAAATATTGGTATTGATGGTCATAAAAATAATAGCTTACTGTGATAAACAATTGCTTAATCTTGAAGAATTAATTATTACAGATGCTTCATAATCTTATCCTCTATAAGAATGTGGCTATTTTTCTGTTGACTTCTCAATCTGTAAAACCCCATTGGAAACTGTATCTACTGCAGAATTACATAACATGCAAGCCGGTACTGTTTTGATTCTCTCAGGTATAGAATCTCCCGAATTTGTAAATGAGTAGTTACTAGTCATTGGAACGTTGAAGAACACATATATTCTGTCTTCTTAACAACTTATTTACTTTTAAATGTTATAGGTTTCCATAGAATTAAACTGTTTTCACTTTTAGTATGAGAAAATACTATGTTTATTCTTTTTCAAAATATTGGTAAGTATATTGTGAAAATATTGTCTAGTCAGATAGCATTCAAGTTGATGGTCCTCTGATTAAAAAGGGGTAAATAATTCAAATTAGACGCCAAACAGTATTGATTTTTAAGAAGTTACTACATAGAGAATAATAATTACTATACCAATACAGTGAAATTTTATTTCATGCAGCTTATTTTTTAAATTTAATTTTATTGTCAAAGTGATGTACAGTGCTGTTACAGTAATTTAAAGGTAGTGAATACATAACTTTTCAAACTTGTTACCCCCTCACTCATTTGCTCCACAGTTTTCCTTCACCCCAATACTCCTCACAAGTTGTGATGTACATTTCCAACATATTGTCTTGTGAGTATTGCTATTGCATTGGTTTGCCTTCGTCATTTGTCTCACCATTTTGTTGTTCCTCTTCCCTTTCCTAATTAAGGTAAATATATACACAATACACAGGCACCAAAATCAAATACATCAGGAAATAAAGCATGGGGAAAAACCCAAAAGAAATTAGAAATCACATAGTACATTAAAAACAACAACCTCAAATAATACTCTCTGCTTCCATATCTTGGAGTTCATTTTGCTCAGAATCAGCTTATAAGGTTATATATATGCATAACAAAGCCACTGGAAAATAATAATTTCATGGACACTATATCATGAAAACAACATGTTAACCTTTTTTGATGGTAAAGGTGGAGTTAGGATTGGTGAATTTGCGGTTCTAATAAATGAATTTCAAAAGTGTTTTAAAATTATGACAGGTAAATTTTAATTTGTTCAAACTTTTTAACAACTTAGCCTATTATGAAAATTTAAAATTGCTTGGGAAAATAGGCTTTCATGCAAAGTAATCCATGAAGTTTTACCTGAAAGGGAGCAATGTGGGTGAAGATGGGTCATTTTCACACTAAACAAACAAACCTCAGACACCTTGCTATAAATCCTGTAGGTTCCCTTGAGAATTGTCCTTACCCAGGAAATCTACTCTTACTGTGTGAAACAAGGTTGTAGTGGAATTTAAATTAAAAGTTCTTTAAAAAAAAGACATCAAAATTTGTGAATTGACTTTAATTACCAAACAGTAATTCTCTGAAAAAGATAATTTGGGTCTAAATATTTAGGGAGAAAGTGCCCTCAACAATGAAAGAAGATATTGGGTTTACACTTTTCTGCTTGTAATACTTTCTACAAGGTCTTTGCACGTGAAGCACTGAAACACAGAAAAAAATCTGATTAGATACTTGAAACCAATGATTTCACATTTCTTAGTAGCTCACACAATATAATATCCTCATAAACATGAGATAAAAGTTTTGAGATCGGAAAAGAATTGAGCAAATTGAAAAGGCAAGAAAACGCATTCTTAGAAGTCCAAGCTAAGCATATTGGCTTTAGCAGTGGAGGAAGGCCAAAGTTTTTGATATACATTGCCATAATATTTTTGCTACCTAAAGTGATTTTACAAAGCCTATTTATCTCACTACAATTTAGAACGGATTGAATGAAGACGTGAAAATAAATTCCACATCCAAATAAAAGAGTTTTAAAAGAGAAACCATGAAGATGTAGCAGTGGAGAAGGCCTTATAGTCCTTCACCTTTACTAGACTTGAAGCCAAGGATCTGTGATTAGTTGGAAATCAGGCAAGAGCTAAGAGGAGGACAGAGAAATAGGACATAGGAGCATTGTCCTTTTGTAACAGACACTGCCATCCAAGGTATGGATGATTTAACTATGTTCTTTTCCATACATCTTGCGGAGCAAATGCAAGACAAAGAGAAAGATAATCTATTGAAATAGTTTTGGAAAGAATAACTTCACTGATCCTGATATGGTATCTAAGGAGAGTCTTAAGAGAGAAGATAAAAGTGGAGTATACTTCTGTTTCCTCTAAGAATCTTGTTAGCAAAATATATCTTTGAGGTTAGAAGTGATTGTGACAAAAAGTGGTGGAGTACTTATTTTTGAGGTCACTTTAGACACAAGAAGAATTTCAAGGTAAAAGAAAAAAGAAAAAAAGATAGCTATATATTTGTGATCACAGCTTCCTGGACTCGTATTTTGGAGACAAAGTTTTACATTAGAGATTGTCCTCATTAACATTGATGCTGGGTTTCCATGCCTACCAACTGAAAGGGGGAAGTTTAATGGGCTCAGTTGGACAAGTAACCAGCATGGTAGAAAAAAATGGCAAATAATAGTAGTCAAAACAGCTTGGTACTGGCACAAGAACAGACCTCAGCACCAATGGAATAGAATTGAAAACTCAGAAATGAACCTACAGTACTATAGCCATGTAATCTTCAATAAGGGAGCTAAAAAAATAGAATGGAAGAAAGACAGCCTCTTCAGTAAATGGTGCTGGCAAAATTGGTTAACTACATGTAGAAAACTAAAGCTAGATCCTTGTATATCACCCTGCACCAGAATCAACTCCAAATGGATCAAAGACCTCGGAGTCAAAGGAGACACTCTGAAAACAGTACAGGATGGAATAGGAGAAACTCTAGGCTTCCTTGGCTCAGGCGGAAATTTTCTTAATAGAAACCCGGAAACACAACAAATCAAAGAAAGGTTGGACAAATGGGATTGCAAGAAGTTGCAGAGCTTCTGCATGGCAAAGGACATAGCTAGCAAGATAAATAGAAAGCCCACGGATTGGGAGAAGATCTTCACTAGCTATTCAACGGACAAGGGTCTCATATCTAAAATATACTTGGAACTCAAAAAATTAAATCCCCCAACAACAAATCCTCAAAGAAACAACTGCCCAATAAATAAGTGGGCTAATGACTTGAAGAGAAACTTCTCTGAAGAAGAAAGAAGGATGGCCAATAGACACATGAAGAAATGCTCAACCTCCCTAGCCATAAAAGAAATGCAAATCAAAACAACATTGAGATATCACCACACACCAGTTAGAATGTCAAAAATTAAGAACTCTAAAAACAACAGATGCTGGAAGGGATGTGGACAGAAAGAAACTCACTTCATTGTTGGTGGGAGTGTAAACTTTTCAACAACTTTGGAAAGCAGTATGGAGGTTCCTCAAAAGACTACACATAGAGCTCCCCTATGACCCAGCAATCCCACTTTTGGGCATTTACCCAAATGTTTACAAACAAGATCACACTAAAGCTACCAGCACAACTATGTTTATTGCAGCATTATCTACCATAGCTAAGATATGGAACCAACCCAGATGCCCCTCAGTAGATGAATGGATCAAGAAAATGTGGTAGATATACACAATGGAATTCTATGCCTCCATCAGAAAGAATGACCTTGGCCCAATTGTTAGGAAATGGAAAGGCTTGGAAAAAATTATATTAATTGAAGTAAGACAAGCCCAAAGAAACATAGGTCCCATGGTTTCCCTTATTTGCAATATCTAGTGTATGTATGAGTCAAGCAGAAAAGGTCAGATAATGTGATGTTAGGAAAATAAACCCTTAGATATGTTTAAATGTTTTTTTTTTCTTTCATTCATTTTTTAACTCATTTATAAGATTATCTCTTTGTTGCTTTGTATGTCCCTCCCCCACAGTATAACCCCTGCTTTCACTATATTTGATGTCGATATAATTTCTGGAGGAGAAGGGGAAAAATAAGTTGTTTAAGGATACAGGTGGACCCGTTGCAACAATGAGAAGTACAAGTTGTCATGTCGAAAACAAACTCTACACCTCCTGTGGGTGGCAAGGATGGGGTGGAGGGACGGGGGGAGGCTGGGAAGGGACGTGAAGGGTAAACAAAGGAGGAGGCTGCAATGCTTGATAAGAAATGTACTCATTATCTTGCCCATGTAATTGTAACCCCTCTGTACAGTATGTTCGCAATAACAAATTTTAAAAAAGAAAAAAATGGTAAATAATATTTAGTAAATTACTTTGAACAAAGAAGGAAAAATATAATTCAAAATCACTTGACTTAAAATTATGAATAAAAGTAGTCAAGAGAAATGAGAGAAAACGTAAAGCACTGTTTTCTTTCCAGTGGAGTAATGGGTTCTTGATCTTGTTTCTTCCATTCTATCTTCACAAGCTATCAAGGGTGGCTGAGGACTGGAGTATCCAGTTCAGACCAAGAGAATTCCCAGAAGAAAATATTTGCAGCAGATGTAGGTGATTTATAACCTTAGACAATCTATTTAAATCTATTAAAATTTCTCCTCTACCCCAAACTGCCCACTTAAAACAACTTTGTATGCTTTTCCCAAGATTGTCCTTCATTAACTATTTAAAATTTTGAAAGGTCATAACCATACTCTATAGAGATCGCTGTTTCGTTGTGCTTTTTGTGTGTTTTTGTTTTTTAGTTGTGTTTTTTCACTGAATTTAAAAAGGTTGTGCAAGTGTGTTACAATTAAATATGTCCATTTAATTGTCCAATGTTCCGGGATCAGAGTCACTCCTTCTATCATTCTCAACCAACCCCTCAACAAGATTAATTTCCGATTTACCACGTCCTTTCTCACATGTGTACATTGAGTATTCTAGCTGTGCTTGCTCCTTGTTCCATTTTCATTCATTTTATGTCTTTACTATTATTTCTCTCTGGTCTCAACTTCCTGATAGTCATTCTGTTAAACTGTCTGCTACTACTTTGAAAGGTTTATATACATTCCATGTAGTTTATATCCTGCATATACTTGAACTGATATCAGCTTATATTTCCATAATTCATTCATCTGAATTAACATTTTGCAAGATTGCAGACATGAAGCACCTAGACATGATTTTATTCACCTCCATTTGGAAGATTAATCTGTAGTCAACAAGAAAGTTTAAAAAAGGCTTAGAATAGATTCCTAACTACCATTTTTATAAATGTCTTTGTATAATGGTTTGTGATTATTTTATTTTATATGGGATAATATTTTCTACTACCTATAAGTTTTGGAAAAAGAAGAAAACTAAAATTTACTACTGTAGAGGAATATGATAGAGAAAGAAGACAGATTTTATGTTTGTCAAATATCTGATGAGTACCCATATTCAAGAATTAAAGTCATATTTCTTAGTATGTTAGAACGATAGAAAAAAAATAAAACACCATATGATAAGGCAACTATTCATGACTTTTTAAAATGTACTTATTATGTGATGAAATTTACTTTATTAGCTAATGTTTTGGTTTGAAATATGGGAGGCTGATCTATTTAACAAATTTTCGAAGGCACCTACTGAAAAACACAAATGGTGGGGGGAACTATTTCTACACTGTAATGAATTGTTGAACCTGTTTGGCATCAGTGCTGGGTAAATAAATCAAGTCTATTGTAACTTGCTCCCTACACTTGAAAATCTAGTAACGTCATTAAATATCATCTACGTGTAAAGTGTTATTTTTTCAAATGTGATTTTAAAAAGTTTATTTGAAAAGGAATATACTTTCAGGAGATTAAATGTAGGTTATCATTTGTTTGAGAATGACAACATTTTTATACTACAGAACCAAGTTTTATTGAAGTACCAGTGTTTTGAAGTTCTAAGGATCTTCTCAATTAATGTTTTTTCTGAATTATATTTGACCTCTATGTCAAGGATTCCTAGCATTGGTAGACCAATTATGGATCTATCATTCTAGGAACTATGTTTTGGCCTGCTGATGCTGGACTGAATCATTCATTAATCATTAGGAGAGGGGTATTACCAATAACAAATCTTGTGACATTTTTGGTCATGTTCACTCATATGGGATGGTCATCTGAAAATTGAAAGTTTGCATTACTGTACTTTAACATTTTGGATCTCATTCTGTATTTTAAGTTGCCTGGAATTTCACAATTGCTTACTGCTAATTCCTGCATTACAAGGAATTTGGGCCTTGAAATATAAGAAATGAGAAATTGAGATGGGTCTTCAATTACTTTCTGTTGGCATGTTGCATGGGCCTAGGTGAGAACTCTTGCCCTAGTTTTCTGATGATGCAGATAAATGGGACCTGGGATCCTAGGACCCGTGGATCCTGTAGAAGAATAATAACTTTTAGACATCATATCAGCACAATTTGTGTATAATCAGTAGGAATGCTACAGAAATATGGGGAAAAATAGTTTGGGACCAGCATGTTTCCAAAATGAGAGTTGACTTTAGAGAAACATGATGAGTTGTATGTAAATAGGTGCTTAGCTGATTTTGTTAATTTGTAAACTAATACAGGGAAATAGATTACAGCAAGGTAAAGAAAAAAGAACTTCGCATTGAAGTACTCATTTCTGTGTGTGTGTGTGTGAGAGAGAGAATGTGTGTGTACACATGCACGCATATAAACGCACTCGCATGTGCAAATGCTCATTCATTCATTCATCATTCCTGAGGCTTGATAGTGCCTGGGCACTCTCCCTAAGCTTCTGTGACCAAGGATAGTGGTTTACCACTTGAGCCATTGTTTCACTTCTGTTTTTTTGGAGATAATCGCATGTATTTTCATGATTGGATTGGCTTGGAACAGTGGTCTTCAGATCTCAGACTCCTGAATAGCTAGCTAAGCTTCTTCAGCCTCTAAGTAGCTAGTTAAAATTGGGCCTGTCCACTATGCTTCACTGCTCTTTTATTCTTGTCCTGAGGTGTTCACATGGCTAAGTCATATGTATGTCTAGTTGCTTTAAAAAATACTCTTACTGCCTGGCACCAGGGGCTCCCATCAGAACTCTTAACGATTGGGGAGGCTTGAGAACAGAACCCAGGCCAAAAGTTTAGTGGACTTCCTTCTCAATCTATAGCTGGGTGCATTTGATTATTTCCACCATCCTGCACTATCTACAGGTTAAGATTGGAAGGACTGCAGAATCCGGGCCAGCCAAGGTAGGAATTCAGACAAGTTGGTGTGCAACTGTTATGCCATTGATAATCGAAAGGCTAAAAAGACAGATCAGGTGCATGTTCTTGTGGAAAGGGAACCCCTATCCTAAAATTAACCACTGATATGACACCAGTCTAACAAAAACAATACACCAAGTTGAACACAATTTCCCACAACAAAAATAAGTATATACATTAACATCCAAAACTTAGTACAATCTGCTCTTTGTTCTAATATCACCTTCATCTGATTATTATATGTGACAGAATAGTTTCTTCATTAAACATATTATATATTTAAAAAGACCTAGAAAATTCTTTCTCACTTATTAAGTGCAAACGAATGGCAAATTGCCTCATTTCTTACCTATTTGACTAACACTATAAATTCATCTTATGATTATTATTAATAGTAATATATTCTGATTTATTACTTTACTTTGTACCAGTTTTTAAACATTTGGCTTCTCTGCTGAAGTTGAAGTATTTAAATAGTATCATCATATTATATTACTTGGGTACATAGGGCAATTTTCTAAAAAGTTTTTAACCAATGGCTTCTAGTAATTCTGTTTTTTTGTATTTTTTGGAGGGGGAGGTCCAGTCGTGGAACCTGAACTCCGGGCCTGGGCGCTGTTCCTCAAGGGTAGTTCAAGGCTAACACTAGACCACTTGAGCCACGGTGCCACTTCCGGCTTTTTTTTTTCTGTTTATGTGATGCTGAGGAAGTGAACCCAGCGCCTCAAGCATGCAAAGCAAGAGCTCTGCCACTGAGCCACCTTCCTAACTCTCTACGAATTCTTTATTGGTACATTATTTAGTTTATTTTTAATTTCAATTTAATTTTATTGTAAAGGTAATGTACAGAAGGGATAGTTACATAAGTAAGGAAATGAGTATATTTATTATGGAAGAAACATTGTTATCTCTTCCATTGATTTTTTGCACACTCAAAAAAAACTACTGATATTTTTCCTGTCGCTATTGACCAATGTGTAATTTTCTTACTTTGTTCATGCATTTCTTATTATAAAATTGATATACAGAGGGTTTACAGTTATTTAAGTCAACTAAAGAGTACACTTCATTTTATTTTCCAAATTTCAAATTTTGAACTTATTTTGTCTTGTTTCTTTAGGGTAATTCTTTTTTCAGAGTTGTAGGATTAGTTAATCTAGTTTTGCATAATTTTAACACATTTAAATTATTCAGACATATATTTTTGCTTTCAAAATAGTTAACATGTGAATATTTAAAAATTATTTTCTTAAATTTTATGATTGGTGAATTTAAATAAATTTATTTTATTATAGTTCTAAACATATTTGTCCAGGTAACAAATACTGTATTTTCAAGAAGCACATACTTTATTAAAAAAGGCTGCATTACATGTTCAGGTTTGGAAATATTTGTACTTGAATTTTAAAAAAAACTGTTTGAGCTGGGCATAGTGTTTGTAGTTTCCATTTTCTAACTATGGTGGGAAGTGTAAATAGGGTTTGTGATTCAGGAGAGACTGAAAAAATATGAGACCTTATCATAAAATTACCAGAGTGAAATGATTAGAGATATAGCCATCCCTAGCAAGATATAGAGCACATGGTTATCATATTCTAAATCTTGAGTTAAAACACCAGTAAGATCAATCTTTTGTCAAAAAAAAGGACACATAATTCAAAATGTTCATTATTTAAAACTTGTTTGCAAAGTTCTCATGTCTTTTATTTTTTAATTTTCAATTTAATTAATCTATACGAATCCAAGTATCTTGTGACTATTTTATTTCTACTAAACGTTTGAATAGTATGAGCAATATTATGATTTCATATATTAAAATACTTTTACTAGTTGTGATAATTTCCTCTGTTTAATATGATAATAACAAATGTGTGTATGTGGTGTGTCTGTGTGTATATTTATGTGGGTTTTGTGTGTGTGTGTATTTGTGTGTACTTTGTAATGCTTGGGTGATCACACAATTGCTCACATATGTTAGGCCAATGATTTACCACTGAGCTATACTATCTAGTTATAATAAAAATTGTATTTTAAATTATGAGTTTTAAGTTTTCATTTCTAGTATGTTTTTTCAAAATTATATATGATAAAATGTGATCCATATTCTATCCACGTTAGCAATTGTTATTCTTATTCTTTCTCTTATTTCTTTGGAAATTAATTATATTCCTATTACTTCTTTAAATTGTAACAGCTCTATACAATGCTTTTTTTTTTAATTTTATTTTTCCCATGTTATCTGACTTTCAGTCCAATCTATCAGGTGGATTACAAAGAAACTAGATTCAGGACACTTTATTTTTCTCCTTCTCTTCTCTGAAGTCTTTCTGTTTTTTTGAAACAATACCAAAGACCTACAGCTCCTATGTGGTCCACCATTCTTCCCCCTCCCATTCTCTTCGGCAGTACAGCTCAAGTCGTTATCATTCAGCTTTATTATGCTGTACTGTTATCTAAATCTTAACTCATTCCTAAGTTAATTTTAGTTGCATTGAACAGTCTCTAAATACATTTTCTATATATAAAATCAGGGGTTTGTATTTTCACAAGGGGCGAAATATGAGTGAATATCAAATATTTAGATATCTCTGTAGAATATTGGTCCACCTGCTCAATAATCTCCTATGTAAATTCAAGGAATACAGGTCAGTCACGGCAATCTTGTAAAATGGTTTAGCTTGAGCCTTCATACTAGCTTTGAATAGTATTACCATGTTTAGTAGTGAAGACAACATAATTCTACTATAAGAACAGACAAATAGAAGAAGATAACAGATTTGTCAAAAATAAATTCTTAGTTTTATGGTCCACAGATTTTGAAAAGGATGCTATGACTTTATGAAATAAAAACAGAATCTTAAATGGTTGTAATGGCACTATTACCTCTCTAGATTTAAAGAATGATCTTAGACTACTACCTCAATCCTTTGTTTGTTTGTTTGTATGTCAGTCATGGAGTTTGAACTCTGGGCTTAGGCACTGTCCATGTGCTCTTCGGCTCAAGGTGAACACTCTACCGCTTGAGCAACAGCAAAACTTCCGGTTTTCTACTGGTTTTTTGGAGATATGAGTGTTATGGACTTTCCTGCCTTGGCTGGCTTTAAACCACGATCCATAGATCTCAGCCTCCTGTGTAGCTAAGATTACAGGCTTGAGCCACCAGCACCTGGCCTACCTCAAACCTTATAAAGAATGATTATCAAACTAAATCTGAGGTGTAAAACCCTATAAAACATAAATGTAAAAATTCACGACATTAATCAGTAAAGGTTTCTAAAAATTTGACATGGAAATTATTAGTAGCTAAAGAAAAGCAAGAACTGGATTATATCAAGTGATAACCTTTCATAATTCAAGCGACACTATAACAGAAATAAAAACATATCCAACAGAGGGCACATATTTGTTAATGCTACAATGTTAATGCTACAATGATTCTGAACCTTAAGTATTCTTATATCTTCTACTATATAAATTTTTTCCTGAATAGGGTATTTCTTTAAATAACATATATAAATTAATAGTCAATAGGAGGAGCATATGAAATAAGCTCCTTTTCAGTGTCTAAGAAATGATAAAAAGAAAACTCACTAGTATGACCATGATATAAAAAGAGGACGCAAAATATAGTAATACACTTGTGGAGAAATTCATATACTTCTTGTAGTGATCGATTTGTATAATACTGCAATCATTTTAGCAAACAATTTTCAAGTCTTCAAAAGGTGAAAGAGAATTGTATAGGATCCCGGCATTACACTTCCATTACTGTATTAATCAGAAGTTAAAAACTTTTTTGGACAGAGAATGTAGTTAATTGTCAGTGAACTTGAATATTATGTGTGAGTCCCGGGAAACGATCCCCAAAAACAAATTTTGAAAAGACACACTATACAGGATGTATGCTGGGCAAATTCCTGTAACTGAATTTTATATCTATTTTAATGTCTCTTCTGAAATTTACAGCATTTCTCTTTGAAGAAATGCAAGTTTGTGAAAATTTGGCTTTGAAAACCTATGAAGGTACAATTCACTTCCAAAGCACTAAAATATATAAAATAAAAGGAGATAATATATTGTAAGTGAATTGCATGTCAGAAAAAAAAAAAAACTATTGTTAAAACTTCTTCACCCAAAATGCAGAATAGCTAAAAAGATGTTTTTGGTGTTGGATAAAACTATTTGTAAACTACTGCATTTAAAACAAAGATGTGATTTCTGTTTATTTTGAGGGTATTTTGTCCGTTTGAGTTTATACAGAGATAACTCAAGGCAAAACTACATGTGAAAACTGGAATACCTAGGAATTATGCATCATTTCTAAGTAATTTTTTATTATTTTTATTTTTTTATTGTGAAAATACTGTACAGAGGGGTTACAATTACATGGGCAAGAAAATGAGTACATTTCATATCAAGCATTGTAGCCTATTCCTTTGTTTCTCCTTCCCATCCCTGCCCATCCTCCTCCGCCGTCCCACCCAATCCTCCCCGCTAACCCCCCCAACCAAAGTTGTAAAGTTCATTTTTTGATGTAACGACTTGTACATCTCATTGTTGCAATGAGTCCACCTGTATCCCTATTTTTTCCCATGGTTTCCCTTATTTGCAATATCAAGTATATGTCTGAGTCAAGCAGAAAAGGTCAGATAATGGGATGGTCGGGAAATGAAGCCTAAGATATTTATTCAAATGTTTTTTTTTTTCATTCGATTGTTTCTAACACATTTATAAGATTATTTCTTTGTTTCTTTGTATTTCCCTCCCCCTCAGTATAACCCCTGCTTTCACTGTATTTGATGTCGGTACAATTTTTGGAGGGGAAGGGGAAAAACTTCGAATACTTGAGAAACTTTTCTGGAAGAAACATTTAGCAAATGACAGAAGACACAAATCTATGCATCTGCATTTTATGAAAGTTATATGTTACTTGCTCAATCCAATTGCTTATCTTTACTTTGCTAGGAAAAACGTATTCTCAAGATAAGACCTAAAAGCAGTGAAAAGAACAAAATACGCAATCATCTTGATTCATTTGTGAAAGTAACAAATGAAATAAAACAATTCCACTTAAGGGACTCCAATATTAGTGTATGTGAATATGTTCCTGAATGCCAATATCCATTAAATTTTTGGAATTTTAAAGTCTACTAACATATGAAAACTAGAACAAGGAAACAAATATAAATTTAGAGTGAACCAGCCTTGAAATCATTTTCTTAATTGTTTTGAAATTACAAAAGAATTGATACTCCTTTGCTTTGGAAATCATTTAAAAATATTTATCACTTATGATAATTCAAATACCAACCAAGAGTAATTTTATATAATCATTATAAATATCATTTTATTTCTATTGTAAAATAGAATAAAAAAACCAGTCTCAATATATGACCTACCTGTCATTATTCTTAACTTCTAATCATTACCTAAATTTCTTAAACAATCTAAATATTCATGTCTTTAACATAGACGTAAATGTTCTATACATTTTTACTTAATATTTTCCAGGGGTATGTATTCATGTTTCTAAGAAATGTTCACAGCAGTTAAAAGATGCTTTTGTCAAATTAATGTGATACAATTTGTTGTTGTGGGTGTTTTTTGCAAGGCCTGGGCATTGTCCCAAGCCTTTTTATGCTCAAAGACAGCACTCTACAACTTGAGGAAAAGAACTAATTTCTGTTTTTATTGGTTAATTGGAGATAAGAATCTAAGAAGTACTTTTCTGTCTGGGCTAGTTTCAAAAACAATTCTAAGATCTCAGCACCCAGAATAGTTCATATTATAAGGGTGAGTTACCAGCACTTGGTTTCACGAAGTTTTGTTTTTTTAATTTTAAATATGTTTTAAGATGTTTGTTTCACTATGATGTATATCATTCTGCAAATAAATTTAGATATATGTATATATTTCTGAGGACAAATAATGTCTAAAAATGTACTATTCTACTCATAATATTTATATATATATATACATATATATATATGACAGACTCCCTCTAAAACTTTTATGTTACTATTTTTGACCTTTTTCATTTCAAAGATATACAGTCTATTTTGCTAAAAGTTTCCTAGAATAAAATAATTATATTTCAACAGAAAGTAGAGTTTATTACTTTCAAGGGAATTTTAGATATACACATGATATTGTAGGAATATTTACATATATTACTTTAAAAGGTTCTGCCCAAACTCTTTAATATTTGTTTGTTGTTAAGGAGAGAGAGGAAGTTAATTCATACTCATTAGGAATTTGCAATGCTTCAAAAATTCTATTCTATATTTTGTTATAAGCACATAGTCAAGCTACCTGATATGGTTTAGTTTTTTTGTTTATTCGTTCTAAATTTCAATATGGATGCATGCACAGCGGTAACATTAAAATTATTAATCAAAAGACAAATAATAGTAAAATCATAGACAGATATCCGACATTCAATAATTAGCACTTATGATGCTAATAATAATTTGGGTGGAGAGGATGATGACCACAGTGTAGCCTGATAATGACGATGTTGTGATTGAAAAGGAAAAATAAAAACTTTAGATAACTTTGAAGCTAAATTTCCAACATTGAATACATAGTTATAAACATCGTTGGATTACATACAAAAACAATAACAAGAGGAAGGCTGGGAAGGTGGCTCAGTGGCAGAGTGCTGGCCTTGCCTACATGAGGCTCTGGGTTTCATTCCTCAGCACCAAATAAGCAGAAAAAGCGGGAAGTGGCACCGTGGCTCAAGTGGAAGAGTGCATTGAGCTGAAGAGCTGAGGGACAGTGCCAGGCCAAGAGTCCAGTCCCCAAGATGAACCAAAAAAAAAAAAAACAGAATAAAAACAGGAGTGTTTCAATATCAAGAAATACAATCACATAAACAGGTAGTCTTTCTAATGTATACTCACTGTAATTGGTGTTATTATTTTCTTATAAATAAAATCATTTATTTCCATATTTTGATGGACTAAGATGTAGGTTTCAACTTAGTGTGATTAGTTCAAATAACATTCTCATATAGATACTATTCAATAACTAATGTTTTACAATGATATATTAAGAGTATGTTCTTCATTACAGCTGTAAAGACATGACACAATTTACATAATAACACTTACATATATCCAGTTACCATAAAATGACACAAGCTGTAGAGCCAGGAGTAAAAATTTATTTTTATTTCTGCATGAAACTATTTCTGTCTTTATACCAACAAACTGAATTTGACACTTTCCTTATTTGTAAGCTAAGGTAGAAAATGTAAGGACTGTTTGCTTTCTTTTTCCTTGCTCTAGAAATCAACAAATATATTCTTCAATATTTCTGGTAGATTACATCCATTTACAGATGAGCAATGCAAGACCAAAAGTCAATGTTGTGAGTAAATAATGGTACTAGAATTTTTGTTTGAGTTCTTCACCCTGTGTGCTTACAAGGAGAGACATTGGTTGATGGAGAGGACCAATATGAAAAGACCATGGGGAAAAATGCATATTTTGTAAACAGTTGTTTTAGGACTGAATGACTGGTGATGAGTATTTGCAATAGATTGGTTTCAGGGGCACAAAAAGGAGTACATAGATATTACATTAGTGACAGAAACTGAGAAAATCTTGATCATTCATCTTATCTAATGGATGGAGGTAGGGCAAAAGGAAATCTAAAATGTTTCCACATCTCGGTCTCCTAACTGTGTTAGTTACATTCTTGGTGATAAGGACTTCAGGTGGAAAAGATGGATTTAGAAGGAAAAACTCTCTGCTAGTTCTAAGGTTTATGTTAAACAGATGCAAAGATAGTTCTGTTTGAACATCATCAAAATATCCACGAACATGAATATTAAAAAATAATAATAAAATCAGGGAAATTATTAAAGGGAAGAGGAAAAGGAAAGTTCTGACGAAAGTGTGAATAATGTCAGTAAGAGTGTGGATAAAATTGGAGGAAAGAGATAAATAAGGTAACAAAAAATTAATAAACACAGATTTACAGAAGAAATGGAACGAAAGAATTTTCAGGAAGATATTGAAGGAAATCTATTTGGATTTGAAAAGTAAGAGGACATAGACAAGTTCAATAAGAACAGTGTTTTGGTGAAAGTCATATTGATAAAATGTTGAGATATGGATGTGAAGACATAAAATTCTGGATCCATTAATTCAACAGATCCTATTGATTTTAAATGTTGGGAACAAATGCTTTAACACTGACCTTAAAAATATTATACAGATATAACTGTCATGAACTTTTCTTAGAGGTATTCTGTGAACAATTTTGAAAAATTTATTTAGCCAGGAGATTATAGATTGAACAACAGCACAGAGAAGCCTAATTTGTCCTACAGTTCCAATTAGTGACCCATCTATCCATATCAGTTTGGGATTTTATTGAAATATTTTTATCAGCCTACTCATTATAAATGTAGGACAAGTAACACCAAGTATTAGATTAAACATACAGTTTTACTGATGTGACTGAAGACTCCTTGAATTGATTCTTCTTTAGAACAGAAAATGCCTCAATAGACTTTAACAAATCATAACCGCCAAATACTCTATTGAAATCTAATTCTTCTTAGGTATATCTCCATGCTGAAATAACCCTGTCAATCAACCTGACACAAATTGTTATATGTAGAAAAATGTTCTTATAAACTTCAAGCTTTTATTGAATGGAAAAATTCAGACATTACACTCACCACTAGGATTAAATGCCTAAAAAGATAAGACATTTTGCTTTAATGCCTTTCTTTCATTTTCACATACACATTGTCAAGTTGTGAAGTTTTCAGATGTAACAATAATACAATGGTGACTTGTATTAACACAACATCTAGAATCTAATGTTAATTTGGATACTTACTAATTAGCTCCAAATTTTGTGCATATTTATATTTCTCCTGCGTAAACTAATGAGCTCCAAGAAAATGTTCCTAAGGAGCCTTTCAATTCTAATATCACTGTTCTCTCAAAATGCTTTAAATTCTACATGCTCTAATGTGGGCATAGGATTATATTGTGGAACTTTTCTCCTCAGAGAGTGAGTATTACCCTATTGCTTAACATGGACAAAGTACTTTCATACATAGACTGAGCGTGTGCAAACAAGAAGTGGTAGTTGAACAATGTTCTTAGCAGTTTGTACAGATGAAATGGAAATAGAGCAACTATGAACTCAAAAGGAATGTGCAAAGAAGACAAAGACACAAAGGAGAATGTGCCAAGAAAAGCTGAAGTATAATTTCAAATAATGTGCTCAGGTGTGAGGGTGTGTTCAAAGTACAGTTTCAGAAAATGTAGTTGGATATCTTGGGAGAAAACTGTTTTAAACTATTTTGGGATAATTGTACAAGTATAAGCCCCTAACTCTGACTCTAATCAGCCACAACATCATCAACTTAGGGACTATTTTCCAAGTGCAAAGTAAGAAAAAGAGGGCTGATCACAGTTAGTGTTCAAGTTGAAGCAATGGCAATCACAAAAATTATCTTTTAAGTTTTCATTTATTTTGGAGCATTTAAGTAGGGAAAAGCCAAGTAAATACTTTGCATGTACCTAAATTAAGTGGGACGTATTATATTGTCTCTCTTTAATTTGGAAGTTATAGATTATGTCTTTTCCTACTCTAACTTGGGACAATGATCTGCTGTCAGTTATTTTCTTCTCTTACCTTTCTTTTCCCCTTCCACTTACATAATTATTATTTAAAGAGATATAATTGGGCTTGCATTTCTAAATTCTTCAAAATTATCTGAACTACTTCATACTTTTGGCAGCCTCCTATATCTTTCTCAAGGGAAATATTTTGTCACTATCATTTTAATCATATGATATCTTCCTGCCTAATTTAGTGCAAGATATACATTAGACTCATCCAGATATCTCAACACTTGTAGCAACATAAAATACTATCTTACTTGGAAATCATATTAGAATGTCTGGTGAGTTGGCATCTCTCATTTTTGAATGGCCTTAAGAGATACTTACATACAATCATGTTTTAAAACAAAATACCACTCAGTAGATGAACGAATTAACAAAATGTGGTTTATATATGTACAGAGGAATTCTATACTTCCAATTCATAAGGAAATGGAAAGACTTGGAAAAATCCTACTAAGAAAAATAAGCAAGAAAAAAGAAACAGATTCCATGGTTTCCCCCATTTGTAATAACTAGGAAATATCTAGGATAGTCCTAGCAGATGAGCAAAATGGCTAAATAGCTATCTATAAATGACCGCATAAAATGATGTTGAGCAAAATAAACTCCTAGCTATGGAAAGAGAGGTTTTTTTGTGGTTGTTGTTTTTAATGTACTATGTGATTTCTTTTTTCTTTTGTGTTTTCCTCTATGGTTTGTCCACTGTTGTATTTAATTTCAGTATCCTGTGTATTGTATATACATTTATCTTCATTTGGCAAGGGAAGCAGAACAATAAAATGGCAAGACAAAGGACAAAAGGCAAACCAATGCAATAGCAATATTCACAAGACAATATGTTAGAAATTTACATTACAACTTGTGAGGAATATTGGGGTGAAGGAAAAGTGTGAGAAAAATGAAGGAGGGGGTAAAAATTTTGACGTTATGTATCCACTACCTAACAATTACTGCAACCCCTTCTATATATCAGCTTGACAATAAAATTAAGTTAAAATGAGCTGCATATAATATAATTTCACTGTACTGGTACAGTAAATATTATTCTATGTGTATTACCTTTTAAAAAAAATGAACATTTTGCGTGCTAATTTGAATGACCTCTTTCTTTATCAGAGGGACATCAACTGGAATGTTATCAAATTATACACTATTTTCAGAATGTAGTTGCCATTATTTTGAAAAAAATATTATTTTAGTATTGTCTTATACTAAAACAGAAAACAGTTCAATTCTATGGAAACTCCTAACTTTGAAAACTGACTAATTGTTAAGAGGACAGAATATATCTGTTCCTCAACATTCTATGACTACTAACAACTCATTTTCAAATTCTGAACATGCCATACCAGAGACATTCAAAACAGTACCTGTTTGCATTTTAATTAATTCAGCAATTGATGCAGTTTCCAATGAGGCGCTACATATTTAAAAGTCAACAGAAAAAAAAGACACGTTCTGGTTGAGGTTAAAACTATGAAATCTATAATAATTAATTCCTTAAGAGTAAACATTATTATATCAGAGTAAGCTATTATTTCTATGACAATCAATCCCAAGGTTTTATGCCGTAAAGTCATCCTAGCCCAACAATTTCCAACTGGTAAGGTGCACGTTAAAATTCCCTAAATTCACATCATGACAACTTTATGACTATTGTCAAAATATATTACACTTCTGCTAATGTGATGCCATTCTTATTGTGGAAAGAATACTACACTAAACTTTGCTACATCATTTTCCCCGCAGTGGTGTTCTTGAGATCAGAGCACTTACAAATATTTTATTTTATTACATATATTTTATTATATATTTTATCTATCATAGATAATCAGGAGATCTGTATATCTTCATATTAAGATTTGAAGAATATGGTTGAAAGCCCACCCAGACAGGAAGGTTCCTTATATTCTTATCTCCAATAAACTCATAATGAAAAGCCAGACCCAAGTGGCACTGAGGTTCAAGTGGTAGTGCAGGAGCCTTGAGCAAATACAGGATCAGGGACAGTGCCCAAGCCCTGAGGTTAAGCCTAGGACAAACCAAACAACAAAAACAAAATAAAAACAAACCTCAAATGTACCATTTTTCTCATTGTATGCAGAGGTTCATAATTAAGGAAATTTCTTCCTGTGTTATGTATAGGTAGAAAAAAAAAAGATGTCACACAATTACTCTCTTCATACCACGTTACACCAAAGTCTCAAAAGATGGCTCTTTTTCTATATTTATAAATTAATATCATCAATTTGTTGACAATTTGTCTAGATTATTCACATTATCATCTTACACATGAACTGGTGGAATTATCTATTAACTAAGTTCTTATTATACCTCACTTGAAAGAATATTCTAGTCAATTAGAATACCAGATTCATTAGGGAATTTGTAAATTAAATCTTTTACTTGAAAAGGATTTTGTAGTATCCTATAGAATATTAAATTATAAACAAAAAATATCTATTTTAAATCTAAATTCTAATTTAGCCAGGTCTACAAAGTCCTACATTAAATGAACTTTCCCATTTCATCAGGCTTAAACTTTTGTAATCCTTCATCATTTCTTGGGACTCTAACAGAATGATACTTACTTTTTCAAATTTTTGGTTGGGAACCATGAGCTCTTTTGCATCTAGAAATGTTCTATAATTAAGACAACATTTAAAACACAACTGAGGATTATATATGAGTTGCATTTCTATAGGAAACTTGACTTCTCAAAACATAATAATAAAATTAGCCCAAATTTCCACCTGTGTATTACTTTCTGGTTTATTTTATATTCCTTTCTTGTTTGGTTTTATTGAGACAATATTTTATTGTTCTAGTTGGTCAAAGTTTCTGATCAGCTCATGTAACTTGGGAGTGGAGTCCATGAGGTCCATTAAATAAAACATCATGTCATTTTCATTTTTTTCTTCTTTTTCCTATTTTTAAATTTATTATTTTTTATTGTGAAAAAATTGTACAGAGCGATTAAAATTACCTGGGCAAGAAAATATGTACATTTCTTCTGAAGCATTGTAGCTTCCTAATTTGTTTCCCCTTCCCATCCTTTCCCATCCTCCCCCCTTGTCCCCACAACCAAAGGTGTAAAGTTCGTTTTCGATATAAAGACTTGTACATCTCATTGTTGCAAGGGGTCCACCTGTATCCCTATTTAAACTATTTGTTTTTTCCTTTCCCCTCCACAAATTATACCAACATCAAATACAGTGAAAGCATGGGTTATACCGTGGGGGAAGAAATACAAAGCAACAAAGAAATAAATTTATAAATGTGTTAGAAATAATCCCACAAAAGAAAAAAAAACATTTGAATACATATTTTAGGGTTCATTTCCCTAACATCAACTTATCTGACCAATTCTGCTTGACTCAGACTTATACTAGTTACTGTAAATAAGGGAGACCATGGGACCTATGTTTCTTTGGACCTGGCATACTTCACTTAATATAATTCTTTGTAAGTCTTTCTATTTCCTAACAAATGGGGCAATGTCATTCTTTCTGAGGGAAGCATAGAATTCCATTGTGTATATATACCCCATTTTCTTGATCCATTCATTTACTGAGGGTCATCTGGGTTGGATCCATATCTTAACTATGGTAAATAATGATGCAATAAACACAGTCGTGCTGGAAGCTTTAGTGTGGTCTTGTTTGTGAACTTTTGGGTCAATGCCCAAAAGTGGGATTGCTGGGTCATAGGGGAGATCTATGTGGAGTCTTTTGAGGAACCTCCATATTGCTTTCCAAAGTGGTTGAACAAGTTTACACTGTCACCAACAGAGCAGTAAGGTTCTCTTCTGTCCGCATCTCCTTCAGCATCTCTTTTTATTAGAGATCTTGATTATAGCCATTATAACTGGGGTGAGATGTTATTTCAATGCTGTTTGGATTTGCATTTCTTTCATGGCTAGAGAGTTTGAGCATTTATTTATGTGTTTATTGGCCATCCTTCTGTCTTCTTCAGAGAAATTTCTCTTTAAGTCTTTAGCACAATTATTTATTGGACAGTTGATTCTTTGAAGATTTGTGGTTGGGGGATTTAATTTTTTAATTTCTAAGTATATTTTAGATATGAGACCCTTGTCCATTGTATGGCTAGTGAAGATCTCCCAATCCGTGGGCTTTCTATTGATCTTGTTAGCTATGTCCTTTGCCAGGCAGAAGCTCTGCAATTGCATGCAATCCCATTTTTCCAACCTTTTTTTAAATTATTTTGTGCTCTGGGTCTCTATTAAGAAAATTCTGGCCTGCCCCAAGGAGACCTAGGGTTTCTCCTATTCCATCCTGTAATATTTTCAGAGTGTCTGCTTTGACTCCGAGGTCTTTAATCCATTTGGAATTGATTCTGGTGCAGGGTGATAATGATCTAGTTTAGTTTTCTACAAGTAGTTAACGAATATTGCTAGCATCATTTACTGAAGAGGCTGTCTTTCTTCCATTCTATTTTTTTAACTCCCTTATCGAAAATTAGATGGCTATGGGACTGTAGGTTCATTTCTGGGTTTTCAATTCTATTCTATTGGTCATCTTGTATGTTTTACTTCATCTTTCCTTATTTGGATTCCCTTTAAGTTTGCATCTTGTCTTATTGCCCCAGCTAGCATTCTAATACTAAGTTGGAGAGGAGTGGAGAGAGCAGACATCCTTATCTCTTTCCTGAATAATAAGAAATGGCTTTATCTTTTCACCATTAAGTATAATGCTGGCTGTAGGTTCGTCAACTCTTAGCAGAAAGAACAAAACTGGAGCAATATCACTTCCAAATTTCAAACTATACTAAAAAGCCATAGTAATAAAACCAGCTTGGTATTGGCACAAGAACATGCCTGAGGACCAATGATATAGTACTGAGGACTCAGAAATAAACCCATTGACCTATAGCCACCTAATCTTTGACAAGGGAGCTAAAAGAATAGAAAGGAAGAAAGACAGACTTTTCATTATATGGTGCTGGTAAAATTGGTTAAACACCTGTAGAAAACTAAGGCTAGATCCATAAATATATATATATATATATATATATATATGATACACATATATCATATATATACATATATATGATATATATATATATGTCACCCTGCATGAGGATCAAGTCGAAATGAATCAAAGACCTCAACATAAAAGCAGACACCGTGAAAACATTACATGAAGGATAAGAGAAACTCTAGGGCTCTTTAGCACAGGCCAAAATATTCTTAATAGTGAATCAGAAACAAAACAAATCAAAGAGAGGTTGGACAAATGGGATTGTATGAAACAGCAGAGCTTCTGCAAGGTAAAGTTCATAGATTGCAAGATCAATAAAAAGCCCACTTACTCAGAGAAGTTCTTCATGAGTCATAAAACAGAAAAAGTCTTATATCTAATATATACTTAGGACTCAAAATCATAAATCCCAGTCCAACAAATCCTCAAAGAAACAACTGCCCAATAACTAAGTCAGCTGAAGACTTACAGAGAGACTTCTTTGAAGAGGAAATAAAAAATGTCCATTAGACACATGAAGAAATGCTCAATTTTTATAGTCATAAAAGAAATGCAAATCAAAACATTGAGATTACACCTCACTCCAGTTAGAAAGGCTATAAACAAGAAATGTAATAATGACATGTGCTGGTGGGGATGTGGCTAAAAGGAACCTTACTGCATTACTTGTAGGAGTGTAAACTTGTTTAACCACTTTGGAAAGCAGTATGGAAATTTTTCAAAAGATTCCATGCAGAGCTCCCCAGTGACCCAGCAACCCCACTTTTGCACACTTACCCAAATGATCACAAACCTACCAGCACAACCATGTTTATTGCAGTATTATTCACCATAGCTATGATATGGTACCAACCCCGATGCACCTCAATAGATGAATGGTTCAAGAAAATGTGGTACACATACACACACATACACACAAACACACACACACACACACACACACACACACACACACACACACACAAACACACACTGGGATTCTATGCTTCCATCAGAAAGAATGACACTGCCCCATTTGTAGGAAATTGAAAGACTTTGTAAAAATTATATTAAGTGAAGTAAGCCAGACCCAAAGAAACATAGGTCCCATCATTTACCTTGTTTTACCTTTGTTTGCAAGGATTAGCACATGTATAGGACAAGCAGAGAAGATCAAAGGCTAGGTACATATGACCATACAAGATGATGTTAAGCGAAATGTACACAAGTGGTTTTTCCTTTCTTTCTTTTGTTTTTAATATGCTTATAATTCTCTATGTGATTCTTTTTTTTAAATTTAATTTAATTTTATTTGTGAACATACTGTACAGAGGAGTTACAGTTACATGGGCAGGATAATGCGTACATTTCTTACCAAGCATTGCAGCCTCCTCCTTTGTTTACCCTTCACATCCCTTCCCAGCCTCCCCCCTTCCCCCCTAAACCCAATCCTTCTCCTTCCCCCCCCTTCCCCCCCTTCCCCGCCCCCCACCCCGCACCAACGTTGTAAAGCTCGTTTTGGACATGACAACTTGTACTTCTTATTGTTGCAACAGGTCCACCTGTATCCTTAAACAACTGGTTTTTCCCCATCTCCTCCACAAGTTATACTGACAACAAATATAGTGAAAGCAGGGGTTATACTGTGGGGGAGGGACATACAAAGCAACAAAGAGATAATCTTATAAGTGTGTTAGAAACACATGCATGAAAGAAAAAAAACATTAAAATACACATCTAAGGGTTCATTTTCCTGACATCACATTATCTGAGCTTTTCCGCTTGACTCATACATATACTAGATATTACAAATAAGGGAAACCATGGGACCTATGTTTCTTTGGGCCTGGCTTACTTCACTTAATATAATTTTTTCCAAGTTTTTCCATTTCCTAACAAATGGGGCAATGTCATTCTTTCTGATGGAGGCATAGAATTCCATTGTGTATATATACCACATTTTCTTGATCCATTCATCTACTGAGGGGCATCTGGGTTGGTTCCATATCTTAGCTATGGTAAATAATGCTGCAATAAACATAGTTGTGCTGGTAGCTTTAGTGTGGTCTTGTTTGTAAACATTAGGGTAAATGCCCAAAAGTGGGATTGCTGGGTCATAGGGGAGCTCTATGTGAAGTCTTTTGAGGAACCTCCATACTGCTTTCCAAAGTGGTTGAACAAGTTTACATTCCCACCAACAATGAAGTAAGGTTCCTTTCTGTCCACATCCCCTCTTTTCTGAATAGAGACCCGGAAACACAACAAATCAAAGAAAGGTTGGACAAATGGGATTGCATAAAGTTGCAGAGCTTCTGCAGGGCAAATGACATAGCTAGCAAGATCAATAGAAAGCCCACGGATTGGGAGAAGATCTTTACTAGCCATACAACGGACAAGGGTCTCATATCTAAAATATACTTGGAACTCAAAAAATTAAACCCCCCAACAACAAATCCTCAAAGAAACAACTGCCCAATAAATAAGTGGGCGAAAGACTTAAAGAGAAACTTCTCTGAAGAAGAAAGAAGGATGGCCAATAGACACATGAAGAAATGTTCAACATCCCTAGCCATAAAAGAAATGCAAATCAAAACAACATTGAGATATCACCTCACTCCAGTTAGAACGGCAAAAATCAAGAACTCTTTGTGATTCTTTTGTACGTTATTCCCCCACGGTAAACCCGTTTTCACTGTATTTGAGTCCAGTGTTCTGTATCATATATATATATATATATATATAATATATATTGATTTGGGGAGTAGAGGGGATATAGCAGAATGCTTAAATGGGGATGCAGGTTGACCATTGTGACAATGAGATGTACAGGTTATTGTGTTGAAAATGAATTTACAATATCAGGCAGGGGTCGAGGAGGGAAGAGTTGGAGAGGTGGGGAGGGAAAGGACGGTAGGGGTAAAACAAAGTAGGAGGTAACAATGCTGTATAGGAAATGTATTCATTACCTAGTCCTGTAACTCTTAGCCCGCTGTACAGTATTTTTACAATAAAAATATATTTAAAAAATCTCTGCGTGCTGTAGATTTCCAGTGCTGGTCTCAAAATTGCATTATCTGCCTATTCTGGCTGTGGTTAGGTCCACCTGCCCAATGGATCAGTAATCTTCAAGGCATCTTGGTCCTGCAGTGGGACTTGAATTATCCAGTGGTGGTTGGAACCAGGCCAAGGACAGGACAAAACCACTTTCAGGACATGGCTTCGTCATTACCCATGCAACTAGGGTTGCAAGCAGAATTTCTCTGAATTTGACTCCAGAAAACCGTCAGTGAACCAAAAGGCAAGTCCACCAAACACCTCACTCCTCCCCCCCCCCATTTCCTCCTTTCTCCCTCCCTTGGAAAGTATAAAATAATTTTGCAGGTCTTGATACACACACAAAATGCCCACCATCTCCCCTGGTAAACGGTTTCAAGTCACTAAGTCATGTCATCGGATAATGCTGCATTCATTATTCTGGACAACATCTTCAGGTTGTTTGATGCTTTAATTTTTTGTTGTTGTTGTTGACGTTGTTAGGGGGGCCTGAACTCTGGGTCTGGGTGCTGTCCTTGAGCTGTTCAGCTCAAGGCTAGCGTATTACCACTTTAGCCACAGTGTCACTTCCAGTTTTTTTCTGCTTATGTGGTGCTGAGGAATTGAACCCAGGACCTCATGCATGCAAGACAAGCACTCTAACACTGTGTCTTCTTCCAGCCCTAATGATTTAATTCTTTAAAATTTCTTTTTGTCAGTCAAGGGCCTTGAATTCAGGGCTTCGGAATTAATATATCCCAGATTTCTTCAGCTCAAGGGGAGCCCTTTCCCAATTGAGCCTCAGTTGCACTTCCTGTTTGGAGATAAGTGATTCACAGACTTTCATGCCAGGATTTGCTTTGAACAGGTGAATTTTTAAATTATATTTCTTCTAGGTATTTATTGGTACATTACAGTTTTTCTGTAATTTAAAGTTTTCTGTAAACCTTTGTCTTCAAGTAATCCAACAGCATTAAATATTACATTTCGAAGCTATCCTTTAGCACATCCATTTTGAAATTATTATCTTAAGATAAAATTCTAATTCTTTGTAAAAACAACCCATTAAAGTCCAAATGGGAAATATGCTAATTTCAGCAGCCTTGACTCTCCTTCCTCTTTTTTTCTCTCCAGTATCTTTTCTTATTTTGGAACGAGTGTCTTAGACTGTCCAACTATTCAAAAGGAAGCTTATTCCATTAATTTAATAAGAAAGGAATCCAGCCTGCCTGCATCTCAAGGCAACTTTGAGTATAATGTTAATCTAATAATTCATGTCAGTGGATTTTCAGTCATTTCGATAATTTTTTGTGTCACCACTCATTAAAGAGGTTCCAAAAAGCAAGAATCAAAAATCATGTTTTGCTTTCTAAGAATGTTTGAAAAGCTAGTAATTCAACAAGACACATTTTATTCTTCCAAGATTCCATGGTGAAGAATTTCTCTTTTATCATAGCCCTTAGCACTGACCCCTTCCCTTCAAACTTGTAGCTTTGTTCAGTTTTCTTGTTCCAGCTTTCATTTTGGTATTAGCCTCAGTTATATCCTTGTAGTATTTGCAATGAAATTCCATTTATTGTTAGAGAGCTCAATTCATATTGCCAAAGGCAGACTCATGAGCATATCATAAAGCATAAACTATTGAGTGTCATTAACATGATCATATGCAACAATTCCATAAATTAATATAAGTACCACATAAATGTGCATCTTCATATACTTTTTAAAATGCAAAGTAGTTGCATATCTATGTCATAAATCATTCAGATCACTGGTAGAAGAGATTAAGCTAAAACTTTTATTTATATCATCCCCAATATTTTTGTCAAATTTTCTTTTCTCATTAACTTTCACCTTAGGGCCTGATTTTCCTAGTAATAAGTTAAAAGTTGATATCCTTGAATTTTAGTCCCCTCTGAGTAACCTCTTTTCTTTCCACCACCAGTTAGTCCCTCATGATAAATACCTGAGGAATAACGTCCTATTATGCCTGTAAGAGGAGTACCCAAGTTGATTGTCTGTGTCTACTAGTGCCTTGCTTTGTTTGGGAATGTGGTAGCAGAGACAGAGTGTCAGGGATCAGGTGGCTGGAACCATGGTGTTAAGAATTATGGGTAGCAAAATGAGTAGCAGAGAAAGGCAGTACCAGGGTAATTGCTGAGTTGCAGTGGGAGGAAATTGGGTAGCAGCAACAGCTTTGCAGGGGTTGGGGTAGATAATACAGGCATCCAGAACAATTTAGCAGTGACAAGGAAACATAGACAAAGTGAAAGATAAAAGTTGTGAGGCATAGTGGGAATTATTTGTCTAACCATTCTAAAAACATGGAGGAGGGTTATTTGAAACTAAAACTACAAAAGAAAATTTAAGGTCTTGGTGCTAACAAATCTGTCCAGGTGTTATTACATCACACAGAAAATTCAAAATGGTTTTTCGTCAGGAATACAGAGGTCAAAGGTATTATAATTCTTATTTCAAAATGCAAATTAAAGGGGAAAATTAGTCAGGAGATAAAATTCATATTGAAAGTTAATATTTAATTGGAAAAGAAGATCCTAGATGGCAGACTAAAGACAAAACAGTATCAGAGCATTATATGTTCAATAATAATTGAGAGGGCTGGGAAGTTGGCTCAGTGGTAGAGCACTTGCCTTGCATGCATGAGGACCTGGGTTCGATTCCTCAGCACCACATAAGCAAAAAGAATAAAAGCCGGAAGTGGCGCTGTGGCTCAAGTGGTAGAGTGCTAGCCTTGAACTGAAGAGCTGAGGGACAGCGCCCAGGCCCAGAGTTCAGGCCCCACAACCGGACCCAAAAAAAATAATAATAATTAAGAAATTTCATTGAAAAATTGAGCTGGAATGTGCACATCAGCAAAGGCAAGCAATCAGAGCCTACCACCAAGAAAGAAACACCATAATATATATCTCAGAAAAAGGAACCAAGTTCCTTATCCTTGATTTCAATGATACACATTACCCCCCTTAGACACACACACACACACACACACATACACACACACACACACACGAATGTATGCAACAGCTCAATCTACTCACATCCATTCAACATGAATCAAAGATCTTCCTGTAATATTTGAAACTTTAAAAGTTTGAAATTTTACTCTGAAAACATTACAGGAAGGAATAGGAGAATCCGTAGTTCTCCTTGGCCCAGGCCGAAATTTTCTTAATAGAGACCCAGAAATACAAATATAATCAAAGACAAATGGGACAAATGGGATTGCATAAAATTGCAGAGCTTCTGCATGGCAAATGACATAGCTAGCAAGATCACTAGAAAGCCCATGGATTGGGAGAAGATCTGCACTAGCCATAAAACGGACAAGTGTCTCATATCTAAAATATACCTGGAAATCAAAAAATGAATTCCCTCAAAAACATATCTTCAAAGGTACAAATGCCCATTAAATAAGTGGGCTAAAGACTTAAAGAGAAACTTCTCAGAAGAGGAAAGAAGGATGACCAATAAATACATGAAGAAATGCTCAACCTATCTAGCCATAAAAGAATTGCAAATAAAAACAACATTGAGGTACCACCTCACACCAGTTAGAATGGCTATAATCAAGAACTCTAATAACCACAGATGCTTGAGGGAATGTGGACAGAAGGCAACCTTACTACATTTTTGGTGGGAGTATAAACTTGTTCAACCACTGTGGGAAGCGGTATGGAGGTTCCTCAAAGGCTCCACATAGAGCTCCCCTATGACCCAGTAATCCCGCTTTAGGGCATTTACCCACATGATCACAAACAAGACCATACTAAAGCACACCTATGTTTATTGCAGAAATATTTACCGTCGCTATGGTATGGAACCAACCCAGATGCCCTTCAGTAGATGAATGGATCAACAAAATGTGGTATATATACACAATGGAATTCTAGGCCTCCATCAGAAAGAATGACATTACCCCATTTGTGAGGAAATCGAAAGAATTGGAAAAAATTATATTAAGTGAAGTAAGCCAGACACAAAGAAACGTAGTTCCCATGGTTTCCCTTATTTGCAATAACTAGTATATGTATGAGTCAAGCGGAAAAGGTCAGATAATGTGATGTCAGGAAAATGAACCCTTAGATATGTATTTTAATGTTTTTTTCTTTCATGCATGTGTTTCTAACGCATTTATAAGATTATCTCTTTGTTGCTTTGTATGTCCCTCCCCCACAGTATAACCCCTGCTTTCACTATATTTGATGTCAGTATAACTTGTGGAGTAGATGGGGAAAAACCAGTTGTTTAAGGATATAGGTGGACCTATTGCAACAATGAGAAGTATATGTTGTCATGTCCAAAACGAGCTTTACAAAGTCGGTGCGGGGGAGGGGGGGAGGGAAAAGGGGGGGAAAGGAGAAGGATTGGGATTGGGGGGGAGCGGGGAGGCTGGGAATGGATGTGAAGGGTAAACCAAAGGAGGAGGCTGCAATGCTTGGTAAGAAATGTACGCATTATCCTGCCCAAATAAAATTAAATTAAATTAAAAAAAAAGAAAATAAAGAATAACATAAATAAATATAACATGATTTTAATAGTAATGGTAAACATAAATACAATGTCGATTTTTTTCCCGAGCAATTTAATAAAAACCTCAAGGAAAAGAAATCAACTTTTTTGAGTGCTGATACTATGGTTTAAACTTAGGATCTTACCTTGTCACTTAGGGTTTTTCCCTTAAAGTTGGTGCTCTGCATTTGAACGACAGCTCCCCTTCCAACTTTATTTGGGGGATTATATAGAGATAAGAATCTCATGGAATAAAAATCATTTGTGCCCTACCTTGGGGCTAATTTCACATAACATCCTCTTATATGGTTATATGGTACCATGTACTAGTTACTCCAAGTAAGATTAACCATGGGACTTATGGTTATATGAGCCTGGCTTATTTCACTTAATACAATTGTTTCTACGTCTTTCCTAGCAAATGGGACGATGTCATTCTCTCTGATGGAGGCATAGAATTCCATTGTGTGTGTGTGTGTGTGTGTTTGTGTGTGTGACATTTTCTTGATCCATTCATCTACTGAGGGGCATCTGGGTTGGTTCTATATCTTAGCTATGGTAAATAATGCTGCAATAAACATAATTGCACCGGTAGCTTAGTATGGTCTTGTGTGTGATCATTAGGGTAAATACCCAAAAATGGGGACTGCTGGATCATAGGGAAGCTCTAAGTGAGGTCTTAGAAAACATTATATCCAGTGAAGTAAGCCAAAAGCAAAGAAACATTGGTCCTATGGTTTCCCTTATTTACAGTAACTATTATATGTCTGGAACAAGGATAAAAGTTCAAAAGCTATGTACATACGACAAGATAAGATGCTGTTAAGCGAAATGAACCCCAAGACAGGGTTTATAATCTACCATGTGTTTTTTTTTTTTTTATGTTCCTCCCCAATTGTTTAACCCTTGTTTTCACTGTATTTAGGGTCGGTGCCCTGCATCTTGTATACACCTTTCTCTAGCTTGGGGAGGGGAAGGGAAAAAACAAAATAGATAAATAGTGATATAGGCTGACCCATTGTACCAATGAGATGCACAAGACACTATGTTAAAAAAGGATATTTGCAATATAGGCGGGGAAGAGGGGAAAGGAATAGAGGGGAATGAAGTTATGGTGTTTGGAGGGGAGGGGAGGGGAAAAACAAAGGAGGAGGTAACGATGTTTGATAGAAAATGTACTCAATAACTTGCTCATGTAACTATAACCTCTCTACACAGCATTTTTACAATGAAAAACTCTTTTAAAATCAGAATGTGTGCCTGGCATTGGTGGCTCACGCCTGTAATCCTAGCTACTCAGGATGCTGAGATCTGAGGATCAGGGTTCAAAGACAGCCAGAGAAAGAAAATCCGTGAGACTCTTATGTCCAATAAAACCACTAGAAAACCGATACTGGTACTGTAGCTCAAGCGGTAGAACCCTCCCCTTGAGCTGAAGAGTGCAGGGACAGCGCCTAAGCCCATAGTTCAAGCCCCACGACCGACAAAAAAAAAAAAAAAACAGAAGGTGTCATGTACACCAAGTATAGTAGCCCCATCTGTAATCCCAGCTGATTGGGAAGCAGAATTGACAAGGATCTTGGTCTGAGGCCAGGCCAAAGAAATAATTGCCAAGACAGCCATCTCAACAAATGAGTTGCCCATACTGTTTCACATCTGTAATCCTAGCTAATTATGTTTTGAGGCATAGGTAGCAAAGTCTCAGTCAATCTAAGATCCGACCAAGGCAAAAGTTCAAGACCTCAAGTAAATAAAATGGACTAGAAGTATGGCAAAAGTAGTTGATATGCTTGGTGCTATACAGACAACGTCCTGTCTAGCAAGCAGAGAACCCCTGAATAGAACCCTAGTAATATGCCTTTCTTCCACCAAAAAGACTAAATAACTTTGTCGTATTTGAACATCTAATTTCAAGGCCAATGACATATGAGAGATGGTGATATTATCTTAAAAATTAGGTATTCAAAAGATACAAAGTTCTTTACGTTTTGAAAAAATAGAAAAAGTAGGAAAATGCATGTGATTTTTGTTAGTTCCATAATTCTTGAAAACATAAAATGTACTCAAGTGTTTAATATATATCCATATGTGTGCATATATCCATGTATGTATATATATATATATATATATATATATATATATATATGTGTGTGTGTGTGTGTGTGTGTGTGTGTGTGTGTGTGTGTATGTATATAATCATATATAGAGAGAGATACATATATATATGGTTCATCCCTTTTCTGTGTAGCAAATGGTACAAATAAATCTGTACAATCACTACTCAAAGGCAAGAATAGACACAGAGAATGAGCAGAGAACTCATACCCAGGAATCTATGGTTAGCCCATAACCTTGAAAATCTTTTACATCAGTGTGCATGTATCAGTTACTGCAGTACAGGGACAATACGATGGCAATGAGATACCAGGCAGATGAAATGAGAAATGAGAGATACAAATGGTACAATGTTCTTTCTGATGGGTAAGTAGAATTTCCAGTGTGTGTGTGTGTGTGTGTGTGTGTGTGTGTGTGTGTGTGTGTGTGTGTGTTTGTGTATTACATTTACTTGATACATTTCTCTTTTGGGGAGTATCTGGGCTGATTCAGTAAGCATGGTTGTGCTGATACCGTTACTATATGCTGGTTTATAATCTTTCAGGTAAATGCCCAGGATTAGAGTTGCTGGAAGTGGGTAGTCAAAAGAGGAGTGAAGTGGGAAAAAGTAGAAGATTGAATAGAAGAAAAGAGGGAAAATGCAGAGCGGAATCCAGTAAATATCCTACAAAATTAAGAAGAGTGAAGGAAGAGGTATATAGGGGAGGGATGGATGAGAATTTTGCAAAGGTTGGCATTGATCAAGGTATATTGTATGCATAAACTGCTTTATTTAATGATAACTGCTTGCTGCTTAAAATAATAATTAAAAAATCATGTCCCTAAAATGTTAAGCAATTAGAAGCAAAGCATGAGAATCTGCTCAGATAATCTCTAGGGTCAATAAATTGTTTTTGGTTAGGGTAAGTTTTAGAACAACACTAATGATACATATCATCTGAAGAAAATTAAATGATTTCCAGCTATTTAAAATAATCATTTTTGAAGATATGGCTCAAGTGGCAGAGTGCTACTTAGTGAGCAAAGCTGTCAGATAATGAATTCAAGTCTCAATCTCGAACAAAAGTAAAAACAATCAGTATAATTCAGGCAATTTCCTGGGCACTAGTAGCTCATGCATTAATCCTACCTTAAATCAGAAGGCAGAGATCTGGGGATTTCAGTTCAATGTCAGCTTAGATAGGAATGTCTGTGAGACTCTCATCTCCAATTCACTGTCAAAGAAAGCTGGAAGTGCACTCATGGCTCCAGTGGTAGAATGCTAGCCTACAGCTAAAAGCTCAGGGGCAAAACCCAAGCCTTGAGTTCAAGCCTTAGAATAATGCATATACATACACAAAGAAAGTAAGTCACTCAATTTCTCAACCTTCCATTTCCCTAATTCTAACTCTAATCTTGGACAGAACCCTAAGAGTAATCTTGATGATAATAGTAACACAATCCTAAAATTAATGGAAAATACTCGAGTTTACACACATTCTAACAGATACTAATTGTCTTTGAAATAATTTGCAGTTTGCTTCCAAATCCTACAGATTCCCTGACTTGGACTCTGAAATAATTCCCTATTATGAATCATTAACCTTAAATCTTCATATCATGAAAACGATCAAAATTTCCACTGATCTTAATGGTTACTGAACTCCTATATCTCCAAAAAGAAGTTGCAGGTTTTTTTTAAAATCTAGTTTAGTACCTAACCTTAACTATATATAAACCTTACTAGTAACCTAACTCTAAATTTAACCCTATTCAAAAGTGAATAGAAAACTTAGGAAAACTCTGTAGTTTTTGTTAAATTTCAAACTTATTTTACTTGAAAATGTTAGTAGAGAACTTTTACCGTAAAGCTTACCCTTCCCTAAGCCTAAGTCTAACCTGAACTAGAACAGTAACCCTAACCCTAGAACTAATAGCCTTTGGATTCTAAAAGCCATACAAATACATTAGTTTTTATTCATCCTAACTTTGATTCAAGTCATCTTTCTAAAAATAGTTTGTAGTTTTACACAGTATCTTGCCATTTTTGTAACCCGAACCCTAACTGGAATATTCAGGCTAACCCTCACACTAATCATACCCTAATCTTAATATTATTAGCAGTTTCTTATTTCACATTCATCCTAATTCTAACTAGACTTGTTATTCGAAGATTTACTTTCAGTTTGACCCTAAACTTTCCATTTCCCTAAGGCTAACTCTAACTCCAGCTGGAACTGAAACCTAACTTTCACTTTAATGATAGTCCAATTCTAATGTTTAAGAAAAAGACTCTAGTTTTTAATCATTCTAATGGATACTCCAGTTTGCAATCTGAAATGCGTTTCAATTTGTCCTAATTCCCACAATTTTTCTGACTCTACCTCAGAAGTTATCTTGTTTCCTAACATGAAGTATTATAATATTTGTCCTCAAATTCTCTTATCAGGAAAAATACTGTAGTTTCCAATGATCTTACCTTTTCCTGAACCCCTGTACCCTGAACAATTTCAGATTTACTTACCATCTAATCCATTACTTAACACTAACTCTCAAGCTAAACATGGCTGGAAAACTCTCATTAATTATTACTAGAATGATCACTGAGAAATAAATATAATGATAATGCTCTAGTTACTATTCAATCTCACATTTTTGCTCCTAGTAGTTAGTGAAAACTGAAATGTTTTTTGGTAAGTCATGGGGCTTGAACTCTGGGCTTGGGCGCTATCCCTCTGCTCTTCAGCTCAAGGCGAGCCTTCTACTGCTTGAGCCACAGCTCCACTTCCAGGTTTGGGGGTGTTTAATTGGAGATAAAGGGTTCTCATGCACTTTGTTGCCAAGGGTGGCATCCAACTACAGTCCTCATATCTTAGTCTCCTGAGAGGATAAAATGACAGGCATTGAAAAGTATGTTTTGCTGGGTGCCAGTAGCTCATGGCTGTCATCCTAGGTACTCAGGAGGTGAGATCTGAGGATCATGGTTCAAAGCCAGACTGGGCAGGAAAGACCCTAAGACTCTTATCTCCAACAAACCACCAGAAAACTGGAAGGGGTGCTGTGGCTCGAGTAGTAGAGTACTTGCCTTGAGCTGAAGAGCTCAGGGACAGCACTCAGGCCCAGCATTCAAGCCCACAATCGAAAAAAAGAAAGAAAGTAAAACATTTTCGCTGCAAAAATATGGAGTTGTGTGTGGGAGGGTGCTGTGATTGAGAGACCAGGTGCTGGCCTCACTTTACAGACATTTCAAAGAACTCCCCAAGTTTGCGCCAGTTTGAAGCCACAGTAGAATGGATGGTGCCTTACCAAGAACTCAAGTGGTCAAGGCATATGGCAGGCAAGGAGTGGGCAAATGGGTGCAGGGGTGGGATTGTTGTGTCTGTACTTTCCCTAATGAAGGATGGATTTGGATGCTTGGTGTTAAAGTATGAAGTAAAAGGTTACAAGAAATTTGTGGCCTAAGAAACATAGGCCCCATGGTTTCCCTTATTTGCAATATCTAGTATATGTATGAGCCAAGCGGAAAAGGTTAGATAATGTGATGTTAGGAAAATGAACCCTTAGATATGTATTTTAATGTTATTTCTTTCATGCATGTGTTTCTAACGCATTTATAAGATTATTTCTTTGTTGCTTTGTATGTCCCTCCCCCACAGTATAACCCCTGCTTTCACTATATTTGATGTCAGTATAACTTGTGGAGGAGATGGGGAAAAACAAGTCGTTTAAGGATCCAGGTGGACCTGTTGCAACAATGAGAAATACAAGTTGTCGTGCCCATAACAAACTTTACAATGTCAGTGCGGGGGGCGTGTGGGGGGAGGGGGGAGAAGTATTGGGACTGGGGGGGGAGGGGGGAGGCTGGGAAGGGATGTGAAGGGTAAACAATTAGGAGGCTGCAATTCTTGGTAAGAAATGTACGCATTATCCTGCCCATGTAATTGTAACCCCTCTCTACAGTATGTTCACAAATAAAATAAAATAAATTAAAATAAAAAAAAAAGAAATTTGTGGCCTAATGAATTGGGTTTCCTCTGGGTATATGAGATGGATGAAGTCTGGCGCCTTCGGTGGCTCACAACTGTCATGCTAGCGACTTATAATGCTGAGATATAAAGACCACGGTTCAAAGCCAGCTTGGGTAGAAAAGTTTGTGGGTCTTGACATCCAATGAGCCACCAGAAAACAAGAAAGGGCACTGTGGCTCAAATTGTACAGTGCTCATCTTCAGCTGAAGAGCTGAAGGACAGTGCCCTAACCCAGAGTTCTAACCCCATGACCAATAATAAACAAAGAGGTTGGCTGAGTTTTTCACATTGCAGTGTGTACGGTAGGAAATTCCATGCTGGGTTATGAGACATTCTAGATATGAGAGGCTCAATATTGTGTCTACAGTTAGTCTGAGTATGATAGTGCCATCTTCTCACGGGTTTGATGTGATCCTAATAGAGTGAGTTCAGGGTTTGTTCTCAGGGACTGCTAAGGGCTTGGAATATCCGTGTGTGTGTGTGTGTGTGTGTGTGTGTGTGTGTGTGTGTGTGTGTGTGTGTGTGTGTAATTTTCCCTCGTATTTTTCGGTCCCCTTCCTGGTTGCTGGTCTGCCTATTTCTGACCTCAGATGGTGCCCCTCCTTCACACAGACCTTGCCTTTAGCCCCCTATCAGGGTCTACAATGAGTCCTAAATTGCCACAGGCCTGTTTTCCAACTTTGATCTGGGGCACAAGTCTGGCTGTCCCAATATTTGGCCGCCTCCAGGGGATTCTGGGTCAGCGATGCTAGCTGGCATAGGGTCGCCTCTGCCTGAGAGGGAGGGCCTCAGTCATGTGATGTCTTATCCTTTTCCTCAGCTGGGCCTCTGACTGCACATCCCTCTCAGCAGGCTGGCAGTGGAGTGGGGAATGGGGGATTGCTGGTGGCTCTGGCCACCTCGAGCTTGACAGCTCACTGAAAGCTGCCCAAGCAAGGAGGATATAGTGCTACATGGGAGGTGAGGCCAAGGTGGCTTGGAAGTATAGATCAGTGTCTAGGAAATGTAAATGTACTTTATCACAGGACAGCCTATCTTACGGCCCCAGCTGGGCCTCTCAGGTCCTTCTAGACTATTCCAGATGCTCAGAGTACAGAGGCACAGACTTTAGATTCCAGGGCCAGGGAACTGGGGGATGAGAGACTGGTATGGCCAATACCTCATTGTTTCGTGGTATTAGTGTTGACCTGGCTATGCACCCCCTTGTGTACTTTCACTTCTTAACCCAGTGTTGGCCACACACCGGCCACTTGTGGTAGTACTGTGGAAGTGGCAGGAGTGGAAGTGAGGTCTAGGATCACAAAATCAGGATTTATGGCCTTTGGGGGGGAGCAAAGGATGTCTTTTAAAAAAATCTTAGAGCTGGAACTGAGGGCCTAGGGAATGTCCCTGAACTTCCTTTGGTCAAAGCTAACATTCTACCACTTGAACCAGAGCTCACCTTTCAACTTTTTTTAGTAGTTTAGTGGAGATAAGAGTCTCATGGACTTTCTTGCCTGTTCTGGCTTCAAGCTGCCATCCTAAGATCTCAGCTTCTTGAGTAGCTAGGATTGCTGGTATAAGCCACTGGCATCTGTTAAGGATATTAGTGTGTGTGTGTGTGTGTGTGTGTGTGTGTGTGTGTGTGTGTTTACCGGGACATGAATTCAGAGCCTAGGTGCTACCCTTTAACATGTTTTCACAAGGTTGGTGCTGTACCACTTGAACTACAGGAGCTCTGCTTCCTAGCTTTTTGGTGATTCATTGGACATAAGAGTGTGCCCAGGCTAGCTTTTAATTTTGACTGATCCTCAGGTCTCAGGCTTGAGTAGCTAGGATGACAGGCATTAGCCACCGGCGCCCAGTTGATAATGGCCTTTCTCCACAGTGGACTGGGATTTCCTGAAAACTTTCCTTATTTGTTCTGTGCCAGTACCGGGGCTTGAACTCAGGGTCTGTGTGGAGTACATGGGCAGCAAAGATGGCACTGGGAGGGGGTTGAATGGGCAGAGCCTAACTTACTGTAGAGCACATGGGCAGCCAAGATGGCGCTGGGAGAGAGTAGAGTGGGCAGAGCCCAATTTACTGTAGAGCACATGGGCAGCCAAGATGGTGCTGGGAGAGAGTAGAGTGGGCAGAGCCCAATTGATCTTCCGATCAGTGCCTAACCAGCCTGTGAAGGCTCATGTGCATGATAGGGTGTGACCTTGAGAGTGATTGATTCCTCTTCCTCTCTTGCCATGTCACCCACCCTTTTTGGCTTTAAAAAGGGCTGCTCTCTGTTAATAAAGGAGTTTTCTACCTGCTGGATTTGGCTCACCTCTGTGTCTGATTGTCTCCTGGGCTGAGGGAGGCTGGGGAATGGGCGAGCGCCGAACTTATTTTTCCTTGGACCTCGTCTGTCTTTCGTGGGGCGGACAAAGACCCAACAGGTCTGGGCTCTGGTCTCTTAATTTTTCCCTCAAGGCTGGTACTCTACCACTTGAGCCACAGCTCCATTTCTGGATTTTGGTAGTTTATTGGCCAGAAGAATGTCACTAACTTTCCTCCACTGAGCTGGCTTTGACCAACGATCTTTGATCTCAGACTTCTGAATAGCTAGGATTTACAGTGGTTGAGCCACTGGAGGGATTGGGTAGAAGCTTTTCTTAAGCAAAAATTCTTCCCTGCATTTTCCCTGACTCCTCCATGGTAAGGGGGCCTGAGGGTCAGGAGCTGTGAAAAATAGGCTTCCAGCCACAAAATTGGCTGGGGTCTTTGGTAAAAAGCCAAGCTAGTTTTCCCCTGAGCCCCATTCTGGGACCCCACACTCTACCCTACCTGTGACTCAAGTACAAACCTTGACCTAGCCTTCAGTGTTCTACTAGCCTTGTCTGAGGCCACAGAACCTTCATTCCACCCACACCACTTGCTCTACACCACCCCTCAGGACCTTTGTGCAAGCTCTGTACCTTCTGCTCGAGGCCCTCTGTTCCACATCTTAGAACTCCTGTGGAATTTTGGCACTGGTCATATCACCTCCTGGAGCAAGTCTTTCCTACCCTTCTCTCACTTTTTTTTAATACTGAGTTGCTAGAGATCGAACTTGTGTAGGCTGACTGTCAAATGCTCTGACTTGGTGTGTGATTGTGTGTGTGTGTGTGTGTGTGTGTGTGTGTGTGTGTGTGTGTGTGTGTGTGTGTGTGTGCCAGTCCTGGGGTTTGAATTCATGGCATGGATGTTATCCCTGAGTTGTTATGCTCAAGGCTAGCATTCTACTACTTGTACCACAGCTCTGTTTTTTTTTTTTTTTTGGTGTTAAATTGGATAAGAGTCTCATATAGACTTTCCTGCCAGCACAAGCTTACAGTTATTATCTTCAGTTCTCAACTTCCTGAGTGCTATTATTACAGGGGTGAGCCACCAGCACCTGCCCTCTATCTCTTACCTATAACCTCGGCCCTCCTCTGAGTCCCAGAAGAGAATGTCTCACCAAGCTAACATTTGTTTTTGCCAGTGTTGTGGCTTGAACTCAGGGTCTAGGCATGTCCCTGAGCTGCTTTTTCTCGAGGCTACATTCTATCTCTTAAGCCACAGTGACACTTTTGGATTTTTCTGTTTATGTGGTACTGAGGAATCCAACCCAGGGCTTCATGCTTGCTTGGTAAGCACTCTACCACTTAGCCACATTCACAGCCCAAGGCTTACTTCTAACAGGAACTATGAGCGTGAGATTTATTGGCATACTCTTTTCAGCACAGAAATCGCTGGCCATTTCATATATTTGCCAGGATTTGGGAGCAGAGTGAGACTCGGCAAGGAGGAATGATGAATGAGTGATAGCCACCAGACCCCAGAGATCTAGGCTCAAGTCCTACAGAGGGATATGTAATATGGAGCCACAACCTTCCACAACTCCTACAGCCTAGGAAGATGTCCCACCCAATTGGACATCTCAGCCAGAACTTAATGAATCCGTTGCATACACCAGCCAAGGCAAGCCTTCTGGGCTTCAGTTATTAAATGGCAGAGAAGGATGCTTTGTTCAAGCTACTGCCTCAGACTTAGTACTCTCTGAGGGCTTGTCCCAGCTTTCCCAGGTTGGGGGTCTGGTCATGGGCAACCTGCTGAATGCATATCATCTGTACATCATCCATATATAGACAGAGACATGGGGTTACTGCCTTCTTATTTTCTTTGACAGGTCTCAGGTTGAAATATGAGACTAGGCCCTATCCCTGATCACCTCTTCCTTTCTCAAGAGTAGCACTCTGCCCTTGACCCACAGCCCCAACCCATGGGGATATTTTCCTGTGATTTCTTAGAAATAAGGTTGTTGCAGACTTTCCTGCCCTGTCGGAATTCAAATTGGCATACTCTCCATCTCAGCCTACTGAGGAGCAAGGATTACATACAGGAGCCACTGACACCTGGCTTTCTTTTCTTCTTGTTGTTCTTTTTTTTTAATTGTGACAATCTGAAATCTTCAATGTCATTCCAATTGTTTGCATTAGAGTAAACTTCTGAGGCCTGGAGTTCGAATCCCAGGACTGCCACACACAAATGGAGGGAGATCCTGACAAACTCATTCCTATTTACATGAATGCTAATAGAATGTTATAAAAGTAATTAAATTTGCAGTTAATTCATGATTCCTTTTTAGAAAGCCACACAAAAATCATTGGATTTATATCTTCCCTTCTAGCACTATGTTATGATTCCCCTAATGGAAGGATATTGATTAATTTTTAATTAATGCTTTTATAAGTATTCAACCATGATACTTCATTAAATGGAGACATAACTTAATAACTAATTATTGGTAACTATATATATAAAATTTAATAATATCCTCACATTCTCTCTCTCTAAATATACATATATATGTATATATATATATACATCAATCTACACACACACACACACACACACACACACACATGTATATAGGGCACTACTGTGGCTTGATAACAAGTAACAGGTCGTCAGAACTTCCTGGCAGCTCAGTTTGCCAGAGGTTGGTGTGCTAAGACTTTGACCCCATTTATGGATTGGACATTTTATACTGTGAATTGAAATCCCAGCATTGCCAAAAATTTATTCATGTAGTAAGCAGCGACTTTTCACACATTTTTTTCCTGAAAAGAAAGTCCTGGGTCTCAGTATGATGTATAATTCATATGCAAATTATCCTGTATGATAGGATGTAATAAATGAAATGTTATATGCGTAATAATACTAAATGAATAAGGGTAATAAACGTCATACTCACTAAACTCATGTGTGTAATTTTTACAGTGCTGGGGCTTCAATTCAGGCCCTGGGAATTGGTCTGAATTTCTTGTCTTCAAGGACAGTGAGCTTCCCCTTCACCCACAGTGCCACAGAGATACCAAAATGCTGAGTTCAAATCCAAAACAAAAGTTAAAATAAATAACTACACTGAATGCAATATGGAGCAATTATATGTATGTAAATATATATCATATACTTAAAATGTACACAAATAGGATGTTTTCTAGTGGTAGGGATCGATTTCAGGCCTAAGGAACAGACTTGAATTTCTTGACTTCAAAAAAGCAAGCTTCCCCTTCCTACACAGTGCAACAGAGTTACCCAGACCATGAGTTGCAATCCCAGTCCTGGCAGAAAAAAATGGCATCTCTATGCTATATGACAACCAATTCTTAGGTATTTCATTATTTCTCCCTTTAATGAATGTAATTTTTTAAACGCTTCATAAAGTATTGATTAAAATTAATCAGTATCGTTGAATATAATTGTATATAATTTTATCCTAGAATCATTCAAGAATTGCCCATTCAATCATGACATACATCACATTCTATTGGTATTTATATGGATAAAAATGAGTTAGAATCTCCTGCCATTTGGAGGTGGCGGGACCAGGATTCAAATTGTGGGCTCCAGCATCCACCACTTGAACCCGAAGATAGGGAACTCACCAGTCTGTCCAAGAACATCAGCAAGACCAATGATTAAGCAGGCACCAGTGGCTCTCAGAAGTACTCCATGATACTGACAAAGCTGTGAAAGGAGATTCATATGTAAAGTCACCCTAGTCTGGAAAGTACTTGAGACCCCTGTCCAACTTCAGTGTCAACAAAACCAGAAGTAGAGCCATGTGGCTCCAGTGGTAGAGGGGTAGCTTTGAGGAAAAGCAGCTCATGGACTGTGCCTAGATCCTAAGTTCAATGTCCCCGACTGACTGGCAACAAACAGACATACACAACAATCTGTGCAGCCATCTGACTGTCTGTTGGTTGACACCACTAGTAGCATTTGAGTGGTAAGCAAGAATCTCAAGGCGAATTTGGAGTACAATCAGAAATTGATGACCTAGTCAGTGAGTGGGAGATTACAGGATTTCCCCGAGCCTGGGAACGTGGTCAGCCCATCTTTCCCATCCCAGCGTTCAGATGTCTGAAACAACAAGACTCTGAGACAGAGCTGAGGGCAACAAACTACTGCCAGAACACCAGCAGAAGAATCCTCCTGTCAGACCTTCAACATTCAAGAAAACAAAGAATACAAAAAAGAGAAGGATCCCAAAGACAAACACTACTGGGAGGGTGATTCAATGCAGGGTCTGGCCAAAGGTGATGCCTACTACAGGCCTCCCCTGCCTTTGGACACAGTCACAGCCATCGCTGTCCAGAGTGTCAAGGGTCCCGATACCACCAAGAATCTAGAGGTGCTACCAACATGTGGTGCCTTCCCTGTACTGCAGCAAAAGAAGAAACCAGGTGCTCTGTGCCAAGATCCAACCACTGAAGCAGGAAAAGACAGACCTGCAGGACTGACAAGAGAAAGAGAAGGAGAAGGTAGCCCAAGTGCACAAAGCACCAAAAACAGAGCTAGACATCCACAAGCTACCCATACAGAGGTTGGTTTCAGCAGAAAGTGATTTACAATCGGCACAAGCCCACATGAAGCTCATGGCATATGACAGAGAAATGGAGCACGAAGCTCTAACCAGCTGCCTATAGGCCGCAGAGCAGCACATGGGGGAGCCAGAGATAGAGGCTTCTGTGGTTACTACTTACAGAAGGAGACTGAAATGTTGTTTGAACAGCTGAATGATGTAACATTTCAGCTCAAGGAAAAACCCAATAACTTCTATGACTTGGAGCAAGTGAACACAGAGATTTAGGAGAAGCTGGAAGCACTCTGGACATAGAGGAGCAATAAGAAGAACAGAATCTTCAAGTTCCAACAAGTGCTGGATGGGTGTGAGGTACTAAAGAGACTTCAGGACAACCTGAGCTGAATGGTGACCGCAGCAAATCTGGAGACAGACACCTTCTCGCAGAACCTGAGCATTGAGAGTTCCGCGCAGAAGGAGGAGGCCTGTTGGCTGACCGAGCAGGTAAACCAACTGACAGAGGAGAAGGAGTGAGGATCGAGGTAGGTGTTGCACCTAGAGAATAACTGGGGGGACAGAGAAGGAAGCTGGCAGAGCCATGGCCCCCCGAGGGTCCATCTCAGGAGGAGCACCACCTGCAGGCCCACACCTACCGCATGCAGATGGGGTTGAAATACCTGGAGGAACAACTTCATATCTAGGTCCAGGAAAACCAGAGACTCCATCTCCAGATTGGGGAGCAGCAGGAGCAACTGGGAAGACTAGAGAAGAAAACCAAGGATCGGCAGGAGATCCCCGAGACCCCACGATGTGCATGTGTGTGCAACCCACAGCTGGAGGAACAGCTGGTCTTGCTGCGGGACGCTCTCCACAGGGTGAGCAGTGAGAAGGAGGCTCTCTCTAGCATCGTTGGACTCAGAGCAGCAGGTGAAGAAACATCTGCCGGAACAGCTAGACGGCTCAGAGGAGAAGATAGAGGAATGGAAAGAGGTGGCTGAGAGAGAGCCAAGCGATTCGGGAAATGCAGGAGCAGCAGGAGCAGGCTCTGGCCTAGATACAGGAGCTCAGAGCCACCTGTGAGCATCACATCACTTCAAATGAGCAGCTGTGCTCCAAGTAGTAGGTCCTGCAGTAGCACCTGCAGAAGCTCACCCAGCTGTTGGAGCAGCTGAAACATTTGCAGGGTCCGACCAACTGGGGCACTAGGTTGTGCCCCCAAAGTGACAGGACAGTTTCAAGTGCCTGGAAGTGATCAGTCTACAGAGGAAGCACCTGCAGGCCCAGCTGAGGTTCCTGGCTTTCCCTGTGGAAGTGGAAGCTCTGGACCCTGGAGAAGCAAAATCTGAGGAAGCGACTCTCCTCAATGTGCCCATGGCAGAGGATGGAGATGTCCCCCAAACTGCGAGGGATGTGGCTCTGTTAGCACTCTCAGAGGCTTAGATCCACAGGGGGAATCTCCTGCCGGACTGCTTCAGGCACTCCCCCTTTCTGGACAGCTCAGTGCCAGATAGAGCCAGAGCCACAGGTCCTCCGCCCCGTGAGCTGCCACCACAACATGTGAGAGAATGGGAAGTGGGACAAGTGGGCATCCGAGAAGAAAATCTGCTTCATCCACAACCTGCCTGATGAGGTGGATTTCCAGAGTCCTGCAGATGAGCTCCACCATTGATGCAACCAGCTGTTGGCACATATCCCCACTGCCCAGGAATCCCTCCTGGCATGTAAAGGACAGATGTTCATTCTGGATCAGCTGTGTCAGGAGAAAGCCCCGTGCATATGCCAGCTGTCTCAGGTGAAGATGAAGAGTAGATAGCTGCAAGAGCGGCTCTCACTCCTACACAGGGCTCCAAATGCTGACACAGGCTGGGCTCCCCACCAGTGCAGCTGCTTCAGAGGCCTCAGGCTCATGGGCGGTCAAGATGAGGTAGGCGCAGAAAGGTTTTGAAGAATTGCAACTTCAGGATAGTGTGGAAACTGCAAGAGGAGAGGTCAGGGTTCCATGCCCCGTACAGGACTAGCCCACAGAGCATATCCTGCGGCAGATCCCCAAATCCAAAACTACCACAGCTGGTGCACTCAGGCTTGCAGTGCTCCATCTCTTTTTCCTGTAGACTGATGGGGATGATGACTCCCTATGTGACATGCTGAGTCCCACAATCCTCAGCAGCCACCAGAACTAGGTGGCCAGGTGGGCTTCTCTAGGCCTCCATCTGCCTGGTGATGGAAGGGTAAACTGTGGGCCGAGTAGAGCAGAGGCTGCTGGGAGGAGGCCCAAATTCCAGGGACATCTAATGGCCCATTGGTGGCCAGGGAAGAGGCCCATGTTGTGTTTATCACAAAGCATAAATCGTTTCCAAAGGGAAAATAAAGCCTCAACAAAGATTTGTTCTTCCAGTTATCGGGCTTGAACTCAGGGCCTGGTCACTGTCCTTGAGCTCCATTTGATCAAGACTGGTGGTCTACAAGTTGAGCCCTACCTCCCTTTCCAGGGTTTCATTGTGGAATTGAACCCAGGGCTTCAGGCTTGCTAGGTGACTATCTCTGAGCTACATTCTCATCTAGGATGATCCCCCACCCCTAAACCCATATGGCCAATCCTCAGATAAATAGGAATTAGGGATTAGGATGAATATGAAGCACAAGTCTGGCTCACGCGGAAATACTTCCCTGCCCCCTCATCGACACCCTTACTTAAAGTTTCTCTTTTAGTATTGAGGGATGAGAGAGGGAGAGGGACGTCTGAGAGAAGAGTACCAAGAACAGTGGTCCCCTGAGTCCCACAGTCTTCCCAACACAAGTGGTCCTACAGATTCCCATCTTACCTGACGCAATGTTTTGTCTACACTGTCCCCTACCCCTGCAAGGCTCAGGATGAAATAAATGTCAGCACTGGCCTCAGCCAACACCCAGGGTAGAAGCTCCTAGTCCCAAACTGACTTCCACCTCTGACTTCCCCGAGTTAGGCTGGACCCACCACTCACCATTGTGTCGGTGTCAATGATCTCATGGATGGATTTCAGGAAGAAGGTCTATGGCAAAGAGCAGAAGCAGCAGTGTGAGCATGGAGGAAGGAGCCAGGGCAATTGGTCTGGGATCTTCCTCCTTGGAGCTTTCCCGTCAAGCCAGAGCCATCTTGACCCAAAGCACGGCCAAGGCCATGGTTTGGAAAAGATAGAGGAGCATGAGATTAAAGGAGGTACTGCTTTATCTTGGTGCACTTGAAATTTCCAATATTTGGCCCATGCCAATCCCAAAGCCAACATGCAATGCCTCTCCTTGTTGTTGTTTTCCATGAGCTCTGTCCCTGAGCTCTTTTTCTCAAGGCTTGCACTCTACCACTTGAGCACAAGGACACTTCTTGTTTTCTGATGGTTCTTCGAGGATAAGAGTCTCACACTTTCCTACCCGAGCTGGCTTGGAAGCCAGATCTCACCTTCCTGAGTAGCTAACTTGACAGGCTTGAGACACCAGTGACCAGCGTGTGATGCCTCTTTAAAGGATCTTGGCAAGTCTGTAAAAGGAACCCCAAAGGGTCTGGATAGACCATGATCCAATCAAGGAGCTGGGATTGGGAAAGGCTGACGTTATAGCCAGTGTGTTCCCAAAATTATAGATGTCAGGTGGTGTTGGATGCATCCAACTCCCAGGCCAACAACCACCAGACTTAGTGGGGGAAAAGGTAGAGAATACCCAAAGGTTACAGTGTAGAAATCTCTGATTTTGCATGCATATGGGTTGTGTGTGTGTGTGTTTCTGTGTGTGTGTGTTTATCAAGGCTTGAAGAACCTAGGGTTAACCTTTAGCTTGTTTGCACATGTTTGGTGCTCTAACATTTGAATTATAGTATTTCTTCTTCGCAGCTTTTTGGTGATTCTTTGGAGATAAGAGTATGCCCAGGCTAGCTTTGAATCTTGATTGATCCTCCAGTGTCAGCCTTGAGTAGCTAGGATTATAAGCATGAGCCACTTGCATGCAGCTGCACGGATGTCTTTTCATACTATCTTTTCTAACAACTGTCTACTTGCCCTGGCCTAAATCTCTGACCTGTACATCAGCTCCCAGCAGCCCCTGACTCTGTGGAGAACATAAAGCTCAAACCTGTCAGGGCATCCTTTTTCTTTGTCCTCAGGGAAGAGTATGTTTCCTCTGAATCCCAGAGGGTTAGGGGAAGGGAAAGAGGGATAGCTGTAGATGGGTGCTTGGCTAGGAAATAGGTATTCTGTTTTATCCAAGAAGGAAAGCGAGGCCAGATTCTAATGGCTCATGCTCTCATATTCCTAGCTCCCTCAGCAGGCTGAGATCGGAGGACTAACATTCAGATGCAGCCCAACAAGAAATGTCTGTGAGACTCTCCTCTCCCAAGAACCACCTGCAAGCTGGAAGAAAAGCTGTGGTCAAGTGGTAGAGTGCTATCCTTGAATGAAAAAACTGAGGGACAGAGCACAGGCCCTGAAGTCAAGCCCTACTACTAAGTTTCACTCATGCACACATTTGCATGCACGTGTGTGTGCATGCACACACACACACACATACACAAACACACACACACACACACACACACACACTGAGGAAGGTAGTAATGATAAGCTGAGCTAGAACTAAGGGCAGTCCTGAGGCATAATCCAAGTAAACTCTCAAGCTACGTCAGTAGTTTCTCCTTAAGTCCTTCTTGGGCTGAGGAGTCTGGCCTATGGCAGGAAGTTCCATGGAACCTGCCCCTCCATCCCAGCATGGGGCCATAGAACCAAGGGAAGGACACTATGGATGCTCCTTTTTAGTTATCCCATGATAGCAGACCTTCATCTGCCAATGAGCAATGGTGAGTTAAGCAGGGCTCTGAACCCTGGGACTCCTGGGATATAGTGACTGCTACAAGCAGCAGCCAGCCTGCTTTGGATTCCTCAGCCTACAAGTCTCTCATGAGCCCAAAACCTGCCCAAGGTGTGCCTGACAAATTCACATTCTTGTGATTCCCTTGTGAGCCGGCGTTATCTGGTCTACCCTTTCTGACGCAGAACCGTGGTCTGAGACATCGATTTAGTGCTCAGATCCACACTGCACTCATGACAGATGCCCTTCTGATGACCCGGCCGATGACCTCCATTCCACAAGGCTTGATCCTTGTCTTGTACTGTGTCCCGCTCTGTAGGCAAAGGCTTTCAGGGAGGCTGCTTTCAAGACTTGTAGGACACATAGACATTGGAAGACCATCAGGAGCCCAGTGGAAAGTAGTCTGCCAAGAGCCACAGCATGAGGTCAAAGTAGGCCAGGTATTGGTCATGGGGCTCTAAGTCTGGGCCTGGGCACCATCTCTCAGCGTTTCAGCTTAGCACTTCAGACACATCACTGCTTCTGGTTTTCTGGTGGATCACTGGAGATCAGAGTCTCCCGGACATTCCTGCCCAGGCTGGATTTGCACGGCAATCCTCACATGTCAGCCTGAGGAGCTAGGAGGGCCAGCATAAGCAACCCTTGTCTGGCTGATGAGTCCTATCACCACAGTGGACTAGGAGCTCCTGAAAGCTTTTCTTTATTTTTTAGGTGCCAATTCTGGGGCCTGAACTCAGGTTCTGACCTGTAGTCTCTTAACGTTTTTTCTCAATGTGGACATTCTACCACTTGAGTCACAGCTCCATTTCTGGCTTTTGTTAGTTCATGGTCAAGAAAGTCTCACTAACTTTCCTCCTCTGAGATGGCTTTGACCCATGATCTCTGCTCTCAGGCTCCTGAGTACCTAGGGTTTACAGGGGGTGAGCCACTGGTGGGATTGAGCTAGAAACTTTTCTTAAGCAAGAGTTCTTCCCTGCATTTGCCCTGACTCCTCCATGCAAAGCTGTGAAAAATAGGCTTCTAGCCACAGAAATTGTCTGGGGTCTTTGGTGAAGAGTCAAGCTAATCTTTCTCTGGGCCTTAATCTGGGACCCCTCCCTCTGCCCTACCTGTGACTCAAGTACAAAACTTGACCCAACCTTCAGTGTTCGGCCAGACTTGTCTGAAGCCACAGAACCTTCATTCCATCCACACCACATGCTCTACCCCACAAATCAATACCTTTGCCCATGCTGTACCTTGTGCCTGAGGCTCTCTCTCCTGTTCCACATCTTAGAACTCCTGTGGAATTTTGGCACTGATTATATCACCTCCTAGAGCAAGATTTTCCTCCCTTCTCCCTCTTTTTTTTTTAAATATTGAGTTTCTGAGGTGGAAATTGTGCAGGCTGACTGTCAAATTCTCTATCTTGGTGTGTATTTGTGTGTGTGTGTGTGTGTGTGCGTGTGTGTGCGTGTGCCAGTCTTAGGATTTGAATTCAGGGCCTGGATGCTATCCCTGATCTTCTGTGCTCACGACTAGCACTCTACTACTTCAACCACAGCTGTACTTCTGGCTTTTTGGGAGTTTAATTGGAGAAAAGAGTATCATATAGACTTTCCGGCTTGTATTTGGGATCCTCAAATCTCAGCCTCATGAGTACCTAAGGTTAATGGGGTGAGGCAACAGCACCTGCCCTCTACCTGTTACCCATAACCTCAGCCCTCTTCTACGTCCCAGTAGAAAATGTCTTACCATGCTTACCTTTGTTTTGTTTTTTTTTGTTTTTGTTTTTGGCCAGTCTTGGAGCTTTACCTCAGGGTCTGGGCATGTTCCTTAGCTTCTTTTGCTCAAGGTAAGCACTTTTATTGCTTAAGCCACAGTGTCACTTTTGGCTTTTTCTATTTCCGTGTTAGGGAGGAATCAAACTCAGGGCTTCATGTGTGCTAAGTAAGCACTCTACCAGTAAGCCACATTTGAAGCTGAAGGCTTACTTCTAACAGGAGTTATAACGGTGGGATTTATTGGATTACCCCTTTTGGCACAGAAATTGCTGCTTATTTTCTATCTTCCCAGGATTTGGGACCAGCCTGAGACTCAGCAATGAGGAATGATGAATGAGTGATGGCCAGCAGGCCCCAGAGACCTAGGCTCACATCCTACAGAGGGATATAGGATATGGAGCCACAACCTTCGACAATTCCTACAGCCTAAGAATTGTGGTTTCCCTTGATAAGTGCCAGGACATAATTCACCTGTTGTACACACCAGCCCAGGCAAATGCTTCCTGGCTTCAGTTCTTAAACTGCACTGAAGGATGTTTGTTCAAGCTGCCTGCACAGACTTAGTACTCTCTGAGGGCTTGTTCCAGTTTGTCAAGGTTGGGGGACTGGGCATGGCAACCTGCTGAATGCCCATCATTCAGGCCATGTCCCTGAGCCCTTTGGCTCAAGGGTAGTGCTATGCAACTTGAGCCACAGGGCCACTCAGGGTTTTTTTGTTGTTATTTTCTTTTCATTTCCTGTGATCTCTTAAGAACTATGAATATCGCAGTCTTTCCTACCCAGCTGAATTCAAATTGTCATCTTAGCCCCCTGAGGGGCTAGGATTATAGGCAAGAGCCACTGACACCTGGCTTCCTTTTCTTCTTGTTGTTCTTTTTTATCGTGACAATCTGAATTCTTCACGGTGTCATACCAATGGTTTGCATTCGAAGTAAACTTCCCAGGCCTGGAATTCGAATGCTAGGATGGCCACCCACAAATAATGGGAGATCCTGAGTAACTCATTCCTATTCATGTGAATGCTAATGGAATGTTATAAAAGTAATAATTAAATTTGCACTTAATTCATGACTTTATTTTTGAATGCCACACAAAAATTATTAAATTTATATCTTCCATTCTAGCACGATGGTATGATTACGGATATTGACTGATTTTTTATTAATATTTTATAAGTATTAGATGATGATACTTCATTAAATGGATGCATAATTTAATAACACATTATTTGTAAAAATATATAATTCAATAGTATCCTCACATTCCCTCTGTCAGTATACTATATATATATATATATATATATATATACACATATATATATATATATGCACACACACATATATAGATAGATAGATAGATAGATAGATAGATAGATAGATAGATAGATAGATAGATAGATAGATAGATAGATAGATAGATAGATATCTGTATAGATATATAGATAGATAGATAGATAGATGGCACTACTGTTCCTTGATCACAAGTACTCAGATCTTCCGGGCTAAGACTGTGACCCCATTGGTGGACTGGGCATTGTAGGCTGTGAGTTGAAATCCCCGCATAGCCAATAGTGTATTCATGGAGTAAGAAGCCAATTTTCACACATTTTTTTCCTTCTCTGTGAAAGTCCTGGGTCTCAGTATACATGATATGATGTAATAAAATAAATGTTTTATGTGTAATTATACTAAATAAATAAGGGTAATAAAAGTCATATGGAATAAACCCATGTATTTAAATAGATCTCATATATTAGTATTATTTTTTCCAGTACTCGGACTTCAATTCAGGCCCTTGGAACTTTTCTGAAGTTCTTGTCTTCAAGGACGGTGATCTTCCCCTTCACCCACAGTGCCACAGAGTTACCCAGACCCTGATTTTAAATGCCAGGCCTGCCAGTAAAATGGTGCAAATTCCAAGCCAGGGCCTTATCATCATCATCATCATCATCATTATTATTATTGTTGTCATTATAATTATTGTTATTTTCTTTTAGTCCAAGCACCAGGCTTGAACTCAAATCTTGGCATTTCTTCCAAAGTTGATCCTGGAATCCCAGGTCCTGAGTTCAGATCTCAGGGCTGGCAAAAATATAAAAAGGAAAAGGATAAAACTGAGAAGTTCAATCAGATGGTTTTACTTTTTTTCCTTTGTATAGTACCATCCTGGGTCTAAATAACAATGCCTAGACAATGTACATGACCTTACATTGCTGATGTTTGGCGGGCTATTAGGGAAGCCAAGCCGAAATCAGCAACTTAGGCCTGAAGGTTGAATCCGGGGATTCCCACTAATGAATGTCTGGCAGGAGATTCTAAGAAACGCTTTCCAGGGCTGGGAAGATGGCTCAGTGGTAGAGCACTTGTCTTGAATGCTAGAGGCCCTGGGTTCGATTCCTCAGCACCACATTAGCAAAAAGAAAAAAGCTGCAAGTGGCGCTGTGGCTCAAGTGGTAGAGCGCTAGCCTTGAGCTGAAGAGCTGAGAGACAGCGATAAGGCCCAGAGTTCAGGCCCCACAACCGGACCCCAAAAAAAAAACAAATTAAAAAAATTAAAATTAAAGAAGAAACGCTTTTCAATAGACATCTGTAAAAATAGAATGTTGTAAAAGTAACAATTACATTAGTAGTTAGTGTACGATTATATTATAAAATTATACACAACAATTATACTACATTGACTAATTTTCAATTAATACATTATTATGCGTTCAATCATGATATTTAAAAAGGAAGGAATAATTTAATTGTCAATATTTATATTCAATTTCATAATTTACAGACATCTCTCGTTAAATATATCTACATCTATCTATCTATCTATCTGTCTGTCTATCTACCAATCTACACATTTATCTGTTTATACACTTGTCACTACTGAGGCTCAGTGGTAGAGTGCTCGCCTAGTAAGTACGAAGCCCTTGGTTCAATTCCTCACTACCATTTGCATAGAGAAATCCACAAGTTGGGCTGCAGCTCAAACATTCGAGCACTAGCTTTGAACATAAAGGCTTAGGGACTGTGTCTAGATCCTTACTCAAGACCCAGGACTGGCACCAAACCAAAAAAAAAGGAAAAGATAGAATGATCTGACTGCAACTATATAAGGATAGGGCTGCAAATACCTCATCAGAGAGAAAGCTGGGGGTCTAGTGCTGACATTTACCATCTAACCTGAATTAGCCAGAGGCAAACCGCTGGAACCCAGTGCCAGGGACTAGATGCTGCTGGCTTGCTCACCCTGTCATCCAAGATACTCGGGAGCTGATATCTGACACTGGTGGGTTTAAAACCCAGCCCTAACAGGAAGTGTGCGAAACTCTGAGCTGTGGCTTAAAGTGGTAGAGTTCTAGTCTGATCAAAAGACCTTAATACAGTACCCCCAACATTTCAGTGCAATCCCCGTGGCTGACTCCCCTCCAAAAAAACCTCACCACTCTGAAATCTAAATTTGGATTGTATGTGGCGTGTTTCTGAAAGAATGGTGATACTGATGAAAGCACCCTAATTCTAATGACATTATGTGGGTTACAGTTATATGATGAGTCTTTCATGAGTTGTTGTGTGCTGAGTCCTTCATGGGGTGCATTTTTTCATCTGGTTCTTGTAAGAGGTCCACAAGTAAGATTATTGTGCAGATGAGAAACTTGTGGCTCAGATATGTCCTCATGTCAGGGCCAAAATTATGTATGTACCTAACTCCAGTGAGTTGTCTCCTGCACACAATTGTTTTATTTTTGTTTCTTGATCATGAACCTTGAACTCAGGGCCTAGCTACTGACACTTACCAGTGGGGATCATGGGTAGCGCTCTACCACATGGAGCCAAGGACCCCCTTGCAACAGACTGTTACAGTCTAGGCGTGTAGTAGCTGAGGTCTGTCATCCTGCCTACTCAGGAAGCTGAGATCTGACGATCTGGGTTCAAAACTGTCCCAGACACAAAAGGTCCCATGAGACTATGATCTCCTATTCACCACTTAGAAACTTGAAGTGGAAGCTAGTGGCTGCTGACTTGTGCCTGTCATCCTAGGTACTCAGGACACTGAGAGCTGAGGATCACGGTCCAAGGTCCAAAGCCAGCCTGGGCAGGAAATTGCTTGAGATGCTTCTCTCCAGTGACCCACCAAGAATCTCAAGGGGTGCTGTTGCTCAAGTGGTAGAGTGATTGGCTTCAGGTAAGAGCTCAAGGACAACACCTAGGACTAGACTTAAATACCTCCAACTTCCAACAAAAGAAAGAAAGAAATCTAAAGTAGAGTGCTGGGAATATGTCTTAAGAGTACAGTGCTTTGCATGTATGAATCCCTGGATTGGATTCCTTAGTACTACATCACTAGAAAAAAGCCTGGAATGGCTGTATGCCTCAAGTGGTAGAGTGCTATCCTTGTACAGGAGAAACTCAGGTACAGTATTCAGGTCTTGAGTTGAAGCTCCAGGACAAGTATATGAACACACATACATGCACAAACACATACACACACAGATACCAGAAGTGAAGCTGTGACACCAAATGATAAAGAACTGAACTTCTGCTCTGAGCTCATGGTCAGTATCCAGGTCCTGTGTTCAACCCTGAAACACAGCTACCCAGGGCCCAACTAGGAGAGGTCAAAATTTCAAAATCTGTTGAGTTTAACCAGCATAGATGACAGGAAGCATAGTGATATTACATATGTGCTTTGATTTACCAAGCTTTTGGAAACCCAGGGAGGCATCATTGCCAATAATGAATCATTTCATTAGGTTCTGCTCCGTAGTTGTCTGCCAGAACGACCCTTGAATTAATTGTAGCAGGTTATTTCAACACTGGAACATAGTCTAATAAAGACAGGATAAGTGCAGGGAACTTGGCCACGGGAGCTGCACAAATGAAGTCTTCCTGTCACAACAGAGCTCTCGACAGAGAGATAGCTTAAGGTACATAGAGGCCTTTTTCTCCTGGCCTTCAGAGCCTACCCAAACTCCTCACTAATTGGCCTAGAAGGAGTTTTTTTTTATCACTCAGCTGTACAGGAGTGAAGCCTGTTCCAACAATGAGGAAGACTTCTTCCAGCAGTCCCCGATGTGGAGAAAACCTCAGGCTACAATGTGAACAGTGAGAGGAGCCCCGGAACATGCACTGTCTTGAAAACTCTCTCTGTTCTATGAAATCATTCTATTCAAAGCAAATTGCCTAGCTGGATACCTTTCATCATAGGAACTCTAGACCTTCATGAGTAGAAATACATGCATACAATCATGGGGAGACATGTTGTTACTGGCTTTTTTTTTATTGGCTGGTCCGGGGATTTTACTATGAGACTAGGCAATGTTCCTGAGCTACTTTTGCTCAAGGGTAGCGCTCTGCCCTTGAGTCAGAGCTCCGTTCATGGGAATTTTTTATTCCTCTAATCCCTCAGAAATAAAAGTGTGGTGGAATTTCCTGTCTTGGCTGAATTCAAACTGGCATTGTCTACCTCTCAGACTCCTGAAGAGCTAGGATTACAGGTAGGATCCACAGACACTTGGCTTTCTTTTCTTCTCATTCTTTTCTTTCATCCTGACAATTTGAAATCTTCACAGTGCAATTCCAATGGTTTGCATTTCGAAGTAAAATACCCAGGTCTAGAATTGAAGTGCCAGTACCGCCATCTACAAATGGAGGGAGATCTTGAGAAAATCATTCCTATCCATGGGAATGCCTAATGGAATGTTATAAAAGTAACAATTAAATTTGCAGTTAGCTCATGATTCTCTTATAGAATGCCACACAAAAAGTATTGGATAATGTCTTCCATTCTAGCACCATGGTATGATTCTCCCAATTAAGGAATACTGACTACTTTTACATTAATGCTTTAGTAAGTATTCAACCATGATACATCATTTCATTAAAAGGAGGCATAATTTAATAACTAATAATTCATAATATATATAATTTAATATCCTCACATTCTCTCTATATACATAACAAACTACACATCTATCTATCTATCTATCTATCTATCTATCTATCTATCTATCTATCTATCTATCTATCTATCTATCTATCTATCTACCTATCTATCTATCTGTCTATCTGTCTATCTGTCTGTCTGTCTGTCTGTCTGTCTGTCTGTCTGTCTATCAATCTATCTATCTGTCTATCCGCCACTACTATTGCTTGATCACAGGTCCTCAGAAATGGCTTGCAGTTCAGTTTGCCAAAGGCTTTTTTTTACAACTGACCCATTCATGATTTGTGCATTGTGGGCTGTGATTTCAAATCCCAGCATGGCCAAAAGTTTATATGTAGAGTCAGAAGACAATTTTGACCCATTTTTTTCCTTCTCTGTGAAAGTCCTGGGTCTCTGTGTGATGTATAATCTATATGGAAATAAGTCAATGTCATAAGATGTAATAAATGAAATAAATGTTATATATGTAATACTACTAAATAAAATCAATAAAAAATAAATAAAGGATTTTTTCCAGTGCTGGGGCTTGAATTCAGGCCCTGGAAACCGGTCTGAAATTCTTGTCTTCAACGATGGTGGTTTTCCCCTCCCCCACAGTGTCAGAGAGTTAATCAGACCCTGAGTTGAAATCTCAGGCCTGTCAGAAAAATGGTTCAAATTCCAAGCCACGGTCTTAAATTTTTTTTGACCAGGAACATGCACTGTCTTGAAAGCACTCTCTGTGCTATGACATCATTCAATTCAAAGCAAATTTACTGGGTGCTATTCTTCATAACGACTATGATGTTCACTGATAGAAATACATGCATATATACACATACACATGCAGTTACTGGCTCCTTTTTTTAGTGCAGATCCTGAGGCTTGAACTATGAGCCTAGAAATTGTCTGTGAGCTCCATTTACACAAGGAAGCACTTTATTGTGCCTTAATCCATGATACTTCATTAAATAGAGGCATAATTCATTACCTAATAATTATTAGTAATATATTACATGTAATTTAATAATATATAGACATCTCACATTCTATAATATTTTTATATTTAAATGTACACTGGAATATACATATACATCTCTCTCTTTCTCTCACTATATATATTTATTTACATATATTTGCAGCAAATTGCACATCTATCTATTTATATATTGGCCAATCCTGGGGCTAGAACTCAGGTCCTGGGAACTGCCTGGCATTGAATTTGTTTGAGGCTACTGTGCTTAAACTACCCCTTGATGAATTAGACATTCCAGGCCCTGAGTTCAAATCCCAGGAGTGCCCAAGTCAATAGGGGAGTAAGAAGCCAATGTTGACCTGGTTTCCTTTCTGTGGAAATATTGTGCCCTAGATACAATGTGTAATATCTATGCAAATACATGTGTATGATATATATTATACATGTATATAAATATTATTTTTTTGCCATTTCTAGGGCTGGAATTCACACACTGGAAAATGTTCCGGATTTTTCTTTCCTCTAGGAGGTTAGCTTTCACTTCACCCAGAGCACAATACTGTTACCCAGTCCCTGATTTCAAATTCCAGGTATGACAGATAAAATGGTTCAAACTCCTAGCCAGGACCTTAACTTTTTTGGGAGGGCAGGCACGGGGCTTGAACTCAGGTCGCCACAACTCTGCCTTAGCCTTTATTACCCTAGGCTGGGGTGCAGCTATTACACCCACAGATGATCCAGGGTTCCTACAACCCGAGTTCAACTCCCAGCTCTGGCAAAAAGATAAACCAACCAAGATGGAGGAGGAAAAACCAGGAAGTTTTAGACAACAGTTTTACCTTTGTTTCCTTTGCACTGTGACCATCCTGACTCTCAATGACTCAGCTTGAAAATTGTACATGTCCTTACATGGCCGAAGTCTGGTGGGCTGTCAGTGAAGCCTGAGCCCAACGAAGACACCTAGGCCCTGAGATTGATCCTGGGACTTTCACCTACACTTTCCTGTTTATAGGAACAATAATAGAATCTTTGTAATGTACCAATTGAACTACTAATTAGCTAGTCATTGTAGTATAAGATTGTACGCAATAAATATAGGTCATTGATTAATTTAATTAATACTTTATTAAGTCTCCCACCGTGATTAATTAATGGAGGCATAATTTTAGACCAAATAATTCATAGTAATAGAATATATAAAAATAAGATATAGGTCATCATTCTTTATACAGAGTTATACACTAGAATCTACATAAATGTCTATTTGTCTCTCTATATAACTTTATTTATAGATTCATATACATATGTAAATGCACACACACGCTGCAATCTACACATCTATCTGTTTATACATTGGCCACTCCTAGGGCTTCATCTCAGGTCCTCAAATTTGCCCGACAACTTCACTTGCGTCAGAGTGGTGTGCTAACATTGACCGATTCAGGAAGTGGGCCTTCTAGGCCCAGAGTTCAAATCACAGAACTGTCAAAAACTTAATCCTGGTGGAAGAAGACAATTGTCCCACTAGTTTTCCTTATAAGTGAATGTCCTGGGTCTCAGGAATGATGTATAATACATAGGCGAATCTATGTTCTGTGTAATAGGATGTAAAAAATATCATACTTGTAATCATACTCTCTAAAATATATAATGAATAAATAAAAAACAAAATAAAATGAATAACTACACTAACTGCATTATGCAGTAAACATGTGTATTTAAATATAAATCTTGTATGTAAAATGTATACAAATATTATTTTTACGAATGCTAGGAACAAGCCTGTCTTTCTTGTCTTCCAGCACTGTGAGCTTTCCCTTCCCCCACAGGAATGCAGATTTACCCAGACCCTGAGTTCAAATCCCAGGCCTGGCAGAAAAAAATGGCATGAATACAATGCCAAGTAGCCTAATAATTGTTTAAATATTGTAATGTATATGTACGTATGCATGTATGTATTATGTATTTTTATTTTGTCAAGCACAGGGCTTGAACTCAGGGCATAGCAACTCTGCCTCAGCTTTCATCACTCTAGGCTGGGTTGCAGCCACTGGAACCACAGGCGAACCTAGGTTCCTGGGCCTCATAGGCTGACAGGAAAAATAAATAAATAAAACGACACAGGAAAAAAAAAAAAACCAGTAACTTGCAGATGGCTGCCGGTTTTACATTTGTTTTCTTTTCAAGGTGACCATCTTGGGTCTAAATGACAGGGCTGAAAAATGTTGGTAACCTGGCATTGCTGAAGGCTGTCGTTCTTCCAGAGAAGCCATGGGCCAACACGACAACATAGGCCCTGTGTTCGAAGCCAGGTCCTGACCCCTACCAATGGAGGGAGATCCTAATTGTCTCGTTCCTATTCATAGGAATACTGATGGAAAGTTATGAATGTCAAGGTTGAATTACTTGTTCCTGAATGATACTAGCATAAAATTAGAGAGTGATTTTAGGAGGCCGATGGATTTTAATGAATATTTTTGACACATTAAAAGAAAACTATTAATTACATGGACACAATAGTTTCAGGACAGTGGTTGATATAATGAATAATTCATTAAGGATGAAAACAGTAATATTAATTACATGGAGGCATAATAAATACCCAAGAATTGGTAGGAATGTAGCCTATATAACTAAACAATGTATAGACATCTCTGGCACTCTATAAAGATCTATATTTATTTGTATACTACAATCTGAATGTCCATCTGTTCTTGTTTTGTCAACCCCTGGGGCTAAATCTCAGGTGCTCGGAACTGATTGTCGGCTCCATATACCACAGGCTGGCATGTTGACACTCACCCATTCATGAATTGGGCCTGGTAGGCTGTGAGTTCAGATGCCAGCACTAACAAAAATTGAATCATGCAGTAAGACACAGGGTGACACATGTTTTCTTTTTCTGTGGAAGTCCTGGGTGTCAGGTGTAAAGTTTCATACATAGGGAATTCTATAACCTATGTAATAAATGTAGTAAATATTCCATGTGTTATAGCAGTCAATAAAATAAATGCTAAATGAATAAAAAAATAAAATGAATAACTACACTAAGCACAATTTGGAGTCAATATACGGGGCTCAATCTCAGGGCCTGGGCACTGCCTGGCAGCTGAATTGGCTAGTGGCTGCTGTGCTGGCAGTCACCCATTCATGAACTGAGCCTTCTTTGCCCTGAGTTTAGATCCGAGCACTCCCAAAAATGTAATCTTGGAGTGAGAAACCGAGCATGACACATGTTTTCCTTTTCTGTGAAAATGCTCGTTGTCAGGTAGGATGTATAATTTGGATGCAAATCTATATACTACGTAATAGGATGTAATAAAGGTAAAAAACATCATAGGTAGAAGAATTACCACTACAGTAAATGATAAACAGATTGAATTAGTAATGAATCATCCTAGGATAAAATTAGATGCAATAAGTGTAGGATGTGCACTAAGTTTAATTAATATTTTATTAAGCATTAACAGAATAAAAATTACATGGAGACATAACTAATAATTGGGAGTAACACATGATGCATAATTTAACAATATATAGACATTGGTCTCATTCTATGAAATATCTAATTATATGTACGGCTATATGTACATACATGATAAACAATTATGGGATATTGAGTAATTATTAATTAATGCTTTATTAATTGTTAACTGCGAAACATCATTAAATGGAGACATAATTTAATACCTAAGAATTGGTAGCAATATTATCTACACTTTAATAATATGCAGAAATCTCTTTTTGTGTACAAAATATTTATATACAGCAATCGTTATCTATTTACATCTCGTTCACTCCTGAGGCTCGGTGGTTGAGTGCTCTCATAGTAAGCACGAAGCCCTGGGTTCAATTCCTCAGTACCACAAAACAGAAAACTCAGAATTTCTGCTGTCTTTCAATCAATGAAGTGCTAGCCTTGAGCACAAACGTTTAGCGACAGTGTCTAAGCTCTTACTCAAGCCCTAGGTCTGATGCCAAAAAATGTAGGACATTCTAACTGCACTTATAGAAGGACAGAACTTCAAATACCTCATTAGAGATCAAGCTAGGAGTCTGGTGCTGACAGCTGCCACCTAACCTGACTTAGTCATTTGTAAACCACTGCAACCCAGCTCCACGGGTTACCCATGTCATTCTGGCTTATGCCTGTCATCCTAGCTGCTCAGAGGCTTTAAAACCCAGTCCTGGCAGGAAGTCTGAGAGACACCTCAAAATGTGGCTCCAAGTGGTAGAGCTTTGAGTTCAAGCCACGTGGCTAACACCCCTTCCCCAGAAAAACACCCCACTAAACCATTAGATTTGAACTTGTATGGTTTGTAAATTTTCCTCAAAGAATGGTGATACTGATGAAAGCACCCTAATTCTAATGACATCTTGTGGAATGGAGCTATGTGCTGAGTCCTCCTTAGGGTGCTCAGTTCTGAGTCGTACACAAGGTGCTATGTGCTGAGTCTTTCACAGGATGCAGTGTGCTGAGTCCTGCATTGGGTGCTGGGTGCTGAATCTTTCATAGGATGTTGTGTGCTGAGTGATGCAAAGAGTGCCATGTGCTATGTCCTTAACCGGGTGCATTCTTACATCTTGTCTATGTAAGAGTTCCACAACTTAGATGATTATACAAACAAGAATATTGAGGCTCAGATAGGTCCCCATGTCAGGGACAAAATTATGTATTACTGAAGACTCGTGAGTTGTCTACAGCAGACAATGGTTTGGTTTGGTTTTTTCTTGGTCATGAACCTTGAACTCGGGGCTGAGGCACTGACCCTTACCTCTTGGGCTCATGCTAGCACTCCACCACGTGGAGCCATGGACCCCCTTGCAGCAGAGGCCATGGCCAACGGGTCAATAGCTGAAGTCTGTCATCCTGCCTTCTCGGGAAGCTAAGTTCTAAAAATCTGGACTCCAAACTATCTCAGTCACAAAAGGTACCATGAGACTATTATCTCCAATTCACTACTAAGAACCTGAAGGTGAAGCTGGGTGCTTGAGCTTATTTCAGTTATCCTACCTACTCAGCAGGATGAGATCTGAGGATCATGGGTCAAAGCTAGCCTATGCAGGAAAGGCCATGAGAAACTTAGCTCCAATGAACCACCAGAAAACTGGAAGTAGCTCTGTGGCTCAAGTGGTAGAGCACAAGACTTGAGCTTAAGAGGTCAGGGACAGCACCCATGCCAAGACGTAAACTCCTGCCACTGACAACAACAACAATAAAAAAAGACAGAAATAAACTAACAAAGCTGAAGTAGAGGGCTGGGAATGTACCTTAGTGGTAGAATGCTTTGCATATATGAAATCGTGGGCTTCACTTCTCAGGACCATATCACGAGGACAATGCCTAAAGTGGCTCTGTGGCTCAAGTGGGAGAGGGATATCATTCTACAAGAGAAAGTAGGTACAGTGCTCAGGTCTTGAGGTCAAGCTTGAGGACTCATGTATATGTGTGCATGCACGCACACACCCATGCACACACACACGTGATGTGCACAAACAAACACACACACACATACACTCACAGAGCAGAAGTGATGTTACACAAAATGGTAAAGCACTGGGCTTCTGCACTGAGCTCATGGTCAGCACCCAGGCCCTGTGTTCAACCGCAAAACCTAGCCACCCTGGGCCCAACTAGGAGAAGTCAATGGTTTCAAAACCTGATGAGCTTCACCAGTCCTAGATGACAGGAAGCTTTGTGATATCCAATATGTGCTTGGATTTCCCAAGCTTCTGGAAACATAGGAGAGGCACCATAGGCCCAAAATTGCCTGCAATGAATCATTTCATTATGTTCAGTGCCCTAGTTTTCTCCCTGAAGGACTCCTGAATTATATTGAGCTCTGTAACTGAACAACAGAATATAGTCTCACAAAGGCAGGATAAGTGCACAGAACTAGGCCTGCCATGGGAGGTGGCACAAATGAAGGTCTCCTGTTGAAACATAGCATTGGGGAGAGAGATAGCTAAGGGTACAAAGAGGCCTTTTTCTCCTGACCTTCAGAGCCTGCCCACACATCCTCACTAACTGGCCCAGATGGAGTTGTTTGTTACCCAACTCTACAGGAGTGAGGGCTTTTGTGTGCCTGTCCAGGCAATGAGAGAGACATCCTCCAGCAGGCCTGTGATGCAGAGAAAACCTCATGTTACACTGTGAACAGTGAGGGGAGTCGCGGAACATGCACTATCTTGAAAGAAGTCTCTCTATTATGAACTCATTGTACTTAATACAAATTTCCTACGTTGGTGCCATTCATCATAGCTACTCGTTAATTTCACCTATAAGAATACAATACATAGACAAAGACATGGAAGTACAGGCTCTTTTTGAGGGGGCAGGTCCTTGGGTGGAAATATGAGCCTATGCATGGTCCCTGAGCTCCTTTTGCTCAAAGGTACTGCATTAAGCTTGAGTCACAACCCCACTTCTGGGTATTTCTGTCATGTCTTAGAAATAACTGTGTCATGGACTTTCCTACAATGTCTGGATTCAAACTAAGTTTCTCTACATCTCAGCTTCCTGAGGACCTGGGTTTACAGACAGCAGCCACTGGCACCTTATTTCTTTGTTTCTTCATTTTTTAATCTGGACAATCTGACTTCTTAACGGGGACATTCCCAAGGATTTAATTTATAAGTAAACTACCCAATGTTCTTTATAGCTGCTTTCCTTGAGAATGATTTTCTCTCCTCATCTTCCCCTCTGGTCACAGGTTTAGGCCAAAAGTGAGAAATGAGTGTCACAGGATTTGGGAGCAAATATCCACAGTACATGCCAGTTCTGTCACTTAGCATTGAGCTGCTGTGAATTTACTGTCTCAGGATATGAGGACCGAAAGCTGGAGCGATCCTCATACAGTCTGCATTGCTCCTTTTGCTATAAAATGATCTAATAATTATGAGTGTTTTGTGTCTCCAACGTTAAGTGTCTAGAACACACTAATAGCATCTTCATGTGTAGGGTTAAAGTTTTGAGGCAGTGGCCGCTTGTTGCTTGTTTCTAGCAGAGCAACACGTGGTTGTAATCCAAACACTTGGTTGGTTGTGTGCCTTTATAAAGCCTGAAAGCTTTAGCTCTGGGTTCTCCTCCTAGGCTCCGCTGTGTTGGAGTGTAGGATGAGATCTGAGCTTCAGCCCGTTTAAATAAAACCTTGTATTTGTATGAGTCAAGCGGAAAAGTTCAGATAATGTGATGTCAGGAAAATGAATCCTTAGATGTGTATTTTAATGTTTTTTTCTTTCATGCATGTGTTTCTAACACATTTATAAGATTATTTCTTTGTTGCTTTGTATGTCCCTCCCCCACAGTATAACCCCTGCTTTCACTATATTTGATGTCAGTATAACTTGTGGAGGAGATGGGGAAAAACCAGTTGTTTAAGGATACAGGTGGACCTGTTGCAACAATGAGAAGTACAAGTTGTCATGTCCAAAACGAGCTTTACAACGTTGGTGCGGGGGGGGGGGCGGGGAAGGGGGGGAAGGGGGGGAAGGAGAAGGATTGGGATTAGGGGGGGAGGGGGGAGGCTGGGAAGGGATGTGAAGGGTAAACAAAGGAGGAGGCTGCAATGCATGGTAAGAAATGTACGCATTATCCTGCCCATGTAACTGTAACTCCTCTGTACAGTATGTTCACAAATAAAATAAAATTAAATTAAAAATAAAATAAAATAAAAAAAATAAAACCTTAAAACAGCTGTAAAGTCTGACTCTCGATGGTCTTCGGGTGGGGATCCTGCGACCTGGGTATAACATATTAGTGGGGGCTCGTCCGGGATCCCCCCAAAGACCCACGAGATCTCAGACTCTAAAGGTAGAACAGAGCTGTCATTGTTAATTTGTCTTGTCCTATCATTTGTCTGTTTTACTTTCGTTTTCCTTTGTGAGGATGGCTACTCTGATTCATAAAGGGTTGTTGAAGCAGACACGCTTGCACCACAACCCTGGAGGAACTGGGAGACGTCCAAGATCCTCTTGTGGGGTGGGGGTTCTTGGAACCCCGCCATGTGAATTAGGGGGTGGGGATCGATTCAGTGTTAGGCCGGAACTGACCAAGAGTGCTTCCTAACAGAGGCCCAACTCCCCCACTGTGGCTCTGCTCCTTCTGCTGTGTGGCCTGGGTGTGGAACCACACCGTGACTGTAGTCAGTGGACCAGTTTGGGAGATCTCCACTTTGTAAGGCTTTTTTTGTAACTGTAAGGTGTGTTTTGTTTGCACTGTTTACTGTTTTTTGGACTGTATGTCTTACGGGACTGGAAACTATAGGCACCACTCCATCTAGCCCCCTAGACTTACAAAAAGAATCTGAGACAGAGGAAAAGAAAAGGTACGCCCCGGTTTTTCAGGGAGATAACTTGGAAGAAGAAATGTTTCCTCCCCCATACTGTCCTTTCCAGGTTCCTATTGCAGAACCTGAGAATGATCAAGAGGAGGAGGGAGCTATAGAACACTTGGCACCTGCCCTTATAGTTTCTGAGGGGCCAATCACTCGATGATGCCATGGGATCAACCCCCCTTCTAATGCAGCTCTTTTCCCCATACATGCCATAGGTGCTGTGGATGCGAATGGTCAACAGCCACTCCAATATTGGCGATTTTCTACCAGTATCTATACAATTGGCACACCCAAAATGCCCCCTTTTCTAAGAAACCCAGGATTTAATTTGTTTGCTTGAAAGTATTCTCTTTACACAGCAGCCCACTTGGGATGATTTTAGTCTGCTTTTACAGGTCCTTTTTACCACCGAAGAGAGAGACTATCCAAGAGGCAGCCTGGAAACATATCCCTGGCCCCACAGGAGCACCAATCCTGGATCCTGCCATGATAACTGCCTATTTTCCTGAGATCTGACCATCATGAGACAACAATACAGTTGAAAGTAGGGAGCCATTCCTCATCTATCGCCAGGCCCTTTTGGCATGTCTCAAGGCGGTGGCTTGCCAAACTAGTAATATGGCCAAAGTTTTTGATGATAGACAGGGAGGAAGTGAAAGTCCGGCAGCATATCTTGAGCGGCTCATAAAAGCTTTTAGTCAATATACCTGTATGATCTTGAAACCCAGGTGTTGGCTCAGATGATTATGTTTGCCTATATAAATCAAGCTGCACCAGACATAAAGTGAAAGTTGCAGGCTCTAGACAGACTTGGTAAAAAGTCTATTAGGGACATAGTAGCTGCAGCAGAAAAGGTTTACAATAAGAGAGAGACAGCAGCAAAGACAGGAAAGGAAGGACAGAGAACGTGAAATTGACTGTGAAAGGAGCGACCAGGCCAAAGAAAAGAGGCCAGACTGGTTGTTCCCACTACTTTCACAAGCCAAGCATACCTGGTTCACAGATGGCAGCAGTTTCACTTGAGATGGAAAAAGGTATGCTGGTGCAGCAGTCACCTCGGACATTGAGATACTGTGGGCAGAAGCACTCCCCCAGGGAATGTCTGCACAAAAAGAAGAACTAGAGGCACTAACAAAAGCCCTACAGATGGGAAAAGGGAAGAGACTAAACATTTACATGGACAGTCGGTATGTTTTTGCCACTGTGTATGTCCATGGAGCCATTTACCAAGAGAGGGGGCTGTTGACAGCTGAGGGAAAGGCTATTATAAATGAACAAGAAATTTCAAGCCTCATCTGGGCCTTATGGGAACCAGTAAATATTGCCATTATGCACTGTCCTGGCCATCAAAGGTAACTAATTCAATAACCAAAGGAAATAACTTGGCCGATCAGGCAGCTAAGGAGGTGGACCTCAGCCCAGAGCGGAAGTAGACCCAGGGTCACAAGCTTTGCCTCCTGAGCCTCAGTACTCCCAAGAAGACTTGGAGTGGATAAAGAAAATTTCCATGTCCTATAAACCCCCAAACAGAGAAAGAAATAAAGACTGGTGGAAAACTGGTGGGGGAAACTTATCTTGCCTCAAAGATTGGGCAAGGGAATTCTTATGAGAATCCATCTGGTCTCTCAAATGGGAACCTGAAGAATGAACGACTTGCTGACACTCAGAAATAAAAATCAGGCAAGGAAATCAACTCATTGACGACATTGTTAAAAATTTTAAAGCCTGTCAGCTCACCAATGCCCCTATTCAACTGGTTACAAAAGGAGCTCACCTCCATGGAGATAGGCCAGGTGTGTATTGGGAAGTAGACTTCACAGAAATTAAAACTGGAAATTTTTGATATAAATATTTGCTAGTTTTTGTAGACACCTTTTCAGGATAGGTTAAAGCCTACCCAACAAAGCATGAGACTGCGAATGTCATATCGAAGAAGATCCTGGAAGAAATCCTACCCAGGTATGGCTTCCCATCCACCATTGGGTAGGACAATGGACCGGCCTTCAACTCAAAAGTAAGTCAGGTAATAGCCGCCTCACTGGGGATGGATCGGAAATTGCACTGTGCTTATCGACCCCAGAGTTCAGGGCAGGTAGAAAGAATGAATCGAACTGTAAAAGAGACCTTAACTAAATTGGCCTTGGAGACTGGCCCAGACTGGGTATCGCTGCTTCTTTTCGCCCTGTTTAGAGTAAGAAATTCACCCAATCAGCTTGGCTTTACTCTTTTTGAAATAATGTATGGACACCCTCTACCCATTATCCCTATCCTTCAGACAGAATTGCTTGCTGATTTGGATGATATTGAATTTCTGTGTAAGCTTGACTATTTACAGCTGGTGCATAAGAATATGTGGCCCCAGCTTAGAGCATTATATGATTCTGCTTCTATTCCTACCCCACATTTGTTTAAACCAGGTGACTGGGTGTTTGTTAGAAGGCACAACCTGATATCTCTGGAACCACGGTGGAAGGGACTTTACATGGTGCTACTGGCTACACCTACTGCCCTTAAGGTGGATGGAATTGCTGCTTGGATCCTCTGCTCCCACGCCAGACCGGCAGACCTCCTTTGCCCTGGACAACCTTGGGGAAACATGGGAAGTCTGAAAGCATCCTACCCAACCACTCTGAGTTAACCTCAAGCGAAGAAAAATGAACTGATTGTTATTGGTATTGTTGTTTAATAGTATGGCTAAGGTCAGTTAGGGACCATACCCTTTCAAGATCAAGAGCTGTTGGAGTTTATTTTGAGGCTGGAGCCACAAGATTGTGTCTTAGAACCATAAGTCAAGGGGGGAGAATGAAGGGTTAAAGTTTTGAGGCAGTGACCACTTGTTGCTTGTTTCCAGCAGAGCAACATGTGGTGGAAATCCAAACACCTGGTTGGTTGTGTGCCTTTATAAACCCTGCAAATCTTTACCTTGGGGCTCTTCTCCCAGGTGCTGCTGTGTCGGAGTGTATAACAAGGCCCGAGCTGCAGCCCGTTTAAGTAAAACCTTAAAACAGCTGTAAATTCTGACTCTCGGTGGTCTTTTTGGTGGGGGTCCTGCGACTGGGGTATAACAATGTTTCCATTTTTCTCTAGTACTCCTAGAGATTTAGACTAAGGGTTTGTGTGGAGTGGCTCCTTGGTGAATCCCTGAGGAAACCACTTGAAGCCTCCTCAGGAAAACGCTATTCAAACCAGCAGAGCAGGAGAGTCTCTGAGACTATTTTCTCCAATAAACCAACAGAGAACCAGAAGTGGAGCAGTAGCCCAGAGGGTAGAGCTCCAGCTTTGAGAGCGAAAACTGAGCAGGAGATACAATCCAGACCAGGCAGGAAAGCCTGGGAATTGCTTATGTCCAATTAACTACCAGTTGGCAGGAAGTGGAGCTTTGGTGATGGTAGAGCCTCAGCCTTGAGCAAAAGCAGCTCAGGGACACATCGGGCCCTTAGTTTAAGCCCTGGGATGGCCACAGAAAAATTCAAAAAGAGACGGCCAAGTTTATATATCAGTGCCTTACCTACTTATGTGTGTATGGATATTACCTCCCATAGTGCACACTCTGCTTTTATTTACTGGTTTATTTTTCAGATATGCTAATTGTGAATACAGCATCATTCTCTTCATTTCAGGCCCATTGCTTTTGTCTTCCAGGGTTCTAGGCCTGTGCCTTTATATGATGCACACTGAAGCTTTCAGCAGCCTTTATTTACATTTTATTATGAGGGCAATGCAGGAACAATCACAAATCAGATGGGGAAGAGAAGTAACTGGTATTCAGAAAATTCAACTTGAGAACATAAAATGGTAGCATACTTATGTAAAAACTACCATTAAGGAAAAAAAAAATGAAGTGGCTGGGAATATGGATTAATGAGGGAGTGCTTGCCTAGCATGCAAGAAGCCCTGGGTTTGATTCCTCAGGCACCTGTTTACAGACAAAGCCAGAATATGTGCTGTGGCTCAAGTAGCAGAGTGCTAGAGACAGTGACCAGGCCTTGAGTTCAATCCAACAACTGGCAAAGAGATAGCTACCTAGGTAGGAAGGTAGGTAGATAGCTGGAAAGAAAGAAATAGAAAGAGATAGAGATAGAGAGAGAGAGAGAAAAAGAAAAGAAAGAAAGAAAGAAAGAAAGAAGGAAAGAAGGAAAGAAGGAAAGAAGGAAAGAAAGAAAGAAAGAAAGAAAGAAAGAAAGAAAGAAAGAAAGAAAGAAAGAAAGAAAGAAAGAAAGAAAGAAAGAAAGAAAGAAAGAAAGTTGATAGAAGAATCTGTTTTTGATATCAGAAGGAAAAAAGGGAACATTCCCAATCATGAATCTTTCTGCAGTGTGCCAGGACACCAGCATCGCCTTCACACAAATGCCGAGCAGGATGACTGTCTCTGTCCCACTTCTCAGGCAGCCAAGTGTCCCAGAGTCAAGAGGGCAGAGCCAGGTTCTAACTCAGGTGCTTGGAGACAGAAGAAAAATGGCCCTGCCCCTCCTTGGACTGGGGATTAGCATTAATGATGTGGAGAATGAAGGAAGGAGAAAAGACTGGCAGAGATAGAAGGGCTTTCAAACCTGACAAATGGAGAGTCAATAACCCACTCCCTGAGTCCAGAAAACAGGGTTTTTCTACTCTGTTCCTCCTCTCCCCCCACTAAACTGGCTCTCTATTGGTAACTTAAAGATAGCGTGAGGCTCCCTTAACCTTAGGGAGGAAGGTTAATTAGTCATTGTTTGAGGAAGCTGAGAAAAGCCTGACCCTGGTGTAACTCTAACAAATGTTTCAGGTTTCCCCCATTGCTGGCTGTGCCTGGAATGAATGAAGTGGTTTTGCAGCTCACTTCCCTGTTGAGTGTGTACATTCTGCCTCCTAATCCTGCAGGCCTAGTTCTCTGTACCTAGCCTGGCTTTTGAAACAGTTTCCTGTCCTTCAAATATAGTGTTACACTGGAGTTCTTCCTGCTAACAGAGCTAGGGTTTGCATCCTGAGAACTTCATTTGAACCCCGATTGGGTCAATAATATTTCTTTCCTTCTTCTGTAGATCAAGAACTCCAAGAACATCTAGAGTGCAAGTAACTTCTCATCCCCAAGGGAAACACAGGAATTTCTTAAGCATCTAACCTTTCAGAACAGGAAGTCAGAATGTACCAGACTTCCCTTCCTTGGCTGGTTTCACCCTGTGATAGAGACCTCAGCCTCCTGAGCTAGGATGATGGGCGTGAGCTACTGGTTCTCTGCTAGGGTCAGAACTGTAATGACATTGACAATACAAGTCAACTGCTTATCACAAAAGGCTTGGGGAGCATATTAAGCCTTTCAACAATGTGCCTTTCAGAACCCTGTAGGACACATATTTATAATGCTAGAATCTGAGAGGCTGGGCTTATGGATGTGCTACACATGAACCTTGAGGTCTGACTCCAATTCTGGTGTACATCAGCATTCAGGTTCCAAAAAATATTCTCATAAATAGCAAATAGGAAAATTACTTTGATTAACCCTCACTCTTTTTCCAGTTGTGTGTCTCAAACTGAAGCCTGGGCGCTGTCTCTGGGCCCTTCAGCTCAAGGCAAACACTCTACCACTTGTCCCACATGGGGTTTTTTGATGGTTCAGTCTAACAGGCTTTCCTTTCCTAGGCTGTCTTCAAACTATGCTCTTAAGATCCCAGCCTCCTGAGAAAGTAGGTTTCCAGAGCCACTGGAATCTGGCGTATTGTTTTTGCCAGACCTGGGGCTTGAACTTAGGGCCTGGGTACTGTCTTTGAGCTGCTTTTTTTCAAGGCGAGCATTTTACCACTTGAGCCACACCACAGTTGCTGGCTTTTTCTGAGTATTTTGCACTGAGGATTCAAACCCTGGCATTCATGCATGCTGAACAAGCTCTCTACCACTAAGCCACATTCCCAGCCCCAAACTCAAGATTTTATCCCTGAACTTGCCTAGTCACAAGCAAAGGCTTCTGAGTATAAATCATCAAAACAAATCCCTATAGGAAGTTGTCCAAAGATAAATAAGACAAAGCTCATACTGGGGACAGACTCTAACCATGTAATGACTTGACAAATTATGTATCATGTTTCAACACTTAATAGAGAATTAATGAAAATGAGTCAATGTACTGAATTATTGTGTATAATTTATAATATATGTACACAACATAATAACTATTATGCATATAATAATACTAAATACAATAAACAATAAAATGTACAAAATAAAAATTAAATACAAAATCAATAATAATAATCATAATATGAAAAAAAACATGCATATGTACCTATATATATTTATACTACACATGTATACAAATATTTTTTCTATTGCAGGACCTTAATTCAGGCCCTGGGAACTCTATCTTGAAAATCATTTCCTCAAGGACAGGGAGCTTAGCCTTCACCCAAAGTGCAACAGAGTTACTTGGACAGTGAGCTCAAATCCCAGCAATGGCAGAAATACTGGCCCCAGTTCCAAGACAGTGACTTAATATTTGTAACAGAAACAGTTATGTTTATTCAGTTCCATACTGAATAAACTGAACTGAAAAAAAATCACTGTAGAATTTTGTACAGCTATGCAGACATCCATCTCTTATCCCCAAAGTGCTTCTTGAGCACTACATAATTTTTGTACGCTTTTAATTTTTAAAATGTTGTGCAGAGGGGTCACAGTTACATGAGCAAAGTAGTGAGTACATTTCCTATTGAGCATTGTTGCCTCCTTGTTTGTTTTTCCCCTACCATCCCTTCCCTACCATCTTCACAACTAACTTTCCTGCTGAGGTCAGTGACCTTTTTTTGGCTTGGCATGGGGTTTGAATTCAAGTAATGGCAACTCTGCACCTTTCGTCACATTGTTACAGATTCATCAAGACTCTGAGTTCAAATCCCAGGCTAGGAAAGAAAACTGGCAAAAATTCCAAACCAAGGAGCTTTATTATTTCAATTTAGTTAGTTTTGCCAACCACAGGGCTTGTACTCAGGTCATGGCAACTTTGACTCAGCATCACTCTCCCTAGGCTGGGGTGGACCCTCGGGACCCAAAGCTGATCCTGGAACCCTAGGTCCAGAAGGCTTGCAAGAAGAAAAAAAAAAGCAGAACAGCACAAAAAGTGGGGAGCTGTAGAGGGCTCAGGGTTTTACAATTTTGTATTTGCACGGTGACTATCCTCTGTCTGAATGACATGGTTTCAAAGTGGACCTGGCCTGACGTTGCTGATAGCTGGCAGGCTATCAGGGAAGCCATAAGCCAACATGTCAGCATAGGCCCAGGGTTCAAATCCTAATCCTTACACTTACCAATGGCAGGAGATCACAAGAGATTCGTTCCTATGCATAAGAATACAGATTGAAAGAGTAATTCATGCATTTGTCTAGTCTAAAATTGGATGCAATAATCCTAGGATGCTAATTGACCTTAATTAATAGTTTATTAAGCATGAAAAGAATAATATTGTTTCAATGGAGATATAATAAATACCTAAGAGTTGGTAGGAACGTAATAGATGTCATTCAGTCATAGACAGACAGCTCTGGAACTCTTTAACAATATATATTTATTTGTATGCCACCCTCTGCCTATCCATGTATTGCTGTTTTGGCCAAACTTGGGGCTTGATCTCAGTGCCTGGGAACCACCTGACAGCTTAATTGGCTAGAGGCTTCTGTGCTCACACTCACCCAATCATGAATTGGGCCTGCTTGGCCTTGAGTTCAGATACCAGCACTGCCAAAAATTTAATCTTTGAGTAAGTAGCCGAGTGTGACACATGTTTTCCTTTTCTGGGAGAGTCCAGGGTGGAAGGTATGCTAGAGAACACATCTACAAATCTAGATGGTATGTGATAGGATGTAAACAATGTAATAAATGGTATAGGTGTCATCAAAGCCAATAAAATTAATCGTAAATAAATGAATAAAAACAGAAATAAAATGAATAACCACACTGAACGTGATATGGAGTGAACATCTGTGTGGAAGTATAAATCCTACCACACCAAACACGATATCTACTGAACATCTGTATGTAAGTATAAATCCTGTCTTTAAAATGTATACAAGGAGTATGTTTTCCATGCCTGAGGCTTGAATTCAGCCCACCCCAATGAGAAAGCAATGGCGGGAAATCCTGAGATACTGATTTCTGTACCAGGAAAAGTCATGGAATGTGATCGATCTCATCGAATGTGTAGTTCATGCATGATGTGACTAGGAAGTGATAGGCAAGACTCATGGGGTATAGCTTATTTGTAAAGTAGTGTTGATTAAGCGTGACAAGAATCATCACAGTCATGAAATGAAGGCATCTGGAAAGATCCAAGAATCAGTAGACAGATGGTAGATTGGATTCCATCACAGGTTATCGTCTCTCCTACTCTATACAAATGTGTACTTATTTGCATACTACCTTCAACTTATGAATGGATGACTGCAGTGTGTCCCCCCAACCCCACCTGGGGGTCCATCTCAAGTCCTGGGAACGGCCTTACTCCTTAGTGGCTCACAGGCTGGTGTGCTCACAGGGACCCATTCGTCAATTGGGTTTGCTGGTCCCCAAGTTCAGATCCAAGCAGTGCCAAAAGATTCATCCTGATGTCAGAAGCCAATTGTTGCACCTGTGTTCCTTTCCTGTGCAAGTCCAGGGTCTCAACTAGGATGAAGAATGCATGAGCCACTCTGTGGCCATGGGAATCGGTTGTTATCATGTGAGCCCAGTTATACCTGTCATCATATACTGAAGAAAATACACAATACATCCATGAATAGCATACAAAATAGAATAACTACACTAAATGCTCAATGCAGTCCACATACGGATTTGAATATACATCCCATGTTTAAATGATTCATTCAGAACAATTGTGGCCTCCCTGGAGCTCGATCTTTGTTCCTGGGAACGGACCAGAACCTTAGTTGCTCACAGTCTGGTGTGATCACGTGGACCCATTGGGCAGTTGGGCCTCCTAGGCCCAAAGTTCAAATACCAGCACTGCCAAAATTCACCCTAATGTGAGAAGCCAGTCATTGCACCAGTTTTCCTGTGCTGTGCAAGTCCTGGGTCTCAGCTAGGATGGAGAATGCATAGGCAACTCTATACTCATGGGAATAGGTTGTCATGCAGGTCACCACAGTTATATCTGTCATCCTATAATAAAGAAAATGCACAATACATCAATGAAGAAGACACAAAATAAAGAGAATGACTACACTGAATGCAAGATGCTGCCCATCCATGTATGGAAATATAGATCCTCTGTTTAAATGATGAATTTATGACTATATTGGCGCCCACCAAGGCTTCATCTCAGGTCATGGGAATGGCCTACCTCCTTAGTGCCTCAGAGGCTGGTGTGTTCACCATGACCCATTCACCAATTGGGCCTGCTAGGGCTTGAGTTCAAATTCCAGCACTGCCAAAAGATTCACCATAGATTTGAGAAGCTAATCGATCCACCTGGTTTCCTCTACTGTGAAAGTCCTGGGTCTTAGCAAGCATGGAGAATTCTATATAGACAACTCTATAGCCATTCAAATAGGTTGTTATCCATGTCAGCATAGTTATATCTATCACCATACTCAATAAAATACACAATACATCCATGAATAAGACACAAAATAAAAAGAAAAACTACACAGAATGCAAGATGCATACCACACTTGTAGGTAAAGAGAGATCCTATGTTTACAAAAGGCGGGCTTGTTATTTTGTCCAGTGCTGGGGCTTCATATCAGGCCCTGCACCAGGCCTGACATTCTATTCTTCAAGGATGGTGAGATTTCCCTTCTCCCAAAGTGCAAAAGAGCTACACAGACCTCAGTTCAAATCCCAGCATTGACAAAAGTTTCATTCTGCTGTCAGAAGCCAGTCGTTAAACATGATTTCCTCTCCTGTGTAAGTCCCAGTCTTCCACTAGGATGTAGAATGCATAGGCAACCCTATACCTATAGGAACAGGTTGTCATCCATGTCAGCAGAGTTATATCTGTTACCTTACTCAGTAAAATACACAAAACTTACATAAGACAGAAAATAAGGAGAAAAAGTACTCCAAACGTAAGATGCTGTCCACACATATATGTAAATATAGATCCTATGTTTAAATTATTAATTTATGACTATCGTGGCCCACCCTGGGGATCAATGTCAGTTCCTGGGAATGGCCTAACACCTTTCTTGCTCACAGGCTGGTGTGGTCACCTTAAACTATTAACCAATTGGTCCTGCTAGGCCCTGAGTTTATATCCCAGCACTACCAACAATTGGATCATGCAGTAAGAAGCCAAGTGTGAAAATTTTTTCCTTTTCTCTGAGAGTCTTGGGTGTCAGGCATGATGGAGAACACGTCTACAAATTTAGATTAGATTCCATATGATAGGATGTCATCAATGTAATAAAGGGAATGGGTTTCATCATAATAAAATCAATGGTAAATAAATGAATAAAACAAAAAGTACAAGGAAAAACCACACCTAACCTGTATGGACTGAACATCCATAGGTAAGTACAAATCCTGTATTTACAATGTATATAAATAATATGTTTTCCAAGGCTGGGGCTTGAATTTTGGCTTAGAGTACAGGCCTGACTTTCTTATCTTCAAGTACGGTGAGCTTCCCCTTCTTCCACAGTGCTGCAGATTTACCCAGACTCTGAGTTCAAATCCAAACCCTGGCAGAATAAACGGGGTGAATTGCAAGCCAGGAAGCTAATCTTTTTAAATTATTTTTTGCCCAGCAGGGGGCTTGAACTCAGGTTGTGGTAACTCTGCCTCAGCTTTGATCACCCTATGCTGGGGTGCAGCCACTGGACCCACAGTAGATACTGGGATCCTAGACCCCAGGCCTTGTGTGGCAAAAATGTACAGAAAAAATGCAGCAAGATGGCCTTTTTATGTCTTCTTCCCTTGCACGGTTACCCTCCTAGGTCTGAATGACACTGTTGCAAAGGGTACTTCATCTTGGATTGCTGAAGGTTGTCAGACTATTGAGGAAGTCATAGGTCCACATGGTAATGTAGGCCCTGATTTCGAATCCCAGTCCTGACACCAATCAATGGCAGGAGATACTAAGAGACTCGTTCCCATCCATGGGAATAACAAGGTAATATTATCAATGAGTTGATGGTGAATGACGCTCCTATAAAATTAGACAGCATCATTTCAGGAGACTGATTTTATTTAATATTTATGAAGCATTAAAAGAATACTATTATTTACAGAATGCAATATTTTCAGAATATTGATTGATTTACTTAATAGTTTGTTAAGCATGAAAGCAATAACATTAATTACATGTAGCATTATAAATACCCAAGAATTGGTAGGAATGTAGTCTATATAACTGAATAATGTATAGACATATCTGGCACTCTATAAAGATATATATTTATTAGTGTACTACCATCGGCATGTTAATCTTTTTTTATTTGGTCAACCGCTGGAGCTCAATCTCAGGTACTCGGAACTGCCTGTCAGCTCAATTTGACACATGATGGCAGGCTGACACTCACTCATTCATGAATTGGTCCTTGTAGGCTGTGAGTTCAGATGCCAGCACTCCCAAAAAATGAATTGTGTAGTAAGAAGCTGATGGTGACATATGTTTTCCTTTTCTTGTAAAGTCCTGGGTGTCAGGAAGGATGTGCAATACATATGCAAACCTATATCCTATGTAATCAATGGAATCACTGTTCTATGTGTCATAATAGTCAACAAAATGAGTAGTCAATACATGAATAAAACAAAAAATAAAATAAGTAACTACACTGAATGCAATATGGAATCTACATATACATATAAATATAAATCATATATTTAAAATGTACACAAATAGGATGTTTTCTAGTGGTGGGCATCGATTTCAGGCCAAAGGAACAGACTTGAATTTCTTGAATTCAAGGAGGCAAGCTTCCCCTTTCCACACAGTGCAACAGCAGGGTTACCTAGACCATGAGTTCAAATCCCAGTCCTGGCAGAAAAAAAAAAAAAAGGCATCTCCATGCTATGTGATGCCCAATTCGTAGGTATTTCATTTGCACTCTATTTAATGATGGTGAATGTTTAAATGCTTCATAAAGAATTAATATTGACCAGTGTCCTATAATGTAATTGTGTATAATTTTAGCCTCGAATCACTCAAGTACTGCCCATTTAACCATGACATACCTCACATTCCTTTGGTAATCATCTGAATAGGAATGAGTTTCATAGGATCTCCTGCCATTTGTTGGTGGCAGGACTAGGATTCAAACTGTGGCCTCTAGCACCTACCAATTAAACCTGAGGATAGGGAACTCACAGGCCTGTCCAAGAACGTCAGCAAAACCAATGATTAGCCAGGCATCAGTGGCTTTCATCTGTCCTCCTTAAAACTTACAAGGCTGTGAAAGGAGGATCGTTGTCAAAGTCACCCTAGGCAGGAAAGTCCTTGAAACTCCTGTCCAACTTGTGCCAACAAAGCCAGAAGTAAAGCCATGTGGCTCCAGTGGTAGAGAGCTAGCCTTGATCTAAAGCAACTCACAGATTGTGCCCAGATCCTGGGTTCAAGGTTTGGGAACAAACAGACATACACAGCAATCTGTGCAGCCATGGCTAAAGCAGGTAACCCTCTTGTCCCCAACTGGATTGGACAGAGTTCTCTGGGAAAGGGGCTGCCATCATTTTGACTCCGCCCATTCTGCCTGCATCACAGAATTCCAGCTACACCCCCATTGTTTCATGGTTCTTTCTGACCAATGGGATACAAGAATGGTGACCACGCCCACATTCCATGCTGCCCAGTAGCACCATGATTCCCTCTGTTTGTTGACACCACTACCAGCAGTTAAGGAAGGTAGAGGTGGCTGAGTGGTGAGCAAGAGACTCGAGGCCTACAAGGAGAGGCCTTCCTCAGGCCCACCCTGTGCCTGCCTGAGTCCCGGCCCCCTCCCCACTTTCCCCATGGAGCAGCATTTCAAACCTGGTGCTGCGGGCTCAGACCCAAGATTTCCTCAGGCAATGGTGCAATGGTGTGCCACGAGCCAGTTTGCGGCCCAGGTCCTGGCTCCTCTGTCCTCTGCTCAGGGCCTGAGTGTCTTTAATGCCTCTGCCATTGCTGCTTTCACCACCTGGAACAGCTGCCAAAAGCTTCTGCCAGCAACACATGTGAGTGGCTGCCACACAGCCCTGCACCCTGGGACCCCATATCTCCTCCCTCCGACCCCGACCCGCGCCTCTCCTGTGCCTCAACTTCTGGCCCATGCCCTGCCATAAATGTGCCCGAGGGGAGGGGGTGGGTGTTGACCTGAAGATCCTACCCCCATCCCCAGCGGCTAGTGTCCCAGGAAACGGGGAGATGCAGGGTTGGGTGAGGAGTGGGCGCCACAGATCCCCTGGCCTGTAGCAGTGGGAGCCACACAGCCGCATATCTGCGCCCTTCCTCTCCATTATGAGAACCGAGTGGCTTTAATCAGAGGTGTAGAGCAGCATGTATACACCTGCCTTCTGGGGTCTTTTCCTTTTTTTCTGGGGATAGGAGGTGTTGGATGCAGATGATAGACACCTTGCTGTGTGAGCCATTGTCTTCTGTGCTCCGTCAACCTTTCACCTGAAAACAGAGAGACAAAGACATAGAGAGAGAGACAGAGACAGAGAGATCATCTTTTTCCTTGTACAGCCTGACTGTGCTCAGGTTTGTGATAAGTTGGAAAATTGCAGGTGCTGCATGGATGAAACTTCTGTCACCGGTCTGGATGTGTGTGTGTGTGTGTGTGTGTGTGTGTGTGTGTGTGTGTGTGTGTGTGTGTGTGTGTGTGTGTGTGTGTGTCTGTAGAAGTGGGTTGTAACAAGGAGGCCGAATGCTTTGCTAACTTCTACCTGCTAACTTTGGGGCATGTATGGGATTCACAGCTGAGGTCGAGGGCCTGGAAAGGTGAGAGGCTTGAAGGGGACACAGCACTGTTAAATTACAAGAACAAGGGATCTGTGTGCAATGGAGCTGTGTACTATTTTGGCCTGGTTGGTGGCAGTGTGAGCTCTGTAGGACCTGGGAGTGTGGCCTACAGGGGATGGCTTCCCAGGGGGACAGAGAGCATGACCAACACTTAGTAAGGATATGAGTTCAGCTAGTATGGAGCGCAACAGCATAGGTCAGACTCTGGGTCTTCTCATCATGATGTCTGATAGGTGAGGTCAACCCTATTTTAAATCTTGAGCTGTGATCTTCAGATCTCAAGCTCCTGAGTACTTAGGATTATAGGCATGAGCCTCTGGCACTGGGACTCTGTTTCTTTTTGGTATATTAGGGTTTGACCTCAAGGCCTTAGGCTTGCCAGTTAGGTCTTCTACCATGAGAGTCAAGCTTTTCTGTCTTGGGCATTTCTGAGATGGAGAATTAATATATGCTCGGTCTGGGCTGGATCATGGTCCTCCTATCTGTGACAGGCATTAGCCACCAGGCCCGTTCTTCTGTAGTTGGAATGGTAGATATGTAGCACCACACTCAGTCATTGGTTTAGTCAGATTGGCCCAAACTCAGTCCACGGCAGCAGATTCTTGACCAGAGGTGAAACTCTGGGTTGGGCCTCAACCATTGGACTTCAATCTCCTCATGGGACAGTTGTGAGGAAACAAGAGATTAATACAGAGGGATCTCTGAATCAGGGACAGGCACAGAGGAAGAGGCCATCTGATACTATTCTTGGCAATTCCGTGAGCATATGATAGGAAGATACCCGGAAAGATCTCAGATGGTGTGTGTTATTAATGGTGCAACAGGTATGGGATTATGAAACAAAACATGGATCTCTTTATTTATTATCCTATCCCCATGAGTAATGAGATCCTTCACTTTGTTCAGTTTTAAAGCTGGGGAAACTGAGGCACAGATAAACCGGATGACCCACTAAAGACTCCCAGCTGACAGGAAGCTAGGCCTGACTTCTCTGCCATGCTCCCTAGGACAATGGGTGCTATTCAGTCCACATTTTGTGGTGGGAAGTCCACTTCTTTTCCATCATGGGGCTTGAACTTTGGGCCTGGGGCAGCTCCCTGAGCTCCTCAGCTCAAAGCTAGCATTCTACCACTTGAGTCACAGCACCACTTCCAGTTTTCTTGTGGTTCTTTGGAGATAAGAGTCTCAGAGGTGTTGCTGCCCGGGATGGCTATAAACCACGATCTTCATATCTCAGCCTCTATTGTACTTAGGATTATAGGACTGAGCCACCGGCATCTGGCTTAAGTGTAATTCTGACCTTCTTTCTTTCTCTTTCTCAGCATCCCCATGTGGTTAGAACCAAGGTGGCCCTCTCATTCTGGAGGTAGGCTGTGGGTCAGGAGCTGTCTCACTCAGTCTGTTGTACAAGCACCATGAGGTAAGTCCCTCTGTGCCCTGGCTACACTGTGACAGTTATGCATTGTCCGTCTAGCCTTACTGGACTCCATACTGTGTTCAATGCACTTTTCTAGCAAAAATTACTGGCTAAAATTATGATACATAATTACAGAATGAAAATGTAATGCCATTTTAAGAAAGTCATTTAGGGTTTTGGGAATGTGGTTTCATGGTATGGTGATTGCCTAGCATGCATGAAACCTTGGGTTCAATTCCTCAGTACCACATAAATTGAAAAGGAAACACTGGAAGTGGTCCTGTGCCTCAAGTGGTGGAGGGTTAGCCTTGAGGGAAAAAAATGCTGAGGAATAATTCCCAAGCACTGAGTTCAGTCCCAGGACTGCCAAAACAACAACAGCAGCAACAACAACAATTTAGTTAGTAAATGCAAAATAAAGAACCCATATTTGGAATATATAATTCCTCCTTCCATACTAATACCTGACAATAGTCCCTAATTCATGTACTTTACCTATGTTAGGATACTGTGTTGAAAGAATGTTTTGTTCATTAGGTCACGGCAATTAATGCCGGGAATGTGCTTAGATGTCAGGTGAAGATTAATACTGGAAAATTAAAAGATTCCAGGCTTTTGAGTGGGGTCACTGCTAGTCACCATGAGAAGGATAGTCTAAGTGAGATTTGGGAATTATTTTGGCTAGTCATCACACCAAAAAGGCAAAGGCTAATTAACAATTGTGACAGAAGAGAAAGAATAACTCCAGATGGAAAGAAAAAATGATAGAAACTAAGGTACAGGAGAAACCGTTCTAGGGAACCATGTTTGGTTATTGAAGAACTAGTTATCAACTAGGCTTATTCCTCATTGCCTTTAGCATTCAAAATCTCCTAGGCTAGTTCTTAATCTCTGTGTGATAAATGTATCTTCTTCCATGCTGTTCTTTCATACCTGATCTCCTTTGCTTCCTAAAAATCTGTCTTTCTATACTTCTCTATGAACATTTCCTGATACTAAATACACCAACAAAGATGAAAGTGGATGCTAATGTAAGAGTCCCATAACTCGAGTCATTAATGTAACAAAATGGAAAAGGAGGACATATTTATTGCTACTTCAATTTTTCTGAAAAGCTGCAATGTCACATCATTTGGTTCAGATTTCCATTCTTTGTCTACATAGTGACATTAAGTGCACATAAATGCAAATATGAGCTGGGTGCTGGTGGCTCAAGCCTTTAATCCTAGCTACTCAGAAGGTTGAGACAAGAGGATTGTGGTTCAAAGCCAGCCTGGTCAGGAAACACTGGTCCATGAAACACTTATCTTCAATTAACCCCAGAAACCAGGTAGTGGTGCTGAAGCTAAAGTGGTAGAGTGCTCAAGTTGTGCTGAAGAGCTGTGAGACAGTGCCCAGGATCAATGTTCAATCCCCACAACCAATAAAAAAGTGCAAATATGGCTTTAAGTTTCCCCCAAAGGAATGATGAAGTCAATTGTAATCTTCCCAAATGATTTAGTAGTGCACCTACTTTCGCTGAGTTATTTGTTATGGCTTCTTTGCTAAATATATTCTCTCCTTTAAAAATTGTCAAATATTAGCTTTATAATAAACTTCATCTAATATTTCTTGGTTCAAAAGAGAATTCTATACAGTTGATGTCACTTAGCTTTCTTATTGTCTTATTTTAAAGCCAACCCAGGCAAGAGAGTCTGTCAAACACTTATCTGTAATTAAACACCAAAAAAGCCAGAAGTGGAGTTTTGTCTCAAGCAGTGGAGTACTAGCTTTGGGCCAGGTGGGAAAGAAAGACAACTGTTCAGGGACAGGGGCCAGTCTCTGAGTTCAAGCCCCAGAACCAGCACAAACTAAACAAACAAGCAAACAAAACAAACCCTGGGTATTTCTTTGGGACTCTCCTTATAATAGTGGTGGTCCGAGAAGAGACTGCTTTTGCTGATCATACTCACTGGATCCTGCTTTTTTGGAATCCTTATTGCTATCGAAAACTCATGACCAGACTAAAGGAATTGATAACTGATTCCTGCAACAAGAGAATCATCTCAGGAGTGAAACATCCATCCATAAGACACTTAAAAACCTCCATATCTTTGCTTCTTTGCAGTAGAACACTTTTAAAACAAAGTTACTTCCTTTTGTTCTATACTGGCCTTCAAATGGCATATTGTTTCCTTTTGTAATACTCTCAACCAGATGTTTACAGACAAGTTTTTTATGAGTAAAGGACACACTCAAAAAAGTCACGGACAGAGTTTCCTTCCAGCCTTGGATTCTTTTCTTGTACAGTAAAAAGGAAAGGAATAGTTAACTTGAACTTTATCATTTCTCCATGTTCAATTCCTCTCCTGGGATCAGTTTCCACGTCCAATAACAGTTACTTCCACTTATTTCCAGTAACAATCTATGGTGCTGCTACAGAAAATAATGACTGTTTTCTGGCTTCATTGAAATAGCACAAGGACACTTTTGGACATGAGGTAACACGTGTTTCAGAGACAACTTAGTAAATAGAAATGCAATTTAAATTGCTTATTAATACATTATCCATGAGAACATTTTGTTCAAACTTCTTATGTGCTCTGTAAATTAATGTGAATTTTAAATGGGAAGAAGGTCCTCAGATCATTTTTTGTGAGTCTATGTGCTGTGCATTAATTTCCCAAGTGTACATGAGTTAACCGTAAGAGAAACAATAGCAATTATAGGAGAAAAAGAAGTTCTGTGTTTATGTATAAGTGTTCAATACAATATAGAAGACTCTACAAATAAGAAAACTTTGAAACAATAATGCCAAGTCCAGTATGTAGATTTATGCGAGTGATATGGAGAAAGCATTACTCCTAAGTGGAACATGAAGCATGAGGCCACTCCTTTTCTAAATCACGCTTGATAATCACGTAAATGTGCAAAAAGGAGAATGGAAGAATGATTCTGTTTCCAATGTAAGTCAGATATGGAAGAATAGACTTAACTGGAAAAAAAGAGTCCATCTGAGAGAACAGGAATTATACTAGCAATGAACCTGGTGGCTAAGATCACATTTCTTTTTCTTTCCTTTTCTTAAATACTTTTGTTGTTGTTGTTCGTGGAAATTGAAATATGGGACAGGGGGCTGTCCCTCTGAAACGCAGCTCAAGGCTAGTGCTTTTCCCCTTGAGCCACAGTGCCACTTCCAGGTTTCTGGTAATTATTTGAGCAAAGAGTCTCCAGGAATTTCCTACCCGTGCTGGCTTTAAAACCTAATCCTCAGATCTTACAACAACTTGGTTTATGATCACATTTCTAACAGTGTACACTCAGGATATGTAATGTAAATGTTCATCTATCTTTATATGAATTCTTGAGTTAAAAATCTGGGCTACAGGTTAGACTTTACACTCACAAAAGTGTTTGAAGTTTAAAAGTTGATACTCCTGGAAAAATAAAACCTAAGAATGTAAAGGAGTCTGGGAAGTTCAATTTGCATCTGGCTTGGACAGTATAGGCTTTAAGACACTACCTATAATTAACCAGCCAAAAGCTGGAATACCAGTCACGAGCAAGATTGCTGAATAACAGCTTTAGGTTTTTGCATTCATACATGCAAACATACACATACACACAGAGGCACTTATAGGTGCACACAAAAATACACAAATGAAACAGCTCTCAGAATATGTAGAAAAGTTAGAAAAAATAGAAAATAGGTCCTGAGTAAGACTAGAATCAAGTGATAATTTTTAATATTAGAAATCTCTCAAGTGAACTTTCCCCCAGAAGTTGAGAATATTACATAGGTAGGGACCAAAGATAGTAAGAGAGTCAAGCAATCATTATTAACGGGATAGGATCCATGGAGGAATGAGTCAGGGAACCCTGCTGGTGCATCTGAAAATGTTTATATCCAGTGTCAAATGTTAAAACATCTTTGAAAATAGTATATAAACAGTCTGAGCAGTCAGTCTAGTGGATAAGATCATAGGAGAAGTTCAGAATTGCTAGTCTGTTTCTAGAATAAATAAAGAAAATATGGCAGGTCAATGTGATACAAGCCTGGAATTCTAGGACTCAAGAGATTAGAGAGTGGAATTACATAACAGTACCTTCCCTGGACCAGGTAGAATAATTTTGTCTCAGTAAAACAAACCAAACAACATTAAAGGAATACACAGTTGTAAGTTTGGCCTAATTTTGTCATTATGTTTCCTATTGAATGCAACTCATATATATCCTCACTTGTGTTTTAAATGCTCTCATCATTACAGAACCTCCATAGATGCAAGATAGCTCATGATTCCCATCCAAAAATTTGCAAAAGTAAGTAAGTCTTATTCTGTTGGATTCCAAATAAATGTTGAAGGATTACAAAAGCTTAAGTCTGGAGAAATAGCAAAGTTCGTCTAATGTAGGACTTTGTAGACCTTTTTAAATTAGAATTTAAATTTAAAATATATTTTTTGGTTTTGTTTGTAATTTCATATTCTATAGGATACTACAAAATTCTTTTTAAGTAGAGGGATTAAGTGAAAAATCACAAATGATTCTGGCATTCTATTTGCCTAGTTATTCTTTCAAAAGAGTTATAATTAGAACATAGTTAATAGATAATTCGCACAGTTCATGTATACCATGTTAATGTGAATAATCTAGACAGAGTTGCCAACAAATGGATGACATTAATTTATACATTTAGAAAAACCAATTTTTTAAGGGTTTGGTTTAATATGGTATGAAGATAGTAATTGTGTGACATCTTCTTTCTTCTTCATATATGTAACACAGGAAGCCATTTCCTTATTTACCTGCCTCTGTATACATGGAGAAAAATGCTGGGATTGGGGTTTGTTTTCAATTTTGTTTTTGTTTTATTGGTTCGTCCTAGAGCTTGAACTCTTGGCCTGGACAGTGTCTCTGAGCCTGTTTATGCTCAAGGCTCATGTCCTACCACTTCAATCTCAGGGCCACTTGAGTCTGGCTTTCGTGGAGATTTTTGGAGGTAAGATTCTAAGAAACCTTCCTTCCTGGGTGGGCTTTGGATCATAATTTTCTTATCTTAGCATACTGAATATCTATGATAATTAAAAAAGTATAAATATAAATAATATTTGCAAGTGTTCTGATCTCAAGAATACCAGTGGAGGAAAAATGATGCAGCTCAGTTTATTGTGTTCTTTTCAGAACAAGGAGGGTGTCACATTAGCAGAGGTGTAGTATTTTTTCAAAATAGAGATAAGGCATTCATGATGTGAATTAAGGAATTTTAAGGTGTCCCTTACAAGTTGGAAACTGTTGGGCTAGGATGACTTTATGGCATAAATCTTGGGATTGATGGTCATATTTATAATAGCTTACTCATAAACAATTGCTTACTTTTGAAGAATTAATTATTACACATGCTTCACAGTTTTATCCTCTACCAGAATGTGGCTATTTTTCTGTTTAGTTCTCAATCTGTAATACCCCATTGGAAACTGCATCTATTGCAGAATTACATAACATGCAAACAGGTACTGTTTTGAATCTCTTAGGAATGTTGAGAATTTAAAAATGAGTAGCTATTAATCATAGGAATTTTGAAGAACACATATATTCTGTCCTCTTAACAACTTACTTACTTTTAAAAGTTATGGGTTTCCATAGCATTAAACTGTTTTCTGTTTTAGAATGAGAAAGTACTGAATTTATTCTTTTTTGAAAAATTTGGCAAGTATATTGTGAAAATATTGTCTACTTGGATAACATTCAAGTTGATGACCCTCTGATAAAGAAGGGGTAATTAATTCAAATTAGATGCCAAATATTATTGATTTTTAAAATGTTACTACATAAAGAATATTATTTACTGGGCCGATACAGTGAAATTATATTTTATGCAGCTTATTTTTTCAATTTTATTATAAAAATGATGTACAGTGGGGTTACAGTAATTGTAAGGTATCAAATCATAACTTTTCAAACTTGATAACCCTCCCTCATTTTTCTTACAGTTTTCCTTCACCCCTTTACCCCTCACAAGTTGTAATGTACATTTCCAACATAATGTCTTGTGAGTATTGTTATTGCATTGGTTTGCCTTTGGTCCTTTGTCTCACCATTATGTTTTTCCTTTACCCTTCGCTAATCAAGGTAAATGTATACACAATACAAAATGAAATACAGCAGGGATAAACCATAGGGGAAAAACCCAAAGAAAACAGAAATCACATAGTTCATCAAAAACAACAACCATAAATGAAAAAAAAATCTGGTTCCATATCTTGGAATTCATTTTGCTTAGCATCAGCTAATATGGTTATATATACTCATTACAAAGCCACTGGAAAATAATAGCTGCATTGATAACATTCTGAAAACAGCATGTTAACCTTTTGATAGTAAAGGTGGAATTAGGATTGGTGAATTCTCGGTTCTGATAAAGGATTTCAAAGAGTTTTAAAGTTATGACAGGTAAAATTTAACTGTTCAAAATTTTTAACAACTTAGCCTATTAAAAAAATTTTAAATTGCCTGGAAGAATAGGCTTTCATGCAAAGAAATCCAAGGAGACTTAGTAGAGACGGAGCAATGTGGATGAAGATGGCTCTTTTTCACACTAAACAATCAGACCTCAGAAACCTTGCTGTAAATCCTGTAGGTTCCCTTGAGAATTGTCCTTACCCAGGAACTATATTCTCAGTGTTTGAAACAAGGTTGTATTGGAATTTAAATTAAAAGTTCTTAAAAAAATAAGGCACCAAAATTTGTGAATTTACCTTTAATTATCAAACATTAATTCTCTGAAAAAGATAATTTGAGTCAAAATATTTAGGGAGAAAGTGACCTCCACAATGAAAGAAGGTGTTGGGATTACACCTTTCTGTTTGTAACACTTTCCACAATGTCTTTGGACGTGAAGCAGTGAAACACAGAAAAAAATCTGATTGGATACTTCAAACCAATGATTTCACATTTCCAAGTGGCTCACAAAAATAATATTCTTATTAATATGAGATAATGAAGACTTCTTTTATTACATATGCCTAAAAGTTCAGCAAAGAATTGAGCAAATGGAAAAGTTAATAAAAAATAGTTTTCTTAGAAGCCTTAGCTAAGCGTATTGTCTTCTGCAGTGAAGGGAGGCCAAAACTTTTTGATGTAAATTGTGTTAGTATTTTTACTCCCTAAAGTGATTTTACAGAGCACATTTGTCTCACTATAATGCAGAACTGATTGAATGAAGACATGAAAATAAATTCCACATCCAAATGAGGCAACTTAAAGAGTTTTAAAAGAGAAATAATGAAGATGTAGCAGTGGTGGAGCCTGTATGGCTCTTCAGCTTCACTAGACTTGAAGCCAAGAAGCTGTGATTAATTGGAACTCGGCAAGAGCTAAGGGAAGGACATAGAAGTAGGACATAGAAGCATTGTCCTTTTCTAACACACACTTTCTTCCAAGGTATGGGTGATTTAACTCTATTCTCCTCCATACATCTTGGTGAACTAATGCAAGACCAAGAGAAAAATAATCTATTGAAATAATTTTGCATAGAATAACTTCACTGTTTCTGATATGGTATCTAAGGAGAATCTTAAGAGAGAAGATAAAAGTGCAGTATTTTTTTGTTTCTTCTAAGCATCTTGTTAGCAAAATATATCTTTGAGGTTAGACAATTCTGATTGAACCAACAAGTGATGTAGTACTTTTTATTGTGGGCACTTTAGCCAGAAGAAGTCTTTCAAGGTAAAAGAAAAAAAATGCAGCCAAATATTTGTGATTAGAGCCTCTTGGACTGTTTTCTGGAGACAAAGTTTAGCATTAGATTTTTCCTCATTAACATAGATGTTGTTTCATGGCAACCAAATGCAAGAGGGTAGTTTAATGGACTCACTTGGCCAATTAAACAGCATGAAAGAAGAAAATGACAAATAATATTTAATGAAATTATTTTGACCAATTACTTTGCCAGAGGAAAAAGGAAAAATATAAATTAAAATCAATTGACTTAAAAGTTTGAAGAAAGAGTAGTGAAGAGAGATTAGAGAAAATATAGAGGATTGTTCTCTCTCCAGTGGAGTAATGGGTTCTTGATCTTGTTTCTTCCATTCTACCTCACAAGCTACCAAGTGTTTCTCAGGACTGGATTATCCAGTTCAGACAAAAAACTCATAGAAGAAAGATACTGTTTAGAGCAGATGTAGGTGATTTATAACCTTAGACAATCTATTTAATTCTGTTCAAAATTCTCCCCTACCCCAAACTTCCTCTTTGAACAGCTTTGTTTGCTTTTCCCAAGACTGCCCTTCATTAACTGATTCAAATTTTGAGAGGTCATATTCATACTCTCTAGAGATTGCTGTTTGGTTGTGATTTTTGTGTGTTTTTGTTTCTTGTGTTTTTAACTGAATTTTAAAAGGTTGTGCAATTGTGTTACAATTAAATATATCCATCTAATTGTCCAATGCTCCTAGATCAGAGTCACTCCTTCCATCATTCTCAAACAACCCTTTCTCCAAGATTTATTTCCAATTTACCACTCCCTTCATGATATGTGTACATTGAGTATTCTAGCTGTACTTACCCCTTGTTCATTTTTCATTCATTCTATGTCTTTACTATAATTCCTCTCTGGTTTCAACTTCCTGATAGTCATTCTGTTAAACTGTCTATTAATACTTTGAAAGGTTTATATACATTCCATGGAGTCTCAATCCTGCATATTCTTGAACTGATGTCAGCTTATATTTCCATAATTCATTCATCTGCAGCAACAATTTGCAAGACTGGAGACGTGAAGCACCTAAACATGATTTTATTCTCACCCATTTGGAAGATTAATCTTTAGTCAAAAAGAAAGTTAAAAAATAGCTTAAAATGTATTCCTAACAATGAATTTTTATAAATGGCTTTGTAAAATGGTGTGATTCTTTTATTTTACATGGAATAATATTTTCTACTACCTATAAGTTTTGGAAAAAGAAGAAAATTGACTTTATTCCTAGAGAGGAATATGATAGAAATAGAAGACAGATATTATATTTGTCATATCTCTGATGAGTACCCATATTAAAGACTTAAAGTCATATTTCTTACTATGTTAGACAGAGGGAAAACATAAAATAACATGATAAGGCAACTATTTGTGATTTTTTAAAAATGTAACTTATTAAATGATGTAATTTATTAGCTAATGTTTGGGTTTGAAATTTAGGAGGCTGATCTATTTAACACACTTCTGGAAGTCTCTTACTGAAAAACACAAATTGTGGGTGGTATTATTTCTACACTTTAATGAATGGTTGAACATGTTTGACATTAGTGCTTTGTAAATAATTCAACTCTATTGTAACTTGCTCCCTATACATGAAAAACTTGTAATGTCACTAAGTATCATCAACTTGTCAAATGTTATTTTGGCGAATGTGATTTCAAAATGTTTATTTGAAAAGGAATACACTTTCAGGAGATTAAATATAGATTATCATTGGTTTGAGAGTGACATTTTTATACCACAGAAACATGTTGTACTGAATTCCCAGTGTTTGAAGCACTCTTTAGTGCTTCAAATGTTTTTCTGAATTACATTTGAGCTCTAAGTCAAGATTTCAGGGCATTGGTAGACCAATTATTGATCTAGCCTCCCAGAAACTATTTTTTGGCCCACTTAGGTTGGAATAAAATCTTTCGTTAATAATAGGTAAGGGGTATTAAAAATAATCTTATGACACTTTGTGAACTTGTTCACTCATATGGGCTGGTTATCTGTAAGTTGAATGTTTAAATTACAGTACTTTCTCTCAAATTTTGCGATCTCATCCTTCATTTTAAGTAGCCTTGTATTTCACAATTGCTTACTTCTAATTCCTGCATCTCAAGGAATTGGTGCCCTGAAATATAGGAAATGCGAAATTGAGATGGGTCTTCAATTACTTTGTGTTGATATGTTGCATGGGCTTTGGTGAGAAGTTTTGCCCCTGTTATCTTATGATGCAGGTAACTCGGACCTGGGTTCCTAGGATGCATGGGTATTGCAGAAGAATAATATTTTTTAGACATCTTAGCAAAATTTGGGCATAATCAGTAGGAATGCTTTAGAAATATGGAGAAAAACAGTTTGGGACAAGCGAATTAAAACAATAAACAGCAGCAGAGTAAAATCCATTATTGATTAGAGGAAAACATTGTTTTTTTTTTACCATGTGGATTCAGAAGACCAAGAACAGTTAGAATGTATCATAAGTTTATACTAAAAACATTGCATTGATACTTTTACAGTCTAATATATATTTTAAACCTAATTATTTATATTCCAATTCTATTTATTGGAATAAATAAATATCAATTTATTTGTAAAACTATCAACTAATTCTAGTAAGTTTCAATGTGTGAAATATAAAATCAGCACATATCAATATAAAATATATAACTATATATAATGTAATTAAAAAGCACACGTTTTGTATTGTTCTGTTGTAGTTACTGTATTAAAGGCAACTCTATTTTAAAGTATTATTCCATTATCTCTACTTCAGTGTCTGATAGAGTTAGACCTAAAGATTTACCATTTGTAGATTTACAGCATGGAGGCAATAGGAAACACTGTGATTAAAACATTATCAATTTAATGCCTAATAATGAGGAGAAACATATGCACTTCTCCTGCAACTATGAAAATATTGGGTGATAAAAAGGCAGTAGTGTAAGTTCCTGCATGGTTGGATGGTAGACAGGCCAGGACATTAAGTAATCATGCATACGAACAATTTTTTCACCTTCTTGGCGTTAGCTACTTTTGAAATGGAAGGTATAATAAACAATTATATTTTGATAAAATACCTTCTAGTCTGAACAGTTCTGTTTGAACTGTTGATCCCTGTATGATCCCTTGTAACCAAGATTAGTTTTCTTCTAGTAAGACAATCTATGCTGTCAGGGTAAGATATTCTGGTTGGGTTGTTCCCACATGGAAGAAGTGTAAAGGCTCAGGTAGACATTTGTTCCTGTAACACCTCATTTGGGAAAATGTCAGCTGAAGAAGTTTAGAAGTAGCTCTTAAGCAACGCTTACTTTGAATCCATTAGGTCCGCAAAGCTAATTCAGTTGAATAAATAAGTACTTGAAAAAGCCATCACCTTTGGACCTATCTATAAATAATTGAGAGTATGATCAAATTCCAAATAAAAAGACTTAAGATAGTCATTGACAAAAAAATTTTGCAAATGTGAGCAATCGACTGATAAATATAAATTTTCCACTATTCACAGAATTTTAGGGAAATAAGATCGATAGCATTGTAAGGAACAATAAAGTTTCCTTGTTACAAGTAGGCACCCATAGATATAAACCTGTATAAAGATTGCATGATTAACTACTTAAATTTAGAGGATACTACACGCTTTAGCAGCATGTATACTCAAATTAAAATACAGAGATTAACATGGCACTTGCACAAGGATAATATGAAAATTTGAGAAGTATTCCATATTTTTCATTCTTCAGATTCAAGAAATGAAAAACAGTTATTAAAAAGTTGATTACAAAATTACAAGTGTAACAATACACGTAATTCATATAATTTAGTTTGACATCAGTGTATTAAATCTTCACCTCAGAAAGGCGTTTACATAGCATAAACTTTACAAATATTCTCAAATTAGACAACATTGTCATTTTATCCCAAATAAAAATAAAATAAAATTTAAAAAAATAATATTAAGTCCTAGAAAAAAAGGAAGCAAACTGTTTCTATATGGAATACAATCAGAAAGGACACATTAATGAACCTATATATTATAAAATAATGTAGAATTCAAAGTATATCTAGGAGAAAATAAAATTAATTATGAACATTTTGCAAACATAGAATATAGAATATTTTAAAATATACTTTTTCAGACAAGCACAAGAAATATTTTAGTTTCTGTACTAATCATTTCAACAGATAAATTAAAATTATTTCTGATTAAAAAAATCACAAACTCTGAAGAAATTATTATATATATATACACAAAAAATATTGAATACATTTTGACATCCAAAGCAGGCAATTCACTTGGAAGAATTCCACGGAATCCATGAATTTTTACAGTAAAATATTGGTGCTGCCAGGCATTGGTGGCTCATGCCTATAATCCTAGCTACACAGGAGGCTGAGATCTGAGGATCATGGTTCAAAGCCAGCCTGGGAAGGAAAGTCTGTGGTACACTTATCTCCAATAATCCACTAGAAAACTGGAAGTGGAGCTGTGTCTGAAGTGGTAGAGCGCTAACCTTGAGCTGAAGAGCACAGGGATAGCTCCCAGGCCCAGATTTCAAGCCCCATGACTGACCAAAAAATATATATATTGCTCTTATTTGGATTGTGAAAATATTTTGTAGGGACACAAAAGATGGACTTGCATTTTTGAAATTTAAGAAACTTAACCCGACCATTAAGACTTCAGTGAACAATTTGTATAGCCTATCACAACTTCATAGAGGTAGTGATACATACTTATCCTTTTGGCAATATCAAATACAGTATCTTCTATGTTGTTCTTCCGGCCTGGTTTTATATAATGGTTCAACAGAAGGTGATCCAGCGTATCTTTGCTATCTCAATTCTCAGCAACAAGATGTAAAGGTGTCAAAAATTCTTTAGTTTGGGGAAGTGGCGCTGTGGCTCAAGCAGTAGAGCGCTCGCCTTGAGCTGAAGAGCACAGCGACAGCACCCAAGCCCAGAGCTCCAGCCCCACAACCGATCAAAAAAAACCACAACAACAACAAAAAACAAACAAACAAAAATATTTGGGCTGGGAATATGGCTCAGTGGTAGAGCACTTAGCTGGCATGCATGAGGCCCTAGGTTCGATTCCTCAGCACCATATAAGCAGGAAAAAAAAGCCAGAAGTGGTGCTGTGGCTCAAGTGGTAGAGCGCTAGCCTTGAGCTGAAGAGCTGAGGGACAGCGTCCAGGCCCAGAGTTCAGGTCCCACTACCAAACCAAAAATTTTTTTTTTAAAAAAATGAGTCCTTTAGTCTGGGCATTGGTATCTGTATCATGATGAAGTAAGAAAGAAGCCACTCTGGTATTATTCCATGTATATGCACTGTGCAAGGGTGATCAGTCATCTACAGTTATTGCATGTGCCGCTTGAGACATCAACTCACTGATAATGTCTAAGTTTCCACTGTAGGCTTCTCGAAGAGGGGTATACTCATCATCATCCCTACTATTCACATGAGTGGCCTTTTGGGAAAGAAGTCTCCGCAATGTAATAAGCTGAATATTTTCGGCAGCCCAATGAAGAAAATTACTTGGATCCTTCTCCAATTTTATTTCTTGCAATTGATACCATTCCTTACTTTTTCATCTTGTTCCCCATATTCCTAAGAATTGCCTAACCAGAGACTTTGAGTGGCAGTGGGAATGAGGTGTCCATGTATTTCCCTAATATTTCACATTGGTTGAACTGGTCAGAAATATCCGGTGAATTTTCTGCAATTGTTTATTCATCATGATTTATTTTCTCTTTTTCCAATTTTACTATTCGAAATTATTCTAACTGGAGAGTAGGGAATTGATGGAGAGCAGCGGAAAGATTTTCCTCCATATTCAAATGTACACATTGAAAATGAGGACCTGTGATGTCTTCATGTGCAGATTATTCTAGGAATGAGAAAATAGGAAATAATGCCTTTTATATAAATGATATGGGAAATGGCAGAGCAAAAAGTGAAATGATGCAACCAAAAATATAAAAGCAAAATAAATTAGGATAATTATGGAGCAATCATATTATCTATGAGAACCAAGAAAGGGAGAGAGAAAGAGAGAGACAGATGTATAATGACCTAGCTAGCCACAAAATCCATGCCTCTGATCAATTTATAGAGCAAACAAAAATTTATTTTTAAAAGAGATGGAAATAGAATTTATGTATTTACTTGAAATTAGTAAATACATTTTTAGTAGCCTATGTAAAGAGATATAACTTTGACAAAATTACACACAATAAACTAAATCCTTGATAATTCTAGTAACAGATCTGACTGAAATCAGTTGAATCATACTTTTCCTGTACAATGAAGGAATAAGAAGGTAGTAAAGCAGCTAGAGAAAGCAGGGAGATTGTATCTGTGACAAAACTTTGTGGAAATTGGTATTGAGGATTTCTTACTGGTGATCCACTTGCACTGGAAGCATGATTGTGAAGTATTGCTTGCTGATTCTGAACAATTGATTTGATCATAATATTCTTCAAGAAGAAAATGAGAATTGATAGTTAAGGACTACTAATACGTTTTGACTTTCTCACTAAGCACTTTCAATCATCAAAATCACATGAAGACAATAGTCAGGCCTACATTTTAGATGAAAGCAAGTGTCTTTAAAAAAACAAAGAATGTATGTAGTCATGCAAAGGACTTCTGTTTTACCAATGCCTCATACATTTTTCTAATGTTGGGTACCAATAAATAATAGATCTATTAGAAAACTCTTAAGGCTCGTATGTTCAATAGTGAGTTCTCTTACACTATATCATGGTATTGTTTGTGTATGGTTTTAGTAATAAATTTACATTACTAACTTGAATTTCTGACTGGACAGTATCATCACTGTACATCTTGCTTCTATACTCTCATTTTAAAATTACTATATAAGTATGGGCATTAGATAACTATAGAGGAAAAAGTAGAAGCCATACCGATGGCTTATGTCTTTAGTACTAGTTAATAAGAAAGATGAAATCTGAGGATTGTGGTTTGAAAGCAGACCAAGAAAAAAAAAGTCCATTAGATTCTGATTTGAAAGTAACAATCAAAAGCTAGAAATGGAGCTGTGGTACAAGCAGAAAATCCTAGCCTTGAGAAAACTGAAACAAAAAATAAATTCTGGGACAAAGCTAGGCCCTGAGTACAAGCACTAGGATTAGCACCAAAAAAATGAATTAATTAATAGGGTAATTAATTAATTAAAAATAAATTAAGTGGTCACATGTGGAAAGGCAGGTAAAATGTAACATGCGTGGTAATGGTTTATGTATTATTTTGTAATAAGGCATATTATCATTTGTCCTAATCACTAATATTTTATTTGGATTTTTTGTACAATATACCCTGAATTTAGCATGCATGTATATGTGTGTGTACATGTGCGAACATGTGTGTATGTGTATATGTGTGCATGTGCTGTTGAAATGTTGTTTGCCAATGTGGACAGGGTGAGGCTGAAAAAAGCTAACTGTGTTGAAATGTTTTATTTATCAGAGTCTGTCATGTCATTTCAGTGGAACCACCTTTCTGTACATATTATTTGTCTAATAATAAAGTCATCATAATCAAAGCATTTACAATATTAATTTAGAAAAAGAGACTGCTTTCAGCTCTTATTGTATGTTAGGTAAGAAGATACCGACATAATTAGTTAGTAAGTTATTGCTGTAAGATGATTGTCAGTACAAAATACGTATTTGACCTCTTAAATTGGTTATACTTTTTTTAATTTAATTTAATTTTATTTGTGAACATACTTTACAGAGGGGTTACAATTACATGGGAAGGATAATGCGTACATTTCTTAACAAGCATTGCAGCCTCCTCCTTTGTTTACCCTTCTCATCCCTTCCCAGCCTCCCTCCCCCCAATATCAATCATTCTCGCCCCCCTCCCCCTGCACCGACGTTGTAAAGCTCGTTTTGGACATGACAACTTGTACTTCTCATTGTTGCAACAGGTCCACCTGTATCCTTAAACTACTTTTTTTTCCCCATCTCCTCCACAAGTTATACTGACATCAAATATAGTGAAAGCAGGGGTTATACTGTGGAGGAGGGACATACAAAGCAACAAAGAAATAATCTTATAAATGCGTTAGAAACACATGCATGAAAGAAAAAAACATTTGCATGAAAGAAAAAAACATTAAAATACATATCTAAGGGTTCATTTTCCTAACATCACATTATCTGACCTTTTCCGCTTGACTCATACATATACTAGATATTGCAAATAAGGGAAACCATGGGGCCTATGTTTCTTTGGACCTGGCTTACTTCACTTAATATATTTTTTTCCAAGTTTTTCCATTTCCTAACAAATGGGGCAATGTCATTTTTTCTGATGGAGGTGTAGAATTCCATTGTGTATATATACCACATTTTCTTGATCCATTCATCTACTGAGGGGCATCTGGGTTGGTTCCAGATCTTAGCTATGGTAAATAATGCTGCAATAAAGATAGTTGTGCTGGTAGCTTTAGTGTGGTCTTGTTTGTAAACATTTGGGTAAATGCCCAAAAGTGGGATTGCTGGGTCATAGGGGAGCTCTATGTGAAGTCTTTTGAGGTACCTTCATATTGCTTTCCAAAGTGGTTGAACAAGTTTACATTCCCACCATCAGTGAAGTAAGGTTCCCTTCTGTCCACCTCCCCTACAAAATCTCTTGATATTAGAGTTCTTGATTTTTGCCATTCTAACTGGAGTGAGGTGGTATCTCAATGTTGTTTTGATTTGCATTTCTTTTATGGCTAGGGATGTGGAGCATTTCTTCATGTGTCTATTGGCCATCCTTCTTTCTTCTTCACAGAAGTTTCTCTTTAAGTCTTTTGTCCACTTATTTATTGGGCAGTTTTTTCTTTGAGGATTTGTTGTTGGGGGATTTAATTTTTTGACTTCCAAGTATATTTTAGATATGAGATTCTTGTCTGTTGTATGACTAGTGAAGATCTTCTCCCAATCCGCAGGCTTTCTATTGATCTTGCTAGTATGTCCTTTGCAATGCAGAAGCTCTGCAACTTTATGCAATCCCATTTGTCCAACTTTTCTTTGATTAGTTGTGTTTCCTGGTCTCTATTCAGAAAATTTTGGCCTGAGCCAAGGAGACCTAGGGTTTTTCCTATTCCATCCACTAATGTTTTCAGAGTGTCTGGTTTGAATTCGAGATCTTTGATCCATTTGGAGTTGATTATGGTGCAGGGTGATATATAAGGGTTTAGCTTTAGTTTTCTACAAGTAGTTAAACAATTTTGCCAGCACCATTTAATGAAAAGGCTGTCTTTGTTCCATACTATTGTTTTAGCTCCCTTATCGAAATTTAGATGGCTGTAGGTCTGTAGGTTCATTTCTGGGTTTTCAATTCTATTCCATTGGTCTTGAGGTCTGTACTTATGCCAATTCCAAGCTGTTTTGATTACTATGGCTTTATAGTAGAGTTTGAAATTTGGTATTGATATTCCTCCAGCAATGTTCTTTCTGTTGAGGAGCGTTTTTGCTATTCGGGGTCTTTTATTGTTCCATATGAATTTTTGGATTTCCTCTTCTATTTCCTTGAAGAATGAGGTTGGAATTTTGATAGGTATCACACTGAATTTGTAGATAGCCTTGGGAAGAATTGCCATTTTCACGATGTTAATCTTTCAAATCCAGGAGCATGGGAGATTTTGCATTTTTTAAGTTCTGTGTTGATATCCTTTTTCAGGATTTTAAAGTTTTTATCATAGAGGTCCTTCACTCCTTTGGATAAGTTAATTCCTAGGTATTTTATTTCTGGTGGGACTATTACAAATGGAGTTCCTTTACTAAATTCAGCCACACTTTTCTCATTGTTGGCATACAGAAAAGCCATTGATTTTGGGGAGTTACTTTTATACCCTGCTACTTTGCCAAAGTTTTGAATCAGCTTGAGTAATTTGGGAGTGGTGTCTTTGGGATTCTTTAAATACAAGATCATGTCGTCTGCTAAGAGGGAGAGTTTTATTTCTTCTTTCCCTATTTGGATCCACTTTATGTCTGCATCTTGTCTTATTGCTGTAACTAGGCATTCTAATACTACATTGAAGAGAATTGGAGAGAGTGGACATCCTTGTCCTGTTCCTGAGTTAAGAGGAAATGGCTTTAGTTTTTCAGAATTAAGTATAATGCTGGTTGTAGGTTTGTCATATACAGCCTTTATTGTATTGAGGAATGTTCCATGGATTCCTAATTTTTCCAAATCCTTCATCATAAAGGGGTGTTGGATCTTCTTGAATGATTTTTCTGCATCTATTGAGATAACCATGTGGTTCTTATTCTTGCTCCTGTTGATGTGATGAATAAAATTAATTGATTTGCGTATATTGAACCAACTTTGCATCCCTGAAATGAATCCTGTTTGATCATGGTGTATGATTTTTTGGGTGAATTGTTGAATTCGGTTGTCCAAAATTTTGTTGAGAAGTTTTGCATCAGTGTTCATCAAAGAAATGGGTCTATAGTTCTCTTTCATTGATGAGTCCCTGCCTGGTTTTAGGATAAGGGTTATGATGGCTTCATAGAATGTGTTCGGTAGTGAACTTTCTCTTTCACTTTCATTGAAGAGTTGGAGGAGTATTAGTGTGAGCTGAAATCTCCCCTCCCACATCACTCTATACATATGTGAACATTGTCAAATCCCAATATCCTCAGCTAGGCCTGGGAATCAGTATGCTCTCAACCTCAAGGAACACTTCCTAGGTCAGATCCATGCCTTATTTGTCACTATTCCTCTCATCCTACAGAAATCATTTTTCCTCTCTGGGCCCTCTCAGGCTGCCATGTACTTCTTGCATCTATTTTTGACATCTACATCCTAGGACTTTGTTAGTTTTTTGTTTCCTAATCTTGTCATCTTTGTCCCATGAACTATCCTCCTCCTTCAAAATAATCAGCAAAAACCTTCACAAATTAGTGGCCTATTGCCCAATCTCTGGATAAGAATTTAAGATACAACATTGCCAGAGAATGTGTGTGTACATGTGTGTTGGAGTGTGTGTGTATGTGTGTGAGGGTGTGTTGTGCATATCTGTGTTTTAGGTCTTGAATTCAGGGGCTATATGACAAGCCGGAGTATCTTTCTGGTGACAGTAGTGATCTACCAATTATGCCACAGTTCCACTGCAAGCTTTCTCTACTGAACTGGAGAGAAGAGACTCATAAAATTTCATGCTCAGGCTGTCTGAACTAAATCTCAGGTCTCAAACTCCTGATTAGTTAGAGCTATACTTATCAGCCTCCATAACCTGGTGATAAAACATTGTTACTGGAGGCAGTGGGGTTTCAAGTTTCAGTCTAGCTCCACAACTTTCTATATCATAAAACAGCAACAGTAGAACCCTATATAAAAATACAATAATAAGATGTAATTAGAATATAATTTGGTGATATAGTCTGTTAGCATAAATTTCAGGAAACCATGGTCTTATTGACTTAGAATCACAAATCCAAACAAAATGAGATAATTTCAGTAGACTCTACAAATTTTTAATTCCATCATATAATAATTTCAAAACATTATAATAAACAGGAAAACATTCATACTTATAACGTAAAAAGATGTAAAAAGATGAAGATGGCAGATTATAAAATGGGAAATTCTACACTGCAGGAAAATTATTGTCATGGTGAATATATGGTGGTATTGTCATGGTGAATATATGATAATATTCTTCAGAGAAGCAATAGATAAATATATATTTACTATACATAATCTAACTTGTTTCTTTTTTTTAAATTAATTTTATTTTATTTTATTTGAGAACATATTGTACAGAGGGGTTACAATTACATGGGCAGGATAATGCATACATTTCTTACCAAGCATTGCAGCCTCCTCCTTTGTTTACCCTTCACCTCCCTTCCCAGCCTCCCCCCTCCCCCCACCCAATCCTTCCCCCCCTCCCCCCCCACACCGACATTGTAAAGCTCGTTTTTGACATGACATTTTGTACTTCTCATTGTTGCAACAGGTCCACCTGAATCCTTAAACGACTTGTTTGTCCCCATCTCCTCCACAAGTTATACTGACATCAAATATAGTGAAAGTGGGGGTTACACTGTGGGGGAGGGACATACAAAGCAACAAAGAAATAATCTTATAAATGCATTAGAAACACATGCATGAAAGAAAAAAGAACATTAAAATACATATTTAAGGGATCGTTTTCCTAACATCAATCTAACTTGTTTCTATCTCTGTCAACTTCCAATATTTTGCACATTGTCAGTGTATTCGTGTTTATGGTATATTCCAAAATAGTTAACACAGTCAGGAGGTTACCAAAATAAATGAGCTTGAATGTTTAGGGAGATAAACCTGCTAATTATATTGGCTATTTTATATACTTAACATGTAGTATGTTATCATTGTACTCTCTAAGTATATACATAAGCTATTCAAAGTGAAATGGAATATAAGATGGTTTTGCCTGTAAAGCTAGGTATTTGGGACATCAGTTCCAGAGCAGTGTAGGGTTACCTGCAATACTCCCCAACCCCTGGCTATGTTTGATGGAATACTTCTATCATCCCAGGCCCATGGGGAGCTGAGAGCAGGAAGATTTCAATTCCATGCCATTCTAGGAAATATCATCCACATGGCTCCATCTCATCCAAAGAAAGTTCAACACTGACTAGCACTTATCACCCCCTCCTAGGTGAAAATAAAAATAATAGCATTGTAGTATAAGAAACAAACAATATTAAAACATGGCAATACAAACCATCATGAACAACACTTACCTAGTGTTTGTTTCTCATAACTGTAAACCTAACTATAGCTAGGATTATATATGTGAGCCAGAGGCACCAAGCAATTCATTTTAAAAATGAGTATTTAAAGCCAGGTGCCAGTCTCTCATGCCTGTAATCCCAGTTAGTCATGAGGCTGAGATCTGAGGATCGCAGTTCAAAGCCAGCCCAGGAAGAAAAGTCCCCATAAGACTCTTATCTCCAATCAACAACTCATAAAACAGAAGTGACTCTGTGGCTCAATTGGTAGAATGTTAACTAACTTGAGCACAGAGTCTCAGGGACAGTGTCCAGGCCCTGAGTCCAAGCCCCATAACTGTCAAAAAAAAATAAACATTTTAAAGTCTGAATTTCTTGTAAACTAAAATGACAGCTGTGGTATACAATTCTACAGACTACTAAAGCTTTCATTATATTTGTAGTTAGAAAAATAGCAGCACTTGAATAAAGGACATTTTTTCATAAAATAGGGGCAGATTGGTCTGTAATTCAAGGAAATTGCTGGACTCATACGTAATATTTTTTGGTGGCTTTTTGTTTTGTTTTTAGAAAAGGATGAGAAACCTTATTTCTGCGGCCATGCAAAATTAACAGTAAAGACAGGACACAGTCAACTGGCAATAAATTTACTTGTCTTTATGTCATGTTCCAAATGATTTGTTTAGCTTATATGTCCATATGGCCTATAGTTTCCTATTCCTGCTTTCCTCAAAATAAAAGCATGTTCCACCAATTCAGATTTGAGCCAGGCAATATGTAGTATTAGTGCCAAGAGTTGAGGAAAATTGTAACACAACCAGGGAAGCATGAAACCAACACGTTAGTAGCTGGACACTGGGGACTCAGGCCTATAATCCTAGCTACTCAGGAGGCTGATGATCACAGTTCAAAGACAGCAGGAGTGAGAAAATCTGTGACTCTTCTCTCCAATTAACAACCAAAAAGCCATAAAGGGAGCTGGGACTCCAGAGGTAGAGTAACCTTGATTACAAAAACGCAGGTGCAGCAACCAACCCTGAGTTGAAACTGATAGACACAAAAACAAAAACAAACAACAACAACAAAACAAACAAAAACTGGGGGAAAGGTCAGGAAAGGATGGCGCTGTCTACAAGGCAAATGTACACGTTATATGAATTGTGATATGGTAAACTCACTCTACACACCTTAGCAACAATTACATTTAAAAAATAATCTGAGAAATCCCAAAGCCATGGACCTTATGATGTGTATCTGCTTTCTAGTTTTTCAAAGTTCCATCATGTCATCTGGTAGCACACATGTTGTAGCCCAGGGTGATTAGAAAATATGAAGGCAGAGATCTTTGCAGATTGTCCCACCAAATCTTTGATTATTTTAAGCTAAAAACAAAACAAAGCAAAGCAAACAAAATAGATGTTAAGGTTAATTAAGCTGCTATTAAAAATTCAGATGTTGGTAGTCTTTGTGGAGGGGAAGGGAAAAAAACAAATTATGTCAATAGGGATACAGGTGGATCCATAGCAACAATGAGATGTACAACACATGTCAAAAAACGAACTTTACAACTTTGGAGGAGGAAGTGGGAGATGGGAAAGGATGAATAGGGGAAAAAAAGGAGGAGGCACCAATGCTTAATAAGACATGTACTCATTATCTTGCAAATGTAATTGCAACTTCTCTGTGCATTATTTTCAAAATTAAAAAATTGATAAAAAAGATTCCAGGCAGAATTTTACTGTTAAATGTTGAGTTAGTACATATGTTTTGTAGATATTGATCTCACATATGTCAGAAAAATATCCATGAATTCATAACTAGAAACTCTGAAGTGTAAGGTATATTAATAAGGTAAGTTTCATTAGGTAGCCAATGAAGAGAACACCGCATGGTATTCAGTCAGGTAAAGTAGTTTATTTACTGAACTGCTGCCCATGCCATATATGGTGGAGAAGCATGTGAAAAAAAAGGGGTTGTCACAACCTCGGGCCAGGACATATCTAGGCCAAGGACCGGATGCGATATGGCCTGGTGGAGGAAAATTCTGGCTGTGATGTGACCGCAGGGCCTGGGAATATCCTCTGGTCAAATGGAAAGTTTGACCAGAGGCTGACTAGGTTGTGACTTAGTAGGAGGGGGAGGTGTCTGCCTCCAGGCATGCCAGATACCTAGGTTACACATAAAGGATGGAAAGTTAACCAAGAAGAAGGGAAGTGTCTGCATAAGGTCTGCATGGCTTGGGCAGACCTAATACTAAATACAGGTAGGACTTCTGCCATGTAACATGTAACTCCTGACTCCAAACCGTTCATTCTCAATCATTATCTTTCTTCTCTTTTCTTTTTCTTCCTTCCTTCCTTCCTTTCTTTCTTTCTTCCTTCCTTTCTTTCTTTCTTTTCTTCTTCCTTTCTTCCTTCCTTCCTTCCTTCCTTCCTTCCTTCCTTTCTTTCTTTCTTTCTTTCTTTCTTTCTTTCTTTCTTTCTTTCTTTCTTTCTTTCTTTCTTTCTTTCTTTCTTTCTTTCTTTCTTTCTTTCTTTCTTTCCTTCTATCCTCTTTCCTTCCTTTCTTCCTTCCTTTCTTTCTTTCTTTTCTTCTTCCTTCCTTCCTTCCTTCCTTCCTTCCTTTCTTTCTTTCTTTCTTTCTTTCTTTCTTTCTTTCTTTCTTTCTTTCTTTCTTTCTTTCTTTCTTTCTTTCTTTCTTTCCTTCTATCCTCTTTCCTTCCTTTCTTCCTTCCTTCCTTCCTTCCTTCCTTCCTTTCTTTCTGTTCTCTCTCCCTCTCTCTATATATCTCTCCTCTCTTTCACTCACCCTCCCTCTCTCCCTTACCTGAGTGTTCTCAACTCTCAAAAAATGGATACTTGGTGAGTTGAACTCACAGGCGGTGAAGAACAGCTCAATTGGCAAACGTGAAATTTAATTTACTGTTACCTTACACCTCTAACACAGGTAACTGGAATCAAATAATGAGCACTCAGCAGCATGGCGTCTCAAGCCATTTGGAGGAGGAAAGCAAGCACATTCACTGCATTCTGGAGGTCCACCCTGGGAAGGTGGGGCAGACTCCTCCCTTCTCTTGGCTAAATCTCAGCCCAGTTTCTGCATCAGGAGAGGTGACTGCCTCCAAGTGAGCCAGTTACCTAAGTGACACAGGTACTGAGCAGAGACTTAGCCTCTTGTGGTGTTGAGATTAATGGCATGATTCAACATGATCCACTAGTTTGTTGAGATTGAGATTTCCTAATTTTTGGATAGGCTATTTTCAAATTGTGATCTATTTATTTCTGATTGCTAACCATGATTATAGATGTGAACCAGCACATCAGACCATTCAAAGATCTTTACCACGCATGGAAGACATTAAGTTTATTTTTCCAGATGACATACAAGTTGACAGACAACAAAATAAGTCCTGAATTCTGGTCCAGGTGTTTTTTAATGTGAAGCAAAATTTACTTAGCAAAATATCTGACTACTGTGATTATACTTTCAAACTCACCCTACGTTTTAATATCAAATCACCTATGAGCCAATGATTCACTCAAATTACCTGTAATCATTTACTTCTGTCATATCTTCTAGAGGTATGCAGAACTGGAGCACACACTATTAACTAACGTGGTAGAAATTTGAGAGGATCACAGTTCTGAATCAGTCTAGGAAGGAATGTATCACCTATATCAACCTACTAGGTAGGTATATTGGAATGAAATCATGGTCCCTGCTTTTGGAGCTGGGTGCAAAAATTGTTACTCTATATGTAAAGTAACTTAAACAAGAAAGGATTGGTGGAGTGACTCCAGTGATGGAGCACCTGTCTGGTAAACACTACATCAAAACTGAAATCAATTTTCTAAAGATAAAATAAGAAAAGGAAAGCAAGAACAACTCATACTTAACATGTGTTCAATGTAAAGATTTACACTAACTTACTGTAGTTATAATGCCATCATTTATTTCTAGGGCAAACACATTTTGTGTCAAGCTTAAATGAAAAAATAACACACTATATACAAAGCTTTGGTAAAACACAGGTCTGGCTTACAATTGTGAACACTTAAGTTTGCATGTGCAGTGGTGTTGCAGGGTTGTTAAAGTTTATGGAAGTCCATCCTTTTGATGAACTTGACATGATGAAATTACCTAACCATACAATTCACTGGACAGATATTGCTGATATATATATATATATGTATATATATATATATATATATACATACATATATATACACACTTGTATGTATTTATATATTAAGTGACATGTAAATAAAATAAAATGTACAATGAATAAATTTAGTGAACAGATACCATTCCTAGATAATTATTTAATGAATAAATTCATGTCTTATATTCTCCAATGTTATATCACACTTAAATGGTTGCTGATCCCCTTCAGCTTTTTTATAATTTTTTTTCAGATGAAAAAGCCTGCCAATAATTATACTTGTATGACATTCTTTTCTTTATAAAATGAAAAGCACGCTGTGTAATATGGCTCTTTATGTATCATCAAATTTTTTTTATAATTTCAAGTACATATTGCCTTATACTTAGTTTTTGCTCATCCTCCAATAATACTTATGGGAAGGAGACTATGAAGGATCATTCTGTTACTTTGGGAGCTTCTGTTATTAATCACTGCAATATTATGAAAATGAAACTCTGAAATTATTTAGAGAGATGACTTGAAAGTTTCCCTTCAACACACTCATGCTGCTCCCTCAATAAATCATAGAACTTAAAATAAGTAACATTTTAGCTGGGAGCCAGTGGTTCATGCCGGTAATCCTAGTTATGCAAGAGCTGAGATCTGAAGATGGTAGTTCAAAGCTAGCCCTTGCAGGAAATCCGTGACACTCTTGCCTCCAATTAAACCCCAAAAAGTGGAAGTGCCACTGTGGTTCAAGTGGTAAAGTGCTAGCCTTGATCTAAAGAACTTAGCGACAGCACCCAGGCCTGGAATTCAAGCCCCATGACCAACAAAAAGAAAAAAGAAAAAAAAGTGAGAGAGAGCAACATTTTAAAAGTAATGTGCACATATACACAAAATGTACATAGAAATAAAATTATAACAGTCCCTGAACTGGCAAAAAAAGAGATTAAAGTGAAATTACCTTCAATCATTCATTTAGATAATCTATACTGAGGGCAAGCTATTGGAGCTCACATTACTAACTAAAGGGATAGAATTTGAGAGGATTACAGTTCAGAACCAGTGTGCCGGGAAAGTAATATGATTCTCATATTATCCTAAAGCCTTGCAAGTTGGAATGCATTTGTGATCCCAGTTACTTGGCAGACATAGGTGAGGAACTTAGCCTCTGTTCAGCCCTCAGTAAAATTGATAACCTATGAGCAAAGTAACTAAATTACAAAAGGATTGTTCTAATGGTATAATACTTGTTCAGCAAACAAAATATCTAAATTTATACTCATTTCATAAAAGAGGAAAGAAAGGGGAAGAAAGAAAGAGAAAAGAAAGAAAGAAAAGAAAACAGAGAAGGAGAAGGAGGGACGGGAAGGAAGGAAGGAAGGAAGGAAAGAAGGAAGGAAGGAGGGAGGGAAGGAGGAAGGGAGGGAAGGAAGGAAGGAAGGAAGGAAGGAAGGCAGGAGATAAGGAAGAAAAGAAGGAAGTACAGATGGAAGGAAGTGAAAGAAAGAAACAAAGAAAGAAGGAAAGAAAGAAAGAAAGAAAAAAAAGAAAGAAAGAAAGAAAGAATGAAAGGAAAAGAAAAAAATAAAGACAGGGAGGAAGAAAGAAAGGGTGAAAGAGAGGTATAAATAAAAACCTCAGCATGTGTTAGGTGTAAATAATTACCCTAAATCATTTAAACTATACATGCCAACATTCAAATCTCTGGGCAGAGACATTTTATATCAAGCACTGTTGTACGGACTTGGGGCCCCCAAAAGACCACAAGAGACTATGACCAATGCGAACAGCAAAAGAGTCATTTATTTGTAAGCTCAAGCTTAGTCCTCCTCACACTGGTAACTGGTGACAGTAAGAGTCCCCAAGCACAAAATCAGCACAGCTTTTATAGTATTGAACAAACAAGTTTAGGGAATTTCCACACAAGCAGTTACATGATTGATTTGAGTCCACCCTAACATACTGCTCTTTTTCTAAACTGTTGGTATGTTCTGTTCCTGGAACAATTGAGCAACTGTTCTGCTTTCTTAAGGGTGGGCAGGATTGGTGGCAACCTGTGTTTTTTTTTTCTCTCTCTCTCTTGGGCTTACTTTGAGGGCAGCCTAGCACAAGATGGTGGGGTTAATCTCAAGTTGGAGTTACTTTGGCTCTTCATTCCCTCCTCTTCTAGAGCATCGGGGACCAATCATGTTCCCCTAATTGAAACAGTCTTCTATATTTACAGTTTAGTATTGGGATCTCAGAACTAATAGATGGACTGTGCTGATCCTCTCTTTTACAAAGGACACCAGTCTACAAGGTCTGATTGTGAGTAACAAAATTAACAGTACCAAAGGCCCTGACATTTTTTTGTAGCAATCTTGATTCTGTATATAACAGCTAACTTAATTTTATACCAGCTGTACTCGTAAACTCCAATTTTAAGACATACTCATACTATTTGCTACATACTTAAACTTTCTGAGGTTTGTCTTCTTTACAAACATTTTAAAACAATCCTTACTTTTTAAATCCTTTCTTATCCAGAGGATACCACTTTTCCCCCAGTTCCTTTCCTAAGGCTTTCTTTACCACCCTCCTCTTCTTTACAATTCCTTGAGCTTCTTTGTGGTGAGAGTTTAAAACTGCCCATTTTTCCTTTGACTTGTGGAACGAAGTAATCCCCGAAAGCCTCAAGTCACCAGTGGAATGAAAAGCTTGCTAGAATTTTTTGGGGGGGTCCGGTCATGGGGCCTCAACTCTGGGCCTGGGCACTGTCCCTCAGCTCTTCAGCTCAAGGCTAGTGCTCTATCACTTGAGCCACAGCGCCAGTTCCAACTTTTTTCTTTTTGCTTATGTAGTGCTGAGGAATCGAACCAAGGGCCTGAGGCATGCAAGGCAAGCGCTCTACCACTGAGCCACCTTCCCAGCCCAAGCTTGCTAGATTTTAAGGCTAAGATTAGGGCTGGGTCTCATTCCTCTTACTACCTCCATTGATTAAAAAAAAATATCTCCTTTATCTTTAAAAAACACCCAGGAGGAAGCAGGTTATTACCATACCAGAACCAAACTAGGTTGCGACCCTGAAGTGCCTAAGGCAAGCCAGTGATATTCTTGTTCCCAACATCTACTGTGGGAATATAGAGGATTATTGCATATTACCAAGAGAATGTCCCACACGATCTTAGTTGTAGCAGCTTTCAACTGGGAAGCATTTTTAGGTGATGGAATCAGTCAGGAGTGCAATCTACTTTTACCACTGTGGAGGTGGTCTGGGTGATGATATAAAGTTCCTCCAGGTAAGTGTCAGGCTGTTGTTGAACTTTACCCATTAGGGTGTGGAGCAGAAGCAGCAGGGTCTCACAGTCGCTCCAAGGGAATGTCACACCTCGTGCTGGACTGCAAATTCCTACACAGACTGGTAAGCATACATTGCATATGCTTGTCAGGCTGTGACCCCACTAGTTTTTAAGACAACTTATACAATAGCCCTGGACAATTTACCAAGATGACAACTTTTTAAACAAATAGTTCTTTTAATAATTCTAGGATTTTCTAAGCAGATATAGAGGGCTCAGGCTTGTACTATTATTTCCCATGCCTTTTCCTTCTGTCTATTTTGCCACATTTTAAAAAAAAGTGAATATTTTCCCTTGTTCTTAAAAGGGGATGATGGGCAAAGATTCATCTTCTGTCACTTCTTCAAGCTGACTCAGAGGTGTTGATCCTACCTAGCCAGGAACCTATAAACTTGCCTATTTTACAAAGAGGTTACCAGGGTTAGATGTCATTAAGAACAATATTTTAACTTTTGACAAATGCACATACCATTTTTCTGACTACAGCAGTGGAGCTTATTTAGCCTTCTGGTTTGCAAAAGGATCTTTATGGATGGCTTAGGAACGTGATCTCTAGTAGTCCTAACAATGTCTGAGATACCTATGCAGGCCTTCAGACAGATATCAATAGAAACACATTCTCAGGTTTACAAACTTTTCCTGAGCAGATGAATTTCCTGTAGCTGGTGTCAGCTCAAAAGTTACTGCCAATTAGAGCTTTTGGCACATGCAGGGTTTGGGATTTAAACTATACTCCACATTTTACAACTTTAGCTTTTTACTACTATCACAGATGACTGACAATTTCCTGTCCCTTACAGTCATAGACATTAGGCATGCTTACAAACTACCTTCCCATGACCTCCTGGCTCTGACCAATTTTTGAAGGGCCATGCACAAATGACTCAAGGATCTGACATTATTTCTGCCCTCTAAGCAGTGGCTTACGGTCTGTGGATGCTCCTCAATTACTTTCGTCCAAGGAGTGTTTTCTCCATACTGGGAACAATGCCTTATTGGCATTTCCCTTAGTTGGTTGTTGGACTTGAACTTGGGGCCTGAGTGCTGTCCCTCAGCTCTAAAGCTCAAGGCTAGCACTTTGCCACATTGAATCCTAAAGCAGGTCTGCTTGCTCTTTCTGCCTTCTGCTGGCTGAGTAGAGGTGACATTCTCACAGGGACTTTTATCTGCCCAGGCTGGATTCGAACAAGTTTTCAGATCAATGAGTCTCATAAAAGGCCATTTTACTCCAATTAAAAGCAACAAGGCAGTCAACATAGAAGTAGCTTTTAAGCATATTCTTACCTGAAACTTATTAAGAGCCAAAGTTACATCTGACAAACTTACAAGAATCCTCACTCCTTTTTGTGGATCTGCTGGGAACTGTTACCAAAAACAAACAAACAAACAAACAAACAAAAACACCAATGAGACCAAACTGAAATAGGAATTAAGCAATAACTTTGGTCATCCTAATTTTTCTTTTTGTACTTTGAGGCAAATGTTTAGAACAATTTTACTTTTAAACTTTATATACAGAAATCCGTTCCTAATTTGTAAGCCTCCTAATCATCTCTGTTTTAATAGTCTATACTTTAGTTTTTAGTTGCATTTTAGAAACCCATTAAATTCTCGAGGCTAGGTGTCATTCATTTCCTTTTGGCTGCTTGTTTAAAACAGATACACATGAAAACTTTTAAGCTGAAATAACATTTTTTTTCTTAATGCAAAAATTAGAAGCACCATCACTGTACCAAGAAGCTAGACTTAACACCTTTATGCCTTAAAAATAACATATCCAATGGCAGAATATCATTCAGAGCAAACCACATTATACAAATAAACTTTTTAACCCTCTTTTTAAGGCCTTCTTAATTTTAACACATCCAAAGGGCAGTTTTAGCAATGTTAATCAGATCTTCACATCACTCATTTTTGCCATCATGTTTCCAGTGTCTATCTGTAGGGAAAAGGGGCAGAATAAACATGGGCCACTTGGCCCTTCCTGTGGAATGGGCATATATCCAATCTGACACTTTAGGGTTAGTTGAACTGCGTTTGTGCCAGCTTGCCCTCTTTCACCATGAGTGGACTCTTCCCAGGGCCTGTTTCACCATGCATGACCAGCTGAACTGCACTTCTGCTTGTTCACCCTTCACTCCTAAAGATAGGTCTTCTGTTGGCTTCTCAATTTCTCCTTTTTTGTTAAGCCAGATATCTTGATTAAAGTGTAAACAGCCTTATGCATTCTAAAATACCAGATTTTCTAATTTTTAAGTTAAAGAATCCTTCGAAAGCCATTTTAAAAATGTGAAAATGCTTTAAAAAATTTTAGTAATGATCAAATCTCATAATCTTTTGAACTTTAAACTTAAACTCAGCCCATTGTTACAGCATGCTGACCATTTCTATCATGAACATTTTCACAAACACATACAAACACACTCAGATTTTTAAGCATGCAAAAATCAAAATCAATCATATGTACATTTTGAAGTTTTGAAAGAAAAATTTAAGATAGTATTTATTTTAATCTAAGTAACTTTGTTGAGCTTCATTTTCCCAAGGCTTGCTTATTTAGGAAGGCATTTCAAAAATTGGTCTTTTGAATCTCTTCTGTTGGAGGAAGGCTGGGGTTGGGGAGTCACCTGAAATTAAACTGGTCTGATTTTTATCCAGTTTTAGACAAGAGCACTTTACATTGTCAGGACTAGCTGAAAAGTCAAAACCAGGCACAAAGCCTTCTCTGTGACTGAGCCCAGCTGGAGGCCGGAACTTTTATTTCCCCAGTTTTTATGTTCAAAATCCCTTAGTAATAAAAGTTACTATATGAGATCTTCATGGATGAGGTGGTATGTGTTTTCTGGTGGAGCTCTGTCTGGTTTAAGGGAGGAGGTGGTATTGGCACAGCCTGTATGGTGGAACAGAACAGTGTTTTGAGGGCGAAGGCCAGTGTGTGTAGGGCTTTGAGACATCAGGGAGGGAACAGGAAGGACTAGACTTGTTAGGGAAGGGATCTTTTGTGGAGTAGGCAGGATTTAGGATGGAAGCTGGCAGGTGCACAGGTTTTCATTGGAAGAAGGTGGGGTCACTGGGGAGGAGGCTGTTTGGGGCAAGGCTTTGAGAAGGAAGAACAAGGCTACAATGGAGGAGGTTACTTAGAAGAGGGGATCTGGTGGAACACTGTGAGCCCTTGTGGGATATGTAGGGTGAGGTTTCTCATAAGGCAGGGCAGGGAATGGAGGCAAGAGGTTGACCGAAGGTGGGGATTCTGGAGCAGGAATGTGGAGCTATGAGGGAGTGGCTTTTCAGGGTCTGACTTTGAGAGGGCAGGGTGGTACTAGGAAGACATAGGCTAGTAAGGGACGGGGTTTCTAATGGAGAATGGCAGGACTTTGGGAAGTGTGTTAGGGTGGAGGTGGGGTTTCCAGCAGAGCATGATGTAGTCACAATTGTTTGGAGGAGTTTTTCAGGACCAAGGCTTTGTGAGTGATAAGATTTCTTGACAGTAGGTTAGACCATGCAGAAGACTGAAACTCGGGGATTGAAGGCAGCCTATATATTATAGAGGAAGAACATCCATCTATCAATGACAAATCCAAGAAATAGGATAGATCTATTCAACATTTGGAAGACACCATCAGAAAGCCTAATGAGGATAATAGGTGTAGAGGATCACCTAGAAACAGAAGGTCTAGGAAATTTGTTTCACAGGATCCTAGCAGAAAACTTCCCAAAGATGCAAAAAGATAGACCTATAGAGATACAAGAAGTTTTTAGAACCCAAAATAGACCAGACCAGAACAAGACATCACAACTCCACATTATAATATCCACAGGATCAATTCAGACCAAGGAAAAGATCCTTAAAGTTGTCAAGGAGAAAAGATCAATCACCTATAAGGGAAACCAATTAGAATCACCTCAGATTTCTCAGCAGAGACAATTAAAGCAAGAAGAGCCTGGAATGATGTATGCCATGCCCTAAAGACAAACAACTATCAACCAAGAATACTGTAACCAGCTATACTCTCCTTCATGCCTGAAGGACAAATAAAAATTTTCCATACCAAAGAAAAAGTGAAACAATATATCTCTACCAAACCAGCCCTACAAAAGTTACTTAAAGATGTCCTACACAGAGAAAACCAACAGGACCACAATAAAGGGTAAGAAACTGCAACCAAATTGAGAATCCAAGAACCATAGGAAGAACCCAGTTAGTGCAGCCCCCAAGAAGGTGCATAAAATGGCAAAAACTAACAAATGTCTCTCAGTACTATCTCCCAACATTAACGAACTTAACAATACAATTAAGCAACATAGCCTGTCTAGTTGGATTAAAAAAAAATCCTTCTGTCTGCTGTATTCAGGAGTCACAACGTGCTCATAAAAACAAACACATGTTTAAAGTGAAAGGTTAGAACAAAATCTAACAAGCAAACGACCTCATAAACAGGAAGGAGTTGCAATCCTAATATCAGTTAAATAGATTTGAAATTAAAATTGGTGAGAAGAGATAAAGAAGGTCTCTATATACTTATTAAGGGATCTCTCCTTCAGGATGATATTACAATTCTAAATATCTATTCCCCACAAGAGCACCCAAATTTATCCTAGAAAATGTACTTTTTCTCACATCTCCTATAGATCCAAAGATATTAATTGTTGGGACACACACTTTCCCCACTAGCTATATCAACGTTGCAAAAAATCAACAGAGAAACCACGGATATGAAAAACTGCATAGATCACTTAGATTTAACAGACATCTACCGAATATTTCACCCAGCAACATCAGAATACACGTTTTTCTCAGCAGCACAGGGAACGTTTTCCAAAATAGACAACATTTAGGTCACAATGCAAACTTGTCCCAATCCAAAAACATTGAAGTTATACCTTGCATTCTCTCAGACCACAAGGGAATAAAATTAGAACCCCACAGCAAAAGCCACCAATGGAAGTCCTGTAACACATGGAGGCTGAACAGCACACTGTTGAATCACTAGTGAGTCATGGAAGAGATCATAAACGAAATTCAAATGTTTATAATATTCGACAAAAATGAACACTCACAATAACAGCTCCTCTGGGACACAGCATATGCAGTACTCAGAGGCATCAACGAATTGGAGTGATCTGAAACCAACAATTTAGTGAGACATCAGAGCCTCCTTGAAAAAGAGCAGCAAGATAAACCCCAATCCAGTACATGGAAAGAAATAATTAACATTAAATCAAAATTAAATCAATTAGAATTCAAAAAGCATAGAAAGAATCAACAAAACAGAGTTAGTTCTTTGAAAAATTAACAAATTGACAGACCCTTAACAAATCTTATTAGAAGAATAAGAAAACACACTCAAATAAATAAACTCAGAGATGAGAATGGAAACTTCACCACAGAAACAACAAAGATTCAGTATATTATAAGGAATACTTCTCAAACCTTTAGGCTAATAAGTTTGAGAACTTGTTAGAAATGTACTGTCTCCTAGTAAATATAGACATGCTGAAACTAAACCAAGATGAGTTAAACCATCTTAACTGGCCCATAATAAGCAATGAAATAGAAATAGCAATAAGAGACCTCCCATCTAAGAAAAGCCCAGGACGAGATAGTTTTACAGAGGAAATCTACAAGGCCTTCAAAGCAGAGCTCACATCAATACTCCTTCAAGTCTTCAATGAAATTGAAAGAGAAAGATCACTACCAAAGTCATTCTATGAAGCCATCATAAACCTCATCCCCAAACTAGGCAGGGACTCATGAAAGAAAGAGAACTATAGATCCATTTCTTTGATGAAGATTAATGCAAAACTTCTCAACAAAATTTTGGTGAATCGACTTTCACAATTCATCCAAAAAAATCATACAACATGATCAAATAGGATTAATTTCAGGGATGTAAAGCTGCTTCAATATACGCAAGCCAATTAATACAATAAATCACATCAACAAGAGCAAGGATAAGAACCACATGTTTACCTCAATAGATGCAGAAAAAGGATTTGACAAGATAGAACACCCTTTTATGATGAAGGTTCTGGAAAAATTAGGAATTCAGGGAACATTCCTCAATACAATAAAGGATGCAAATGACAAACCTACTTCCAGCATTTTACTTAATGGTGAAAGAAGGATGGCCAATATACACATGAAGAAATGCTCAACCTCTCTAGCCATAACAGAAATGCAAATCAAAACAACATTGAGATACCACCTCACCCCAGTTAGAATGGCTATAATGAAGAACTCTAATAATAACAGATGCTAGAGGGGATGTGGGCATAAGGGAAATTTATTGCATTGTTTGTGGGCATGTAAACTTGTTCAACCACTTTGGAAAGTAGTATGGAGGTTCCTCAAAAGATTCCACATAGAGCTCCCCTATGACCCAGCAATCCGACTTTTGGGCATTTACCCAAATGGTCACAAACAAGACCATATTAAAGCTACCAGCACAATTATGTTTATTGAACCGTTATTTACCATAGCTAACATATGGAACCAAACCAGATGCCCCTCAGTAGATGCATGGATCAATAAAATGTGGTATATATATATATATATATATATATATGGATCAATAAAATGTGATATATATATATATATATATATATATATATACAGACACACACACACAATGGAATTCTATGCCTCTATCTGAAAGAATGACATTGCCCCATTTGTTAGGAAATGGAAAGACATGGAAAAATTTATATTAAGGGAATAAACCAGTCCCAAAGAAACATAGGTCCCATGGTTTCCTTTATTTACAATAACCAGTATATGTCTGAGATAAGTCGAAAAGGTCAGACAAGTTGAGGTTGGGTGAAATGAACCACAAGATAAGGATTCAATGTTTTTTTTTTTCCTTGGGATTGTTTCTAACATATTTATAAGATGATTTCTATATTGCTTTGCATGTCCCTCCCCCACAGTAAAGACCCTGCTTTCACGGAATTTGATGTTGGTATAATTTGTGGAGGAGAAGGGAAAAAACTAATCTTTTAACTCGGTATACAGGTGGACCCATTGCAACAATGAGATATACAAGTCGTTAGGTCGAAAAACGAACTTTACAGCTTTGATGGGGGGTGGGGGGAGGGTCGAATGGAGGGAGGGGGGTAGTATGGAAAGGGATGGGAAGGGGAAACAAAGTGGCAGCAACAGTGCTTGATAAGAAATGTACTCGTTATCTTGCCCATGTAATTGTAACTTGTCTGTTGGTATTCTCACTATAAAAAAATAAACAAATAAAAAATAAAAGAAAAACGAACTTTACACCTTGGCCGGCAAGGGTGGGGGATGGCAAAGGGGTGTCTGGAGAGCAACGGCGGGGGGAGGTGGGCAGATGAGAACAGATGGGAAGGGGAAACAAAGGAGGAGGCAATAATGCTTGATGAGTAATGTACTCATTATCTTGCCCATGTAATTGTTACCCCTCTATATGGTATTTTCACAAATAAATAAATAAGAAGGAGACTCAAGGCTGCTGAAATAAGCATATTTCCCATTTGTACTTTAATGGGATTTTTCTACAAACAACAAGATTTTCATCTTAACATAATAATTTCAGAATGTATTGCTACAGCATAGATTGTAAATGTAATATTTAATACTATTGGAATACTTGAAGACAGAGTTTTACAGAAAACTTTAAATTTCAGATAAACTGCAATATTCCAATAAATACATAGAAGAAATATAATTTAAAAATTCACTGATCAAAGCAAACCCTGGTAGGAATATCTGAAAGACGCTTATCTGAAAACAGAAATTGGCACTGTGGCTCAAGTGGTAGACTGCTCCACTTGAGCTGAAGAACTCAGGAATATGTTAATACATTGAGATTAAACCACAGGACTGACAAAAATACAATTTAAAGAATTGAAGCATTAAGGCTGGGAAGGAGACTCAGTGGTAGAGTACTTGTCCTGAATACATAAGGTCCTGGGTTTAATTCCTCAGCACCACATAAGCAGAAAAATGTGGAAATGGCTCTGTGGCTCAAGTGGTAGTGCACTAGCCTTGAGCTGAAAAGCTCATTAGGTATAACAACTAGACCCAGAGTTGAGGCCCTCCTACCACCACCACCAACAACAACAAATTAAAGCATCAAACAACCTGAAGTTGTTGTCCAGAATAATGAGTGCGGCATTATCAGTTTAAATGCTTAGTGACTTTAAGCCTAGTTTAAAAGGGGAGGTAGTGGGCAATTTGTGTGTTTGCCAAAACCTACAAAATTATTTTGTACTTTACCAAGGAGGAAGAAAGGAGGAATTGGGGGGAGGAGGGGAGGTGTTGGTGACCTTGCCTTTTGGTTCAGTGATTGTTTTCTGGAGTCGAATTCAGAGAAATTCTGCTTGCAATCCTGGTTGCATGGTGGGGGGAGGGGAATGAAGAAGCAATGCCCTGGAAGTGGTTTTGTCCTGTCCTTGGCCTAGTTCCAAACGTCACTGGATAATCCAAGTCCCACTTCAGGACCAAGAAGCCTTGAAGAGTACTGATCCATTAGGCAGATGGACCTAACCACAGCCAGAAAAGGTAAAAAATGCAATGCCGTGGGCAGCACTGGGAATCTATACCAGGAAGAGTGTTTTATATTTTTTATTGTAAAAATACTATACAGAGGGTTTACAGTTTCATGAGTAGGGTAATGAGTACATTTCTTATTGAGCATTGTTACCTCCTCCTTTGTTTTTCCCCTACTACCCTTTCCCTCCCCAACTCTCCAACTCCTCCCTCATTGACCATTACTCGACATTGTAAATTCATTTTCAACACAGTGTCCTGTACATCTCATAATCACAATGGCTCAACCTGCATCCCCATTTGTGCATTCTGCTAGAACCTTTCCACTTCCCAAATTACAAAATATGTATTTAAGTTGCAGAACACTGGAAACAAATACAGTGAAAACAGGGATTATACCATGGGGTATACCATGGGGGGATGAACTTACAAAAGAATCACATAGCGCATTATAAGTATATTAAAAACAAAAACAAGAAAGAAAAAATCACTTGTGTGTCTGACTTGGGGTCCTTTCACTTAATGTCACCTTATATGGTTATATGGTTATACGTCCATAGCCTTTGATCTTCTCTGCTTGTCCTAGACATGTACTAGTCCTTACAAACAAGGGAAACCATGGGACATATGTTTCTTTGGGCCTGGCTTACTTCACTTAATATAATATTTACCAAGTCTTTCCATTTCCTAACAAATGTGACAATCTCATTCTTTCTAATAGAAGCATAGAATTCCATTGTGTGTGTGTCATTTTGTGTGTGTGTGTGTGTGTGTGTGTGTGTGTGTGTGTGTATCACATTTTCTTGATCCATTCATGAACTGAGGAGCATCGAGGTTGTTTCCATAAACATGCTTGCACAGGCAACTTTGGTATGACTTTGTTTGTGATCATTTGGGTAAATGCCTAAATGCCCAAAAGTGGGATTGCTGGGACATAGGGGAACTTTACATGGAGTCTTTTGAAGCACTTCCATACTGCTTTCCAAAGTGGTTAAACAAGTTTACACTCCCACCATCAATGAAATAGGGTTCCGTTTTAGCCACAGCCCCTCTAAGGTGTTGTTATTAAATTTCTTGATTAGGGGCCGGGAAAGTGACTCAGGAGTAGAGTGTTTTGCATTGTATGCATGAGGCCCTGGGTTCGATTCCTCAGCACCACATAAACAGGAAAAAAAATTTCTTGATTATAGCCATTCTAAGTAGAGTAAGGTACAATCGCAATATTCTCTTGATTTCCATTTCTTTTGTGGCTAGAATAGTTGAGCATTTCTTCATGTATCTAATGGCCATTTTTATTTCCTCTTCAGAGAAGTCTCTCTTTAAGTTTTTAGCCCACTTAATTATTGAGCAGTTGTTTCTCTGAGGATTTGATGTTGGGGGATTTAATTTTTTGAGTCCTAAGTACATTTGACATATAAGACCTTGTCCATTTTATAACTCGTGAAGATCTTCTCCCAGAACGTGTGCTTTCTATTGATATTGCTATCTATGAACTTTGTCTTGCAGAAGCTCTCATGTTTCATGCAATCCCATTTGTCCAACCTTTCTTTGATTTCTTTTTTTTGACCATTGTAATATGTTTATTACATACAGACTGTATCAGCACTTGGAATTTATAATTCCATCTCATCCTGTAATAGTAAATTACTTGTTTCATAAAGAGATGAATTAAGGAATGAATTCTTTAACTTATTTTTCTTTACTCTTTGTATCTGGCTCTCTATTAAGAACATTTCTGTATGTGTTAAAAAGCCCTAGATTTTATCCTATTCCTTCATGTAGTGTTTTCATGGTGTCCTCTTTTATTTTGAGGTCTTTGATCCATTTGGAGTTGATTCTTGTGCAGGGTGATATATACAGATGCAGCTTTAGTTTAACAGGTGTTTAACCAATTTTGCCCACACCATTTACTCAAAAGGCTGTCTTTCTTCCATTCTCTTTTTTTAGATCCCTTGTCAAAGACTGGGTGGCTATCGGTCAGGGGGTTAATTTCTGAGTCTTCAGTCCTATTCCATTGGTCCTCAAGTCTGTTCTTGTGCCAGAACCAAGCTGTTCTTATTACTATGGCTTTTTAGTAGCGTTTGAAATTTGGAACTAATATTGCTCTAGTGCTGTTCTTTCTGCTAAGAATTGACAAACCTACAGCCAGGATTATACTTAATGGTGTGAAGTTAAACCCATTTCTTATAAATTCAGGAATAATATAAGGATATTTGCTCTCTCCACTCCTTTTCAAATTAGTATTAGAATGCTAGCTGGGGCAATAAGATAAGATGCAATCTTAAAGGGATCCAAATAGCAAAAGATGAAGTAAAACACTCCGTCTTTGAAGATGACATGCTCTTGTATTTAATGAAACCCATGGACTCCATTCCCAAGTTACTTGAGCTGATCAGAAACTTTGGCAAACTAGCAGAATATAAAATTAACCCTCAGAAAATAAAGGCTTTCCTGTATTCCATTAACGATAAGAGTGCAGCTGAAATTAGGAAAGCAACCCCTTTGTACTAGCCACACAAAAATAAAATACCTAGGAGTTAACTTAAGAGGTGAAGGACCTCTATGATGAGAACTTTAAAAACCAGAAAAGGAAAATTAAAGCAGAGCTATGGAAGTGGGAAACTTCCCATTCTCCTGGATTGGGAGGATTAACATCATGAAAATGGCAATATTGCCAAAGGCTATATCCAAATTCAATGTGATAACTACCAATATCCCAATGTCACTCTTCAATGAAATAAAAGACGCAATCCAAAAATTCATATGGAAGAATAAAAGAGCCCAAATAGCAAAGAAGTTTATTGTGATTCTCATATTGTATTGCCACCTTGATTCTACAAAGTTATTAATGAATTTTTACTTTCTTCCCTCCCTTTGGATAAAGCTCACAAACACCCTGCCTCTAGCTCCCAGACACTCAACTCTTAGCTCTGGACAATTGTTCCTAGATAGTGAGTTACTTAATTGTATTTTGAGCGCATAAAACATGCACATAAAACTAGCACATTTTTATCTTATGAGAAAGCAGCCTTTTTTTCCCCCTCTCAAGTTATTTCATGGTAGGCATTTTTATAGAGAATCTGTTTTCATTTATAAATGAAAGACTGGTAGGAAACTATGTTCATAATCTGGCTCCTTCGCTCACACCTCAACACCTAAAACACAAATTTCACAAAGCATTTACAAGAAACAATACAAAAACCAAACATTGGGAATGCTCAGATGCAGAACATTTTACAATACCCAGAATTCTTCTGCTGTTTGAGGGAGGGGCTGTCTGTATAAATTAACAAACAAACCCAAAAGAGCAGCCAGGAGTACCAGACTTGAGTGTCCCTGGCTGCTACTCCATGGACAAGGAGCATGGAAGGGCTTCCTGAGCCTGCTGGAAAGTGCATGGAGGAAAGTTTACTTGCCAGCCTGAGTACAAAAAGTTGGCTTCACCTGCCTGGGTCTGTCTTTCTTGTTTTCTCCCCACAGCAGAGCAGAATTGTCCACTGCTCTACGGAGAATAAATACTGTACCAGCCAATCTGCAGAGTGGCTTATGTTTGGTCTGCACACCTTCCTAGTTAGGCGCCCCCTGCCCCACGGTGTGTGTGTGCTCCCAGGGGCTGATCCTCAGGGCCCAAGCCCACGGGGCAGGCATGTGTTAGATGTGAGTCAGTGACACTGTGTCATTTACACAGCAGCTGCCGGTTTGCTGCCCTCGCTGAACAGCAGGTGCACCCTGATCTTCTCCCACAGCCCCAGGCGAGGTGCCCGCAATGGCCCGATATGGGCAGGCTGCCACTAGGATCCTACTTCACCAGACAGACCAGCATGCCAGATGAAGTGGCTGCCACCTGAATTATTAATTATTTTATGGAGCAGTATTAAACAAAGTGATACACATTACTGTATATGTTATACTATATCCTTGAGTCTCTAGTCCAAAATCATCGAACTATATACTAGCAAGAATGGATCTTATTGTTTGTAATCATAAGGCCATAATGGAAAACTGAAATAAAAGTAAAACAAAACACTTATCCATAAACACGTGATTGAATCTCAGAATTTGAAAAAAATTGTAAGTAGTGCAAATGAAATTATACTAGAATAGTTAAATAAACACAAAATACATTACATTCAAATGTAAAATAAGTAAATACAGACAGAATTCCTCCTGGATATAAAAATATTACAATGATTTAGAAGGTTGAAGTGATATAGGTTATATATTTTGTTTTTATAAAACTTATTTATATTTCCAAGTTTTGTTTATCTCAGTGAAGGTAAATGTTAGAAAGTAGATATATGTGGCACCTCTTGCTTGCAGTACCAGGAAGGGGTGTGGCACTTCCTAATGGGAGTCTTGTGATGAAACCCACACCCAGCCCAAGTAGACCCATCAGAGGTCCATGTGGGGACCCTAAGGGGGTCCAGGACACCGAATTGCTGTTGCAGCAGGTGCAGGACCTTTGCGGTGGGCTGTAGCAAACAAGGTTCCATTAGTGACCAAGCCAAGCAACCCAGACTCAGGTGCCAAAGCCAGGGAGGAAAGCAGGGTAGATGCTAAGTCCTGCCTTCCATCTCTGCAGCCTACATTGCCAAGGCCATGTCCTTTCCCCTGCTTTGGAGAACAACGAGGGTAGGGGGTGACCCCATTGCCTCCAAATGGAGTATCCCTGGAATGGCATCCAGAGCTGGGCCCATGTGGGCCAGAAGGGCGACAGAGGAGGCTACACAGCAAAGCAAGAGGGCCTTCATTCCCTCGGTGCTGCAGCTGTTGTGCTGCAAGTCCAGGCTTCTCTGGCACTGATTGGCATATGTACGGTTGGCCCTGTACCCGAGTCCACAAGGACCAGAAAATGGAGGTCCACAGAGATGCTGAAGGGGCTCCAGGTTGCTGAGCTGCTGCAGCTGTCACAAGCCAGTTGGCAGAGGGTCCAACACATGGCTCCAGTAACCAGACCCCCTTAAAGACTGATGAGATGAACCACGGCTAGGCTGCCTGGCCCCAAGGGGGCAGACTGCATACCCAGCCTTCCCTTACCCATGGACTGTGCAGTGTACAAAAATGGTGTCCCTCACACTGCACTCATGTGGGGAGGCAGTGACCCCAGAACAGAGTCTCCCTAGGATGGGCAATGCACTCAGGAGCACATAAGACCAGTACCAGCACAACTGGAGGAGGAGAGGGCAGCAGTGGCCTCAACTCCAGACCCATGGCTGCCAGCTCCTGGGTGAAATGGAGCAACTGAAACTGGGAAGTTAGGTGGGAAGGGTGGGCGTGGCTCATCTGGCAATGCTGGGGAGCATGCACACACATCCACTCACTGCACATCCACCTTAAAGGAGTTGGCCATACATCTCAACGGGTGACCTGAGGAGGCACCCACACCCACAGGGACTACAGAAATGGAGTTTCACGTGGTGACTTGGAAAGGGCTCCAGAGAACAGCCTTGGAGCAATGCAAAACTGGCAAAAACAAAACAAAAACAAAACAAAAATAAAAAAAGAAAAACGAAAAATGTCCAGTAAAACTTTTCATCAATGATAACCTATTATACATTAGAAACAGTTTTAGTTTCCTCTTGTATTATATTTTTGCATGGATCCCTCTGAATTAACCAGAAATCTCCAGGATTTCTTTATGCATAGTAATACAAATAAATATAGCTTCTATTCTTTTTTTAATTAAGGGAAGTTGCATTTATTTCTTTCCATTGTTTGATTCATGAAAAAGAAATCCTGAAATATATCTGTAAAACACCGAACTCAGCATTTCTTCTGAACTCCTCACTGAAGAAAGAGAATAAAATGACTGAGCAACAGGTATCACCCATATTGTCACTGTGCTAGCTGTCTTTCTGATTAGAAAATAATCCTGCCATGCACATGCAAATCATTTATGCAACATGTTTTCCGACAATTCTTGCTGTTATATTGCATTTATCTTCCTCCTCCTGTCTCCTCTCCTGCTCCTCTTCCCCAGGGTCCTGTTTCCCTCTTCCTTCTCTCCTACCTCTACTTTCTCCCTGTCCCCTTCTCTTCTCCCTCCTGCTATGCCCTTCCTCCTCTCTTACCCCTTCCTCCTCCTTTCCTTTCCTCTTTCTCTTACACTTTCCCTTCTACTTTTTTATGGTCCTGGGTGTTGGACACATACTAAGCAGATGCTCTCCTGCTCGCTACAGGCCTCCAGTCTGGACTTCATTTCAATTACACTCTATTTCTTTGAGGCAAACCCAACAAAGTCTTTTGATTCAGGATTCAATTCATTGTACATATTCTACACCATGAATATGTGCTACTTCATACAGTGTGGCTAATAGGTTTGGATTATGCTTTGGGCTTCAGTTAAACTCATCTGAAATAATGTGTTTGAAGGCAATCAAATGTGATCCTGTTACTCCCACATTAATGAACTGGTTACTTCATATCTTGCATGAGTACTTCCATATTGCTCCCAGTTTAATGAACTGTCACTTTGTGGTAGCACCCACAATAACACTAACCCAAGGATTACTGGGGATCAGAAGATTAAGTCCAGAAAGTAAAATCCATGAGGTATTTATCTCAAAATAACCATTAAAAAGCCAGAAGAAAGCCTTCGGCTACGTGGTTTAGTGCCATAATTCCACAGAATAAGCTGATGACAGGACCCAGGCCTCATTAGAAGACCAGTGCTGGGTGCATACACACACACACACACACACACACACACACACACACACACACACACACACACAATTTCCCAGCTAGAGCAAGTATCTGTTTTCCCAATAACATATCTGAGTTCAAATCTTATGTGTTTTGATATTTTTGAAAGTTTTATCATCAACTTGCCTAATTTTAATAAATGACACCCTGTTCACTATTATTTAATCCTGGTTAGAAAATATTTTAAGACACATTTTCATGTAGAAAGTTTTTTTTTCCCCAACTCTTGACTGTCTTGGTTTGTAAGAATGAAAGAATTGTGCCTTTAATTCATTAGTTCATAAATTAGAAAAGTAACCCTAACCCTAGAACCAATTGCCTTTGGATTCTAAAAGCCACAAAAGTACATTAAATTTATACATCCTGTTTTGGCTTCAACTCATCTTTCTTAAAATATTTTCTAGTTTTACTCAATATCTTGCCATTTTTCTAACACAACATTCAGGCTAACCCTCACACTAATCATATCCTAATCCTAATATTATTAGCAGTTTCCTATTTCATATTCATCCTAATTCGATCTTGACTTGTTATTCAAAGATTTATTTTCAGTTTGACCCTAAATTTTCCATTTCCCTGATGCTTACACTAAGCCCAGCTGGAACTGAAACCTAATTTTCAACCTAGTAATAGCTCAAAATTAATATTAAATATACACTATTTTTTATTCATTGTAATGAATATTCCAGTTTGCACTCTGGAAATGAGTTTCAATTTGCCCTAATTTCCAACAAATTTCCTGACTCTACCTGTGAAGTTATCTTCTTCCCTAACATGAACCATTATATTACTTGTCCTCAAATTCTCTTACCAGGAAAAATACTGTAGTTTCCATTAATCCTACATTTTCCTGAACCACTGTATCCTAAAACAATTTCAGATTTTCATATCATCTAGTCTTTTACTTAATGCTAACTCTCAACATAAACCTGGCTGGAAAACTCTCATTAATCATTACAAGAATTATCACTGAGAAATAAATATAATGATAATGTTCTAGTTACTATTCAGGCTCACATTTTTGCTTCTATTTGTTAGTAAAAACTCAATTTTATAGTAAAACTTTCCTATTCATAACACTAATCATAATCAGAACAAAACACTGACCCTGATTTTAATCCAAATAATGTCTATACTAACACTAGTTAGTGTTACACTAGTTTTCATTCATCCTAACGTGATTCAAATAAGCCTTCCAAACATAGGTCTCAATTTTTTTCCCAATATCTTAGTCATTTCCTAACTCTAAACTTAATCTTAACTGGAATATTGAGAATAAATATAAGCCTAATGGCAAGCAGATTCTACTATTAATAGCAATACTCTAGTTCATATTCATTCTAATTCTTACCAGGCTTGTAGTACAATTTACCTTCAATTTGACCCTCATTGTTTTCTCCTTCACTCTAACCCTAACCATGGCTGGAATCCTAACCATAACCTTAATACTAAAGGTATCCCAATTCTAAAATTTATGAAAAATGCTCGTTTTGTGCAATCCTAACTTAAATTCCACTCTAATCCTCGAAATAAATTGCAGCTTTTCCTAAACCCTACAGATTTTCTCATTCTTACCTCTGAACCTATCTTGTTCCATAAGAGGAATCATTATAATCATTGATCTCAAATCCTGATAGTATGAAATACATTGTACTTCCATTATCCCAGATTTTCCTGAATTCCTAGAACCTAAAAAAGTTCAGCTTTACTTAACATTTAACACATTTCTTTTTTTATTCCTTTTGTTGGTCGTGGGGCTTGAACTCTGCGCCTGGGCACAATCCCGGAGTTCTTTAGCTCAAGGTGTGCACTTGTACCACTTGAGCCACAGCACCACTTTTTGGTTTTCAGGTAGTTAATTGGAGATAAAATTCTCACAGACTTTCCTACCGGGGCTGGCTTTGAACTGCGGTCCTCAGAAATCAGCTTCCTGAGTAGTTAATGAGGCTGACAGAGGGATTACAGTTAAATGTGTAAGGTAATGAGTACATTTCTTGTTGACCATTGTTACTCCCTTCTTTGTTGTTGTCCAACTATTCCTTCCCTCTCCCATCTCCATCACTCTTCTCTCCCCATGGTTTAAAGTTCATTTTCAGTACAGTGTTCTGTGAGTATTATTGTTGCAATAGGTCTTCCTCTGTAGAACATGAATTTGCTATTTCTCTAAACGTAATTCTAATTCTGTCTGGTATCCTAACCCTAACCATAATAATAATGATAGTTCAATTCAGAAGTTAACAAAAAATATTCATTTTTGTTCATCCTGTTAATCCTCTGTACATCTTGAATTAAGTTGCAGTTTAGCTTAAATCTTCCAAGTGAGTTTATATGTGCATATATAAAAATATAATTTTATGTAAAAAACATGATCTTTGGAGGAAGGAGTAACAAAAAGGAAATAGAGGGAGTATAATCAAATGTTTTAAATATATTATGGAAAGAGAGTAACGAAACTGCCACTTCTGAAAATTAATAACCATTAATAAAATAACTAAAAATAAATAAATAACACGCAGCCTTCCAGTGTTCTTGAAGAGAGCCATGATATGTCTTGTGAAAGAAATACTTGTTCAAAACTTTGTTCATGTATAATTTATATTGTTATTGGCCAATTATTTAACTTAATGAATAAAATTTTATCAAATAGGATTCCATGACAAAAAATATAAAACAGTTACCTAGTAATTGTTTGAGAAAAAGTTATAGTCATGAGTTTTAAGAATCTTTCTATTTCCCTACAAAGTAATGTTTTAGGTTTACTAATCTAGTATTTGTTGTAAGTTTAGAGAACATTATAAGCATGAAAAACAATGAACTGTACATCTTGTTTCTTGGATGAGTGATATTTTAAACATTGTCTTTTATTCAAATTAATACTTAGGTTTACTTTTCAAAATAAATGCAATTTTATCTCCTTTCAGAACAAGTACTTACCCTGCAATTAAATGTATTAGTATATTCAGATATTTAAAAGCTAAATTTTCTGTTTGTTATGTAGCTCTACATATTCAGAATGACATGATTTTTCTATTCGTAAATGCCTAAACTCTGGGATTTTTGCTTCATCAATATAAATTGTCTCATGAGGTTTTTCTGAAAGCTCCAGTAACCAGTGTGGGATTTTTGCTTCATCAATATAAATTATCTCATGAAGTTTTTTGTGAAGGCTCCAGTAACCAGTGTGGTCAAAAACATTTCATGAATTCTAAATTTTAAATCTAATCATTTTTAGGCTTTGATTATATCAGTTATTGTCTCTTCAGAGCAACTAAAATAAATACTACTTTTTAAACATTTCACTCACATTTTAAATAATATTAACATAGGTCAAACAGAGACTAATCATTTCAAACTCACCATATTTGATGATCTCAGTGTGAAGAATGTAGAGAGTATAAGACCCTTATACTCAATAATATTTTTGGTTAACTTAAATTATATATCTAGATTTCTAAATTGCAGGTAAATCACATGGAAATAGAAAAATAAAAAAAATGATTGCTTTGGGATCATTTTCTTCTTAACTTTTTTTATTGTGAAAATTTCGTACAATGGGGTTACAATTATATGGGCAAAGTAATGAGTACATTTCTTATCAAGCATTGTTTCCCCTTCCCATCCTTACCCATTTCCACACGCTTGCCAGCCAAAGTTGTAAAGTTCGTCTTTTGAGATAACGTCTTGTACATCTCATTATTACAATGGTTCCAACAGTATCCCTAAAATAATGAAGCAAAAATATCTCCAGGAAATATATTTTTCAATAAAATGTTTCAATTCTTAGGTAAAGTGCATTATACTTCAATATAAAGTTTATTTCAAAATAGAAATTCTGCAACTAATCTAATGTATGTTTTCATGCACAAAATTCTGTGACTTCTAGTTTTATTATGTGATTTTAATTATATTTTTATTGTGAAATGAGCCCTACTTATATTTATTACAAACTTCAGTAACTATACAAATCATGCCTCTACATGGTAATTTACGTAATTTAATACACAAACAAAATTATCTTTTTTCTTGTCTCCCACACGGAAGCATGAGGTACTGAAGTATGTTAAATGAAAGCATTCTAAAAGAGAGTCTATATGGAATGGAAATTTGCAACGTGAGGATGGAAACATGAACACTTTCTACTTGGCTGAACAAGAATTCTTGTTTCTACAGTACTTTCTTCCCATTTAATCACACAGGGAAAGCCTCAAAATTTGAAGTTCATATGAATGAATTACATTCCTAAAAGTTGTGGCAACCCTGCTCAAAAGCTCAGTCTTATCACAAATTCTTTGTGCTTGCTGGGTGATCTATTTCTCTATCACATGTTTCATATTATTAAGCATATTAGTAATTCAACTGGAAGTACATGGCAGGAGACTCCTGAAATCACATCTATTGCAGTGTAATATTCAGAAGAGAGGAAAAAGATTATATTGATCTCCAATTCCTCCCTTTCGCCTTCAATATACTAATCAATTGTCAAAACAATCGTGTAAGATGTTAGTTTATTTTCCCTATTTAATTAGAGATTAAGCAAGTGTTTTTTGTAGTAAAGTGATGACAGTAGTATCACAGATCTGATATGAGCACCTCCTCCCTAACAAGTAATGCTCTATGGACTGTAAATATGGAAGTCACACTAAATTCTCTCGCTGTCTGTCTCTCTTTCTCTCTCTCTACTCACACACACACACGCACACACACACACACACACACACACACACACACACACACACATAGAGCTGCCACCCAGACACATCAGAGATCAGTTCCATTCCTTTGTAATTATAGTTGATTGATGTTTGCACTCCCTTGTTTTTCTTTGCTTCAGGATCTTGCCTGGACCTGTATGTTTCCCTGAGATCAAGTCCCTTGTTCTTAGTATACTGTGTATCTTTCTATGTTTCAAGCCAATTAAGAATACCCTGAATACAGTATCTTCATACTTGACATTCAAGTCAAACTCCATGAATTCATACTACTGTATTGGATCTAGAGACAAAAAACGCCCACCTTGTTATTTTAGACGGAATTGAAATCATGAAATAGAAGAATATCGATCAGGAACTGAGCTAAGAGAACGGGAGTATGTGGGAAAATGTAGAATGCTGTATGTGTGTTAGAGATACAGATTAATAGGAACATTTATTGAAAACTTGTCATCCTATATTGAAAGCTCAACTTAAGGACACAGTTTTCCAGTTACTTTGCTTACCTATCACTTCTGATCACAAATTCTCTCATGTGTATAGTATCTTTGAATAAATCACACGATTTGCAGATACTTAACATCTTAAGGAAACACAGTCTGCGTCTACATTTTTCATTCTATGTGACAAACCCTTATTTTTTGTTTCCCTGTTTCCTGAATAAATGTATTCCTAGAAACAGGATATTGACAGCAAATCTCAGTGTAATTTTCATTTTGTAAATTTTAAATATAATATAAATTTTGTATTGACTAGTCATTTTTAAAAAATGAGTGATATTCATGAACACAATATTTTGATGCCTTTATGTTAATTGAGAATTGCTATGGTAGTTCATGTGTCTAATTGACTTAACCATTATATTATTCATGTATAAACATTGCATTGCACTATTTATTTTTATATATAAAATAATCCCCAAAAGTTTACTTTAAAGGAATAATAGGGGAGTTGTCTTTATGTTCCAAACTTTATATTTACTTCATTAAAAGTACTAGAAACACATGATGTTTACTGGAGCAATTTAAAAGTTGAGAACGCATTTCTAAAGAGAATGGATTTATTGATTAAAACATAGGATAGAGTAAAAAAAAGTCAGGTTTCTTGCTTGACACTGCATAAATTTCATATGAATGTAGCTCAAGATAAGACTCACAGATAAATTAATATTTATATTGCTGAGATTTACATCACAATATAAGCAATATAGGTATTTTAAGGAATTGGTCATTCAAAGCCATAGATACATAATGGATGAAGAATGGAATTGAAAATAGCAAAAGGAAAACAATTCAACATGCAGCTATTATGATTTCATAATACTAATATGGAAGTAATGGAGCTTTTCCCTTTCTGAAGAAGAACGTTTAGCCAGTAATTTCAGTGTAAGTCATTAATTGTAATGAGTCTAAAGTCTTTTCCTCTGAGATATCCAAGAGTACTATACTCATCCTCTGAAGAGTAAATAAGTAATTATTTTCATTAGCTTTGCTTAATATTAATTTACTTGTAGTAAACAGATTTAAATGTCTTCTCTTTCTCTCAATTTAATAACATACATTTCTGTCTCTTTCTGTTTCCTCTTACAAGCCTGAAATCACTATTTCAAAGTAATATAAGCAGGAAAACAAAATAACCTGATACAACAATCAAAAATCCTAAATTATGTAAAAAAATCCACAATATAAAAAATAAATCTGAGGAAGAGAAAAACAATGACAGAATAACCACAGAAAATTATCATAGTAATCACTAATGAAACAGAAATTTAGAGTCCTAGCAGGTACTCTAGGTCTAGAGGGTCACATTAAATCAGCTATAATTATAGCTATGCAGCTATAAATATAGACATAATTATAGACATACAATTCATGAGAAGATTCCATACCGTCTTCACAAGAAAACAGAAATCTATGAAAAGGTACCAGCCAGGAATACACTGGGCAACACATTCAAAAGCACATGTGCAATGTGGAAATAAAAGGGCAACATGGAAAAAAGCAGGAACAGAAGTGTACATCAGAGAAAGCCACATCCATACACATAGACAATTCACCATACCACTGGACAGTCCAAATGGTCACTGGAACCACAAATATTAACATCACAACATCTCACCACAACTGATTTCTATTCCTACACTTAATGGACTAGACAAAAATGCAATTCCAGAAAAACAAATCACAACAGGAAACCAAACCATGACCCTGGAAATCAACCAAGAACATAGAGAGTCACATATTAATATCATAGCTCCCCCAAAAGAAAGCCTCCAAATGGACAGAACAAATCAGAAAAATACAAGAAAAGTGATGACAAAGTAGTATAATTCACACAGTAATTAACCACGCATTAGAACAGACAATCAAGGACCTAGAAGATAGTTATCAAATGTATTACAGATTCTGCTGAAAAATGTGATTGATGGAAAGATAGAAAACATCTACAAGGAAATTTATGAACAAGATGAGACCAACCAGTCATTAGGAAAATAATTCATGGAGACTTCAAACAGAAAGATAAATAAATTCTGAGAAGGCAAGGGAGTCCAAGAAAAAATGGATGCCTAGTTAAAAGATATGAGAGAAGACACAGCTAATAAAACAACCCTTACATCTCCCCCAACCAAAGAAAAAATGTACAGAAAGTCCATACAAGACCTAAAACAAAGCTTTAATAAGGAGACAGAACCCCTAAAAATGACCAATTAGAAGACAGGGAAATCAAAAACAGAGTAGAAAGTCTCCACAGCAAATAGATGAGATAGAAGATAATCTCAGGGTCAAAGACAGAATAGATCTAATAGGAAAGAGGAAATAATCATTTAGAACAAATCCAAGAAATAAGAAATGATCTTGCCAGAACTTCAAGACTCAGTTAGAAGATCAAATTTCAGGGAGATAAGTATCAGGAAGGAGAAGAGCAAGAAACTAAATGGATGGGAAGCATATTATAGAATTCTAGCAGAGAACATGCCAAACATCCAAAGAGAAAGGCTCATTCAGAGAAGAGAAGCCTTTAGAAACCAATCAGAATTTTAGAACTGAACAATCCACCATGATATCATAATCCATTAGAGGATTATTAAAGATCAAGGAAAGGATTCTTAAAGATGCCATAGAGAAAAGATTGATTATTTATAAAGGATATACAGTCAGAATAAGAAACAGGTTTCTTAGCTGATATGGTTAATGGAAAGCCTGGCATTATATATGACAAACATTAAAGATAAACAACTACCAACCATGAATACAGTCCCAAGCCAACTCTCCTTTACATTTAAAGGATATATAAACATATTTCATGACAAAGAAAACTTGAAACAACCTATGTCCACCAAATTATCAGAATAGAATATAATCAAATATATACTAAATAGAGAAGATCAAGAAGAAGAGGAACTATTTATATAAAATGCTCCCTACCAGAGAACAAGGTAAATATGTTAAGAGTAGATGAGGCACAGCTCCTAATAACAGGTGTATAACATATCAGGACTTATTTCAGATATTTCTGTCTTAAAGCTCAATATCAATAGACTTAAATTTCCAAATAGAAGACATAGATTAGATAGTAGTATCAAAAACCAAGATGCATCCATCTAGTATCTATGACAGACACATTATCAAACACATTCTATGAAACTAGAATTAGACTCCTCCCCAAATCACATAGGGATTCACCAAAGAAAGAGAACTATGAACCAAACTCTTTGATAAGCTTTAATGCAGAACTTCTTAATAAAATTCTCACTAACCAGTTTCACCAAATAACAAAAAAAATCATATGGTATGATCAAATAGGATTCATCTTGGATACGATTTGATTCAATATTCTTGTCAATAAACATAATACAAACCATCAGCAGAAGCAGGGACAAAAAACACATGATCGTCAATAGGGTGTAGAAATAGCTTTTAACAAGCTCCAATACCCCTTTATGATTAAAAGGTCTGAGAACCTAGGAATGCGTGGAACATTCCTCAATATTAAACTGAGTATGTATATGATAGAGATAATCAGCATTTAGCTAAGTGTGGAAGCATGAAGTCATTAACATGAAGAATTAGAAAAAGATGTTCACTCTCTACTACTCTTCAATATGGTAGTGGACTTTCTTGCAAGAGCAATAGACAAAAGAAAAAAATAAAGCAGATCCAAATAGGGAAGAAGTAAAACTATCCCTTTTTACAGATGAAAAGACCCTGTATTTAAAGGACCCTATGGATTCCTCCCTCAAGTTAATAAATGTGATGCTAACCTTCATCAATGTAGCAGGATATAAAAACCACAAGAATCAGTAGTTTTTCTGTTACCAACAATGGGAAAATCCACGCTGAAATCCAAAAAACGACCTCATATACTAGCCTCAAAATCAAATCAAATCTAAACAAAACAAAACAACAACAACAAAACTAGGAATTAATTAACTAAAATCGTGAAGGACCTATATGTGAAAACTTTAAAAATATAAAAAGGGAAATTGAATGAGATTCAAGGAAATAGAAAGTCTTTCAATGTTCCTAGTTGGAAGAATTAACATTTTGAAAACTGCAATACTTCCCCTAAACAATTGGCAAGGCAATACTCATCAAAATCCCAACAATATTCTTCAATGTAGAAGAGAAAGCAATGCAACTATAATATGGAATTACAAAATTACAGATGAAACAGAAAGCTTAGAAATGAATTCATGGGCCTATAGTCATCTTACACACACAAACACTCACACACACACAAACACACACACACACACAATGGAATTATATTCACCCATCAGAAAGATGTCTTTTCACCATTGGTAAGGAAAATGAAAGGTTTGGGAAAATTATATTAAGAGAAAAGAGAAAGGAATGCAGACTCAGAGCAATATAGTTTTCATGGATTCATTCATTTATTGTAGCTAGAAGATGCATACAAATCTATAAGTAAACAAGACAGATTCTACCTCGCCCATTATAATGGCCATTACTAAGAAAACTAACAATAGCAAACGCTGGCATGGATGTAGCCAATTGGGAACTCGATTACACTGTTGATGGGAAATTAAACATGTTCAACCACTGTGGAATGCAGTATGGAGTTTTCTGAAAAGAGTAAATGTAGATCTCCCTTAAGACCCAGTAATTCCCCTTATGGTCAGTAATACAATAAATAAACAAGCTCACATGAAAGCTACCAGTATATACATGATCAGGGCTCAGGCCCATAGTTCAAGGACTGGAAAAAAGTTACCACTGCTGGTATTTGTTTCCGCAAATATGAACCGTTTTATATAAGATACCAAATCCATATATATGCAGTAGCTAGATTAGGACTCAAATGTAGTGGGTGATAAAATGGCTCCTTTGTTGAATGTTAGGAAGAGATGTACGTAGTCCATGAAAAGGATATTTTTTCTTGTTGCTGTTCGAGGGGCTTGAAGTCTGGACTTGGGCACTGTCTCTGAACTCTTCAACTCAAGGTGGGTGCTATACCACTTGAGCGACAGTGCCACTTCTGGTTTTCTGATGGTTTAATGGAAATAATAGTCTTTCTTGCCCAGGCTGTCTTTGAACTGTAGTCCTCAGATCTCAGCTTCCTGAGTAGCTAGGATTACAGCTGTGATTCACTGACACGATTTTTAGAAAAGAAAATCCACCTCTTCACCTGTGCCTAAACCTCAGATATTACTATTAGAACACATCACCTTCACCTCATTTCATCAAACATTTGTAAATTTTCTCTTTTCCTTCATGTGGTAATACTGCAATCAATATTAACTCAGCTGGGGGACTGGATCAATTGTACGGTATTTGCTAGCACCTAATTTAAGAACTTTTACATCAAAAGAAATGAAACCCTCATTTTGAATAATTGTTTTCTCTTTTTATTACAAATCTGTGCTTGATTACTTCCTAATGTGATATTGGACTTCCTAATAGAGTGATGAAATTTTCTTTCTTTTCAACCTTCTCCCACATGTGGTCAAATATTTAAGAGTTCAAAGATTTGCACTGATAATTGATTAAGCTGACTTCTAAGAAAATGTACCCTTCTGGAATTTGGTCTTCTTTCTTGTTCTTACATGCACAAGCGTTCTATGATTTATTTGTTCTACAAGGAATTCTACATTCCAATCTTTGTGTGGCCAATTTTAGTCTCCCTGATCAGTCTTTCTGTCCTTTCTCTGGAGTCTCATTTGAGTCTGCCTTATAAAAAATATATTAGTTATCAGCTAAATGATTCTCAGCTTCTGTTTTTTGCCTGACTTCATGTAGGCTATGATAGCAACCCTGAGTGGTTGTGCTTACTGGAGTTTATGTGTGTTTGTGTTTTGTGTTAGATGTCTAGGATTACTATTCAAGGTGGTAGATTCTCTGGGCCCCTGTGATCCCCTGGCCTAGAGTCAATGGGTTTTTCTCCTAAAGATACAAAAACAATTGACTAAATTCCTGTTAATTGTCTCAAAATGAGGCAATCAGGCATCCTTGCAAAGCCATCAATAATGCTTTATAACCACTTACAGAAGTCATCTATCAAGATGGCTTTTCAAGGTTGACTGTGAAAATTGTTCATTTCCAAGTATGCACCACAAAGCAGAGCACATTCCTGGGATCAGACATTTGGAAGGAAGGTTACCTTTCCTTCCTTCTCTTATGATAGATCAAACCGTAATAATCTTCAGTTGTGGTCAGCCTGGAGCACATATTCCCAAGAATATTCTGTAGTGTAAAAGAGGACCAACTCTCAATGGTGTAAATATTTGTCTACTACAGACTGATTTATCATGCTTTTATCTATTGTTATTTTCATTACTTTAAACACATGGATAATTTATATTGGGATTAGACAAAGGATTAATGGAATAAACATTCAGTTTACTTTCATATATCCAATATAATACACTTAACTCATAATGGACAAATAAATCCAACTCTAGAAACAATGTCAGGAATACAAAATAAGCCTTAATACATATAATCTGGCACACATACACCATCATCTACACAAAAATTCAGTCTCTCTGTAAATATTTATTTGGTATGAAATAAAAAAAATTTAATTAATGAATATGACTTTCAAGAATCATCTGAAACAGTCCCCGTATATATAATTGTAAATAATTTTATAGATGTCACCTAGACAAGAATTTAACATGCATGTAGAAATCAAATTTCCACAATTTAAGCTTTATGAGAGGGGTCATACTTTCGTGTACTGTGTGGTGTGAATTTTACCACAGTGATGAACCCTTCCAACTAATACCAAGAGTCATGTGCAATAATTTATTATTTGATGTTAAGATGAGTGCTAAGTGTAGAATACACTTTGAATTATTACATTAAATTACAGAAATGAAGCAATAATTATATGCTATTTGTTTAAACTCTAATGCTTCTCAATTTTACAATTCATAAATATATTATTAAAATTATTTTCACTTTCTTCTTTTCTATAGCTGCTGAAATTAAAATTATATATTAAACATTCAATATTAAGAAATCAATAAGTAACTATTATTAAAATGATATACTATTAAACTCTGATTTGACTTATACTTCTAACAAATTGTGATCTAAAAAACTCAATAGAATTAAGGTTGATCATTTTTAAACTTATTAGCTTGTTTTTTTTTATTTTATTTTTTGGGTCCGATCGTGGGGCCTGAACTCTGGGCCTGGGCGCTCTGCCTCAGCATTTCAGCTCAAGGCTAGCGCTGACAGCACCACTTCCGGCTTGTTTCTTTTTGCTTATGTGGTGCTGAGGAATCAAACCCAGGGCCGCAGGCATGCACGGCAAGCACTCTACCACTGAGTCACCTTCCCAGCCCAGCAGCTTGTTATTTGTTTCCTAATTGTGTCATTTGTTATTCTTGGTCCAAGTCATCTCTTCATCTTAATTGTTTAGTTTTCTATTTTATCTCTATTGGTTTGCTGATTATGCATTTTGTTTAAACTTTTTAATAACTGATATGAGGCTGAAAAGCTGTATGCTAGTTTATTACTTGCTATGTTAATGTAAAATTACTCCTTTCCACAGCTCGTCTACTCTACGATACTACAGTATTTCCCCCAGTCGCATCTCCTGTATTGCTGCTCTCATATATTTTATTTTATTTTTTGTTTAAAGTTCCAGTATCGTTTTTAAAAAGTACTAAATCTTTTAAATATCATCACTTACTGTATTTTAAGAATTCAAGAATGAAAAAAATCACATATAATCACTCCAAAATGCTTTAAAACTAGGAAATGATAAAACAAGCCACTGTGAAGTAAATTTTCTTCTACTTTCAAAATTATTCTGAAAGCCTTGTGCTGGTTTGTCACACCTGTAATCCTAACTACTCGGGATACCTACTCAGGGGCCTGAGATCTGTGGATAACATTTGGAAGCCAATCAGGGCAAAATAAATTCATGAGATTATTTTTCAAAAATTTTAATGAACTAACAAAGGGCCAGGAATGGAGATGTAGCTCATATAGTAGCTCAGCAATCTAGAGAGAAAGACATAGCAAGAACTTGAAGCCCTGATTTCAAACTCTGAGCATGCCAACACGCAGGAATGCACACAAACTCACTTTTTCAAAATATCTTCATATCAGTGTTTTGCATTAATTTATTTGTTAACGATATTATTTGGGTAAAATAGGCAAAATAAACTCTTCCATCTCAAAACATTTTTATACATTTTTTGTTGTAAAAATACTGTACAGAATGGTTATAGTTACATGAGCAAAGTAATAAGTACATTTCATATCAAGCATTGTTACCTCCTCCTTTGTTTTTCCCCCACCATTCCTTCCCTTCCACCTCCACAAGTACACTCCTCACACCCCCAAGTCGCACCCAATGTCCCCAGCCTAAATTGTAAAATTCGTTCTTCAAAATATTGTCTTGTGCATCTATTGTTATACAATGGGTCAAATTGTATTCCCATCTAAGCATGTTGTTTTGTCCCTTTCTTTCCCCAAATTAGAGAAGTGTATATACAAGATGCAGGTGCACCAACATCAAGTAAAGTGAAAACAGGGTTATATTGTTGGTGAGGAACACATAAAAAAAAAAAAAAAAGAAATCACGTTGTACATTATAAATATGTGAGAAACAACAGCAAGAAAGAAAAAACCACTTGTGTCTCTATCTTGGGGGTCATTTAGCTTAACATCTACTTATGTAGTCATATACACATAGCTTTTCAACTTTTCTGCTTATCCCAGACATATACTAGTCATTGCAAATAAGGGATACCATGGGACCTATGTTTCTTTGGACTTGGCTTACATCAGTTAATATAATTTTTTTCCAAGTCTTTCCATTCCTAAAAATTGGGCGATGTCATTCTTTCTGATGGAGGCATAGAATTAATATATATACACATATATATGTATATATATAGTATATGTGTGTGTGTGTACACACATATACACACAGAACATTTTCCTTTTTTGTTTTTTAGAGCAACTTAGTTTTCCACCTTCATCATTTTTTCAAATGTTTTTATTGTGATTAAATGATTACATAATTTCCCATATTTCACAATATTGTGGGATAATGATGCTTAGTTAAAGTCACAAACACATTCTAACTTTGATAGAGCAAATTGTCTATCATGGTCTACAATACTTATGAGTTCTATGAGCTTTGCAATAGAGTTATTTCTTTCATATGTATAGTTTTTTGTTTTGAAATATGTATATTTCTTTTGTTTTGTATAGTGTCTGCTGTTCCCTCTTTCCCACTTGTTCCCTCCTTCCCTTCAGTGACATTGAGTTGCTTAGTTCATTTTGGTCAATGTCCAGTGCAGCTGATGGATCCCACTGTTGTATGTTTTTCCCTGATTCCCTCTAGTTCTTGTCGTCTTCCTGGTTTCCCTTCAGTGTGCAAATATGATCAGCAGAATGAGGATATTTAGTAGTGATTCGACCAGATGAGTGGAAGTCCTTGGTTTCTTAAGTGTTGTTAATTTTGTTGTATCACCTTACATTTTGGATTTAACATCCACTTACAATGGAGACCACGTGCTGTTTGTCTCTTTGCTTTTGTCTTACCTCGCTCAACATGATTTCTTGTAGCTTGATTGATTTCCCTGCTAATGCCATTATTTTGTCTTTCTAATGGCTGGAACATATTCCATTGTGTATAGTTACCACAGTTTTTGGATCCATTCATCTCTGGTGGGACATATGGGTTGTTTTCATATCCTGTATATTGTGAACAGTGCTGCAATAAACATGGAGGTGCATGTGTCCTTGAATATTGGTACCTGTTGTTCAGAATAGATGCCTAGAAGTGGTATGAGTGAGCCATAAGGAAGGTCAATAATTAGCTTTCTGAGGACTCACCAGATTGCTTTCCAAAGTGGTTGTGTAAGTGTACATTCACACACACACAGACACAAAAACACACAGACACACAGACACACACACACACAGACACACACACACACACACAAACACACACACACACAGAACGTTTTCTTGACCCATTCTTCTACTGAGGGCCATCGGGGTTGGTTCCGTATCTTAGCTATGGCAAATAATGCTACAATAAACGTTGTTGTGGTGGTAGTTTTAGTATGGACTTATTTGTGATCATTTGGGTGAATGCCCAAAAGTGGGATTGCTGTGTAATAGGGGAGCTCTATGTGGATTCTTTTGAGGAAGCTCCAAACCGCTTTCCAAAATGGATGAACAAGTTTACACTCCCACCAAGAGTGCAGTAGGCTTCCCTTCTGGCCACATCCCATCCAGCATCTGTTGGTGTAAAAATATGGAACGATTCATTAATTTGCGTGTCATCCTTGTGCAGGGACCATGCTAATCTTCTCTGTATGTTCCAATTTTAGTGTATGTGCAGCCAAATTGAGCACAGAACATTTTTTATATATAAAGTGTAATTGATTGTCTTAAACTAGACAATTCAACAAAAAGTAAGTTCATAAAATTGTGAAATTTTGCAACCATGTATTTCTTACATAAGCACACATTTAAGAATAAAGTCAATATTGACATGACAAAAACAAAATAATTCCAGTTATTTGTTGTTCATGAGATGTGTAGGAGGAGGAATTCAATTATTCTACACAAGGCACCTGTCATAATGATCATTGCAGCAAATGTTAAGGTTTGTTAAAAGTTTTAATGATTTAAATATATTTCATTTTGGGATTTGCTTATATATGCAAAATTAAGACTGGTAGGTCATAAATTTTTTCGATAAAGTATATAATATTTCCGGTAGTATGTACTACTAAGTATGTACATTTCAGAGTTTATAGAAACTTTGCTAATGAGAAGTTGCAAAGACTGTGTAAAGAAGCAGAGTGAAGAGTTAAGAATTTAAGTACAAGGTTTCTGATAAATCTTTAGGGCTCCTTTAAGTTATATGTTAGTGATGAACAAATAATGATAAAAGCCACATACACATGATGAGATTATCTATAAATAGTAATCTTAGTGGGTAAATTTAAAGGCTACTCATAGCTTTACCCAGTTTTACATGTACAGGAATATGAGAAAATAGTAAAATCTACTATGTACTTTTCAAATACTGAAAACCCTGGTAATTGTTTTGTTTTTTATTTTAGTAATCATTAATATATAATTATTGTTTTCTTTATTTATAGCATTTTTTCCTTGTCATAATATAATACAACTTTTTGTGAGTCGTGATTAAGAGGTACTTTGAGAATATTATTGGGATGGCCACACCATTTTTCATAGGTGCATGTGAATTTACAAATAGCAAAACTAAAAACAAAATATTGATTAAGAATTATATCAAGTAGAGTCTGAATCAGGAGTGTTGATAAATGTCCACACCTAAAATCTTAACCCTAGGCTGAAGTAGTGGTATTACAGTGTTGAGGCCACAAAATTGAGAAACTGTTTTTTGTTTTGTTTTGTTTTTTGCTTTGGTTTTGTTGGTTGTGGGGCTTGAACTCTGGGTCTTGGGTAGTGTCCCTCAGCTCTTCAGCTCAAGGCTAGCGTTATCACTTGATCCACAGCAGCACTTTCATCTTTTTCTGCTTATGTCGTGCTGAGGAATGAAATCCAGGACCTCATGCATGCAAGGCAAGCACTCTACCACTGAGCCACCTACCCAGCTCCTGAGAAACTGTGATTTGAAAAATCATCTGAACAATATTTGCTTTCTGCTTTAGGTTATATAATGAAATATGTGAATACATTTTTATATTTTTGTGAATTGTCATACTTCTAAATTTATACTAACTGCATCCAATTTATCCTTTTCAAAGTCAAGAAATATTTCTGAGAGTTTGCTTCTGTGAAGACTGTTTTTGCATTTATAATTTCTTCTGAGCCATTTTTATTTATTATCAAAATGACTTTATAATTTATTTTGATGCGTTATCATACATCAAATACCTTGAAATGTACATGTAGAGTCTCAAAATAGCAGTATGAATATCCTCATACACCTCTTGTTTATCTGTTACGCACTTTAATATTATGATATTTTTCTCTCTCTTTCACTCTCTCTCATTTCTGCTCTTTCTCTTTCATGCTCTATGTCTGCTACTTAGAATTTCTGCTGGTCTACTATTATCCTTCAGGATCCACTGGTTTTGTGGGAACATGATAGGGACCATCAGTTACCCTTGCATTCTTTAAGAGTTATAACAGTGACGTGAAATTATTCTTTGCCATTCTAAATGACAAAACAACAGATCTAAGAATTCCTTTTCACTTTTAGTACTACTATAAATTTTATCTCATACGAATCATTGGGACTGATAATATACTTTTAGCCTGGGACCTAAAAGTTCTTTTTCATTTACAAACAACCTTTTTCTTTTATTATCAGTAAGTAACAAAAACAAAGCTATCCTATGGGAAAGTAGGCTGAAGTTGTTCACAGTGATGAAAAACAAGTTAATGGGGGAAGTGTGTACAAAGGATACCCCTCATATAACACAGATGCTTAGAGCAGTTTATCATGTACACTTTTTGATAAGGACAATGTGCTGAGAACTCTAGATTAAATCACTGAACACCTGATATATATATATATATATATATATATATATATATATATATATATGTATTTTTATTTATATATGCATATATACGAATATCGGCCCATATATGTACACATGAATGTTACTATACACACAAATACACACATACGTACACACATGTACACATGCACAAATGGAAAAAGACACATAGATATAGCCAACACAGGTTTCACTACTTGTTGAATATGCCTTAGACAGAATGCTTGGAAACAAATGTGTTGAAGATGTATTCGTCTCTAAGAGTTCTTTTACCACTCCGCTTATCTCTTCCAACTGGTACGTTTAGAGAGATTCGACTTGAAAAATGCAGGACAAGTGATAGCAAGTAACTCGGAAATCTCAATACGTATAAGTCATATGGTGTCTCCCTGCCCCCCATGGAATGCTTGCTCTTGTAGACACTCTCAACAGCCAAAGTAGCAGGACAATATCCTTGTTAAGAATAAAGTTATAAGGCTTTAAATGGCATCCTTCCTTGGGCTCTTTTCCAACTGTGAGCATCAATTCCTAAGCAGATGAGTGACTCCCCAGAAGACTGGAGTGCAGGTCAAAATTTAACCAACCCATATGAAAAGTCTAAAGTGAGCAATTCTGACTGAGGTCGTGCCGATGTCCTGGCAATGAAAATGAGAAAAAAAGAAAGTTTTTAATGTATTAAAATTTGAGAATAATTTGTAATCTGTCAATAAATGTGTAGAACACAATTATACCAACTGACAATAGATGGAGTGCAATTCATTTATATGCTTTTGGACTTTGAAAGTGTTTTTAAGTGTGTCTACACAAGTAGAATCAGCATGAAACAAGCCAGCATTTCTTCATTTAAGATGCAAGGAAAAGATACAGGTTGACCCATTGTAACAATGAGATTTACAAGATACTATTAGAGGGAGTTGTTGGGGATGGTTGAAGGTAAGGAATAGTAGGGGAAAAACAAAGGAGGTGGCAACAATGCTCAATAAGATATGTACTCATTACCTTACTTATGTAACTGTAACCTCTCTGTACAGTACTGAGCTTCTTCAGTAAAAATGCTGGCAAAATTGGTTAATCACTCATAGAAAACTAAAACTATATCCTTATATATCATCCTGTATCAAAGACCTCGGAGTCAAAGCAGACACACTGAAAACATTACAGATTGGAGTAGGACATAAGCAAGGTCTCCTGTGCAGAGGCTGAAATTTTCTTAATAGAGACCCAGAAGCACAAGAAATCAAAGAAAGTTTGGACAAATGGGATTGTATGAAATTGCAGAGCTTCTGCTTTGCAAAGGACATAGCTAGCCAGATCAATAGAAAGCCCATTGATGGGAGAAGATCTTTGATAGCCATACAATAGAGAAAGGTCTCATATCTCAAATATATGTGGAATTCAAAATATTAAATCCTCCAACAACAAATCCTAAAAGAAACAACTGCCCAATAAATAAGTGGACTAAAGACTTCAAGACAAACTTCTTTGAAAAGAAAAGAAGGAAGGCCAATAGACACATGAAGAAATGCTCAACCTCCCAAGCCATAATAGAAAAGCAAATCAAAACAACATTGAGATACCACCTCAAGCCATTTAGAATGGCTATAATCAAGAACTCTAATACCAACAGATCCTTCAGGGGATGTGGCCAGAAGGGAACCTTACTGCATTGTTGGTGGGAGTGTAACTTATTCAACTACTTTGGAGTAGTATGGAAGTTCCTCAAAGATTCCACCTAGAACTTCCCTATGACCCAGCAATCTACCTTTTGGGCATTTACCCAAATGATCACAAACAAGACCATACTAACCCTACCAGCACAACTATATTTATTGCAGCATTATTTAACATAGCTAAGATAGGAATCAACCCAGATGCCCCTCAGTAGATGGATGGATCACGAAAACGTGGTATTTAACCAAGTCCTAATCTTAGAGAGGGACATGGTTTGGATAGAATGATCGGAGAGAGATTACAAAAAAACGAACAAGAAAAAATGGAAAAACCAAAATTTAAATTTAAATAGTGAAACACTTAAAAATTATGTAAGTTTAAACAAATGATATTGAGAGAAGAAAAGGATAAGATGAGAAGAAGGGATGGATTGAAAGGAGAAATGAAACTTAAAAAATAAAAATTCTTACAATTAGTTACTTGAAAATTATATACATATAAAGAGATAATACTGCTGTTAAAGAATTTAAGCCTAAGAGGTTGTGAATTGAGTAATAATTTTCTGGATTAAATGTGTACACAATGGGGTATAAGGTCTAATAATCAAAAACAGGTATATATCTGGGAATGAACCGAACAGCAATTTAGTCACACAAAAAAAGAAAGAAACAGAAAAAAATGAAAAGAATACTTAAAAAGGACCAAAAGTTCAGAAGAGATTTAAAAAAGCACAAACACACACACCTATACACCTAAAATAAAAATTATGGGAGGAAAATAAGATTAATAGAAAACAATTTTAACAATTAATTTTTTAAAAGGTCCAAATAAGAGTTCTTTGATTGCAACAATGAGATGTAAAATTCATTATGTCGAAAAACGAACTTAACAACTTTGGTGGGAGGTGGGGGAGGATCGGTTGGGGGGAGGGGGAAGTATGGGATGGGATGGGAAGGGGAAACAACAAGGAAGCAACAATGCTTGATAAGAAATATACTCATTATCTTGCCCATGTAATTTTAACTCCTCTGTACTGTATTCTCACAATAAAAAATAAAATTAAATTTAAAAAAAGAGTTCTTTGATTTTTTTGGGGGGGGGGATGGGGGCAATGGGATGATTGTGTATCTTCCGTGTCCATAACCAGTCTCTTGGTGGAGTCTCTGGGCTGCTTGTGGTGTTTGGTTTTCCTGTGGCTTGATTGTTTTCTGAAGTCAGTGTTTGAGCAGGCAGAAAAATGCTTTGCCTAACCCATTGTTTTGTTATCCTTCTCCCAGGCTAGTTCAGTGGGAGGTAGATTTGCTTTCAGTATCCCAAAAGAGGGAGAAGGGAGTTTCCTCTAGTTTGAAGATGCTGTGATGAGATTAGGTTATGGGTAGAGTTGAGGCCTTTCAGCAATCAGTAGCTTTTCCTTGCTGGGCTAGCTCCTGAGACTCTCAGAGAGCCCAGCTTGGAGCCATTCTCAGGGTTTATGTTTACTGAGTTTCAATTGTTTGTCTAGGCTGCTGTAGGGAGGGGCAGCCTCTGGCTCTGTTTACCCAGTGGTGAAAGTCACTCCTCAGGGGGCAGATTTTTCTCTGTCTGGCCTGGTTGACTTTCCCCTGAGTAGAGCTGAGCCTGGCAGGTCAGGGCAGATTCCTGTGACCTGCTAAATGACACTTTTGTTTGCTTCCAAGGCCTGAGTTGGAGCTAGTTGCTCAACTGGGCCTTTGTTAGTATCAAAGATGGAGATCTCCAGTGGTAGGTGACACGCAGCCTTCCCTCCTCTGCTCCCTGAGAAGAAATGAGGATATCAGGTTTCTACTCATGCCAGAATCTTGTTCCGGGACAGTTTCTGGTCTGTGATATGCAGGATGAATATATCTGCTCCTTGTCAGTTCTTGATTGTGTTGGGAAGAATCCACTCGTCTGCCACATCTGGAGCCTTTGTCCCAGATTCTCTCAGTAGTTATGGATGCTAAGAGTGTCTCTGCTACCAACTCTGACACTTCAGCCATGGCTAGCTGCATGTGTTCAGATCTGTTTCCTTGCTTGGATTTTCTCTCTCTGTCCAAACTCTCTGCATTGAGATGACACACTTGGTGTGACTCTGTAGCCTAAGACTGTTCACTGGAATACTAAAATGCTTTCTATAAGAGAGTTTGTTTAGCCTTCAGCTTCTCCTCTGCCATCTTCCTCCGAATCTCATGATTTTTTTTTTATTGTAAAGATACTATACAGAGGGTTACAGTTACATGAGTGAGTTAATGAGTACACTTCCTCTTGAACATTGTTACCCCCTCCATTGTTTTCCCCCTACCATCCCCTCCCTCCCTCCCTTCCCCAAGGTTCTTTTTTTTTTAATTGTGATTAAGTGATTACATAATTTCAAAGTCACAAGTTCATTCTAACTTTCCTGGAGTAAATTGTCTACCACAGTCTGTAATATATAATAGTGTTCACATGTTATATACCATATTTGTGATCAGCAGCATGGGGATATTTAGTAGTGATTCAACCAGATAAGAGGGAGTTCTTTGTTTCTTAAGTCCTGTTAGTTTTGTCGTATCACCTTACATTTTGGATTTAGCATCCACTTATCAGGGAGACCATGTACCCTTTGTCTCTTCGTTCTTGGCTTACCTCGCTCAACATGATTCCTTCTAGCTCCATCCATTTCCCTGCAAATGCCATTATTTTGTCATTTCTAATGGCTGCATAATATTCCATTGTGTATAGATACCACAATTTTTGGATCCATTCATCTGTGGTAGGGCATCTAGGTTGTTTCCATATCCTAGCTATTGCGAACGGTGCTGCAATAAACATGGAGGTACACCTGTCCTTGTATATGGGTTCCTTTTGTTCAGGGTAGATGCCTAGAAGTGGTATGACTGGGTCGTAAGGGAGGTCAATCTTTAGCTTTCTGAGGACCCTCCAGACTGCTTTCCAAAGTGGTTGTATAAGTGTACATTCCCACCAGCAGTGTAATAGGGTTCCTCTTTCTCCACATCCCCTCCAGTATTTGTCATTGGCTGATTTGTGGATGTGGGACATTCTGACTGGGGTAAGGTGGTATCTCAGGGTTGTCTTTATTTGCATTTCCTTCACCACCAGGGATGATGAACATTTCCTCATGTGTTTCTTTACCATTTTTATTTCTTCATTTGAGAAGTCCCTCTTTAGTTCCCTTGCCCATTTAGTAATTGGTTTGTTAGGTTTGGGAGGGATTAGTTTCTTGAGTTCCCTGTATATACAGGATGTTAACCCCTTGTCTGATATATTGCTGGTAAATATTTTTTCCCAATTAGTTGGTTGTCTTTCTAGCTTAGTTGCGATAGATTTAGCTGTGCAGAAGCTTTTTATTTTAAGGTAGTCCCATTTGTCGAGTCTCTCTCTAACTTGTTGTGACCCTAGGACTCTGTTCAGGAAGTTCCTTCCTGTGCCTATTAGTTCAAGTGTCTCTCCTACTCTGTCCTGCAGTAGTTTCAGAGATTCAGGTTTAATGTTAAGGTCTTTAATCCATTTTGAGTTGATGTTGGTGCATGGTGATAGGATGGGGTCCACTCTTAGTTTTCTGCATGTGGCTGCTCAGTTTTCCCAGCACCAGCAGTTGAAGAGGCTGTGTTTCTTCCATTGTATGTCTTTGGCTCCTTTGCGAATATCAGCTGGCTGTAGGCCTGTGGATTTATTTCTGGATCTTCTATTCTGTTCCATTGGTCTTCGGGTCTGTTTTTGTGCCAGTACCATGCTGTCTTTGTTATTATAGCTCTGTAGTAGAGTTTGAAGTTCGGCATGGATAGCCCTCCCATATTGTCTTTATCCCCTAGAATTGTTTTGGCTATTCTAGGTCTTTTGTTGTTCCATATAAATTTTTGGACTGTTTTCTGTATTTCAGTGATGTACGTCATTGGGATTTTAATAGGAATTGCATTGAATTTGTATATTAGTTTTGGAGGTATTACCATCTTTACTATATTAAGTCGACCTATCCAGGAGCATGGGAGGTCTTTCCATTTCCTAGTGTCTTCTGCAATTTCTTTCTTTAACTTTTTATAGTTCTCATTAAATAGTTCTTTTACATCTTTGGTTAGGTTAATTCCTAAATATTTTATTTTGGGGGAGGTTATTGTGAATGGGGTTGCTCCCTTTATTTCCCTCTCTTCCTGTACATTATCAGTGTATAGGAAGGCAACTGATTTTTGTGGGTTTATTTTGTATCCTGCTATTTTGCCGAAGTGACTTATGATTTCTAAAAGTTTGGGGATGGAGTTTTTGGGATCGTGGAGGTATAGTATCATGTCGTCTGCAAAAAGGGATAGTTTAACTTCTTCTTTCCCTATGCGGATCTCTTTAATGTCTTTTTTCTTGCCTTATTGCCCTGGCTAAGGGTTCTAGGACTATGTTGAAGAGGAGTGGAGACAGTGGGCATCCTTGCCTTGTTCCTGATTTTAGGAGGATTGGTTGTAGCTTTTCCCCATTAAGTATAATATTGGCTATTGGTCTGTCATAAATGGCTTTTATTGTTTTTAGAAATGTTCCTTCTATTCCTTTTTTCTCCAGAGCTTTTAGCATGAATGAATGTTGAATTTTATCAAAGGCCTTTTCTGCATCTGTGGCGATAATCATGTAATTCTTGACCTTGGCTCTGTTGATATGTTGGATTACATTTATTGACTTATGTATGTTAAACCATCCCTGTGTCTCTGGGATGAAGCCTACCTGATCATAGTGTATTTTTTTTTATGTGTTTCTGGATTCTGTTAGCTAGAATCTTGTTAAGGATCTTTGCATCTGTGTTCATCAAGGAAATTGGCCTGTAATTCTCCTTTTTGGTTGGGTCTTTGCCTGGTTTGGGGATGAGTGTGATATTGGCTTCGTAGAATGAGTTTGGGATAGCTCCCTCCTTCTCTGTTTCTCTGAAGAGCTTTAGGAGTATGGATATTAGTTCTTGTTTAAAGGACTAATAGCATTCTGCTGTGAATCCATCTGGTCCTGGGCTTTTTTTTTGTTGGAAGACTTTTTTGATAGCTTCCTGTATCTCATTATAGGATATTGGCTTATTTAATTGGTTAACTTCTTCTTTGCTTTGTTTGGGTAACTTGTATTTCTCTAAAAATGCATCCATTTCTGCCAGATTTTCTTCCTTTAGAGAGTATAGCTTTTGAAAGTAGTCTCTTAGAATTGTTTGGATATCTTGGGTACATATTGTGATGTTTCTGGTGGCATCCCTAGTCCTATTAATATGAGTTTCCTCTCTTCTTTTTTTAATTAATCTTGCCAACGGGCCATCAATTTTGTTGATTTTTTCAAAGAACCAGTTTTTTGTTTGGTTTATTTTGGTTATGGTTTTCTGATTTTCTAATTGGTTAATCTCTGCTCTTAATTTGGTTGTCTGGCTTTGTCTAGTAGCTTTAGGTCCCATTTTTTCTTGTTTTTCTAGCTGTTTTAGTTGCAACATGAGATTATTTACTTGGTCTGTCTCCATTCTCTTGATGTGGGCACTGAGGGCAATAAATTTGCTCCTCAGGACTGCTTTTGCTGTGTCCCACAAGTTTCTTTGTGAGGTGTTTTCATTTTCATTGAGTTGTAGGAAATGCTTTATTTCTTCTCTGATCTCTTCTGTTACCCAGGCATTGTTAAGGAGTGTGCTGTTCAATTTCCATGTATTAGAGAAATTTCTGCGGTATGCTTTGTTATTGAGAGCTAGCTTGATTCCACTGTGGTCAGATAGGATACAGGGGATTATGTCGATCCCTTTGTATTTGCTTAAGTACCTTGCATGAACTATGATATGGTCTATTTTGGAGAAAGTTCCATGAGCTACTGAGAAGAATGTGTACTGTGTTGTTTTAGGGTGAAATACTCGGTAGATGTCAGTTAATTCCGCTTGAAGTATGGCCTCACTTAATTCGGTAGCTTCTTTGCCAATCCTCTGGTTGGTAGACCTGTCCTTTGGTGAGAGTGGCGTGTTAAAGTCTCCTAGTATTATCGTATTGGGATCTATTTTATTCTGTAAGTTTGAGAGCATTTGTTTGATATATCTGGGTGCACCAATATTTGGGGCATATAAGTTGATGATGGTTATATCCTCCTCTTGGATTGTTCCCTTTATTAATATGTATTGTCCGTCCTTGTCTTTCTGTACTGATTTTAATGAAAAGTTTATTTTGTCAGATATCAGGATAGCTACACCTGCTTTCTTACTGGGGGCATTTGATTGGTAGATCCTTTTCCACCCCTTCACTCTGAGTTTGTTTGTATGTTTGGCTGAGAGGTGGGTCTCCTGAAGGCAACAGATGGATGGGTCTTGTTTTCTGATCCAGTCCTCAGTTCGTTTTCTTTTAATTGACGAATTCAGCCCATTTATATTAAGAGAAAGTATAGAGAGATGCATTGTTGTCCCTGCCATTCCGTTTTCCTAAGTTTTTCTTCTTTCCTTTCCTCCTGTGCTTGCTCAGTTAGACTTTGAGTAATGCCTGTTTGGGGCAGGTCCCAGTTCCTGGTTGCTTTCTTCAGGTTGTGTCCCCCCTCTTAGAATTCTTTGTAATGCTGGCTTAATGTTTATGTATTCATTTAGTTTTTCTTTGCTATTAAAAGTTTTCAGTTCTCCATCGAATGTGAATGCTAGCTTTGCCGGGTATATCAGTCTGGGTTGGCATTTATTGGCTCTCAGGGCTCCTATGGTGCTTTCCCAGGCTTTTCTTGCATTCATTGTTTGTGTGGAGAGATCTGCAGTGATTCTAATTTTTTTCCCGTTGTAGTATAGCTCCTTCTTCATTTTTGCTGCATGCAGGATTGTTTCCTTATTATTCAGATCTATCATTTTTACTATAATGTGTCTAGAAGTGTTTCTCCTGGGATCTTGCTTGTTGGGGGTTCTATAAGCTTCTGTAATGTAGTTAAGATGGTCGTTTTTGAGGTGGGGAAAATTTTCATTGTTTATCTTGTTAAATAGGTGTTGCATTCCCTTGCTTTGGAATTCCTCCCCTTCGTCCACTCCGATTATGCGAAGGTTACATTTCTTGGCATTATCTGCTTGCTCTTGAATTTCCCTTTAGTTTAATTTGAGTGATTTTTCCATATCTGTCACTTTTTGGTCCAGTTGGTGTATTCTGTCTTCTGTATCTGTCTTCTATATCTACCTTCCATTTCATTCACTCTGTTGACCGTGGCTTCTATTGTGGTTTGCATGGAGGAAATGGATCCCTTTATGGATTCAATGTTGGTTCTCAGAGTACTGATCTCACCTCTCAATGAGGTGAGATCAGTATGCATACTGATCTCACCTCTCAATGAGGTGAGATCAGTATGCATTACCTCTAATTTGGCATTTATCTCACTTCTTACTGAGGTTTGTGCAGCTTCTATTTTTGCATCCAACTTTTGTTTGATATCCTGTATCTCTTTTGATAGTTCATCCTTGTGCTCTTTCAATTTCTGATCCATTTCTCGCTTTATTTCTTGAGTCATTGCCTCCAGCAACCCTTGGATGTAGCTTTTGTCTTCCATTCCTGCTTTGCTCCCACTGGGGCTCTCCCCTGCGTGGCTGCTGGCTTTTGAGGTGAGCTTGCTCTCTTGGGTAGTGGTAAACCTTGTGATTTTTCTCTGTGATTTTCGCATGGGGGTTCAGGAGACTGCTCTTCAATTTTGTTTTGGTGTGTATGTCTTTGCTTGGTTGCTGATTCTGTATTGGTAGAGAGAGTCTGTGCCTGATGTGGGTTCTGTTAGGAGCCTATTTCCAGCTGCTATTCTGACTTACTTAAGATTCTCAGCTCTCTGCTGTAGATTGCTGGCAATTCCCGCCTTTGGAAGGGTTGAGCAGCCTAGACTGCTTGTGTTTGCTCCTACGGGTGCTCTTGGGAAGATCAGATGTGCTGGATGCACTCTCTCAAATACTGGAGTCTGCTATGGGCTCCTGATGTGTTTTTGTTTGTTTGTTTTGGGCTGGTTGTGGGCTTGAACTCTAGGTTGTGTGCTGTACCTCAGCTCTTCAGCTCAAGGCTCTCACCCTACCATTTGAGCCACAGCACCACTTCTGACCCTTTTTGCTTTTGTGATGCTGACGAATCAGATCCAGGGCCTCATACATCCAAGACTATCACTCTATTGCTGAGCCGCCTTATCAGCCTGAGCTCCTGCTTACTATCAGGTGCTGGCAGCCTGTGTTGCCCAATTCCCAGCCTAGGGTATATGGGTGGAGTTTTGGTGGGGTTTGGGCTTCTCTTGTCCTGAGCCTCCAGGTCTTTTGTTGTCACAGGCATGCTTCCTGGGGAGTGTTGTTTCCTGGTTTTCTCCCCTCTGTTGAGGCGTATGCTCAGCTTTTTACTTCAGTTGGGAGGAGCTGGTTGTGTTGTTCAGGCGCTGGATCCCCGGGCCTGGTTCCGGCCCCAGCCTGGAGCGCGCTCGTTAGGCCTGTGCTGATGTGTATACCACCTAGGTTATGCAGCCTGGAGGACACAGTTCAAATTTCTTCTACTGTTGGTAGTCTTGACCCAGGGGTGCTGTTCCTGGCTTGGGCATTTAAGCTCCCTTCCAGGGGCACTCTTGCTCTGGCCTGGACAGCAGAGTGTGCTCCACCGGCTGGTGGAGCTCTCGAACAGTTCCCAGTTTTAGTGGGTCCTTTGGTCTGGATATTGGGGTAGGGAGTCTAGGTCAGGGTCTGGTGATTCCCTCCAGCTCTGGTCTCCCTTGAGGGTTACACTGTCCCCTGTGGAGTACTCACCCTGGAGCTGGTTGTTTCTGTGTGGTGTAGGTCGTCAGTTGTTGTTGCAATCCGAGTTCAGTTGGGGTGGTTGCGGGCTGGGTTGGGCGGCCCCCGCCAGGTCGTTGCGATCGTGATTGGGCGGGTGGTCTGCCGACAGGTCCCTTTGTCCTGCTGCTGGTGCCGGGCGGCTTTGGCGGGATGGAGCCTCTCCGCTCTGGTGGAGAGTGAGGGGTGGGGGTGGGATCCTCGTGGAGACTCCAGGCTGGTAGGTTTCTCTGTTCCTGGTGATCCACTGTTCTGCAATCCGGTACCTGGTGATCTGCAAGCGGCCCCCTGTGTCTCTGGGCTCCGGCAGCCCCCGCGTGGCCGGCTGGCCGGCGGCTTGGCACACTGCCGCACGGCAAATAATGGTTGGGGGAGGGGTCTTCGCTCTTCTCTGTTCTGAAATTCTTCTTTTCCTCTCTTTCTTTTTTTGTTATTTTCCACATCTGGTTTTTCTCTGAGTATTCGTCTTTTTGTTGTTGTCGGTCTCTTGGGGAGATTAAGCGTTGGAACTCGAACTCTCTTTTTGGTTGGAGAGAGCTGTGGCGTTTCCCTACTGCCCCATCGCCATCTTGGTCCCCCCTCATGATTTTTTTATAAGTGTTGTTTTTTTTAGGGAAAAATGTCATTGGTGTTTATATTTTGTGTTGGCATAAAATGAGCCTACTATTGTCTTAATTTAATAAAATAAAACTCTCTGGCTGGGCACTGGTGGCTCATGCTTGTAATCCTAGCTACTCAGGAGGCTGAGATATGAGGATCTCAGTTCAAAGACAGCCCCGGCAGGAAAGTCTGTGAGACTTTTATCTCCAATAAGCCACTAGAAGACAGAAGCGGTGCTGTGGCTCAAGCGGTAGAGCGCTCACCTTGAGCTGAAATGTAGGACCAGCACTGAGGCCCAGAGTTCAAGCTCCAAGACTGACCAAATAAACCATACAAAACAACAAAAAACCCCAAAAACTCACTGATTCTATGACAGCATACATTTTGAGGGTAATAGTTAAGGCCATGTAGTCATTCTAAAAAAAAAATATATCACCCCCAAAAAGAGGAACAATAGGAAATGTATAGCAGGAAACTTATAAATCTTAATGGACTAACAGTCTGTCAGTTTGTTTTAACTATTCAGCAAAAATGAAAGTAATACTCGATAATATTTTATTAAGGCTTTTAAATTTCTTTGAACTTGACATTTAAGATTCACTTTAAAAAGAAAATCAACAGGTGACAGTGTTTTCTCCTTACTTTTCCAAAGAAATGTTTATTTCATCATTATAGTGTATAGCACAATATATCCAGAAAGCATTTGTTAAGGAAAAAAAAATTTCCATTCTCTGTTTTGCTTGTCTGTATTTAAAGCTGCATACCACATCCTATCCACCCTATTGTCTGTCTTCTCATATGAAATATTTCAGTAAATGTGTCAGCCAGCAAAGTTTTACAAAATAGCATGCTTTCATTCATTGTGCTTTCCAAAATATATCTCACAAATGCCAACAACAAAAAACAACTTAAAACATCTGTGGATTTTTCTTTTTATGGTGCAAAGTAATCACTTTCCATAATCCTTAGAACCAGCTCTACACATGCATTAAATGCTCTTTCACTTCCAGGCTTTAGAACATCAGCATGTAACAATGGTGTACATGTTAATTTGTTCACCACATCTGGTTTGTTTACAGCAGGGACTGTCTTCATGGAAGATGGTAATAGATGAGTTGTGCAATTATGTAGTTTAAAAGGGCTCTGAGTTGGGGATAAAGAATATCCATTTATGTGACTAAATATTTAAATTAAATCCTATAATGTATACTCCTTCAATTTTATGGATAAAATATTCTACATTCTAGGTTTTTTTAAAAGAAATACTGTACGTTGTTTCCTTGGTGACAACGTAATTGGAAGACTTAAAATTTTCCTATACCATGGCCATCTGAAATGAGATGGATGTACTTAGGTTAACGTAAAGAAATTTTGGGACAGCATTATTGTTTGAATCTTGGATGGGATTTGATTGGGAATTTTGACAGGCTTTCATAGTATGAGAAGAAAAAAAAAGACCATACTAATACTTTTATCTGCCACATTGTTTTATTAGTTTATTCAAACACACACATCTAAACACACAGATACACATTATGAAGACCCAGTCAATCTGAAAGAAACTATTTTAATGGGAATTCCATAAAATATTTAGTCTGCTGAGATCTGATTAGAATTTATAGAAGTATCTAGTGGCTTCCACCCCTGGACAAGTTATCATTGGTGAAGATGTTGCCATTTGATTTTAGAATGCCCCATAAAGACCTTTGTGTTAAAGAAAAATGACATTCCAATTCCTCCCAGACTATGGAGCATACCTGAATAGTTCTTCTGGAGATTAAGTTCTTCAGAGTGAAACTCATGAGAAAAAGACTCTCATTTTCTTTCTTCTTTTATCTTTTAATCATTCTAGGCAAAAAACATTTCTCTTTGACATACTCCCCTCCTTGACATTGTCTTGTCACTGGCCCCCAAAGCAATAAAACCAGTTGAACATACACTGAAACATTCAATCTTGTAAATCTGAGTAAGCCTTTCTGCTTAATAAATGGACAATATCACTTATTATGGTAGGTTATAAAGCTAACCCAACGTTCTAGTCTTTCTAACAAAGTAGAGTATATTAAAATATGCTTCATTATAAAATATCTCACTCCATGTTGTATATTGTGTTTTTATTTCTGTTGATCCTAGTGCTTACAATCATGACCTAACTGTAAAATTGTTTGCAATAAATAATCACATTACTTTTATGATTCTATAATTTAACTTGTTTTCCTACAAATTTATAGGATAGTGTAGCTATGGAAAATCAATAAATATTGAATTTTGATATAGGATTACCTATCACTGCAAGTGTTGTGAAAATTTATCTACACTGAAATGATTGCCATTGATATCTTTCTCAAGATTACAAATGTTTATACTTTCAGCTGACCTTTTACAAACTCATACCCCAAACATAATTTTTAGTTTGTTCGTGCAATCATAGGAACATAAATATATGGCACAAAATGTTCATTAACTTTATCTGCTGTCATTAATGGAGTATACCTAATAGAATTAAGTATATACCCTCAGAGAAATAAGATACTTCCTTCTAAATCCAGACTTGCAGGCAGGCAGAGAGACACCCACACCCACACACATACACACACATACTCTCTCTCTCTCTCACACACACACACACATACTTACCACTCTGACTCAGGTTAGATTCCAGATATTGGGTATCAGACAATGATCTATTAATCAAACTTTCTTGTCCAGACATAAAATACATTCATAATTCCACACATACTAAAACACCAGATCATTCAAAATCGTGAGAATATTTAACAGAACCACCCAGCTCTGGGCCATCTACTCCCTGATTTCATTCATTCATGTCGATGCACTTTTCATATCATAATTAAATGTCTTTTTGTATTTCTCTGATTAGCAGATAATATGTTTTCATATAAGAGAAAACATAGGTAAAATTACATATGAAAATTGCATATGAAATAATGACATTCCTGAGGATAAAACATGCCTGTTTTTCAGTTTGGTTGCCAAAATGGAACTATTAGAACTTTTGAATATTTAACTGTAAATCTGAACCTCCAAATTTCACTAGGATTTGAATTGTGTTACTTACAACATTAATGTAAAATAAAAGCATTACTAAATAGAAAGAAAATTATAAGTTTATCACACCTTAATCCCTGAATTGACTTTATTATAAAAACAATTACATTTATATAACATGATAAACATCCTGAAACAAGCTATGAGGTATGGAAACAGAAGACTCTGTTTTTTGTTTAATGTATGTTGTTGTTATTTATAGTTTGTGATGATTCTGTCTTCTTTACCTTATGCATGGTATATTCATTCTACATCTTCAGGAAGGTGGGGGTGGGCACAGAGCTTTAGGGAAAGGGTGAAAAAATGAAGCAATGGAGTTCCTTGAACATTGATGAAAGTGAACTATTTAACACATCGGTCAATTATGATTGTATGTTTCTCTGAGACTCTAATTCATTTATTTCTTTAATCTAATTTGTATGATTTCTATCTACCAGTTTTTGAATTGGCTTGTTCCTGTTTTTCAAGGACCTAGTGGTGCATTATTAGTGCTGATTTAAGATTGTTCTAATTTTTATGTATATACTCAAAGCTATAAATTTTCCTGCGTATTGCCTGTGTTCTTGTGTCCCAGAGGAGGTAATATTTTGTCTGTTCACTTCCGGTTATTTTTGTTTTTCTGTTTATGTTACTTTGAAATAGTGATTTCAGGCTTGTATGAAGAGACAGTAATAATATGAAATGTATATTATTACACTGAAAGAAAGAGAAGACATTTTAACCTTTTTGCTTCAAGTAAATTAATATTAAGCAAAGCTTATTAAAATAATTACTTATTTACTTTTTAGAGGATGAGTATAGTACTCTTGGATATCTTGGAGGAAAGATATTAGACTCATCACAGCTGATGCCTTATATTGAATTTACAAGCTAAACTTTCTTTTTCAGAAGACTAAAGCTTCAGTTCTTTCATATTAGTATTATAAAATCATAATCCCTGCATATTGATTTGTTATCCTCTGCTATTTTCAATTCAATTCTTCCTCCATTATATATCAAGGGCTTTGAATGACCAATTCCTTAAAATACCTATATTTCCTATATTGTGATGTAAATCTCAGTGATATGAATATGAATTTATCTCTCAATCTCATCTTGAGCTGCATTCATATGAAATTTATGCAGTCTCAAGCAAGAAACCTGACTATTTACACTTTTCTATGTTTTAATCAATAAATCCATTCTAATACTTTAATTGAAATATATATAAAATTTTTAACATGAAGACAACCCTCCCCCATTATACTTTAAAGTAAAACCTTGGGGACTATTTTATATATGAAAATACAAAAGTCGAGGCTGGGAAGGTGGCTCAGTGGTAGAGCACTTGCCTTGCATGCATGAGGCCCTGGGATCGATTCCTCAGGACCACATAAGCAGAAAAAAAATCCAGAAGTGGCCCTGTGGCTCAAGTGGTAGAGCGCTAACCTTGAACTGAGGAGCTGAGGGACAGCGCCCAGGCCCAGATTTCAGGCCCCATGACCGGAACCCTCCAAAAAAAGACTAAAAAAATAAAAAAGTGCAATGCACATGTTTATACATGAATAATCTAATGATTAAATCAACTACACACTAGAACTACCATACTACATCAAGTCTCAATTTACTTAAAAGCACCAAAATGTTAGTGTTCATGAATATCACTCATTGTTAAAAAATGACTAGTCAAAACAAAGTTTATATTATATTTGAAATTTGAAAAATGAAAATTACACTCAGATTTGCTGTCAATATCTTGTTTCCATGGATACATTTTTTTCAGCATATAGGGAAACAAAAAATAAGGGTTTGTCACATAGAATGAAAAATATAAAGGTAGACTGCCTGTCCTTAAGATGATAAGTACATGCAAATCGTGTGATTTATTCAAAGATACAATAAAAATTCATAAGAGGATTTATGATCAGAACTCATAGGTAAGCAAAATAACTGGAAAAATGTAAGTGTTAATTGTGCTTTCAATATAGGAAGACAAGTTTTCAATTTATGAGCCTATAGAAGAAGATTTTGTATCTGTAACACAATCCACTTTTAACTGCTAAAAGCACTTGCTTAATCTCTAATTAGAAAGGGAACAATGAACTAACATCTTACATGATTGTTTTGACAATTAATTGGTATATTGAAGGTCAAAGGGAGGAATTGGAGGTTAATATAATCTTTTTCCTCTCTTCTGATTATTACACCGCAATAGCTGGGAATTCAGGAGTCTCATGCAATGTACTCACAGCTGAATTACTAATATGCTTAAAAATATAGAACATAAAACTTTTGAGCAGGGTTGCCACATCATTTAGGAATGCAATTCCTTCATATGAACTTCAATTTTTGTAGCTTTCCTTGTGGGATTAAAAGGTAAGAAAGCACTGTAGAAACAAGAATTCCTGTTCAGCCAAGTAGAACATCCACATGTTGCAAATTTTCATTCCATAAAGACTCTTCATTAGAGTACTTTCATTTAATATACTTCAGCACATCATCCTTCCCGGTTGGATACAGGAAAAAAGATAATTTTGTTTGTATATTATCTTACATAAATTAGTGTGTACAGAGATGATTTGTATAATTACAGATGTTTGTAATAAATGTAAATATGGATCATGTCACAACTAAAAAATATAAATAAAATCACATAACAAGACTAGAAGTCACAGGATTTTGTGCATGAACACATACATTAGATTAGTTGCAGAATTTCTATTTTGAGAAAAACTTTATATTAAAGTATAATGCACTTTACTAAGAGTTGAAACATTTTATTGAAAAATATATTCTTAGAGATATTTTTGCTTCATAATTTTAAGAAGAAAAATGATCCCAAAGTAATTACTCCTTTATTGTTTTCCTGTTTCCATGTGATTAACCTCCAAATTAGAAATCCAGATATATGATTTAATATAAACAAAAATATTTATTGAATATAAAAATCTCTACTCTCTACATTCTTCACACTAAGATCACCAAATATGTTGAATCTTAAATAATTAGTCTCTTTTTGACCTATGTTAATACTATTTACAATGTGAGTGAAATGCTTAAAAATAGTATTTATTTTAGGTTAATTGCTCTGAAGAGACAATACATGATATTATCAAAGCCTAAAAATTATTAGATTTAAAATTTAGAATTCAGGAAATGATTTTGACCAATCTGGTTACTGGAGCCTTCACTACAACCTCTTGAGACCATTTATATTGGTGAAGCAAAAATCTGAGGTTAAACATTTATGAATAAAAAATCATGTCATTCTGAATACGTAAAGCTACATATATAACTGAAAATTTAGCTTTTAAATATCTGAATATGCTAGTACATTTAATTGCAGAGCAAGTACTTGTTCTGAAGGGAGTTAAAATAGCATTTATTCTGAAATGTAAACCTAAGTATTCATTTGAATAAAAGACAATGTTTAAAATATCACTCATTCAAGAGAAGATGTACTGTTAGATGTTTTTCATGCCAATTATGTTCTCTAAACTTACTACAAATACTAGATTAGTAAACCTAATTCATTCCTGTGTAGGGAAACAGAAATTCAGTTTCCTAAAATGCATGATTATAACTATTTCTCAAACAATTACTAAGTAACTGTTTTATATTTTTTGTCATGGAATATTATTTGATTTATTTTTATTCATTAAGTTAAATAATTGGCCAATAACAATATAAATTATGCATGAACAAAGTTTATCTAACGTAAGTATTTCACAAGACATGTCATGGTTCTCTTAAAGAACACTAGAAGGCAGTGTACTTTTTATTAATTTTTAGTTATTTTGTTAATGGATATTAATTGTCAGAAGTGGCGATTTCATAATATATTTAAAGTATTTGATTATACTCCTCTATTTCCTTTTCATTACTCCTACCTCCAAAGATCTTTTGTTTTTCACATAAAATTACATCTTTATATATGCACATGTAAACTAATTTGGAAAAGTTAAGCTAAATTGCAGCTTAACTCAAGATGTACAGTGGATTAATAGGATGAATAAAAATTGAATACTTTTTTAACTTTTGAATTGAGCTATCATTATTATTATGGTTTTATGGTTAGGGTTAGGATCCCAAAAAGAATTAGAATTAGGATTAGAGAAATAGAAAATTTAGGTTCAACATACGATGAACCATTTCAACAATGATACTCACAAGACATTATGTTGAAAATGAAGTTTTCCTTAATGCTAACACGAATCCCAGCTGGAACTGAGACCTAACTTTCACCCTAATTATAGTCCAATTCTAATGTTTAAGAAAAAGAGTCTAGTTTTTAATCATTCTAATGAATACTCCAGTTTGGACTCTGGAAATGAATACAGTTTGCCATAATTCCCCAAAATTTCCTGACTCTACCTCTGAAGTTATCTTGTTCCCTAACATAAACAATTTTATTACTTGTCCTCAAATTATCTTATCAGGAAAAATACTGTAGTTTCCATTGATCCTACCTTTTTCTGAACCCCTGTACCCTAAAACAGTTTCAGATTTACTTACCACCTAGTCCATTACTTAACACTCTCAACCTAAACCTTGCTGGAAAAAGCTCATTAATCATTACAAGAAGGATCACTGAAAAATAAATATAATGACAATGCTCTAGTTACTGTTCAGTGTCATATTTTTTATTCTACTTGTTAGTGAAAACTCAATTTTATAATAAAAACTTTCTTATTCATAACAGTAATCATAATCAGAACAAAATACTGACCCTGGTCTTAATCCAAATTATATGACACTAACACAAGTTCATTAGTTTTCTCTCATCCTAAGTTGATTCAAATAAACATTCCAAACATAGGTTTCAATTTTTTCCAATATCTGAGTCATTTTCTAACCTAAATATAATCTCAACTGGAACATTGAGAATAACCATAAGCGTAATTTTAAGTAGAATCTAATATTAATAGCAATACTCTAGTTCACATTCATTGTAATTCGCACAAGGATTATATTAAAATTTATTTTGAATTTGAGCCTCATTTTTTCTCCTTCACTCTAACCCTAACCATGGCTGGAATCCTAACCATAACCTTGACACTAATAGTATCCCAATTCAAAAATTTATGAAAAATGCTCGTTTTGTGCAATCCTATCTGAAATTCCACTTACAATTCTTGAAATAAATTGCAGGTATTCTTAAACCCTATAGATTTTCTCACTCTTAATTCTGAATGTATCTTGTTCCATAACAGGAATCATTATACCCATTGATCTCAAATCCTGATATTATGAAATACATTGTACTTCCATTATCCCTTCTTTTCCTGAATTCCTAGAACTTAAATAACATTCAGCTTTACTTAACATTTAACACATTTCTTTTTTTTCTTTTGTCTGGCGTGGGGCTTGATCTCTGGGCCTGGGCACGATCCCTGAGTTCTTTAGCTCAAGGTGTGAGCTGAACCGCTTGAGCCAGAGCACCACTTTTGGGTTTTCTGGTGTTTAATTAGAGATAAAAGTCTCACAGACTTTCCTGCCTGGGCTAGCTTTGAACTGTGATCCTCAGAAATCAGCTTCCTGAGTAGTTAGGAAAATAGGCATGAGCCACAAGTTTAACCCATTTCTTTACTCTATCCTCAACCCCAGTTAACCAGAAACCTAATCCTAAACACAGACTGATTTAACACCAACTGGTTAATGTAAGGAAAATTATTTAGATTTTATTCAATCGCATATTTTTTGCTTCTATTTCTTAGTGGAAAATTTAAATTTACCCTAAAGCTTATCCTTCCCTAACCCTAACCAGAACAAAAAAGTATCTCACTCTTTAAACCAAATTATATCTGAATCTTTAAAGTAACACAGACATTCGTTTTCATTCATTCTATGATTCATTCTTCTTAAAATATGTGGCAGTTTTACACAATATCTTGCATCTTTTCCCCATCCTAACCCCAGCTCTAACTAGATCACTTTGCCTAAGCCTACATATAACCGAATCAGCATGTTAGCAAGCCTCTTTTTCACATTTATCCTAACTCTTGCTCAGAGTGTAAGTCTAAAATTTACTTGCATTTTGAACCTAAATTTTTTCAGTGTTTTTCTATTTCCTGTCAGGTTTTATATTTCATTATTTAAAAAAAAATTATTTTGTTGTTAGGATGATTTAAAGAGAGATTAGTTACATGTGTAAGGGAAGGAATACATTAAAGCCAATCTTATCTAATATTAATATAACTACTCTGGCCTGTTTATGAGGTCCATTTTTAATTTGTAAAGATGATGTACAGAAGGGTCCAATTACATAAGTCAGATAATGAGCACATTTCTTTTTCAACAGTGTCACCTCTTCCCTCATGTTCTCCCAGTTTTTCCCTTTCAATCTCCCTCCCCCATAAGTTGTATAGTTCATTTACAAGGTAGTGTCTATTGAGTGGCATTGTTACATTTGTTCACCCTTTGTCCCACCATTTCTTTGTTTCCCCTTGCCCTTTCCAAACTTACATATAAGACCAAAGGTGCAGAAATTAAAACAAAACAAACAGCACCCGAATTCAGATGAAAAAAGCAAAATAAAAAAAAAAACAACTATCATTATCATTTCTTGGAGATCAATTTGATGAACATTATTTGATATGATAATATTTATATAGCTATTGAGCCTTTTTGATCCTCTCCAAAGGGCATCCTCCTTTGATCTCACTGTATAAATGTTTAGAATCCCATGTAATTTATCATGTCCAAGTGTAATGTTTTCTCTTTTAACATCCAGGTGTTTTAAGTTGTAGAATTAGAGGCACATTCTAATACAACAAATGAGGGAAATTGGGCAACCTATATTGCTTTGAGTCTGATTTGCTTCACTTAATATAGGTTTGTTCCAAGTCTTTCCATTTCCTTATGAATGGTGAAATATCATTATTTCTGGGTGAATAGAGTTGCATCATACTGAAGAGTTTCTTCATGGCAAAGGAAAAAGTTAGCAAGGTATATAGAAAGAGAACAGAATGGAAGAAGATTTTTACTAACTAAGCATTAGACAAGGGTTTACATAACTAACCCATATTTACAGATCAAAAAAACCCTCAAATAAACAAGAGCCCAATTAATATATGGGATAATGACTTAAAGAGAACTTCTTAGAAGAAAAGTAACAATGACAATTAGACATATCTTTCTCCATGAAAGAAATGCAAATCCAAACAACACTGAGATTCTTCTCATCCCTGTTACAATGCCATTATGAAAAAATGAACAATTACAGATACTGATAGGGAAGTTGTCCAAAGGAAACTCTATTACATTGTTGGTGGAAATGTAATCTTGTTCAACGACTTTGGAAAACACTATGGAGGTTGCTCACAAAACTGAATAGAGAGCTCCCTATGATCCACCAACTCCACTTATTGGCATTTATCCAGTAGAGCAGAAGACCACACTGAAGGTGCTAGCACAATCGTGTTCATTGTTGCATTATTTTCTGTAGCCAACATATGGAATCAGCCCAGATGCCTCTCACTGCAAAAAGGGATCAATAATTGATCCCTATTTACAAGTATGTATGTATATATACATACACAATCAAATTTTATTCATCAATCAGAAAAAATAATATTGCACCATTATTTTTGGGGGGGGCGGTCCAGTCTTGGGGCCTGAGGTCTGGGGCCCCGGCGCTGTCCCTCAGCTCTTCAGCTCAAGGCTAGCGCTCTACAACTTGAGCCACAGTGCCACTTCTGGCTTTTTTCTTTTTGCTTATGTGGTGCTGAGAAATCGAACCCAGGGCCTCACGCATGCAAAGCAAGCGCTCTACCACTGAGCCACCGTCCCAGCCCCTATTGCACCATTCTTAAGGAAAATGACAGACTTAGAAATAATCATATTAAGTGAAATTAACTGGACCCAGAGAAAATTAGGTTGTATGACTTTCCTTATGTTTGGTAGTCAGAAGGTGCGTATAAATGTAAAAGTAAACATAGTGGCTGATATGCTAGGAGGTAAATGTATTATCTGAAGTATCAGAGTCCATGGAAAGAGAAAATAGTATAGTTCTCTTAAAACATTAAGTCAAAACGCAATAAAATAAATACCAGTAAATGTGTACTACAAGAGAGGACAGTGGGGGGCAAGGTGGGAGGGGTAGGAAATTGAAAAGGATAGAATACAGGCAAGAATCCATTGCATACTTCCCAGAATTGAAATATACAAAACAATGGGTAGTGTGAAATGGGGATGAAGATGTTGAAGTGGTAACACAATTCCAAGTGTATTGTATACATAAAATGTTTTGTTAAATGGCAAGTAATTCCATACATAACATAATATTGAGATAAGTAAGGACTGGGTTTATTGGGAGGGGTGGATGAGAAGGTTGAAAGGGTTGACACTGTATTCATAAACTGTTTCAGTGAATGGCAACTCCTTTGTACAAATACTTAAAGATAATAAAAATATTCCAAATGTTAATTATGATAGTTGAATAGAACATTGAACCTCAATTCAATTCCCATTTAATAATATTTGTAACCTGGAGGTTTGGAGAATAAAGTTCAAATAATAAAACATTATGAATAGTTTTTTCAAAAATTTGAAATTTAAATCAATACTACTTTGCTTTTTGTTCTCTGTTGGGATGTTATAAGAAAATACTTCAAAGTAAGTGGATTAAAAATATCAGGACTATATTACCCATACTCTAGAAGCTTGAACATTAATTATAAAAATTGTTATTCAAAGCAAATCTTTGTCTTATGGGGGTCTACTTTCTGGTTCATTATAATCTGTTTGCTGACTAGTTATATTGGGCTTCTTTCATCAGGATCATTATTGCAGGGTCATCTCTGAAAGTGATTCTAATGTTACCAGACGGGGGAATAGAATTTCAATGCGTGTAATTGGAAAGAGTTACAGTGTCCAATATATTATGCAACTTTTTCTTTAACTCAGTGTAGTGTATCATTTCTATATTATTTCATAGAAAATAATAACTTTAGGACAAACCCATATCGTGTAATTTATGTGAATGATTCTTACAATGGGAATAATTGTAGTGATGACAAAGTGAAGTATGATTGTTTTGTGGCTCTTGAATCACATCATGGGCAATCATGTAAACATGTTCAGCCTTTCTAAGGCCCTTCTGATGTATTTGAACAATCTCCAATGAGTTAACTGCTTTCAGAAATACAGATCTCCTTAGATTTTAATTGCTGTCTGCTATTAAGTCTCCCACAGACACCAAATCAGAGTATGCTATTTTCTCTGATAAAATATATAATTGTTATAATTAATATAATATGAAGACTGTAATATTAATAGCATTATAAATACTAGTGTGACATACTAAATACTAAAGTGACATACTTTGGTTACATCAATTTTTAGAATATTTATAACAACGCAAATAGTTATTTGATGATGTATATAAAATGAGAAAAAGATTTGTGTACATATTTACTAGAGATGCAAACAGATTCATCTGGTTATTTCTGATCCTTCCTTTGTTGGTTTCATTCATGCATGGAGAACTTGCAGAGAAGTGGCAATTGTAACCTTGCGTTTACAAAAGGGTTAACTTAAATGAAGTTTATGTTGGGCTAAATAACAGATTTTGTAAATTATATTGTTTTTGTCTCTTCCTTCCTTCCTTCCTTCCTTCCTTCCTTTCTTCCTTCCTTCCTTCCTTTCTTCCTTTCTTCCTTCCTTCCTTCTGTCTTTCCTTCCTCCCTTCTTCCCTCCATCCCTCTCTTCTTTTTTCTTTCCTTCTTTCCTCCTTTCTTTCTTTCTCTCTTTCTTTCTTTCTTTTCTTCTATTCTTCCTTTCTTTCTTTTACTCATAATATGTCTTAAGTGTATACATAAAATACCAGTGTGTTATGAGTAATTATAAATATTAACTAGATTAATATTAATTTTAATGACCTATGTTATATCTTAAAGCAAATTGTACTACAAACCACTTCATAAAAGTTGCAGGATATGAAACAAATATTACTATTCATGATATTGCTTATTTCTTCAAACTAAAATAAGAATTTAGACATAATGTGCATGTGTGTGCATGTGGGTGTGTGTTATTCTTGTGATTTGAACACAAGGCCTATAACTTCCTTTTTTTCACTCAAGGATAGTGTCCTTACGTTTGATCCACAACTCCACTTCTGGCTTTCTCTCTCTCTCTCTGTGTGTGTGTGTGTGTGTGTGTGTGTGTGTGTGTGTGTGTGTGTGATTAATTGAGATGTGTCTCACAAACTTTCTTAGCAAAGCTGGCTTTGGACCACAGCTTCCTGAGTAGCAAGGATTACAAGCTTGAGACACACAAATGCAGCATAGATATAATATATCTAAGAATAAAATAAATTTATTATTTGAATTCTAGAGGCTCTATTTAATAGATTAACATTTAGATATTTGTTTAGTTGTTAAATCTGAACCTGCACTGTGGAACATATTTTTGGATTTTGGTATATTATTATAAAGATATGTAAAAATACTTTTCATTTTTTGACAACATATTCAGGGTAGTTAAAGCTTTTCATAGGCAGGATGGTTAAAGTTTTTCATAGGCATTAATATATTTCTCATTCAAGTCTCTTTAAATAAATGTATATGCATACACACTATGTGCATATGCATATATTCATACTTATATGTGTACATACACAAATACCTATATATGTATACATTTATATGAATATACAGATGTGTACATACATGTTTATTATTATTTTCATTTGTCTGTAAGTTAGCATTTTATTTTATTTGCCAAATATGTCCTTTATTGTTTTTACTTTATTGTATTTTTATTGTTAAAATGTTGTATGGAGGGGTTACAGTTACATGAGTAAGGCAATGAATACATTACTTGTTGATCATTATTACCCCTTTCCTTCCTTGTTGTTGTCCCACTATCCCCTCCCTCCCCCAGCTCCCACATTCCTTTCTCCCCATTCTTCGCAGCATGAAATGATAAGGTTGATTTCCAATATAGTCTTATTGCTATCTGTGTTGCAATGGGTCATCCTGTGTCCTTGTTTCAGCGTTTTTTAATTCCCTTTACCCTCCCCAGATTAGACATGTATATACAAGATGCAGGGTATCAAAATCGAGTACAGTGACAACAGGAGATATTCCAAAGGGGAAAGAACATACTAAGGAAACAACAACAACAAAAATGAATAAAATGACATTGTACATTTACAAAAGTAACTATAGAGACTGAACTTCCAAACATGTCCCTTATTACCAAGGTAGTTATTGCAATTCATGCCCTTATTATTTTTGGATCTTCACTAAAATGTTTTGTAGCCTTCCATGTGGACTTATATGTTCAATTTTTCCTAAATCTATCTACTCATAAGATACCAGTCAGCTCTCGTTGGAAGCCAAAAAAGCAGCTTTCTACAGCTTGGTTCCAAATCACTTGTATTTTTTCTTTGTACTAAGAATACTGATTCCAGCCCCGTGCTGGTGGCTCATTTTATAATTGTAGCTACCCAGGAAGCTGAAATGAGGATCGTGGTTCAAAGCCAGCCTGGGCAGAAAAAGTCCATGAGACTCTTATCTCCAATAAACCTACAGAAAACCAGAAGTGGAGCTATGGCTCAAGTGGTAGAGATCTAGCCTTGAGCTGAATAGATGAGGGACAGTGCCCAGGCCCAGAGTTCAAGGCCCACGACCACCACCAGCAACAACAACAAAAATAAAGAGAATACTTACTCAAAAGGCAAGAGCATTAAGCAGTCTTAAAGATAGGCTGAAGTCTAATATTTTAGTCTTATGTTAGATACAAAGGGCCTTCTATTCTAATGAGCCATGAGCCCTCAAAATGTTGACCAAATTTCTTAGTTTATTATTACTATAAGTATTAATATAAGTATGTATTTTCTATCTTTCATTTCACCACAAAAATCTGTATTTATCCTTTATGACATACTTGAATATCAATGCCTTTGGAAGATATTTATTAAATGGTGTATATTAATTGTACAAAGAAACCTTATTGAAATATTTTACACACTCACATATTGATCAAGGGCTTGATTAACCCATTTCTGTCTTTCTCCATTCCCATTGCCCCTTATTTTTCATCTGTTTTCTGTGAATTTTTTTGTTCCATCTCCACATATCGTCAAAATGTATTAAAGTGTTGTTGACTTTCCCTCAATGAAAATTATGCAATGCTGAATATAAAAGCAAAAATCTAAGTAAATGGAGACATATACTTTTTATGGATTGGAGGATACAATTGAGCATAGATATTAATTGTTCCCACACCCCTTTTTTGGGGTCATACATGGGGCTTGAAATCTAGTCCTGGGCACTGTTCCTCAGCTCTTCAGCTCAAAGTGAGTGCTCTACCCTTTGAGCAACTGTGCCACTTCTTGTTTTCTGGTGGTAAATTGAGGATAAGAGTCTCACAGACATTCATGTTCCAGCTGCCTTGAACCGCAATCCTCAGATCTCAGCCTCCTATCCAGCTAGTATAATAAGCGTGAGCTAACAGTGCCCAGCTTCACAGTTTTATTTATAAGTTTATGAAAATTTCTAAAAACACCTGACCATCACTCTGACTCATTGACAAAGGAAAATAAACTGGAATATATTTCTCTGTCTAATATTAAAGCTATGTTACTGTAAAATTGTTATATTTGTAGAGGAAAGATTATACAGCTCAATGTGTCTGTAGGACACCAGATTAGAGCCACTTAATTATTATCAAGGAATATTTAATAAGAGTGTAAAACCAAACAATTGTGGAGTGACATTCTCTTTAATAAGTGGTGATATGTTAGACAATATTGGGGAGAATTAAAAAGTGAACATTGACTTAAAATAACAATTTATTCAAATATTAACTTCAAGCAGGATTTGAAGGTGGCATATAAAACAAAAAGAGTGATGTAAATGTATAACAAAGGAAGATGCCTTGACAATTTTGGAGATGAAACATACATAAATTTGGCATTAAAATTGTAGGAAAGGAAAACTCGATATAGTAGAACTCAAAAATGTATAAAATAATTTAGTCTGTGAAAGCTCATATGCAAGTAGTGAATAGAAGTTGGGAACAGGGGACTCATGTATTTGAACCTAACTACTTGGTAGGCTGTGATGTGAGTATTGCTGTTTGCTGGCAACCCACAAAATAAAGTCCCTGAAAATCTTATCTCTGTTTAATCAGCACAAGTGAGGCATGACTGAAATGGTAAATTGTTAACAAATTGAAACTAATCTCAGGTACCCTGTGTTCATGTCCCAGGACCATACATAAACATACAAAACTAATAATAATACTACTAATTGTGATGATGATGACGATGATGATGATATGATGATGATGATGATATGATGATGAGGATGATGATGATGATGATGATGATGATGATGATTGTAGGGCACATGAGCGGCAAAGATGGTGCTGAGAGGGAGTTGAGTGGGCAGAGCACAATTTGCTTTCGTTCAGAGCATATCCAGCCTGTGGAAGCTTAGTTTCATGATAGGGTGTGACTTTGACAGTGATTGGTTCCTCTTCCTCCCTTGCCATGCCACCTGCTCTTTTTTGCATTAAAAAGGCTGCTCTGTGTTAATAAATGAGTTTCTTCCTGCTTGACTTGACTCCCTGCTGGGTCTGATTGTTTCCCAGGCTGAGGGAGGCTGGGTAAAGGGTGAGCTGCCGCACATACATTTCCTCAGACCCTGGCCGTCTTTCGTGGGATGGATGAAGAGCCAACAGATGATGATAATTATTATGATAATGATGATGAAGATAATGTTGATGAAGTGTACCCATAAGAATAAAATATTTGCAAATCCTATACCTGAAGAATGCCTCAAATTATACTCTACGTAGAACTCTCAAAAACTAAAGTTAAAAAGAACATCAATTAGAAACTAGCAAAATACATCTTGTGAAAAATAAGCGCAAGAAAGGCATCATTAGTCATCAAATAAATGCACATTAAAACAAAAATGGCATCATAAAACATGTATGAGAATTACTGCACATAATACAATATTGCCCATACTAAATGCTATCAAGAAACAGAGAAACTGGATGCTGGCAGGAATCTCAAATGGGAAAGCTACTTCTGAAAATATTTTGACAGGTTCCTAGAATATGAAATATGCAACCACCTAGAGTATAGCACAGGAATTGAGCTCGTCAGGCTTTGTCTCATAAAAATAAATTTTAAACATTCACCCAAAGGCCAAAACACAGAGGATTATAGCAGCAATATTTCCTCTAGTTAAAGAAATGGAAATCAATTCAAGGTTTCTTCAGGTGAATGGGAAACGAATTGTGCTACTTTCTCTAATAACAGAACCAAAAGGCTAATCGAGTGAACTCAATACAATATTAAGGCATAAACCAACAGGGAATAATCTACCATAGATTTGAGGGCAATCCTAAAAGCTTATTTATTGCATAATCTAGAAGTCGGAGAAAAAAAATGTTTTGGTTTCCAGGATGAAACAGGTTTGGGATGGGACCAAGAGAAGTAGTGGGTTTAATATAAAAGGGAAGCATGAGACAGACTTATTTTTGGTAAAGAAACGTGTCTGTAACTATTCATATATTTTTGATAAAATTATATTGAACTTAATGCGTGCACAAAATCACTAAAACAAATGAAGTCTGCATAATACTTGTGAAATATTAATGTCCTACTTTTAATCTCATACTATAAATATTTAAAGAAACTGAAAAAAACCTATTCAAGGGATTTCTCTATGTTCTTCTTATAACATCATAAATATCCATACTAGTCTCAATTGAATTTAATGATATCTAGAAAACAGAAGTCAATATTGAATGTTTACAATGAAAAATAGTATGGGTCCATGTTTTAATTGAATTACGCCATGCTAATTAGAAGGCAGAGACCAAAAAACGTCGTGAGAAAGTACAAAAAAGAAAGCAAGATATAGGGTAATTTCCCTGTTATCTCTCGTTTGTGGAAGCCATAGGTAAGAGATTATTGCTCAAGGGAGGCTTGGACAAAAAGGAATACCTCATCTGAAAAATAATCTAAAGTGGTCAGAGCCTTAGCAACTTCAAGCACCAGTGGTGCCAAAGGAAAGAAGAAAAGAAGTAAACAGGAAAGGAAAAGAAAGGAGAGAAAAGGAAAACTATTTCCTCTTCATTCTTGTAGTTTCATGTCATTGGATACAAGAATTTAGGGTATTTTGTTTACTGTTTTAGGATTCAGACCTCTCTCATATAAAAGCATTTATTTCGAGTAATTATTTGATTATTACTATTTATTAACTTATTATTAGGTCTTCTTGGAGATTGAACCTATGGCTTTGTATATATTAGTCTAGTCCTACAAATGAGCTTTACCCCAGCTCTCTTGTATAGTTTTGATAATTGTTTATGAGTTCTTCAATTGACAGCTACTCTACTTTTCATCTTATCTTTTCTCTCCCACATTTTCCTCTCTATATTACAGTTTATGTGTTCAAAATTTTCCTCAATTTTATCTTGTAAACATAGAATTTTGCTTTTCAGTTTACAGAGTAGTCAATTTCCTCAGGAATGTGGTAATGCCATTCTTTCCAATAGAAGCACAGATTTCCATCAATAGAACAGAATTGAAGACCCAGAAATGAATCCACTCCTATAGGCACATAATCTTTGATAAGGGAGCCAGAAACACAGGATGGAAGAAAGACAAATTCTTCAAAAACTTGTGCTGATGGAATTGTGTGCACACAAAAACCTGAAGTTAGATCCTTATATATCCTCCTGCACCATAATCGATTCCAAATGGATTGAAGACCCTAATGTAAGTCCAGATACCTTAGAATTTTAAAGGAAGAGTTAGAGGAAACACGAGGGCTCCTTGGGACAGGTCAAAACTTCCAAAGTAAGGTTGGATAAATGGGATTACATGAAACCGAATCAATCATTTGTCAGACTCAAAAGACACGAAGAAAAGAGAGATATTGTAGCACAGATTTATTAGGGAGCAAACCTACAGATGAGAGCCTCAGCCAATGGTAAACCTTTAATCCCTTTTTGAACTAGGATACTTATAGTGAGTTTAGATGAATATAAGAGTTTTCTGGTAGGGATTAGTAAGAAAACAACTAATACTAAGACAGAGATAGCATGTGAAAAGAGTTGTAGCTGGAGAAAGGGAGAGATTAATGCCGTGGTGTCTAGTTCAAAGCCTTGGCTTGGTGTCAGCTTTGTAAGGTATAGGTGCACAAAGGAAACTGGGTACAACAGGACTGGTTATTAACAAAAGCCTCACATAAGTCTGAAGCCTCAAAATAAGGACTCCAGTCTGTGTGGACCAAACTGTATCTTATATGAGGTTTTATTTAAATTAGCAAGCACAATTTTAGATTTTTTCAGAGTGGGATGGTGCATAGTCAGTCACAAGCAATGTCTGTTATGTCAGGTAATCCAATCTACTCATTCCCGTGTTACCCAGTAGCCAGGTTTCAACACAAATGAGTACAATGTGATTGTACCAATGAGACTGTGATTTTTCCCTCTCCTGAATCAACATTCTGTCAAATGATTTCTGTCTTCCAGCTCTTTATGCAATATTTCTCATGATCTTTTCTACTATTTTGTCTTCATAATTGATGTTCATAGTACTTTTTATTGTTGTCTTCTGTGTCTATGCCATTTTTAGGGCTTGAACTCAGTGTTTGTCTTCCTTGTACATTTTGCTCATGGCTGAACACACTCTATCCTTTGAGCCACATCCTGTTCTTCTTCTTGCTGGACAATTGGAGATAAGTTTTCACATTTTTGTCTGTTTAGACTGACATTGAACCAAAATCTTCAGGTTTTAACTTCCTGAGTGTCTAGGATTCTACACACGAGCCACTAACAGCAAGCTTTGCTTTACTGTTATTTTAGTTATGTGGTAGAAGAAAGTGGAAGCATATTTGTGTTAAATGTGCAATCTTCAAATACAAGTTGGAATCAGCTTGATATCATATAACAGTTATCAACTTTAACAGTTAAATCAATGAATAGTTCACATTCCTACAGAAATATAATTGAAAACAAAAGGCATAATTGTTTTCCTAAATCAAGTATTGGAACCATGAACTTCTCTCACCATACAATTCATGTTTTCTATGAGTTTAATTAGCAGACTTCCAATACTAAATGTAAATATATTAATTTTATACCATAAGAACCAAAGTGATTATAGTTAAGAATAGCTATTTCATCACAGCCAGAAGATAACTTTTCGAGCACTCTAACTAAAAAGAAATGTTACATAAAGAAACTAATAGATATGATATAGCTTGATCATTACACAACCTATAAATGAATGGGATTACCACTCCATACTTCATAAATGTGTAAAAAATAATTATGTAGCTAGGTGCCAGTGGTTCATGCTTGTAATCCTAGTTATTAAGGAGTTTGATGGCTGAGAATCATGGTTCAAAGCCAGCCTAGGCAGTAAAGTCCGTGAGACTTTTTGTTGTTTGTTTTTTTTTTTAATTTTGGTTTATCATTGGGCTTGAAATCTGGGCTTGGGCACTGTCCCTATGCTTGACAGCTCAAGTTGAGCATTCTACCACTTGAGACACAGCACCACTTCCGGTTTTCTGGTGGTTTTATTGGAGACAAGAGTCTTACAGAATTTCCTGCCCCAGCTGGTGTTGAACCGCAATCCTCAGATCTCAGCCTCCAGAGTACCTAGGATTACAGCCGTGAGCCACTGGCGCCGGCTCCTTGACATAATCTTCAATAAGCCACCAGAAAACTGGCAGTGGCTCAAGTGGTAGAGCACTAGCTTTGAGGTCAAGAGCTGAGGGACAACATCCAGGCACAGATTTCAAGCCCCACGATCGACAAAATTTAAAAATAAAGTGTTAAAAATAAACCAATATTTTGGCATAAATGTTAAAATATAATTCTAAAAATTTTTGAATCCTCACTATATATAATAGTTTATATAAATGAGGAGAAGTGTTTTCTGGTTTTGGTAACCATTGAATCAATTGTGTAAGTCACACATTTCCCAATCAATTCATATTTATGTATTTATATACTTACGTGCCATAAGTATAATTAACTGACAAGTGATAGGCGGTGCTGTTTTAGAAATCTCCCTTGGCTTTCTAACATTAACCTTTCTACCCTAAAATCAATATGCCCTCCAACCTTGTCAGAGATTTCATTGACAGTAAAGTTACTTATCTCATTGGAGCAGAAAAGTATAAGCCATAATTTTTTTTGGAATAACTGTCACATGTACATGCATTTCACTTAGCTTAAGAACCATGCCAGTAATAGCAAAATGTCTTCTGAGCTTTTCAGTCTCATAAGAGATGAAAATCTTTAATTATATATCTATTTTTTCTGCCTAACATCCTATATCTTAGGAGGATCTTTTTGTGTAACACTGTATTCCTGATTAGAAGACTGGAACAAAGGCAATAATGAAAATAGCCAAGGAAAATACTTGGAAACAATTTACAAAGCAATGGCAGAAATGCCTGTTTTCATTGGTTTCAATGAGAATATACCTTAAAGTATGTTTTTTGTTATTTAAAGTGCAATAATTAAACTTTAATTAGCAGTGAAGAAGGGAGTAGAAAACTGTGTTTGAAGACAGCTTGACTTTGAAAAATTCAACAAAAGCATAATGGATTTTTCTTGTTTTTCTATATAGTTGCCAAAATAATAGAGAGCAACACCCAAAGGCAGGAAAACACCTAAGCCAAAACAGTAAACTTTTGTCTATAAAATAATTGTATGTGTCTGACTCTTTCAAAATCAGGCTTGCAAGGAGGAAAAGTGTATTTGCTTTAGTGTGAAAAATAAAAAAAATATAAAAATCCTTTATTAATGTTTTACATAATGATCCCCAAATGCGAAAATAAATATAGGGAGCATCTTATTTAAATATTATTTAAATATTGTTGAGAATTTCAAGACTTCCTTTATGTAAGGCCCTTTGAAGTATGTACAGCATATCTGTGTACAAAGCCAGTGACAACAGGCAAATATGACTAAGTTTCCCCAAAAGGATCTATGAAGTCAATAGTTGTATTCCCAAGCAGTTGAAAAAATGCTTCCAAAATGATTCAGTGCACCTACATTTGTGGAGTTATTTAAGTAATGAATTCTTTGCTAGACATATTCTTTTCTTTTAAAAATTGTCAAATATTAGCTTTTTAATAAACTTCGTCTAGTATTCCTTGGTTCAAAACAGAAATCTTGATACAGTTGATGTCACATGGCTTTCTTACTTTCTCAGTTCAAAGCCAACCCAGACAGGAAAGTCTGTCACATTCTTATCTGTAACTAAACACCAAAAACGCCAGAAGTGGAGTTCTGGCTAAAGCAGTAGAGTACTAGCTTTGGGGGAAGTAGGCCAGGGAAGGCATTTGTTCAGGGACATGGTCCAGCCTCTGAGTTCAAGCTCCAGAACAAGGACAAACTACACAAACCAACAAGCAAAAGAAACCCACATATTTGTTAGGGACCATCCTTAAAGCACTGGTTTGAGAACAGGCTCCATTTGCTGATCATACTCAGTGGATCCAGCTTTTTTGGAATACAAATTGCGCTGGGGAATTTAGGACAAGACTAAAGGAATTAATAAATGACTTCTGCAACAACAGAATCATCTCAGTAGTGAAATATCCACGCATAAGACAATTTAAAACCTCCAAGTCTTTGTTTCCTTGTAATAGAACACTTTTAAAACAACGTTATTTCCTTTTATTCTATGCTGGCCTTCAAATGGCACATTGTTTCCTTTTGTAATACTTTCAAGAAGACGTTTACAGACAATTTTTATATGAATAAAGTACACACTTGAAAAAAGTCAGGGACAGAGTTTCCTTCAAGCCTTGGATTCTTTTTCTTTTTTCTAACAATGAATATATATATACATATATATATATTTTATAGTGAAAATACTGTACAGAGGGGATACAATTACATGGGCAAGATAATGAGTACATTTTTTATCGAGCAACGTAGCCTACACCTTGGTTTCCCCTTCCCATCCCTTCCCATCCTCACCTCTCCCCCCCATCCAATCCTCCTTCCCCCACCAACAAAGTTGTAAAGCTCATTTTCGACTTAATGACATGTATATCTCATTGTTGCAATGGGTCTAACTGTATCCCTATTTAAATGATTTTTTCCTTTCACCTCCACAAATTATAGCGATATCAAATACAGTGAAAGCAGGGGTTATTGTTACGCCATGGGAAGGGACATACAAAGCAATAAGGAAATCATTTTATAAATATGTTAGAAACAATCACATGAAACAAAAAAACATTTGAATACATAACTTAGGGTTCATTTCCCTAACATCAACTTATCTGACCTTTTCTGTTTGACTCAGACATATACTAATTATTGCAAACAAGGAAAACCATGGGACCTAGGTTCCTTTGGGCTTGGCTTACTTCACTTAATATAATTTTTTCCAAGTCTTTCCATTTCCTAACAAATGGGGCAATGTCATTTTTTCTGATGGAGGCATACGATTCCATTGTGTATATATACCACATTTTCTTGATCCATTCATCTACTGAGGGGCATCTGGGTTCGTTCCATAACTTAGCTATGGTAAATAAGGCTGCAACAAACATAGTCATGCTGGTACATCTAGTGTGGCCTTGTTTGTGAACATTTGGGTAAATGCCCGAAATTGGGATTGCTGAATCTTAGGGGAGCTCCATGTGGAGTCTTCCATACTGCTTTCCAAAATGGTTGAACAAGTTTTCACTCCCACCAATAATTCAGTAAGTTTTCCTCTGTCCACATCCCCTCCAGCCTCCGTTGTTATTAGAGTTCTTGATTATAGCCATTCTAACTGGGGTGAGGTGATATTTCAATATTGTTTTGATTTGCATTTTTTTTATGTCTAGGGAGGTTCAGCATTTCTTCATATGTCTTTTGGCAATCCTTCATTCTTCTTCAGAGAAGTTTCTCTTTAAGTCGTTAGCCCACTTATTTATTGAGCAGTTGTTTCTTTGAAGATTTGTTTTTGGGGGATTTAATTTTTTGAGTTCCAGGTATATTTTAGATATGAGACCCTTGTCCATTGTATGGCTAGTGAAGACCTTCTCCCAATCTGTGAGCTTTCAATTGATCTTGCTAGCTATGTCCTTTGTCATGCAGAAGCTCAGCAATTTCATCCAATCCCATTTGTCCAACCTTTCTTTGATTTGTTGTGTTTCTGGGTGTCTATTAAGAAAATATCGGCCTGTGCCAAGGAGACCTAGTGTTTCTCCTATTCCATCACGTAAAGTTTTCAGGGTGTCTGCTTTGATTCAGAGGTCTTTGACCCATTTGCAGTTGAATCTAGTACAGGGTGATATATGAGGATTTAGCTTAAGTTTTCTACAAGTATTTAACCAATTTTGACAGCACCATTTACTGAAGAGGGTGTCTTTCTTCTATTCTACATTTTTAGCTCCCTTATCGAATATTAGATGACTATAGGTCTGTAGGTTCATTTCTGGGTTTTCAATTCTATTCCATTGGTCCTGAAGTCTGTTCTCATGCCAGTACCAAGCTGTTTTGATTACTATGGCTTTGTAGTTGAATTCAAATTCGGTTTTCATCTTCCTCCAGCACTGTTCTTTCTGAAAAGGATCGCTTCAGCTATTCAGGGTCTTTTATTGTTCCATATGAATTTTTGGATTGCCTTTTCTATATCCTTGAAGAAAGAGGTTGGAATATTTATAGGTATCACATTGAATTTGTAGATAGCCTTGGGAAGTATTGCCATTTTCACTATATTGATCGTTCCAATCTAGGAGCATAGGAGGTTTTTTCCACTTTGTAAATTCTGTTTTGATTTCCTTTTTCAGATTTTTAAATCTTCATCATAGAGGTCCTTCACTTCTTTGGTTAAGTTAGTTCCTAGGTATTTTACTTTTTGTGGGGCTACACTGAATGTAGTTGCTTTCCTAATTTCAGCCAAACCTTTCTCATTGTTGGCATAAAGAAAAGCCATTGATTTTTTTTTTTTTTTGGTCGACCGTGGGGCTTGAACTCGGCCTGGGCACTGTCCCTCAGCTATTCAGCTCAAGGCGAGCACTCTACCACTTGAGCTACAGCGTCACTTCCGGTTTTCTGGTGGTTTATTGGAGATAGGAGTCTCACGGTCTCTCCTGCCCGGGCTGGCTCTGAACCGCGATCCTCAGATCTCAGCCTCCTGAGTAGGTAGGATTACAGGCGTGAGCCACCAGCGCCCTGCTAAGCCATTGAATTTTGAGGGTTAATTTTATACCCTGCTACTTTGCCAAAATTTTGAATCAGCTTGAGTAATTTTGGCGTGGATTCTGTGGGATTCTTTAAATACAAGATCATGTCATCTGCAAAGAGGGAGAGTTTTACTTCTTCTTTCCCTATTTGGATCCCTCGAATGCTTGCATCTTGTCTTATTGCTGTAGCTAGGCATTCCAATACTAGATTGAAGAGAAGTGTAGAGAGTGGACATCCTTGTCTCATTCTTGATTTAAGAGGAAATGGCTTTAGTTTTTCACCATCAATTATAATACTGGCTGTAGATTTGTCCTATATGGCCTTTACTGTATTGAGGAATGCTTCATGGATTCCTAGTTTTTTCCAGAACCTTCACATCAAGGGGTGTTGGATCTTGTCAAATGCTTTTTCTATATCTATTGAGATAACATTGTAGTTCTTATCCTTGCTCCTGTTGATGTGATGAATTATATTAATTGATTTGCGTATATTGAACCAGTTTTGCATCTCTGAAATGAATCCTCTTTGATCGTGGTGTATGATTTTTTGGATGAATTGTTGAAGTCAATTGGCCCAAATTTTGTTGAGAAGATTTACATCAATGTTCATCAAAGCAATGGGTCTATAGTTCTCTTTCTTTGATGAGTCCCTGCCTGGTTTTGGGATGAGGTTTATGATGGCTTCAAAGAATGAGTTGGGTTGTGAACTTTCTGTTATTTCATTGAAGATTTGGAGGAGTATTGGTGTGAGCTCTGCTTTGAAGGCGCTGTAAACCATCTGGTCCTGGGCTTTTCTTAGATGGGAGGGCTCTTATTGCTGTTTCTATTTCAATGATTGATATGGGCCCCTTAAGAAGCTTTAACTTATATTGGTTTAGTTTCTGCATCTCAGTATTTGCTAGGAAAAGTTCCATTTCTGCCCAGTTCTCAAACTTATTAGCATATAGTTGTGAGATGTATTCCCTTATAATGTTCTGAATCTTGGTTGTTTCTCTGGTGATGTTTCCATTCTCATCTCTGAGTTTATTTATTTGGGTGTGTTCTCTTCTTTTTCTGTTAAGGTTTGCTAAGGGTCTGTCAATTTTTTCAAAGAACCAACTTTTTGTTTTGTGATTCTTTCTATGGTTTTTTTTGGATTCTAATTCATTTAGTTCTGATTTAATTTCAATTATTTCTTTCCATCTACTCTACTGAGGTTTATCTTGCTGCTCTTTTTCAAGGAGGCTCAGATGTCTAATTAAATTGGTGGTTTCAGATCTCTCCAATTTGTTGCTATAGGAAATCAGAGCTATAAACTTGCCTCTGAGTACTGACTTTGCTGTGTCCCAGGGGAGCTGATAATTTGTGTGTTCATTTTTGTTGAATATCATGAGTATTTGAATTTCATTTCTAATCTCTTCCATGACCCACTCATGATTCAGCAGTGTATTCTTCAACCTCCAGGTGATACAGGAATTTCTTTGCTGACTTTTGTTGTTGAATTCTAATTTTATTCCCTTGTGGTCTGAGAGAATGCAAGGTATAACTTCAATGTTTCTTAATTTGGACAATGGATTATTTTCTTGTATAGCAAAAAGGAACACACAAAGTAACTTGCACTTTGTCATTTCTCTATGTTCAATTTCTCCTTTGGGATCAGTTTCCACCTGCAGTAACATTTCCTTCTACTTACTTCCAGTAACAATCTATGGCACTGCTCGAGGTAAAATGAATGTTTTCAGGCTTCATTGAACTAGCACAAAGACATCTTTGGACATGAGATAACACGCCTTTCAGAGACAACTTAGTAAATACAAAATATAAAATTTAAATGGCTTATAAAAACATTGTTCATGTACATATGGCCATATAAGATAATGTTAAGTCAAATGAATCCCAAGATAGGGACACAACTTGTTTTTTTTTCTTTATTGCAATTGTTTTTAATGTATCAAAATGTACTATGTGACTTTTTCTTTTCTCCTCCATGTTCTTCCCCCATCATATAACTCCTGTTTGAACTGAATATTATGTTGGTGCCCTGCATCTTGCATGTACATTTTTCTAGTGTGGGGAGGGGTAGGAAAACAACAAAATTCTGAAACAAAGATTCAGGATGACCTATTTTAACAATGATATGAACAAGACACTATGTAGAAAATGAACTTTACAACTTGGGGAGTTGAGGGGGAATTGAGTAGATGGAGAGGGAACGGATACCACAGGAAAAACAAAAGAGGATATAACAATAGGAAATGTACTCATTACTTTACTTATGTAACTCTAAGCCCTCTGTACACTATTTTTACTATAAATGAAGAAACCATTATCCAGGAGTACATTAAGTTCAAATTTCATAAGTGCTCTTAAATTAAATTTAACTGGGAGAAGATTCTCAGAAACGTTTATTTGTGTGTGTGTGTGTCTTTTGCATTATTTCCCAAGTGTACACAAGTTAACAGTAGAAGAATCAATGGGAATAATAAGAGAAAGAAAAGTTCTGTGTTTAAGTATAATGGTTCAATATACTATAGGAGATTCTGCAAATAAGACAACATTGAACCAATAAAGCCAAGGTCATTATGTAGATCTATGGGAGTGACATAGAGAAATAATTAATACTAAGAGGAACATGAACGATGAGGTCACTGTCTTTCAACTTCTATCTCTAAATCATGGTTGCTAATCCCACAAATTTGTAAAATGTACAATGGAAGAATAATTCTGGTTCCAAAGCAAGTTAGATATAACAGCATGGACTTAACTGGAAAAAAAAAATCCATGGTGAGAAAGTGGGAATTACACTAGCAAAGAACTGGTGGAAAAGATCTCATTTCCTTTTCTTTCTTTTATCTTTTTTTGTTTCTGATGGTTGTGGCAGGGTTTGAACTCGGCCTGGGCAATATCTCTCCACTCTTCAGCTCAAGGCTAATGTTCTCCCTCTTGAGCCACAGCACCACTTCTAGTTTTCTGGTGGTTAATTGGAGATAAGTGCCTCAGAATCTTTCTTTCCTACCTGTACTGGATTTGAACTGCAACCCTCAGATCTCAGCCTCCTGAGTAGCTAGAATTATAGGCATGAGCTCAAGTGATGGAATTCTAGTCATGAGCAAGATTGCTGAACAAGGTTGCTGAGGCTTTTGCATAAAAACATACAAACATACACATACACACAGAGGCATATATATGTACAAACCCACCTGCACAAATGAAACAACTCTCAAAATGTGGAGAAATGTTAGAAAACAATTGAAAATATATCCTAAGTAAGACTAGATCAAGTGATAATTTTTAATATTAGAAAGTCCTCAAATGAAATTTCTTCAAAGAAGTTTGAGAATATTACATACCTAGGGACCAGAGATAATAAGAAAGTCAATTAATCATTATTAAAGGGATTGGATCCATGGCAGAATGAATCAGTGACCCCTGCAGGTGCATCTGAAAATGTTCATATCCTGTGTCAAATGATAGAACATCTTTGAAAATAGTACATACTGTACAGAGGGGTTACAATTACACGGGCAGGATAATGCATACATTTCTTACCAAGCATCGCAGCCTCCTCCTTTGTTTACCCTTCACATCCATTCCCAGCCTCCCCCCTCCCCCCCAACCAAACCTTCTCCCCCTACATAATGCATATAATACTTTAATCTGATATGTTGCTTTCAAATATTCTTCTAGTCTATAGCTTACCTTTTTCATTTTCTTAGTAGTATCCTTTGAGTAAGCTGTATTTTTGTTGAAGGTAAATTTCATTTATATATTTCATTAAATATTAGTTTTAAATTTATATTTAATATATATTTTGTATTCTTAATGCCCTCTCTAGGAATATTATCAACTTTAAATCATGAGGAATCTCTTCTACATTTTCCTCTAAAACTTTTATATTTTTTATTTTGCATTTATATGTTGTTACTATGCATGTTTTAAGGAATAAGACTTTAATGTGCTATTTCATGCAAATTGATGTCTAATGGCACAAAATTTGAAAAAATAAAAAACTGCTTTGCAGAAAAGAAAATTGTACATAAACAGTTTGAGCAGTCAATCTAATGGATAAGATCATAGGAGAAGTTCAGAATTGCTAGTCTGTATCTATATTAAATAAACCACCAAACTATGGCAGGGAAATTTGATACAAGCCTGGAATTCTAGCACTCAGACTAAGACAGGAGATTAGAGAGTGGGATTACATAGTGATACCTTCCCTGGGCCAGGTAGTATAATTTTGTCTCAATGAAACAAGCCAAACAACAAGAAAGGAATACACAGTTGGAAGTTTGGGCTAATCTTGTCATTATGTTTTGAGAAGGCATGTTTCTTGTTGAAATGCAACTCATATATAATCCTCAGTTGTGTTTTAAATGCTCTCTTCATTACACAAGATTCTTAGATGCAAAATGGCTCATGATTCCCAATCAAAAATTTGAAAAAGTAAGTATCATTCTGTTGGATTTCAAAGAAATAATGAAAGATTACAAAATTTTAAGCCTGGAAAAATACAAAGTTAATCTAATGTAGGACTTTATAGACCTTGCTAAATTAGAATTTATATTTAAAATAAATATTTTGGTTTTGTTTGTAATTTCATATTCTATAGGATACTACAAAATTCTTTTTAAGTAGAGGTTTTGAAATTCACAAATGAATCTGGCATTTTATTTGCCTAAAATATTCTTTGAAGCGAGGTTTAATTTGAACTTAGTTAATTCATAATTCCAACAGTTCATGTATAAATTGATAGTGTGAATAATCTAGACAGAGTTGCCAACAAATGGATGATATTAATTTATAAATTTAGAACAAGCAATTTTTTGAGCTTTTGGTATAACATGGTATGAAGAGAGTAATTGTGTGAGGTCTTGGGTCTTCTATCTATTCATAATACAGGAAGAAATTTCCTTAATTACATGACTCTGTTTACAATGAGAAAAATGCTAAGGTTGGAGTTGGTTTTTATATTTTGGTTTGTCCTCAGGTTTGAACACTGGGCGTGGCCACTCTCTTTGAGGTGGTTTGTGCTTAAGGCTCATGCCCTACCACTTCAAACTCAGTGCCACTTGAGTCTGGCTTTTCCTGAGAAATTTATTGGAGATAAGAATCTAAGGAATCTTCCTGACTGGTTGGGCTTTGAACCATAATCTTTTGATCTCAGTCTCCGGAATATCTATGATAGATAAAAAATATAAATAATATTTGCAAGTGTTCAGAATTCTACAAATCAGAAAAATGTTGCCGCAAAGTTTAGTGTAGTGTACTTTCCACAATAGGAAAGGCATCATATTAGCACAAGTGTAGTATTTTTTCACAATAGTGATAAGCTATTCATGATGTGAATTAAGGGAAATTTAAGGTGCAACTTACAAATTGGAAACTGTTGGGCTAGGAAGACTTTATGGCATAAAAGGTTGGGATTGATGGTCACAGAAATAATAGCTTACTCTGATGAACAAATGTTTACTCTTGAGGAATTAATTATTACACATACTTCATAGTTATATTCTTCACCAGAATGTGGCTATTTTTTTCTGTTGATTTCTCAATATGTAACACCTCATTAGAAACTGCAGCTATTGCAGACTTAAATAACATGCAAACAGGTAATGTTTTGAATATTTCTGATATGAAATGCTCAGAATTTGAAAATGAGTAGTTAGTATTTGTAAGAACTTTGAAAAACACATATATACTGTCCTTTGAAGAATTATTCAGTTTTAAAAGTTAGGAGTTTCCAGAGAATTAAACTGTTTTTTGTTTTACTATGAGACAATACTGAAATTATAATTTTTTGGAAAACTAAGGCAAGTATATTGTGAAAATATTGTATATTTTGATAACATTCAAGTTGATGAACCTCTGATAAAGAAGGTGTAATTAATTCAAATTAGATGCCAAATAGTGTTCATTTTAAAAAAGGTAATGCACATAGAATAATATTTACTATAGCAATACAGTGAAATTATACTTTATGTAACTTATTTTTAGTTTAATTTTATTTTTACGGTGATATATACAGAGGTTGCATTAATTGTAAGGTAGTGAATACATAATATGTCGAAATTTTAACCACTACCTCATTTTTCTCACACTTTTCCTTTCCCCCCATATCCCTCACAAGTTGTAATGTAAATTTCTAACATGTTGTCTTGTGAGTATTGCTATTGCATTGGTTTACCCTTTGTCCTTTGTCTCCCCAATTTGTTGTTCATCTTGCCTTGTTAAATTATGATAAATGCATGTGCAATACACACAGTACTGAAATCAAATACAGCAGGGGATAAACTATAGGGGAAAACACAAAAGAAAAAAGAAATCACATAGTACATTAAAAAACAGCCACAAAGAAAAACCTCTATTTCCATATCTAGGTGTTCATTTTGCTCAACATGATCTTGTATGGTCCTATATACAAAGCTTTTGAGCCATTCTGCTCAACTGCTAGTGTTATTCTATACATTTCCTATTATTACAAATGAGGGAAACTATGCAATCTGTTTCTTTGAGTCTTGCTTATTTTATTCAGCAGGATTTTGAAAAATCTTTCCATTTCCTTTTGAATTGGAAGCATAAAATTCAGCCATATATATATGTGTGTGTGTGTGTGTGTGTGTGTGTGTGTGTGTGTGTGTGTGTGTGTGTGTGTGTATGTATATATATATGTGTGTATATATATCTGACATTTTGTTGATTCGTTCATCTACTGAATGGCATATTGGTTTAAAACAGGTTTGCATATAAGGATCACGTAGGGTCTTTCAAAAATGACAGATGATACCTCCCCAGAAATACTAAAATAATGATTTCTACGTAAGAAAGTAATTTATGGTGGTACAAATGTTGAAATATCTGGATGAGTGTAATTTATATCTTGCGCTGAATTAGGCAGAAAGATATCCAATATTGTATGGGATAAAAATGGAAGTGACAAAATATTCCATTGAGAAATATATAGGAGGCTGCCAGAAGTATGAAGAAATTCAGATAATTTTGAAGAATTTAGAAATACAAGCTCAAGCATGTGTCTGTAAATAAAAATTATGTAAGTGGAAGGGCAAAAGAAGGAGAAGAGTAGAAAATAACTGACAGCAGATCATTGTCCCACGTTAGAGTATAAAGTCATAATCTAGAGTACGGAGGAAGATGGCAGAAGGTCTAGGCTAAACAAGCTTTCACGTAGACAACAGTTTTAGTGTTCCAGTCAAGAGTCCTAGGCTAGACAATCACACCCAGTGTGCCATCACAGTACAGAGAGTTTGGCTAGAGATGGAATATCCAGGCAAGGAAACAGATCTGAGCATCAGCGGCCAGAGCCACCATGCCTACAGAGAGAGTCCAGTCAAAAAGATGCCAGACACAGTGTGCATATTCTACTCAACACCAGGAAGAACTGTCAAGGAACAGATATATTCATGCTGCAGATAGCAGACCAGAGAGAGCCCAGTAACCAAGATTCTGGCATGAGTAGAACCCTGACATCCTCACTCCTTCTCAGAAAGCAGAGGAGGGAAGGCAGCCCCTCTCCCACCACCAGAGAGCTCCATCTTTGATACTGACAAAGGCCCAGAAATTGATACTGACAAAAGGCCCAGACTTTTGACTGTGCAACTACAGAACTTTGGTTGATGCTTGCCTTAACATAGTGTTCTAGCACAAAAGCGGTGTTACTTTCCTACCAAATAGAGGCATTCATGGAATCCAATAAAAGACAGCTGAAAGAAGTCAGGGAGGCCGGAAAGGGAATGTTGAATGGAGCCCAACAGAAGGAATGGGAGTCCAAGGAAACCATAACCGATCAACTAAGTGATTTGAGAATAAACACAACACCAAATTAAGAAAGTAATGAAGTTCATATAAGATCTCAAACAAAGCTCCAACAAAGAATTTGAAGTCATCAAAGCTGACCAAATAGAAGGAAAAGAAATTAAAAACAAAGTGGAAAGTCTTGAGAGCAGGGTAGACCATGCAGAAGATCGAATCTCAGGGATTGAAGACAGCCAGGTTATTTTAGAGAAAGAACATACAACTATCCAGAACAAATCCAAGAAATAAGATAGATCTATTCAACATTTGGAAGACACCCTCAGAAGGCCTAATCTGAGGATAATGGGAGTAGAGGAGCACCTAGAGGCAGAAGTTAATGGACTACGAAATTTGGTTAACATGTTCCAAGCAGAGAACTTGCAAAAAGATAAACCTATTCAGATTCAAGAAGCTTTTAGAACCCCAAATAGACAAGACTAGGACAGGATATCTCACCGTGACATTATAATCCCCACAGGATCAATTCCAAGGAAAAAATCCTTAAAGCTCTCAAGGAGAAAAGATGAATCACCTATAAAGGGAAACCAATTAGAATAACCTCAGATATCTCAGCGGAGACAATTACAGCAAGAAGAGCCTGGAATGATATATGCCATGCTTTAAAGACAATCAACTATCAACCAAGAATACTGTACCCAGCTATACTTTCCTTCATAACTGAAGGCCAAACAAAAACCTTCCATACCAAAGAACAACTGAAACAATATATATCCACAAAATCAGCCCTATAAATGACACTTAACGATGTCCTACACATAGAAAACCAACAAGGCGACAATAAAGGTCAAGAAACTGCACCCAAACTGAGAATCCAAGAACCATAAAAAGAACCCAGTTGCTGCAGCCCCCAAGAAGGGGCATCAAATGGCAGGAACTCCCAAACAGCTCTCAATCCTAACTCTAAACATTAACGGATTGACTCTCCAATTAAGCGACATAGACTGTCAAGTTGGATTAAGAAGCAAGATCCTTCTATCTGCTGCCTTCAGGAGTCTCATATTGCCCATAAAAACAAACACATTTTAAACGTGAAAGGCTGGAACCAAATCTACCAAGCAAACGGCCCCCATATACAGACGGAAGTTGCAATCCTAACAGACAAAATAGACTTTCAATTAAAATTGGTGAGAAGAGATAAGGAAGGTTGCTACATACAAATTAAGGTATCTCTCCTTCACGAGAATATTACAATTTGATATATTTATTTGCCAAACAACCAAGCACCCAAATTTATTCAAGAAACACTACTTTCCCTCAAATCTGACATGTTTGGGACTTGAACACACCACTTTCCCCACTAGATAGATCAACGCGGCAAAAACTCAACAAAGAAACTGCAGATCTAAACTACTGCATAGATCAACTAGATTTAACAGACTTCTACCGTATATATCACCCAGCATCATCAGAACACACGTTTTTCTCAGCAGCACATGGAACATTTTCCAAAATAGACCACATTTTAGGTGACAAAACAAACTTTAACCAATTCAGAAACATTGAAGTTATACCTTGCATTCTCTCACACAACAAGGGAATAAAATTAGAACTCACCACCAAAAGCAACCCAAGAACGTCCTGTACCACACGAAGGCTGATAAACACACTGTGGAATGACCAGTGCATCATAAAATACATTAGAAAGGAAATTCAAATATTCATGATATTCAGCAAAGATGAACACACAAATTACCACCTACTCTGGGACACAGCAAAAGCAGTACTCAGAGACAAGTTTATAGGCCTGAGCTCCAACACAAACAAATTGTAGAGATCTGAAATCAACAATTTAATGAGACATCTGAGCCACCTTGAATAAGAGCAACAAGATAATCCCCAATCTATTAGATGGAAAGAAATAATTAATATTAAATCAGAATTAAATGAATTAGAATCCAAGAAAAAACACAGAAAGAATCAACAAAAGAAAGAGTTGATTAATCGATAAAATTAACAAAATTGACAGAACTTTAGCAAATCTTAGAAAAAGAAGAGAACACATCCAAATAAATAAACTCAGAGATGAGAATGGAAACATCACCAGAGAAACAACCAAGATTCAGAATATTATAAGGGAATACTTCTCAAAACTTTTCTCTAATAAGTTTGAGAACTTGGCAGAAATGGACCTTTTCCTAGCAAATATTGACATGCTGAAACTAAATCAAGATGAGTTAAACCATCTTAACAGGCCGATATCCAACATTGAAATAGAAACAGCAGTAAGAGTCCTCCCATCTAACAAAAGCCCGATCCCAATGGATATACAGTGGAATTCTACAAGGCCTTCGAAGAAGAGCTCACACCAACATTCCTCCAAATTTTCAATGACATTGAAAGAGAAAGTTCACTACCAAACTCATTCTATGAAGCCATCATAACCCTCATCCAAAAACCAGGCAGGGAGTCATCGAGGAAAGAGAACTATAGACCCATTTCTTGGATGATTATTAATGCAAGAATTCTCAACACACTTTTGGCCAATCGACTTCAACACTTCATCCAAAAAAATCATACACCACGATCAAACAGGATTCATTTCAGGTTTCATTTCATGCAAAGTTGGTTCAATATATGCAAATCAATTAATATAATTCATCATATCAACAAGAGCAAGGACAACAAACACATGTTTATCTCAATAGATGCAGAAAAAGGATTTGACAAGATCCAACATCCCTTTACGTTGCAGATTCTGCAAAAATTAGGAATCCAGGAAATATTCCTCAGTACAGCAAAGGCTCTATATGACAAACCTACAGCCAGCATTATACTTAATGGTAAAAAGTTAAAGCCATTTCCTCTTAACTCAGGAACGAGACAAGGATGTCAACTCTCTAAACTTCTCTTCAATTTAGAATTAAAATGCCTAGTATAACCATAAAACAAGATGCAAACATTAGAGGGATCCAAATAGGGAAAGAAGGAAAACTCTCCCTCTTTGAAGATGACATGATCTTGTATTTAAAGAATCCCACGGATTCCACTCTCAAATTACTCAAGTTGATTCAAAATATTGGTAAAGTAGCAGGGTATAAAATTAACCTTCAAAAATCAATGGCTTTTCTGTATGCCAACAATGAGAAAAGTGTGCTGAAACCCGGAAAACAATTCTACTTGTAATAGCCCCACAAAAATAAAATACCTAGAAATTAATATACCCAAAAAAGTGGAGGATCTCTATGATGAAAACTTTAAAAACTTGAAAAAGGAAATCAAAACAGAACTTAGAAAGTGGAAAAAATCTCCCATGCTCCTATATTGTAAGGATCAACATCGTAAAAATGGCAACACTTCCCAAGGATAGCTACAAATTCAATGTGATACCTATCAATATTCCAACCTCATTCTTCAAGGAAATAGAAAAGGCAATCCAAAAATTCATATGGAACAATAAAAGACCCTGAATAGCTAAAACGATCCTTAACAGAAAGAACAGTGCTGGAGGAATATCAATACCAAATTTAAACACTACTACAAAACCATTGTAATCAAAACAGCTTGGTACTGGCACAAGAACAGACCTCAGGACCAATGGAACAGAATTGAAAACCCAGAAATAAACCCACAGACCTATAGTCATCTAATATTTGATAAGGGAGCTAAAAAATAGAATGGAAGAAAGACAGCCTTTTCAGTAAATGGTGCTGGCAAAATTGGTTAATCACTTGTAGAAAATGAAAAATAGATCCATACATGTCATCCTGCACCAGGATCAAATCCAAATGGATCAAGGACCTCGAGGTCAAAACAGACACTCTGAAATCAATACAGGTCTGAAATCATTACTAGGTCTCCTTGGCATAGGCCAAAACTTTCTTAAAAGAGACGCAGAAACACAACAAATCAAAGAAAATTTGGAAAATTGGGATTGCATGTAATGGCACAGTTTCTGCATGGCAAAGGATATAGCTAGCAAGATCAATAGAAAGGCTACTTATTGGGAGAAGATATTCACTATCCATACAATGGACAAGGTTCTCATATGTAAACTATACCTGGAACACAAAACCTTAAATCCCCCAACAACAAATCCTCAAAGAAACTACTGCCCAATAAATAAGTGGGCTACATTGCAACAATGAGATGTACAAGTCGTTATGTTGAAAACGAACTTTACAACTTTCGTGGGGGGGGGCAGGGAGGATTGGGGGTCGTGGGGAGGATGGGAAAGGATGGGAAGGGGAAACAAAGGAGGAGTCTAAAATGCTTGATAAGAAATGTACTCATTATCTTGCCCATGTAATTGTAACTCCTCTGTACTTTATTTTCAAAATAAAAGTAAATAAATAAATAAATAAGTGGGCTAAAGACTTACAGAGAAAATTCTGTGAAGAGGAAAGAAGGATTGCCAATAGACACATGAAGAAATGCCCGACCTCCCCAGCTATAAGAGAAATGCAAATCAAAACAACATGGAGATACCACATCACCCCAGTTAGAATGGCCATAGACAAGAACAATAATAACAGATGCTGGAGTGGATGTGGCCCGAAAGGGAACCTTACTTCATTGTTATTGGGAGTGTAAACTTGTTCAACCACTTCGGAAAGTTGTATGGAGGTTCCTCAAAAAACTCCTAGAGCTCTCCTATGACCCAGCAATCCCACTTTTGGGCATTTACACAAATGATCACAAACAAGACCATACTAAATCTTCCAGTGCAACTATGTTTATTGCAGCATTATTTACCATAGCTACGATATGGAACCAACCCAGATGCCCTAGAGTAGATGAATGGATCAAGAAAATGTGGTAAATATAAGCAAAAGAATTCTTTGCCTCCATCAGAAAGAATAACAATGCTCATTTGTTAGGAAATGGAAAGACTTAGAAAAAATTATATTATGTGAAGTAATCCAGCCCCACAGAAACATAGGTTCCATGTTTCCCTTGTTCAAGTATCACTTCTTGTTTTCACACACCCAGTCTGTGTGTGAGGGTACTTTCTCCATGTTAAGCAATAGGGTAGTACTCACAATCTGAAGGGGAAAGTTCCACAGTTTAACCCTATGCCCACATTAGAGGGTGCATAATTTAAAGTATTTTGACACAACCAGTAATACTAGAATTGAAATGCTCCTTAGGGACATTTTCTTGGAGCTCATTAGTTTACCCAGGAGAAATATAAATATCCAAAAATTTTGGAGCTAATTAGTAAATATCCGAATTAACACTAGATCCTAGATGTTGCATTATTACAAGTCAACCTTGTATTATTGTTACATCAGAATCCTTCCCTACTTGCCAATGTGTAAGAGAAAATGAAACAAAGGCATTAAAGCAAAAGCCTTATCTTTTTAGGAATTTAATCCTAGTGGTGAAGATAATGTCTGAACTCTTCCATTCAATAAAAGCTTAAAGTTTATAAGAGCACTTCCTACATATACCTGCCCATGTAATTGTAACCCCTCTGTACAGTATGTTCAGAAATAAAATAAAATTAAATTAAAAAAAAAAAGAATTTGTTGCAAATTGTTTGACAGGGTTATTTCATCATGGAGATATCACCAAAACACTGTTCTTATTGAAATTGTCTATATCTTTTTAGTTTTCAAATCCAAATTGCATATTTCCTTCAATATCTCTGCAACAGTTTTGATCTTTTCTTCCTGCAAATTCTTTCCTTTCTTTACTTCTGTAAATCTGCGTTTATTACTTTCTTGTTTCCTTATTTATCTCATTCTTCCAATCTTGTCCACACTGGTACACACATTGTTCAGAATTGTGTCAGAACTTTCCTTGTCCTCTTCCCTTTAATAATGCCCCTGATTTTATTATTCTTTTTCATATTCATGGTCATGGATATTTTGATAATGTCTAAACAATCCTATATTTGCATTTGTTTAATATAAACTTTAGAACTATCAGAGTTTTTTCCCCTAAATCCATCATTTCCACCTGCAATCCCTATCACCAAGAATATCACTAACACAGTTGCCTGGCCAGAGATGTAGAACACTTTAGACATCTTCTTACCCTTCTGCTCCCACCCATTAGAAAAGATGAATGATCAAGATTTTGTGAGTTTCTGTCACTTTTATGATTTCTATGTAGTCCTTTTTATGCCCCTGCCACCAGCGTGTTTCATGTAATCATTACTGGTCACCTAGACATGAGCAACCTTTTACAAAGTATGTTTTTCCCCATAGTCTTTTCATATTGGTCCTTTCCATCACCAAATTACTTCTGCTTGTAAGCACACAGAGTGAAGAGCTCAGACACAAATTCTAGTATCATTATTTACTCATTACATTGACTACTGGCCTTACATTTCTCATCTGTAATGGATGTAATCTACCAGAGATATTGAAGAATATATTTTTTAACTTCTAGAGCAAAAAAAAAGAAAAGTGAAGAGTCCTTACGTTTTGCCCCCTAGCTTACAAATAAGGAAAGAGTCAAATTCAGTTTGTTGGTATAAATATCACGAATTGTTTCATGCAGAAATAAAAATAAATTTTCCTCCTGGCTCTAAGGACCGTGTCCTTTCAAGGTAACTCCAGATATGTAAGTGGTATTATGTAAATTGTGTCATGTGTTTACAGCTATATTGAAAAATATGTCATTGGAAAATATTGATTATTGAATGGTGTCTTTATGAGAATGGTATTTGAACTAACCATACTAAGTTGAAAACTACATCTTAGTCCATCAAAATTTTTCTTATTGCTTTATTTGTTGCCAAGTGTTCTTAATACATTTATACATAGATTTTCTCCAATTAACTGGATGGAAACTAAAACTGATCATGGATTTCTACCTAATGAGTGAAGCATGCATGAAGCATGTGTTGTTAACTTCTAGGGATATATAACTAAGCCAATGGCTATGTGGGTAGTGAAAGGCTTTCTCCTAAATTCCCAAGGCTAGAACAAACAAGATCATTTGTAATAGAAAGCACTCAGCTTATTATATTTTATCTATGTGGGATAATCAACATGTGCAAATAAACGATTTTATTTATAAGGAAACAATAGTACCAAGAAAAGTAAGTATATTTAGAGAGACTGAAAGTATAACATAAACACCTGTTTATGTGATTGTATTTCTTGTTATTGAAACTCTCCTCTTGTTATTCTTATTGTATTAATCCAATGCTTTTTAGTACTATGTATTCAATGTGGGAAATCTGGCTTAAAAGATGTCTAAAAATTTTTCCTTTTCAATCACAACCTTGTCATTATCAGGCTACACTTCATCTTCATCAAAATTATTATTAGAATCATAAGTGCTAACTATTGAACTTATGATACCTGTCTATGATTTTGCAATATTTGTATTTTGATTAATAGTTTTAATGTTACCACTGTGCATGCATCCATGTTAAATTTTTGAATAAATTAAGAAACAATAAAAAAAACTAAGCCATATCAGGTAGCTTGTCTATGTGCTTATAACAAATTATTGAATAGATTTTTGAGGCATTGCAAATTCCTAACCAGTATGAATTATCTTCCTCTCTCCCTGTCATTAGACACAAATATTTAAGAGTTTGAACAGAATTTTTTCAAGTAATATATTATAAACGTTACTACAATACCAAGTGTGTATCTAAAATTCCCTTGAAATTAATAAACTCTAATTTCTATTGCAATATTAGTTGATTTACACTAGGAAACTTTTGTAAAAATAGACTGCCTATCTTTGAAATGAAAAATAGTTGAATAAAAGTTTCAGAGGGAGTGCTGGGATGATGGCGGAAGAGAAGCTGGGGCTAAACAAGCTCCCACATAGAAAGCAGTTTTTTTGTTCCAGTGAACAGTCCTAAGCCAGAGAATCATACCAAGTTTGCCATCACAGGACAGAGAGTTAGGCCAGACAGGGAAAATCCAGGCAAGGAGACAGATCTGAGCATTTGCCAGCTGCCACAGCTGCGGTGATAGCTGTGGTGGCTGCAGCAGCCGTCGCCGCCATACCTGCAACACAGAGAGTCCGGGACGAAGGCACCAGAGGCAGAGGCGGCAGGTGAGCAGATTCTACTCAACACCAGCAAGAACTGACAAGGAGGAGATATCTTCATCCTGCAGTTCGCAGACCAGAGACGACACAGGAACCAAGATTCCGGCATGCGTAGAAGCCTGACATCCTCACTCCTTCTCAGGGATCAGAGGAGGGAAGGCCACCCCTCCTCTCTCCACTACCAGAGATCTCCATCTTTGATACTGACAAAGGCCTGCCTGAGCAGCTAGCTCAACTCAGGCATTGGAAGAAAACAAGAGTAATTTAGCAAGTCACAGGAACCTAAACTGACCTGCTAGGCTCAGCTCCACCCAGGGAAAAGTCACCCAGCACAGGCCGCAAGCCCCAGGAGTGGATTTCTTCACTGGGTACACAGAGACATAGGCTGCCCCTCCCTACAGCAGCCTTTAAAATCAATTGAAATACAGTAAACATAAACCCTGAAAAAGCCTCCAGGCTGGGCTCAGTGAGTGACTCAGAAGTTAGCCCCTCAGGGAAAAGCTACTGTTTGCGGAAAGGCCTCAACTCTACCCAGAACCTAGCATCATCACAGCATCTCTAAGCTAGAGGAAACAGCCATCTCCCTCTTTTGTGATACTCAAAGCAGATCTCCCTCCCATTGAAATAGTCTGGGAGGAGGATCAAAAAATCCTGGGTAAGCAGAGCATTTTTCTGCCTGCTCATATTAACCGACTTAAGAAACCAACCAAGCCACAGCAAAATCAAACACCACAAGCAGACCAGAGACTCCAACTAGAGACAGGTTAAGGACACAAGGGAGATACAGGATCTACCTTTTATTAAAAAATTTTTTCTAAAACTTTTTTTTTTTTTTGTCGGTTGTGGGGCTTGAACTATGGGCCTGGGCGCTGTCCCTCAGCTCTTCAGCTCAAGGTGAGCGCTCTACCACTTGAGCTACAGCGCCACTTCCGGTTTTCTGGTGGTTTTATTGGAGAAAGGAGTCTCACGGTCTCTCCTGCCCGGGCTGGCTTTGAACTGCGATCCTCAGATCTCAGCCTCCTGAGTAGCTAGGATTACAGGTGTGAGCCACCAGTGCCCGGCTCTTTTTTTTAATTTTTAATATTGAATTTTTTTGAAAAAATTTGTTTTCTATTAACTTCATTTCTTCCTCTTATACTTTTTATTTTAAGGATATAATTATGTGCTTTTTTTTCTCTTTTTTCTTTCTTTTCTTTATTTATTTTTGTTTAGCGCTACTGACCTTTTGATAATTTTTTTCTTTCCTTCTCATTCTTTTCACCTTTTCTTCTCTCAACCCTTAGGTGATTATTAGATCTTATTCCCCATTGTGTACATACTTAATCCATAAATGTATTACTCAATTCAAAACCTTTTAGACTTAAATTCTTTAATAGTAGTACTACCTCTTTATATAATATTTTAAGCCTTTTTTAAAGTTTCCCACATCTCCTTTTTATCCCTACCCTTATCTTATCCTGTACACGTTCTTCTCTGAAGATTACGTTTTTAAATTTGCATAATTTTTAAGTATTTAAGTGTTTCACTTTTTAATTTTTAATATTTGTTTTCTATTTTTTCTTGTCTCTTTTCATATCGTTCTCTTCTTTTCTTTTCTCTCTCTCTACTATCATTCTATCCAATCTCTTTCCCACTTTGAGATTAGGACTTATTTAAGTTAACTCACTCTCTGCCTTTCCATATCCTTCTATCCCTATTTTTACCCACATCTCTCCCTAAACCTAATTATTTCTGGTTTGCCAAATTCTTCTTTGCGGTTTGTAATCCATTAATACATAGTTGTTTGATGTTGAATATATATATATCTGTTGAACTAGAGTGTATCTGCAGACTTTGACTTAGCAACTACAGACGTTGGTTGATGCTTACCTTAAGATAGTGATCTAGCACAAAAGTGATGTTACTTTCATCCCAAATGGGCAGGGCAAGCAGGAAAAACACAAGACAAATGGCAAGTCCGGGTATCTCAACTCCAAATCATGACAATCAGTGGGCAGAACAGACAATTAATAATCCAGGGGAGAGCTCCCTAAAAGCTCTACAAACATTACTGGTAAACATGGTAAATGAAAAATTTGAAAACCTGCAAAGGACTCTGTATGAGCGTAATAGGGAGAGAGAGGAGGCAAAAGAAAGGCCAATACAGGAATATCGTGAGCATGAGGAAGCTACTGAAAGATTGATACAGGAATTGCGTGAGCAGCTCAAGAGCACTCAAACAGAAATGAATAAATAACAGGTTGAAACCAGTCAAAGAGAGCTACAGGAATCCCATGAAACAGAGGAAGCTTATCAAGGAGTAATACAGGAATTGAGAGAGTAGGATGAGAATGCACAAAGATGATTAAAGGCATTCATGGAATCCATAAATGGAGAACTGAAAGAACGCAAGGAGTCCAAAAAGGGAATGCTGAATGGAACCCAGCAGAAGGAATGGTAGTCCAAGGAAACCATAACCAATCAACTAAGTGATTTGAGAATAAACAGTGAACACCAAATTAAGGAAGTAAAGAAGTCTATACAAGATCTAAAGCAAAGCTCCAACAAAGACTTTGAAGCCATCAAAGCCAACCAACTAGAAAGAAAAGAAAAAAAAACCAAAGTAGAAGTCTTGATAGTAGGTTAGAACTTGCAGAAGATTGAATCTCGGGGATTGAAGACAGCATGGATATTATAGAGAAAAAACATAACCATCCAAGACAAATCCAAGAAATATGATAGATCTATTCAACATTTGGAAGACACCATCAGAAGGCCTAATCTGAGGATAATGGGTGTAGATGAGCACTTAAAAAGAGAAGTTAATGGTCTAGGAAATTTGTTTAACAGGATGCTAACAGAGAACTTCCCAAACATGAAAAAAGATAGGCCTATTCAGTTACAAGAAGTTTTAGGACTACAAATAGACCAGAAAAGAATAGGACATCCCACTGTCACATTATAATCCACACTGGATAAATTCAGATCCTTAAAGCTGTCAAGAAGAAAAGATCAATCACCTATAAAGGGAAACCAATGAGAATCACCTCAGATTTCTCAGCAAAGGCAATCAAAACAGGAAGAACCTGGAATGATGTATGCCATGCACTACAGACAAACAACTATCAATCAAGAATACAGTACCCAGCTTTGCTCTCCTTCATAACCGAAGGTAAACTAAAAACCTTTCATACCGAAGAACAACTGAAACAACATATCTCCACCAAACCAGCCCTACAAAAGATTCTTAATGATTTCCTACACAGAAAAAACCAACAAGACCACAATAAATGCCAAGAAACCACACCCAAACTGAGAATTCAAGAACCATAGGAAGAACTCAGTTGCTGCAGCCCCCAAGAAGGTGTATAAAATGGCAGAAACTCCCAAATACCTCTCAGTCCTATCTGTCAACGTTAACGGACTTAACTCTCCAATTAAGCAATATAGACTACTCAGTTGGATTGAAAAGCAAGATTTTTCTATCTGTTCCCTTCAGGAGTCACATCTTGCCCATAAAAACAAGCACATTTTCAACATGAAAGCCTGGAACCAAATCTACCAACCAAACGGCCCCCATAAACAGGCAGGAGTTGCAATCTTAATATCAGATAAAATAGACTTCAAATTAAAATTAGTAAGAAGTAATAAAGAAGGTCGCTACATATTAATAATTAAGGGATCTCTCCTCCATGAGAATATTACAATTGTAAATACCTATTAAACAAACAACAGAGCACCCAAATTTATCCAAGAAACACTACTTTCCCTCAAATCCCACATAGATCCAAAGACATTAATTGTTGGGGACTTTAACACACCACTTTCCCCACTAGATAGATCAACTGGAGAAATCGCATATCTAAACAACTGTATAGATAAACAAGATTTAACAGACATCTACTGAATATTTCATCCAGCATCATAAGAATACACGTTTTTCTCAGCACCACATGGAACATTTTCCAAAGTAGTCCACATTTTAGGCCACAAAGCAAACTTGTCCAAATTAAAAAACATTGAACCTATACATTGCATTCTCTCAGACCACAAGGGAATAAAATTAGAACTCATGACCAAAAGCCACCAAAGAAAGTCCAGTAACACATGGAGGCTGAAAAACACACCGCTGAATCACGAGTGGGTCATGGAAGAGATTAGAAAGAAAATTCAAATGTTCATGATATTCAACAAAAATGAACACACAAATTACCAGCTCCTCTGGAACACAACAAAGACAGTACTCGGGGGCAAGTTTATAGCTCTGAGTTCCTACACCAACAAATTGGAGAGATCTGAAACCAACAGTTTAATACGACATCTGAGCCTCCTTGAATAAGAGCAGCAATATAAACCCCAATGCAGTAGAAGAAAAGAAATAATTAAAATAAAATCAGAATTAAATGAATTAGAATCCACAAAAAATCATAGAAAGAATCAACAAAACAAAGAGTTGGTTCTTTGAAAAAATTAACAAAATTGACAGACCCTTAGCAAACCTTATCAGAAAAAGAAGAGAACAACCCAAATAAATAAACTCAGAGTTTAGAATAGAAACATCACCAGAGAAACAACCAAGATGCAGAGCATTATAAGGGAATACTTCTCAAAACTTTATACTAATAAATTTTAGAACTTGGCAGAAATGGACCTTTCCCTAGCAAATATTGACATGCCAAAACTTAACCAAGATGAGTTAAATCATTTTAACAGCCCCATATCAAGTATTGAAGTAGAAACAGCAATTAGAGTCCTCCCATCTAAGAAAAGCCCAGGACCAGATGGTTTTACAGCAGAATTCTACAAGGCTTTCAAAGCAGAGTTCACACAAATACTCCTCCAACTCTTCAATGAAATTGAAAAAGAAAGTTCTCTACCTAACTCTTTCTATGAAGCCATCATAACCTGTCTGGTCTTCGTCCGTCCCAGGAATGATGGATGGGGGCCAAGGAAAGGTAATGCAGCTGCTCGCCTGTTACCCATCCTCCCTTAGCCCGTGAGATAATCAGACCCAGCGGTTAGTCAAGTCAAGCAGGAAAGCTCATTTATTAACACAGAGCAGGCCCTTTTTAAAGCAAAAAAAAGAAGCTGGTGGTGTGGCAGTGGAGGAGAAGGAACCAATCACTGTCAAGGTCACACCCTATCATGCACCTAAGCTTCCACAGGCTGGTTACACACTCAACGTAAACCAAATTGAGCTCTGCCCACTCAACTCCCTCTCAGTGCCATATTTGGTGCCCAAGTGCTCTACAGATTCCCCCTTTTTTGTTGTAACTGCAGACCCACCTCCCAATTAGTTATCCTCTTCCCTCCTCTGTAAAGGTTATTTTAACCGGATTACATTGGTAAGAATAGCATTGGCCACACTGGGGGTTCGAAGCAAGTCTGGGGGGCCTGATTCGCCAGACAAGGATAGGGAGGGTCCTCGTACATGATCCAAGAGCCTGTCCCAGTTACCTCACATCCCCACCTAGCACAGTAATAAACATCAGTCCCACCACAGTTAGAAATATCCAAAGCAGTTCAATTAGTTCCTGGGCATATATAAAAGTCAGTATCTTTTAAGGTCGTTCTCTTCAGAACATGGGAGCAGCCTGCATATTGGGAGTTCTACACATGCAGCACGGTGCATCCTCGTGGGCCCCCATACTCAGGCAATTCTACTATAGACCAGAAAAACATGGAAAATAAAAAACAAACTGCAGATGTAGCAAAGTAATCCTGGGCACCTGGTGTCTTTTAAGTAAGCCAGTTCCTTGTACGTGCCTTTAAGAGAGCACAGGGGTCAAGAGGACCTTTGAGCTTTACTCTCAGCTCCCAATGGCTCCCAAATTCTCCCCCTTCTTTGTTTAAAGAAGTGAACCCGCCTCTCTTAGGTTGGTGGATTGCCTTGTCTGCCTTACCCATCATCAGGAACTTCTTCAGAGCGAAGCTGAAGGCCCTGTCTTTGGTTGGTCAGACTGACACCCCATCTTACCCGTCTCTGTCTGCGATTCCTCTCGAGGGAAATTCATTCCCTTGGAGCTTGATCTTATGTAACTGGCTGGCTAAGCTCATAAGAGTTTTGCAGTGCACGTATAATGCAAGGAAGGCATAGAAAAACCATCAGCAAAAGCACTACCAGGACAAGCAAAGTCATTAGCAGTCCTTTAACATTAGTCAAGAATGGGATAGCAGTCTTTGCTACTTCAGAGTACAGAGGTGGGGCTTGTTCTAATCCAGCTATTTGCCTGTGGGGTTGAAAAAGATCTAAACTGAAAACATAACAAAAGGTGATTATTTAACAATAAGTTAGCAATAATGCCATTATACAAGCAATTAGTAAAAGGACAATTAAAGCAGGTAACATTAAAATAATTAGCTCCTACAGAAATATTAAACGGTCCAAACATAATGACATAGGGTGTGATCAAAGTGAAGGTCAGGCCACCAGGTCGATGGGACAGCTTCTATTGTGGTGCTACTGATGATTTCTACATTGCCAGCGCTGATCACTGCCCAAGTCACCCTTGAGGTTGATGCAGATTCTGTAAGGCCATTGCCAAGACTGGGAGGGTCAGGACAGCCAACAGCTGGAGGATTGCTATCTGCAATTGTTAGAGAACACAAGAGCTTCTTAAGGGCTGTTTGCCCTTGGGGATGGTTAATGGTTATCTTTCTTGCTTTCCTCTTTAAAACACAAGCCTCGGCCACCATAGCCATTTTACTTTTCTTGTTGGTTAGTTTATCCTTGGACATCCTCCTGCATAGAGGAAATGGGTAAAAACTTAAGGCTCCTGGCAGGTATTCAAATGGGCGCTGTCTCCCCTATTGGAAAAAACGCATCCGAATCCCCTGCCCATAATAACTAGGGGGTCAGGTCCTCTCCATTGTTGTGTCAGGGGGTCCTTTCACCTGACTTTTACATGGGGCTTAGAGTTTAGTTGTCCTCAGTGCTTCTAAAATCTGGATTCAGTTGCCCTTTTTGAAAAATTTAAAATATTAATGGTAAACAAAGCTATGGAACTGCAAAAATATTGCCTGATGGCTTTCTGTAATTGCAATAACTTCTTGGGGCATTCTGTCTTTTAATAGGGCAAATAAGGGCACAAGACTATCTTTAAAGACAGAAACCCATGGCAACAACCCATTGATTTCCCCTAAAAGACTCTGAAGTTGGATTAAGGTTAGAGAGGCTGGAATATCCAACAAAGGCTTAAGAGGGCTGGCCTGAGTCAAGGTAAGGTGGGACCCGAGCATTTTAAAAGGAGGTAGCTTTTGAATTTTGTTGAGGGCTATGGTAAAATCCCCCTTTTTCAATATGGCAAGAACCTGGGCCAGAAGCCACTCAAGGTGTCTGGGGTCTTGTTGCCACAGAATTATGTTATCCTTGTAGGCATAAGCAATGGAGGTATCTAAACCCAGCAGAGGCCCTAAAAGTGTAGCCATGTATTGTGGGCAAAAGGCCGGGCTATTGGCCATTCCCTGTGGCAACAAAATCCGTTCAAACCTACAATCAGGCTGGAAAAATTAGTAGAAGGAATGGAGAAAGAAAACTTCTCACAGTCACCTGGATGCATGTTTCAGTGTGTTCTCCATTAAATTTGACCCATTCTTTTTCCTTCTCAATTCCCAAGTCCTACTTTACTCCTTTTACTCCTGATGTTGCATCCTCCTCCTTCTTCTGTGAGATAGCATTACACATACTAAGGGTTTCACTTACCCTGAGAGACCATTTAGCCTCAGCTGGTATCTTTTCCTTTCAAGACCCAACTTGGGAGCCAGATGTCCAGTCTTTGTCCATCCCACAAAAGATGGATGGGGTCCGAGGAAAGATAATGCGGATGTTCGCACGTTCCTCAGCCTCCCTTAGCCAGGGAGACAATCAGACCCAACGGGGAGCCAAGTCAAGCTGGAAAACTCATTTATTAACACAGAGAAAACCCTTTTTAAAGCAAAAAAAAAAAAATAGCAGCCAGTGGCATGGCAGTGGAGGAGAAGGAACCTATCACTGTCAAGGTCATACCCTATCATACACCTAAGCTTCCTCGGGCTGGTTATGCACTGAAAGTAAAGCAAATTGGGCTCTGCCCACTCAACTGACTGTCAGTGCCATCTTTGCTGCCCATGTGCTTTACAATAACCCTCATCCCAAAACCAGGCAGGGACTCATCAAAGAAAGAGTACTGTAGATCCATTTCTTTTTTTTTTTTTGTAGACCCATTTCTTTGGTGAATATTTATGCAAAATTTCTCAACAAAATTTTGGCCAATCGATTTCAACAATTCATCCAAAACATTATACACCACGATCAAACAGGATTCATTTCAGGGATGCAAAGCTGGTTCAATATACGAAAATCAATTAATATAATTTATCACATCAACAGTAGCAAGGATAAGAACCACATGGGTATTTCAATAGATGCAGAAAAAGCATTGGACAAGATCAAACACCCTTTTATGATTAAGGTTCTCAGAAAATTAGGAATCCATGGAACATTCCAAAATACAATAAAGGCTGTATAAGACAAACCTGCAGCAAGCATTATACTTAATGGTGAAAAACTAAAGTAATTTCCTCTTAATACAGGAAGGGGACAAGGTTGTCCATTGTCTCCAGTGCTCTTCAATCTAGTATTGAATGCTTAGCTACAGCAATAAGACAAGATGCAAACATAAAGTGGATCGAGATAGGGAAAGAAGAAGTAAAACTCCGCTCTTTGCAGATGACATGATCTTGTACTTAAAGAATCCCACAAACTCCACTCCCAAATTACTCAAGCTGATTCAAAACTTTGGCAAAGTAGCAGGGTATAAAATTAACCCTCAAGAATGGATGGCTTTTCTATAGGACAACAATGAGAAAAGTGTGGCTGAAATTAGGAAAACAACTCCATTCCTAATAGCCCCCCAAAAATAAAATACCGACAGAGAGTTAGGTCAGAGAGGGCAGCCGCCGCAGCGGCAGCAGCAGTGGCAGCGGCAGTTTCCGCTGCCATACCAGAATCACAAAGAGTCCAGGACGAAGGAGCCAGACGTGGCGGGCGAGCGGTTCTACTCAACACCAGCAAGAACTGACAAGGAGCAGACATCTTCATCCTGCAGTTCGCAGACCAGGGACAACCCAGGAACCAAGACTCAACATGAGTAGAAGCCTGACCTCCTCACTCCTTCTCAGGGAGTAGAGGAGGGAAGAACACCCCTCCCCCCCAGTACCGGAGATCTCCATCTTGGATACCGACAAAGCTCAGTGGAGCCGCTAGCTCCAACTCAGGCCCTGGAATAAATATAGAGTCATCTAGCAGGTCACAAGAGCCTAATCTGACCTGCCAGACTCAGCTCCACCCAGAGAAAAGTCACCCAGCTTGGGCGCCAGCCCCAGAAGTGGCTTTCTTCACAGGGTAATCAGAGCCAGAGGTTGTCCCTCCCTTTAGCAGCATCGACAATCAACTGAAATTCAGTAAGCAGAAACCCTGAGAGTGACTCCAGGCTGGGCTCTGTGAGTTTCTCACATACCAGCCCCTGGGAAAAGCTACTCTTTGCTGAAAGGCCTCAACTGTACCCAGAACCTAGCCTCATCACAGCATCTCCAAACTCGAGGAAAAAGCCATTTCCTCTGATTGAACTAACCTGGGAGGAGGATCGCAGAGCATTTTTCTGCCTGTTCAAAGAAACTGACTTAAGTAACCAACCTAGCCACAGGAACACAAGCAGACCAGAGACTCCAACAAGAGGCTGGTTACAGACACAAGGTAGACACAGGATTTTTCCCACCCGTCCCCAAAAAAATCAAAGAACTTTTTTTTTTGTACCTTTTATAAAAATTTTTTTTCTAAAAATTTTTTTTAATCTTTAATTTTTAAATTTTTTGAAAAAAATTATTTTCTGGTAATTTTTTTTCCTCTTACAATTTGATTTTAGGGGTATAAGTGTGTGTGCATTTTTCTTCCTTTTTTTGTTTTTTGTTTTGTTTTGTTTTTTGTTTAGCTCTACTGAACTTCTGATCTTTTCTCTTTCTTTCTTATCCTTTTCACCTGTTCTTCTCTTTCATTCTTTATGTGACTTAATTGCTGCTCTGCACATCCTCAGATATACCCATAGTAGATTATTAGACCTTATCCCCCATTGTGTACACACTTAATCCACAAATTTATTATTCAATTCAAAACTCTTAGACGTAAATTCCTTAATAGCAGCACTACCTCTTTATACCTATATAATATTTTAAGTATTTTTATTTTTAAAATTTTCACATCTCCTTTATACCCCTCCCCTTCTCTCATTATATTCATGTTCTTCTCTGAGTAGTTTGTTTTCAATTTGTATAATATTTTTAATTTTTACCTTTCTATTTTTTCTGGAATCTTTTTGTTCCCATTCTCTTTCTTCTTTTTTTTTCTCTCTCTCTACTTTCATCCTATCCAACCTATTTCCTGCTTTGAGATTAGGACTTAGTTAACACTCCCTGTGCCTTCCCACATCACTCTATTCCTATTTTTTACCCACATGTCTTCCTAAGCCAAATAATTTCTGGTTTACCAAATTCTTCTTTGCAGTTCGTAGCCCATTAATATATAGTTGTTTGATGTTGAATAGATGTATCTGTTGAACTAGATTGTATCTGCAGACTATTGACTGTACAAATACAGACTTTGGTTGATGCTTGCCTTAAGACAGTGATCTAGAACAAAACTGGTGTTAATTTCATCCTAAATGGGCAGAGTAAACAGGAAAAACACAAGAAAAATGGCAAGTCCGGGTATCTCAATTCCCACTCATGATAACCAGGGGACAGAACAGATAATGAATAATCCAAAGGAGAGTTCCCAAATAGCTCTACAAACACTGCTGGCAAACATGATAAATGAAAAGATTGAAATCATACAAAGGCCTCTGTATGAGCGTGATAGGGAGAGAGAGGAGGCAATCCAAAGTGTATACAGGAATTTCATAAGCGTGAGGAAGCTACTCAAAAACTTATACAGAATTTGCGTGAGCAGCTTGAGAATACTCAAAGAGAAAGGCAGGAATTGCATGAGCAGGCTGAGAACACTCAAAGAGAAGTACAGGAATCGCACAAACGAGAGGAAGCTAATCAAAGAGTAATACAGGAATTGAGAGATCAGGATGAAAATACACAAAGATCACTAAAGGCATTCATGGGATCGATTAACAAAGAGCGGAAAGAAGTCAGGGAGACAACAAATAGAATGCTGAATGGAAACCAACAGAAGGAATGAGAGTCCAAGGAAACCATAAACAATCAACTAAGTAATTTGAGAATACACACTGAAGTCCAAATTAAGGAAGTAAAGAAGTTCATACCAAATTTAAAACAAAGCTTCAACAAAAAATTTGAAGCCAACAAAGCTGACCAACTAGAAGGAAAAGCAATAAAAAACAAAGTAGAAAGTCTTGACAGCAAGTTAGGCCATGCAGAAGATCGAATCTTGGGGATTGAAGACAGCCTAGACTTTATAGACAAAGTACATACAACCATCCAAGACAAGTATAAGAAATATGATAGATCTATCCAACATTTGGAAGACACCATCAGAAGGTCTAGGGTGTAGAGGAGGGTGTAGAGGAGCACCTAGAAACAGAAGTTAATGGTCTAGGAAATTTGTTTAACAGGATCCTAGCAGAGAACTTCCCAAACATGCAAAAAGACAGGCCTATTAAAATACAAGAAGCTTTTAGAACTCCAAATAGACCAGACCAGAATAGGACATCCCACTGTCACATTATAATCCACACAGGATCAACTCAGACCAAGGAAAAGATCCTTAAAGCTGTCAAGGAGAAAAGATTAATCACCTATAAAGGGAAACCAATTAGAATCACCTCAGATATCTCAGCAGAGACAATCAAAGCAAGAAGAGCCTGGAATGATGTATGCCATGCCCTAAAAACAAACAACTATCAACCAAGAATACTGTACCCAGCTAAACTCTCCTTCATAACTGAAGGCCAAATAAAAACCTTCCATAGCAAAGAATTGATACAATACATCTCCACAAAAACAGTCCTACAAATATTCTTAAAGACGTCCTACACATAGAAAACCAACAAGACCACAATAAAGGACAAGAAACTGCACCCAAACTGAGAATCCAAGAACCATAGGAAGAACCCAGTTTTCACAGCCCCCAAGAAGGTGGATAACATGGCAGGAACTCCCAAATACCTCTCAGTCCTATATCTTTTCATTAAAGGAATTAACTCTCCAATTAAGGGACATAGACTGTCTAGTTGGATTAAAAATCAAGATCCTTCTATCTGCTGCCTTAAGGAGTCACATCTTACCCATAAAAACAAACACATTTTCAATGTTAAAGGCTGGAACAAAATCTACCAAGCAAATGGCCCCATAAGCAGGCGGGAGTTGGAATCCTCACATCAGATAAAATAGACTTCAAATTAAAATTTGTGAGAAGATATAAAGAAGCTCACTACATACTAATTAAGGGATGCCCCTTTCAGGAGGATATTACAATTCTAAATATCTATTCGCCAAACAACAGAGCACCCAAATTTATCCAAGAATCACTACTTTCCCTCAAATCCCACATAGATCCACAGACATTAATTGTTGAGGATTTTAACACACTACTCTCCCCACTACAGAGATCAACTCGGCACAAACGCAACAGAGAAACCGCAGATCTAAACAACTGCATAGATAAACAAGATTTAACAGACATCTACTGAACATTTCACCCAGCAGCATCAGAATACACGTTTTTCTCAGGAGCACATGGAACATTTTCTAAAATACCACATATTAGGCCCCAAAGCAAACCTGTCCAAATTCAGAAACCTTGAAGTTATACCTTGCATTCTGTCAGACTCCAAGGGAATAAAATTAGAACTCAACACCAAAAGCCACCAAAGAAAGTACGGTAACACATGGAGGGTGAACAGCACACTGCTGAATCACGAGTGGGTCAAGGAAGAGCTTAGAAAGAAATTCAAATGTTCATGTTATTCAACAAAAATGAGCACACATATTACCAGCTTCTCTGTGACACAGGAAAGGCAGTACTCAGAGGCAAGTTTATAGCTCTGAGTTCCTACACCAACATATTGGAGAGATCTGAAACGAACAATTTAATGGCACATCTGAACCTCCTTGAAAAAAAGCAGCAAGATAAACTCCAATCCAGTAGATGGAAAGAAATAATTAAAATTAAATCAGAATTAAATGAATTGGAATCCAAAAAAAAACTATAGAAAGAATCAACAAAACAAAGAGTTGGTTCTTCGAAAAAATTAACAAAATTGTCAGACCCTTAGCAAATCTTATCAGAAAAAGACGAGAACACACCCAAATAAATAAACTCAGAGAGGAGAATGGAAACATCATCACGGAAACAACCAAGATTCAAAATATTTTAAGGGAATACTTCTCAAACTTTATGCTAGTAAGTTTGAGTATTTGGCAGAAATGGACCTTTTCCTAGCAAATATTGACATGCTGAAACTAAACCAAGAGGAGTTAAATAATCTTAACAGGTCCATATCAAGCATTGAAATAGAAACAGCAATAAGAGACCTCCCAGCTAAGAAAAGTCCAGGACCAGATGATTTTACAGCGGAATTCTACAAGGACTTCAAAGCTGAGCTCACAAAAATACTCCTCCAACTCTTCAATGAAATTGAAAGAGAAAGTTCCCTACGGAACACATTCTATGAAGCCATCATAACCCTCATCACAAAACCAGGCAGGGACTCATCAAAGAAAGAGAACTATAGACCCATTCCTTTGATGAACATTGATGCAAATCTTCTCAACAAAATTTTGGCCAATCGACTTCAACAATTCCTCCAAAAATGATACACATTTATCAAACAGGATTCATTTCAGGGATGCAAAGCTGGTTCAAAATACGGAAATCAATTAATATTATTCATCATATCAATAGGAACAAGAATAAGAACCACATGGTTATCTCAATAGATGCAGAAAAATCATTAGAAAAGATCCAACACCCCTTCATGATGAAGGTTTTGGAAAAATTAGGAAAGCATGGAACATTCCTCAATACAATGAAGGCTGTATATGACAAACCTACAGTCAGCATTATACTTAATTTTGAAAAATTAAAGCCATTCCCTCTTAACTCAGGAACAAGACCAGAATGTGCACTCTCTCCACTTCTCTTCAACCTAGTGTTAGAATGCCTAGCTACAGCAATAAAACAAGATGCAGACATAAAGGGGATCCAAATAGGGAAAGAAGAAATAAAACTCTCCTTCTTTGCAGATGACATGATCTTGTACTTAAAGAATCCCAAGACTCCACTCCCAAATTACTCAAGCTGATTCAAAAGCTTGGCAAAGTAGCAGGGTATAAAATTAACCCCCAAAAACAATGGCTTTTCTGTATGCCAACAATGAGAAAAGTGGGGCTGAAACTAAGAAAGCAACTCCCTTTGTAATAGTCCCACCAAAAATAAAATACATACGAATTAACTTAACCAAAGAAGTGAAGGACCTCTATGATGGAAACTTTAAAAACTTGAAAAAGGAAATCACAATAGAACTTAGAAAATGGGAAAAACTCCCATGCTCCTGAATTGGAAAGATTAACATCGTGAAAATGGCAACACTTTCCAAGGCTATCTACAAATTCAATGTGATACCTATCAAAATTCCAACCTCATTCTTTAAGGAAATAGAAGAGACAATCCAAAATTCATATGGAACCATAAATGATCCCTAATAGAAAAAGCGCTCCTCAACGGAAAGAACACTGCTGGAGGAATATCAATATTAAATTTCAAACTCTCCTACAAAGCCATAGTAATCAAAACAGATTGGTACTAACATAAGAACAGACCTTAGGAACAATGGAATAGAATAAAAAACCCACAAATGAACCTACACACCTATAGCTATCTAATCTTTGATAAGGGAGCTAAAAAATAGAATGGAAGAAAGACAGCCTCTTCAGTAAATGGTGCTGCCAAAATTGGTTAAATATTTGTAGAAAACTAAGGCTAGATCCTTATATATCACCTTGCACCAGAATCATCTCCAAATGGAGCAAAGACCTCGGAGTCAAAGCAGACACTCTGAAAACATTACAGGATGGAATAGGAGAAACCCTAGGTCTCCTTGGAGCAGGCCGAAATTTTCTTAATAGAGACTCGGAAACACAACAAATCAAAGGAAGGTTGGACAAATGTGATTGCATGAAGTTGCAGAGCTTCTGCATGGCAAAGGACATAGCTAGCAAGATCAATTGAAAGCCCACAGATTGGGAGAAGATCTTCACTAGCCATACAACGGACAAGAATCTCATATCTAAAATATACGTGGAACTCAAAAAATTAAATCCCCCAATAACAAATCCTCAAAGAAACAACTGCCCAATAAATAAGTGGGCTAATGACTTAAAGAGAAACTTCTCTGAAGAAGAAAGAAGGATGGCCAATAGACATATGAAGAAATGCTCAACCTCCCTAGCCATAAAAGAATTGCAAATCAAAACAACATTGAGATACCACCTCACCCCAGTTAGAATGGCTAAAATCAAGAACTCTAACAACAACAGATGCTGGAGGGGTTGTGGACAGAAGGAAACCTTACTTCATTGTTGGTGGGAGTGTAAACTTGTTCAATCACTTTGGAAAGTAGTATGGAGGTTCCTCAAAAGACTCCACATAGAGATCTCCTATGACCCAGCAGTCCCAAATATTTTAAGGGAATACTTCTCAAACTTTATGCTAATAATTTTGAGAACTTGTGCTGGTAGCTACCAGCACAACTATGTTTATTGCAGCATTATTTACCATAGCGAAGATCTGGAACCAACCCAGATACCCCTCAGTAGATGAATGGATCAAGAAAATATGGGATATATACACAACGGAATTCTATGCCTCCATCAGAAAGAATGACATTGCCCCATTTGTTAGGAAATGGAAAGACTTAGAAAAAATTATATTAAGTGAAGTAAGCCAAACCCACAGAAACATAGGTCCCATGATTTCCCTTATTTGCAATATATATTATATGTATGAGTCAAGCAGAAAAGGTCAGATAAGGTGATGTTAGGAAAATGAACAGTAAGAAATGTATTTAAATGGTTTTTCTCTTTCATGCATTTGTTTCTAACGTATTCATAAAATTATTTCTTTGTTGCTTTGTCTGTCCCTCCCCCAAAATATAACCCCTGCTTTAACTATATTTGATGTCTGTATAATTTGTGGAGGGGAAGGGGAAAAACAAGTCGTTTAAATAAGGATATAGGTGGACCTGTTCCAACAATGAGAAGTATTCGTTTTCATGTCAAAAACGAACTTTACAACTTGGAGGAGGAGGATTGGGTGGGGGAGGATGGATGGGAAGGGATTGGAAGGGTAAAAAAAGGAGGAGGCTACAATGCTTGATAAGAAATGTACTCACTATCTTGCCCATGTAATTGTAACCCCTCTGTACAGTATTTTAACAATAAAAAAATATGAAAGTAGAAGAAAAAAATAAAATAAAATAAAATATCTAGGAATTAACTTAACCAAAGAAGTGAAGGACCTCTATGATAAAAACTTTAAAAACTTGAAAAAGGTAATTAAAACAGAACTTAGAAAGTGGCAAAAACTCGCATACACCTGGATTGGAAAGATCAAAAGCCGGAAAATGACAATAATTCCCACGGCTATCTACAAATTCAATGCAATACCTATCAATGTTCCATCCTCATTCTTCAAGGAAATAGAAGAGGCAATCCAAAAATTCATATGGAACAATAAAAGACCTCGAATAGCTAAAACTGTCCTCAACAGAAAGAACGGTGCTGGAGGAATATCAATACCAATTTTCAAAGACTACGACAAAGCCATAGTAATCAAAACAGTTTGGTACTAACACAAGAACAGACCTCAGGGCCAATGGAATAGAAATGAAAACCCAGAAATGAACGTACAGACCTATAGCCATCTAATGTTCAGTAAGGGAGCTAAAAAAAATAGAATGGAAGAAAGACAGCCTCTTCAGTAAATGGTGCTGCCAAAATTGGTTAACTAATTGCAGAAAATTAAGCTAGATCCTGATGTATCACCCTGCACCAGAATCAACTCCAAATGGAGTGATGACCTCGGAGTCAAAGCAGACACTCTGAAAACATTACAGGATGGAATAGGAGAAACAGTAGGTCTCCTTTGGAGCAGGCCGAAATTTTCTTAAGTTGCAGAGATTCTGCATGGCAAAGGACATAGCTAGCAAGATCAATTGAAAGCAGACAGATTGGGAGAAGATCTTTACTAGCCATACAACAGACAAGGGTCTCATATCTAAAATACACCTGGAACTCAAAAAATTAAATCCCCCAACAACAACTCCTCAGAGAAACAACTGCCCAATAAATAAGTGGGCTAAAGACTTGAAGAGAATCTTCTCAGAAGAAGAAAGAAGGATGGCCAAAAGACACATGAAGAAATGCTCAATCTCCCTCGCCATAAAAGAAATGCAAATCAAAACAACATTGAGATACCACCTCAACCCAGTTAGAATGGCTATAATCAAGAACTCTAATAGCAACAGATGCTGGAGGGGATGTGGCCAGAATGGACCCTTACTACATTGTTGGTGGGAGTGATAATTTGTTCAACCACTTTGGAAAGTAGTATGGAGGTTCCTCAAAAGACTACACATAGAGCTTCCCTATGTCCCAGCAATCCCACTTTTGGGCATTTACCCAAATGATCACAAACAAGGCCACACTAAAGCTCCCAGTACAAGTATGTTTATTGCAGCAGCATTTGCCATACCTAAGATATGGAACCAACCCAGATGCCCCTCTGTAGATGAATGGATCAAGAAAATGTGGTAAATATACACAATGGAATTCTATGCCTCTATCAGAAAGAATGACATTGCCCCATTTGTTAGGAAATGAAAAGAATTGGAAAAATTATATTAAGTGAAGTAAGCCAGGCCTAAAGAAACTTAGGTTCCATGGTTTCCATTATTTGCAATATCTAGTATATGTCTAAGTCAAGCAGAAAAAGTCAGGTAAGTTGATGTCAGAGAAATGAACCTATGTTATATATTCAAATGCTTTTTTCTTTCAAGTGATTGTTTCTAACACATTTATAAGTTTTTTTTATTGCTTTTTATGTCCCTCCCCCATGGTATAACCCCTGTTTCACTGTATTTTAGGTTGGTATAATTTGTGGAGGAGAAGCGAAAAAACAAATAGTTTAAGTAGGGATACAGGTGGATCCATTGCAACAATGAGATATACAAGACGTTATGTGCAAAAACGAACTTCACCTCTTTGGTGGGGGGGAGGAGGACTGAGAGGGGGTAGGGGAAGGATGGGAAGGGATGGAAAGGGGAAACAAAGAAGAGGAACAATGCTTGATAAGAAATATATTCATTATCTTGCCCATGTAATTGTAACTTCTCTGTATGGTATTTTCACAGTATGAAAAAATTCAAAAATAAAATAAATAAATGCTTGAAGACCTTAAAAAAAGAAATTGTAACTCCTCTGCAGGTATTTTCACAATAAAAAAATTAGTAATAATATTTTTTAAAAAAAGAAAAAGAAAAACAAGAAAATTATTCCAGGGCTGAGAAGGTGGCTCAGTGGTAGACTGCTTGTGTTGCATGCATGAGGCCCTGGGTTCAATTCCTCAGCACCATATAACCAAAAAGAAAAAAGGCAGAAGTGGCACTGTGGCTGAAATTGTAGTGTGCTAGCCTTGAGCTGAAGAGCTGAGGGACAGAATCCAGGCCCAGATTTCAGGTCCCAAAACCGGACCCCCTCAAAAAAAGATTCCAAGGCTGGTTTGCTCTAAGACTATATTTCTATTCTTGTGTAGTTTTCATGTTCTTAGAAATTAAAATTCCAAAAATTGAATGGATGTTGGCATTCAGGAACATCTTCATAGACACTAATATTGGAAGCCCTTAAGTGGAATTGCTTTATTTCATTTGTTATTTTCCCAAATAAATCACTATGATTGTGTATTTTGTTTCTTTTCACTGTTACTGGCTCTTATGTGGAGAATACTTTTTTTTCCTAGCAAAGTAGAGAAAAGCAATTTGATTGAGCAAGTAGCATATGACTTTCATAAAATGTAGATGCATATATTTGTGTCTTCTGTCATTTCTAAAATTTCTTCCAGAAAAAGTTATTAATTACTCATAAAAGATACCTAATTTCAAGGTATTCCAGTTATTGCATACACTTTTTGATTGAGTTATCTCTGTATGAACTCAAAATAAACAGAAATCACATCTTCGCTTTAAAAACTGTAGTTTACAAAGAGTTTTTAGCCAACACCAAAATATTTCTAAGTATTCTGCATTTTGTGTGAAGTATTTTTAACAATAGATTTTTTGTTGACATGTAATTCATATGCAATATATTATCTCATTTTATTGTATACATTTTAGTGGTTTGGAAGCGAATTGTACAATCATGGGTTTTTCAAGCCTAATTTTCACAAACTTGCATTTCTTCAAATAGAAAATCTGTAAACTTTAGAACAGACATTAAAATAGATATAAAATTCAGTTACAGGTATTTGTCCAGCATACATCCTCTATAGCGTGTCTTTTCAAAATTTGTTTTAGCAGATTATTTGTAGGGTCTAACATATACTGTTCCAGTGTACTGTCAATGAACTACATTACTTGTGCAAACAAGTTTTTTACTTCTCTATACATCCATACAAGTGTAATGCATGGATCCTATACAATTCTCTTTGACCTTTTGAAGACTTGAAAACTTGCTTGCTAAAATGATTGCAGTATTATAGAAATCGATCTGCTATGTGGAGTATAGCAATTTCTCCACAAATGCATTAATATATTTTGTGTCATCTTCTTATATAATGGTCACGCTACTCACTTTTCTTTTTCTTTTTTCTTAGATACTAAAGAGGAGCTCATTTCATATGTTTCTCCTATTGACTGTTAATTTACATATCTTCTTTAAAGACATATCATATTCACAAATAATTTATATATAATTAGAAGATATAACAATACTTAAGTCTCAGGATCATTGTAGCATTAAAATTGTAGCATTAACAAATATATGCCCTCTATCTGTTGCATATATTTACACTTCTGTTATACTGTCCTTTTTTGAAATATGAAAGGTTATCAGTTGATGTTATCTAGTTTATTCTTGCTTGTCTTTAGCGACTAATGAGCCTCCTGAGCATCTAGGATTACAGGCATGACCGATTAGTGCATGTTTGTCTTTCAATATTTTAAGTGTTTTCCTCTTTCTTTTGAATTCAAATATTGTCCTTTCAGGAATTCTGCAAATTCTCAGACTGTTGTTCTCCAACTGTCAAGATGATAAGCATCTGTTTGATGGGTAATTGTCCTTTTTATTGTGTTTGACATATTTTTAATGATATCTATTGTTTTATCCTTCCAAATTATTGCATATTATGATTAGAATATTTAATATATAGACTATAGCTTTGCCTCAAAAGAGATGGTAGAAGTCATGTCGAAAGAATGGTTTAAGGAAGTGGTGCCGTAGCTCAATTGGTAGAGCACTTACCTTGAGCTGAAGAGCTGAGGGACAGCGCTCAAGCACAGAGATCAAGCCCCATGACTGACAAAAAAAAAAGAATGTTTGAAAATATTCTTTTTTTTTTATTGTGAACATACTGTACAGACGGGTTACAATTATATGGGCAATATAAGGAGTACATTTCCTATCAAGCATTGTAGCCTCCTCCTTTGTTTACCCTTCACATCCCTTCCCAACCTCCCCCCGACCCCCACCCAATCCTCCACCCCCACCAAGGTTGTAAAGTTCATTTTTGACATGACAACTTGTACTTCTCATTGCTGCAACGAGTCCACCTGTATCCTCATTTAAACAAATTATACCGACATCAAATACAGTTAAAGCATCGGTTATACTGTGGGGGAGGGACATACAAAGCAACAAAGAAATAATCTTATAAATACGTTAGAAACAAATGCATGAAAGAAAAAAAAACATTTAAATACACATCTTAGGGTTCATTTTCCTAACATCACCTTATCAGACCTTTTCTGCTTGACTCATACATATAATTGATATTGCAAATAAGGAAACCATGGGACCTATGTTTCTTTGGGCTTGGCTTACTTCACTTAATATAATTTTTTCCAAGTCTTTCCATTTCCTAACAAGTGGGGCAATGTCATTCTTCCTGATGGAGGCATAGAATTCCATTGTGTATATATACCACATTTTCTTGATCCATTCTTCTACTCAGAGGCACCTGGGCTGGTTCCATACCTTAACTATGATAAATAATGCTGCAATAAACATAGTTTTGCTGGGAGCTTTAGTGTGGTCTTGTTTGTAAACATTTGGGTAAATGCCCAAAAGTGGGATTGCTGGCTCATAGGGGAGCTCTATGTGAAATCTTTTCAGGAACCTCCATACCACTTTCCAAAGTGGTTGAACAAGTTTACACTAGCATAAACAATGCAGTAGGTTTCCCTATCCACATCTCCTCCTGCATCTGATGTTATTAGAGTTCTTGATTCTAGCCATTCTAACTGGGGTGAGGTGGTATCTCAATGTTGTTTGATTTGCATTTCTTTTATGGCTAGGGAGGTTGAGCATTTCTTCATGTGTCTATTGGTCATCCTTCTTTCTTCTTCAGAGAAGTTTCTCTTTAAGTCTTTAGCCTACTTATTTATTGGGCAGTTGTATCTTTGAGGATTTGTTGTTGGGGGATTTAATTTTTTGAGTTCCTTGTATATTTTAGTGCACAAACTACTGATTCAAGGATGAGATCGATAGCATACCATGACTCTTCCTAGGTCCAGAACTGAGTAGCTTATGATCTCCTGCCATTCCCTCCTCATAGCGGGGGCTGAATTCAAGATTCAGGCCTGGAAAAGATACACCTTATATACATTTTAAAAGTAAGATTTATACTTCCATACAGATGTTCAGTCCATATTGTGTTTGGTGTAGTTATTCATTTTATTTCTTGTTTTATTCATTTATTTACCATTTATTTTATTGACTCTGATGACACCTATACCATTTATTAAATTGTTTACATCCTATCATATAGCATCTAGATTTTAGATGTGTTCTCCATCATGCTTGGCAATGCTAGGATCTGAACTCAGGGCCTAGCAGGCCCAATTCATAAATGGGTGAGTTTGATCATGTCAGCCTCTTGCCAATGAAGCTGTGAGGGGGTTCCCACATGATGAGATTGACCCCCATGTTTGGCCAAAACAATGATATATGGATAGGCAGACAGTGCTATACAAATAAATATACATTAGTAAAGAGTGCCAGAGCCGTCTATCTATGATAGAATGACACCTACTATGTTCCTACCAACTCTTAGGTATTTATTATACTGCCAGTGAAGGAACATTATTCGTATCATGCTTAATAAACTATTAATTAAGATCAATCAGCATTCTAAGATTATTGCATCCAATTTTAGACTAGACCAAGGCATGAAGTACTTTTTCAACCAGTATTCCTATGCATAGGAACGAGTCTCTTGTGATCTTCTGCCATTGGTGTCAGGACTGAGATTTGAAACTAGGGTCTATGTTGACAGGTTGGCCTATGGCTTCCCTGAGAGCCCACCAGCCAACAGCAATGGCAGGTCAGGTCCACTTTACAGCCGTGTCATTCAGTCCCAGGATGGTCACTGTGTAAAGAAAAAAAATAATAAAAACCCAGGCCTCTGCAGCTCACCACTTTTTGTGTTTTCTAGCTTTTTCTTTTCTTCCTGACAGCCCCCTGGGCCTAGGATCTCAGGATCAGAGACTGCATCCCAGCTTAGGGAGATCCAAGCAGAGGCAGTTTCCATGACCTGATTTCAAGCTCCATGGTTGGCCAATAAATAAATAAATAAATAATTTAACAAAATTAAAAACTAAAGCTCCCTGGTTTGGAATTTCTGCCAGTTTTATTTCCTGGCCTGGGATTTGAACTCGGGTTCTTGGTAAATCTGTAGCAATGTGAGGGAAGAGTTAACACTAGTTGAGTTCAAACCCCATGCCAACCAAAAACGAAAAATTAAGTCACTGATATTGGCAGGGGGAGCTAGTTTTCAAGATGGGAGGGAAGGGATGGTAATGGGAATACAAAGGAGGAGGCAACAATGCTCAATAGGAAATGTACTCATTTCCTTGCTCATGTAACTGTGACCCCTCTGTACAACATTTTTACAATAAAAAATACAAAAAAAGAAACATATTAGTTTTCAGAGAAGCACTTTGGGGGGTACGGGAAGGAAATATGAATAGCTGTACAAAATTCTATGCTACCTATTTTAATTTTCAGTATGGAACTGAATAAACATAACTGCTTCCATTAAAAAAATTAAGTCACTGTCTTGGAACTTGGGCCAGTATTTCTGCCATTGCTAGGATTTGAGCTCACCATCCAGGTAACTCTTTTGCAAGGCAAAGCTCACTATCCTTGACGTAAAGGAATTCAGGCTAGAGTTCCTAGGGCCTGAATGAAGACCCTGCAATGGAAAAACAACATTTCTATTCATGTGTAATGAATGTATGATATATACTTACATATGTATGTTAATTTCATATTATGATTTTATTATTGATTTTGTATTTTATTTTTTTGATTCATTTATTTATTGATTATTGTATTTAGTATTATTATACACATAATATTTATTACATTTTGCACAGCTCTTATAAAATTATACTCAATAATTTAGGACATTGACTCACTTTTCACTAATATTTTATTAAGAGTTGAAATATAATACATAATTAAATGGAGCCATTTGTCACAGTCTTCACATGTTTAGATTCTCTCCCAAATATGAGCTTTTTCTTTTTTCTTTTTTGGTCTTTTTTCTTTTTCTTTTTATTGTGAAAATACTGTAGAGAGAGGTTACAATTAAATGGGCAAGATAATGAGTACATTTCTTATCAAGCATTGTAGCCTCCTCCTTTATTTCCCCTACCCATCCCTTCCCATTCTCCCTGAGTTTTTTCTTAGCTTTGCACATCATCTTATAGAGATTTCTTTAGATGATTTATACTCAGAAGCCTTTTCCTGAGGATAGGCAAATTGAAGGATAAAATTTTAAGGGTGGGGCTAGAAATGTGGCTTAGTGGTAAAGAGCTCGCTCCCTCATCATGCATGAATGCCAGGGTTTGAATCCTCACTGACACATACTCAGGAAAAGCCAGAAGCTGTGGAGTGGTTCAAGTGGCTAACCCTAAGAAAAAGAAACACAGAGATAGTACCAAGGTCCTAAGATCAAGCCCCAGGACTGACAAAAACAATAGGCCAGATGCCAGTGCTCACACCTGGAACGCTAGCTTCTCAGTAGGCTGAGAGCTGAAGACTACAGTTCAAAGACAGCCTAGGCAAAGCCTGTTAGACTGTTATCTCCAGTGAACCACCAAAAGACCCCACCTGGCGCTGTTTCTCTAGTGGTAGAGTGTTCACCTTGAGTTGACGGGCCCAGGGACAGTGCCCAGGGTTGAGTACAAGACACATAACTGGAAAAAAAGTGAGGATTAATCAAAGTACTTTCCTATTTGCTAATTAGGAGAACGTTCTCTGGAAAATGAACACTGATGTACACCAGAATTGGAGTTAGAGCTCCAGGTTCAAATGTAGCAGATTTATATTCCCAGCCTCTTAGACTCTAGCATTGTAACCTTGTGTCCTACATGGTTCTTAAAGGTCCATTGTTGAAAGGCTTAATATGCTTCCCGAACCCTATGTGATAAGCAGTTGACTTGTATTGTCAATGTCATTACATTTCTGAACCAAGCCCTAGCTCAAGAGGCTGAGGTCTCAGGATCACAGGGTGAAGCCAGCCAGGGCAGAAAAGTCTATGACACTCTGACTTCCACTTCTGAAAGATCAGATGTTCAAGAGCTTCCTGTGTTTCCCTTGATGATGAGAAGCTACTTGCACTCTAAATGTTCTTAGTGTTCTCGAGCTATAGAAGCAGGAAAGAAACATTATTGAACCATCCTGGGTTCAAATGAAGTTATCAGGATCCAAGCCCTAGAACTGTTTGTAGAAAAACTCCAGTGTAACACTGTAATTGAAGGACATAAAATGGTTGCAAAAGCCAGGCTAGGTGCAGAAACGTAGGCCTACAGGATTAGGAGGCAGAATGTACACACTCAACAGGGAAGTCAGCTGCAAAAGCCAGCAATGGGAGGAACCCTGAAACATTTGTTAGAGTTACACCAGGGACAGGCTTTTCTCACCCTCTTCAAAAAATGACTGATTAACCTTCTTCCCTCAGGTGAAGGGACCCTCAGGCTATCTTTAGGGGAAAAATAGAGAACCAGTTTAGTGGGGGAGAGGGGAGGAACAGAGAAGAAAAACCCGGCTCTTTGGTCTTAAGAAATGGGGTTTTGACTGTCCATCTGTCAGATTTAAAGACCATTCTTCTTCCTCTGCCAGTCCATTCTCCTTCCTTCATTCTGCACATCATTAATGCAAATTCCCAGTCCAAGGAGAAGCAGGGCCCTTTCTCTTCTGTCTCCAAGCACCTGAGTTAGAACCTGGGTCTACCCTCTTGGCTCTGGGGCATTTGGCTGCCTGAGAAGTGGGAAAGAGACAGTCTTCCTGCTCTGTGGTTGTGTGAAGGCAAAGCTGGCAGCCGGAACATTGCAGAAGGCATCATGACTGGGAATTGTTCCTTTCATTCCTCCTGACATCCAAGACAAGGTTAATCTATCATGTTTCATTCTGTCTATATATTTATCTGTCTATTTTTCTTTCTATTTATCTATCTTTCTTTCTATCTATTATCTATCATCTATCTATCTATCTACCCACCTAGCTACCTACCTACCTACCTACCTACATAGGTTTCGTTTGCCAGGTCTAGCCACAGCACCAATTCTGGCTTTTTCTGTGTATGTGATATTGAGTAATCATACCCAGGGCTTCTTGCATGCTTGGCAAGCACTCTTTCACTAATCCAAGTCTGCAGCCACATCTTTTTCTTCATGGTAGTTTTTACATAAGTATGCTACCATTTTACATCCCCAAATTTAATTTTCTGAATACTAGTTATTTCTACAAAACCTTATCTTCTTTTCCCTTGCCTGATTTGTGGCTGTTCCTACATTGGCCTCATAATAAAATGTAAATAAAGACTGCTGAGAGCTTAAGTGTGCATCATATAAGGACATAGGCCTGAAACCCTAGAAGAGAAGAGCCATGGGCCTGAAATAAAGAGAATGGTGCAGTATGTGCAATGAGCATATCTGAAAAATGAACCAATAAACAAAAGGAGAAGCATTGCATATGGTCTGTTTGTACTCAGGGAGGTCATATACACACATAAGTAGGTAGTGGACTGATACATAAACTTGGCCTTCTCTTTTTGAAAAGAGAAGCCATCCCAGTGCTGAAACACAGGGCCCAATGCATTGCTCAGCTGTTTCCTACAAGGCTGAGGCTTTACCACCACCACAGCTCCACTTCCAACCATCTGGTCATTAATTGGACATAAGTGCCTCCCAGGCTTTCCTGCTTGGTCTGGCCTGTGTCCCCTGCTCGGCTTTCTCTCTCAAAGCTGGAACTTTACCCTCTGGGACACTGCTCCACTTCTGGGTTTCTGGTGGTTTATTGGCGATAAGAATCTCACAGACTTTCGTGCTCAGGCTGACTTTGAATTGTGATCTCTCCAGGAGACTGAAACCAGCTTTTTCAGGGATTCCCTGAGGAGCGCCTCCACACAAAATCTTAGTCTAAATCTCGGGAGGTACTAGAGAAAAACAGAAACATGTAGATGCTTCTAGTGTGTTCTAGATAATGAAGATTGGAGACACACAACACTCATAATTATTAGATCATTTTATAGGCAAAAGGAGCAATGCAGACAGTATGAGGATTGCTCCAGCTTTCGGTTTTCTCATCCTTAGACAGTAAATCCACTGCAGCTCAATGCTAAGTGACAGAACTGGCATGTAATGTAGACATTAGCTGCCAAATCCTGTGACACTCATTTCTCACTTTTGGCTTCAAACCTGTGACTAGAGGAGAAGATGAGGAGAGAAAATCCTTCTCAGAGAAAGCAGCTATAAAGAACAAACCACTGGAATGACCCTGTTAAGAAGTCAGATTGTACAGATTAAAAAATGAAGAAGAAAAGAAAGGCAAAAGCCCGTGGTGGCTGACTATAATCCCAGCTCCTCAGGATGCTGAGATGTACAGAATCGGAGTTTGAATCCAGCCAGCATAGGAAAGTCCATGACACTGTTATTTCTAAGAGATCACAGAAAAAACCAGAAGTGGGGCTGTGATTCAAGGTTAATGCAATACCCTTGAGTAAAAGGAGCTCAGGGACAATGCCTAGGCTCATAGTTCAACCCCAGGACCTGCCCCCTCAATAAAAGCCTGTACCTCCATGTCTCTGTGTACATGGATGTACTCCTATAGATGAATCTCCAGAGTAGCTATTATGAATTGCACCAGTCTAGAAAATTTGTTTTCAGTTCAATGATTTCATAACAGAGACTCCTTTCATGACAGTGCATGTTCCGGGGCTTCCCTCACTGTTCCCAGTGTAGCCTGAGGGTTTCTCTGCATCCCAGGCCTGCTGGAAGAAGTCTCTCTCATTGTCTGGATATGTAGACAAATGGCCTCACTCCTGTTCAGCTGTTTAACAAACAACTCCATTTGTGTCACTTAGTGATGATGAGTGTAGGCAGGCTTTGAAGGCCAGGAGAAAAAGGCCTCTTTGTATCCCAAGCGATCCCTCTCCCCAGTGCTCTGCTTTGACAGGAAGCCTTCATTTGTGCCACCTCCCATGGCAGGCCAAGTCCTGTGCACTTATCCTGCCTTTGTGAGACTATATTCCGGTGTTCAGATACAGTGCTCAATATAACTAAGGGGACTTTCTGGCAGACAACTAGGGCACTGAACTTAATGAAATGTTTCATTGTTGGAGAAGATGGGCCTATGATGCCTCTCCCAGGTTTCTGGAAGCTTGGGAAATCCAAACACATGTCGGATATCTCAAAGCTTCCTGTCATCTAGGGCTGGTGAAGCTCATCAGATATTGAAACCTTTGACCTCTCCTAATTAGGCCCTGGGTGGCTAGGCTTGGGGGTTGAACACAGGGCCTGGGTACTGACCATGAGCTCAGGGCAGAAGCCCAGTGCTTTACCATTTTGTGTCACAACTTCACTTCTGGTCTGTGTGTGTGTGTGTGTGTGTGTGTGTGTGTGTGTGTGTGTGTGTGTGTGGCTGTGCAAGTGCGCATATACCAGTCTTGGAGCTGGAAATCAGCACTGTATCTAGTTTCTCTTGTACGAGTATAGCCCTCTCCCAATTGAGACACTGAGCCACTGCAGCCTTTTTCTAGTGTTGTGGTCCTGAGAAATAAAGTCCAGGGTTTCATAGATGCAAAGCACTCTACCCCTAAGGCACATTCCCAGCCCTCTACTTCAGGTTTGTTAGTTTGTTTCTGTCTTTTTTGTTGTTGTTGGTTGTAGGAGTTGAAGTCTGGGCCTGGGTGCTCTCCCTGAACTCTTCAGCTCAAGTCTTGTACCCTACCACTTGAGCCAAAGCTCCACTTCATGTTTTCTGGTGGTCCATTGGAGCTAAGTGTCTCAAAGAATTTCCTCCCCAGGTTAGCTTTAAAACATGATACTCAGATCTCATCCTCCTGAGTAGCTAGTATGACAGGCATGAGCAACAAGCACCCAGCTTCAATGTCAGGTTTCTTAGTTGTGAATTGGAGATAATAGTCTCATGGGACCTTTGTGTCTGGGACAGTTTGAAACCCAGATCCTCAGATCTCAGCTTCTTGAGAAGTCAGGATGACAGACCTCAGCTTTCGACACCTAGGTGGCACTCTGCTGCAAGGGGGTCCTTGGCTCCACGTGGAAGAGTGCTAGCCATGTGCCCAAGAGGTAAGGGTCTGTGCCTAGGCCCCGAGTTCAAGGTTCATGACTGTGAAAAAACAGAATAAAAAAAAAACACAATTGTCTACAGGAGCCAACTTACTAGCCTTCAGTAATACATAATTTTGTCCCTGCCATGGGGACATATCTGAGCCTCAATATTCTTGTCTGCATAATCATCTCAGTTGTGGAGCTCTTACAAGGACCCAATGAAAGAATGCACCTGTGAAGGACACAGCACATGGCACTCTTTGCATGACTCAACACACAGCATCTTGTGAAAGACCCAGAACACAGCACCCAATGCAGAACTCAGCACAATGCAACCTGTGAAGGACTCAGTACATAGCACCATGTGGAGAACTCAGCACAGAGCACCTTATGAAGGACTCAGCATTTAGCTCTATTCCACAAGCTGTTATTAGAATTAGGGTGCTTTCATCAGTAACACCATTCTTTGAGGAACATTTCACAAACCACACAAGTTCACATCTAATGGTTTATTGTGGTGGTGTTTTTTTTTGGGGGGGGGGGTTAGGCATATGGCTTGAACTCAAAACATGGAGATTATACTCTAATAACATTTGCTCAAGGCTAGAGCTCTACCACTTGAAGCCACATTTTAAAGAGTCTCACAGAATTCCTGCCAGGACTGGGTTTTAAAGCCCCTGAGCAGCTAGGATGATGGGGGTAAGCCTGTTGTGTCTGGTTCCATGGAGCTGGTTGCAGCGTTTATATCTGGCTAAGTCAGGTTAGGTGGCAGCTGTCAGCACCAGACTCCTAGCTTGCTCTGTGATGTGGTATTTGAAGTTCTGTCCTAGTATAGTTGCAGTTAGAACATTCTACCTTTTTGTGGCGGCAGTCCTGGGGCTTGAGTAAGGGCTTAGACACTGTCCCTAAGCATTTGTGTTCCAGGCTAGCACTCAATTGATTGAAAGACCTCAGAACTTCCCAGTATTCTGTTTATATGGCACTGAGGAATCAAACCAAGGGCTTGGTGCTTACTAGGTGAGCACTCAACCACTGAAACCAGGAGTGACCAGAGATTGCTGTATATAAATATGATATAAACAGAGAGATGTCTGTATATTATTAAATTATAGATAATATTACTAGCAATTATTAGGTATGAAATTATGTCTCCATTCAATGGTGTGTCCCAGTGGAACAATTAATAAATCATTAATTAATAATTACTCTATATCTTGTTATTATCCATACATATAATTACATATTTTATAGAATGAAACAGATGTCTATATATAGTTAAATTATGCACCATGTGTTACTATCAATTAGGTATTTAATAATATCAACATGTCATTTTTATTCTGTTAATACTTAAGAAAATATTAATTAAACTTAATCCACCTCCTATAATTACTGTGTCTAATTTTATCCCAGAATGATTCACTATTAATTCAATCTCTTTTTCATTTATTTTAGTGACAATTATTCCACTTATGACATTTTTTACCTTTATGACATCCTATTATGTAGTATATAGATTTGCACCCGAATTATACATCCTACCTGACACTGAGCACTTTCAAAGAAAAGGAAAACATGGGTCCCACTCAGCTTCTTACTCCAAGATTCTATTTTTGGCAGTGCTAGGATCTTGACTCAGAGCCTAGAAAGCTCAGTTCATGAATGGGTGGTTGTCAGCAAAGCAGCCTCTAGCCAATTCATCTGCCAGGCAGTTGCCAGGCCCTGAGTTTGAGCCCTGTATGTTGACTCCATATTGCGCTTAGTGTAGTTATTTATTTAATTTTTTGTTTTATTCATTTATTTGCCATTTATTTTATTGACTTATTACACGTGGAATAATTACTACATTTATTACATAGCATATAGATTTGCCTATGTATGAAACTCCACAGCTGACACCCAGGATGTTCACAGAAAAGGAAAACATGTCACCCTGGGCTTTTTACTCCACACTTCAATTTTTGTGAGTGCTGGCATCTGAACTCACAGCCTACAAGGCTCAATTTATGAATGGATGAGTGTCAGCTTGGCCAGCATGGGGCAGATGGAGCTGACAAGCAGTTCCCAGCACTGAGATCAAGCCCCAGGGGTTGACAAAATAAGAACAGATTGGCATGCAGATGGTAGTACACAAAGCAGTATGGAGGTTCCTCAAAAGACTCCACATAGAGCTCTCCTATGACCCAGCAATCCCACTTTCGGGCATTTACCCAAATGATCACAAACAAGACCATACTGAAGCTACCAGCACAACTATGTTTATTGCAGCATTATTTACCACAGCTAAGATATGGAACCAACCCAGATGCCCCTCAGTAGATGAATGGATCAAGAAAATGTGGTATATACACACAATGGAATTCTATGCCTCCATCCGAAAGAATGACATTGCCCCATTTGTTAGGAAATGGAAGGACTTGGAAAAATATTATATTAAGTGAAGTAAGCCACGCCCAAAGAAACATAGGTACCATGGTTTCCCGTATATGCAATAACTGGCATATGTCTGAGTCAAGCAGAAAAGGTCAGATAAGTTGATGTTAGGGGAATAAACCCCAAGATAAGTATTCAAATTTTTTTGTTTTTTTTTTCCTTTCATGCAATTGTTTCTAACATATTTACAAGATGATTTCTATGTTGCATTGTATGCCCCTCCCCCATGCTATAACCCCTGCTTTCACTGTATTTGATGTTGGTATAATTTGTGGAGGGGAAGGGATACAGGTGGACCCATTGCAACAATGAGATGTACAATTCATTATGTCGAAAAACGAACTTTACAAGTTTGGTGCGGAGGGCGGGGGAGGATCTGATGGGGGTGACGGGTAGTATGGGAAGGGCTGGGAAGGAGAAATAAAGAGAAGGCAACAATGCTTGATACAAAATGTACTCTTTATCTTGACCATGTAATTTTAACGCCTCAGTAAGGTAATCTCACAAAAAAAAGCCCTGAATAAAAAACAATTAATATAGATCTTTATAGAGTGCTAAAGGTTTCTATACATTCTTCAGTTATATAGACTACATTCTTACCAACTCTTGGGTATTTATTATGCCTCTATGCAATTAATATGACTGTTTCCATCCTTAATGAATTTTTAATTGAATCAACCACTGTTCTGAAACTATTCCATCCATGGAATTAAAAGTATCCTTTTAAGGTGTCAAAAAAATTCATTAAAATCCATCGGTCTCCTAAAATCACTGTTTAATTTTATAGTAGTATCTTTCAGGAACAACTAATTCAACCTTGACATTCGTAAAATTCCATCAGTATTCCTACGAATAGGAATAAGACCCTTAGGATTTCCCTCCATTGGTAAGGGACAGGAACGGGTTTCTAACACAGAGCTTATGTTGCCGAGGTGGCCTATGGCTTCCCTGGTAGTCCGCTAGCCTTCAGAAATACCAGTTTACAAACAATTTTCAGCCATGCCATTCAAATCCAGGATGGTTACCTTGCAAAGAAGGCAAATGTAAAACTGGAGCCATCTGCAAGTCCCCGGATTTTTACCTGTCTTTTCATTTTTTTTCCTGTCAGTTTTTGGGGCCCAGGAACTCAGGTTCAGCTGTGGGTACAGTGGCTGCACCCCAGCCTAGAGTGATCAAGGCTGAAGCAGAGTTGCCACTACCTGAGTTCAAGCCCTGTGCTTGGCAAAACAAAAATAAATAAATAAATTAATTAATTAATTAATTGAAATATTTTAAAAATTGTGAGGCTCCTTGGCTTGGAATTCACGCCATTTTTTCTCCAGGCCTGGGATTTGAACTCAGGGTCTGGATAAATCTGCAGCATTGTGGGGGAACGGGAAGCTCACTGTGCTGGAGGACAAGAAAGTCAAGCCTGTTCTCCGGGCCTGAATTCAAGTCCTAGCACTCGAAAAAAAGTAATATTCACATACATGATTTATATTTATATGCACTTTTAATGCATATTGTGGTTATTGTAGTTATTCATTTTATTTTGTGTTTTATTTATTTTTATCTATTTAATGAGTATGATTGCACATATAACATTTTTTACATCCTATTACATAGGACATAGATTTGCCTATGTATTATACATCATTCCTGAAACCCAGGACTTTCACTGATAAGGAAAACAAGTGAGACAATTGGCTTCTTCCACCAGGATTAAGTTTTTGGCAGTTCTGTGATTTGAACTCCAGGCCTAGAAGGCCCACTTCATGAAGGAGTTAATGTTAGCACAACAGTCTGATGCAAGTGAAGTTGCTGAGCAAATTTGAGGACCTGAGGTCAAGGCCTAGGAGTGACCAATACATAAACAGATAGATGTGTAGCTTGCTGTGTGTGTGTGTGTTTACATATGTATATTCATCTATAAATAAATGTATATATAGAGAGACAGACATTTATGTAGGTTCTAGTGTATAACTCTATATAAAGTGATGTCTGTCTATATCTTATTTTTATATATTCTATTACTACCAATTATTTGTTCTAAAATTATGCCCCTATTAATTGCTCATGGTAGAAGACTTAATAAGGTACTAATTAAATTAATCAATGACTTATATTTATTGCATACAATCTTATACTAGAAAGACTAGCTAATTAGTAATTAAATTAGTAAATGTCAAACATTCTATTAGTGTTCCTATAGATAGGAACGAGTCTCCTAGGATCTTCAGCTGTGTGTAGGTGGCAGTCCCAGGATCATGGAACTCAGGGCCTAGCTTCACTGACAGCCCAGAAGCCTTAGGCCATGCAAGGTGACATACAATTTCCAGCCGAGTCATTGAGACCCAGGATGGTCACAGTGCCAAGGAAAAAGAGGTAAAATGGTTGTGTAAACATTCTGTTTTTTTCTTTCTCCGTTTTTTTCTCTTTGGTTTGATGTATTTTTGCCAGTGCTGGGAGTTGAACTCGTGTCCTAGGATCCCCGGATCATCTGTGAGTGTAAATGCTGTACCCCAGCCTATGGTAATCATGGTTTAAGACAATAAAGTGCTTCCTTCAGCAAAAGGAGCTCAGGGACAATGTCTAGGCTCACAGTTCAAACCTCAAAAAAAAGCCATTAAAAAAAGCCATTAAAAAAAGCCATGAAAAGCCACAAAAAAGAGCTGTTAACTCCATGTGTCTGTGTATGTATGCATGTATTTCTATCGGTGAACATCCAAGGTCGCTGTGAAGAAAGGCACCAAGCTAGGAAATTTGCTTTGGATAGAATGATTTCATAACACAGACAGTGTTTTCAAGACAGTGCATGTTCTGGGGCTCCCCTCACTGTTCCCAGGTTATCCTGAGGGTTTCTGTGCACCACAGGCTGCTGGAGGAAGTCTGACTCACTGTTGGAACAGGCAGACAAAAAGCTTCACTCCTGTACAGCTGTGTAACACACAATTTATCCGGGGCAATTAGTGAGGATGAGTGTGGATGGGCTCTGAAGGCCAGGAGAAAAAGGCCTCTTTGCACCCCAAACTAACTCTTTCCCCAGTGCTCTGTTTTGACAGGAAGCCTTCATTTGTGCCACCTCCTGTGGCAGGCCAAGTTCCCTGCTCTTGTCCTGTCTTTTTGAGACTATGTTCCAATGTTGAAACAAACTGCTACCATTAATTCAAGAGTCCCTCTCGCAGACAACTACGGAGCTGAACCTAATGAAAAGATTCCTAATTGGCAATGGTGGTGCCTCCCTAAGATTCTGGAAGTTTGCTAAATCTAAGCACTTGTGCAAAATCACAATCCTTCCTGTCACCTAGGTTTGGTGAACCTTATCAGGTTTTGAAACCTTTGTCCTCTCCTAGTCAGGCTCCGGGTGGCTAGGTTTTGGGGTTGAACACAGGGCCAGGGTGATGACCATGAGCTCAGAGCAGAATCCAGGTGCTTTACCATTTTGTGTCACAACGTCACTTCTGCTCTATATTTATGTGTGTGTGTGTGTGTGTGTGTGTGTGTGTGTGTGTGTGTGTGCATACACTAGTCCTGGAGCTTGAACTCAGGACATGAGCATTGTACCTGTTTCACCTGTTCAAGGATAGCATTCTACCACTTGAGCCAGAGAGCCACTTCAGACTTTTTTTCTAGGGATGTAGTACTAAGGATTCAAACCCAGGGTTTCATACATGCAAAGCACTCTACCCCTAACACAAGTTCCCAGCACTCCACTTCAGATTTCCTTCTTTATTGTAAGTTGGAGGTGTTCAAGTCTGGGCCTCGGTGCTGTCTCTGAGCTCTTCAGCTGAAGTCTAACGCTCTACCACTTGAGCTACAGCGCCCCTTCAGGCTTTCTGGTGGTTCTTTGGAGATAAGCATCTCAAGGAATCTCCTGCCCATGCTGGCTTTGCACCATGATCCTCATCTCTCAGCCTCCTAAGTAGCTAGGATGACAGGCATGAGTCACCGATGCCCAGCTTCCACTTCAAGTTTCTAAGTGGTGAATATAAGATAATAGTATCATGAGACATGTTGTCAAGTTAGATGGCAACTGTCAGCACCAGACTCCCAGCTTGCTCTGTGATGAGGTATTTGTAATCCTGTACTTGTGATGAGGTATTTGTAATTCTATACTTACATCATTGCAGTCAAAACATTCTATCTTTTTTTTTTTGTGCCAGTCCTGGGTCTTGAGTAAGGGTCTAGACACAGTCCCTAAGTTTTTATGCTCAAAGCTAGTGTTCCACTGCTTGGTTGACAGCACGACTTCTGGATTTTTTTGTGTACACAAAAGTCACAGGGCTTTGTACTTACTAGGCAAACATTCTATCATTAAGCCCCAGGAGTAACAATTGTATGAACAGATAAATGTATAGATTGGTAGATAGACAAATAATTGCATATGTCTAATACAAGAGAGAGATGTCTATATATTATGAAATTGCATATACAATATTACTACCGATTATTGGCAATTAAATTATTCCTTTTTAAGTATCATGATTGAACACATAATAAAGTATTAATTGAAAATTAGTCAATATAGTATAATTGTGTATAATTTTATAATTTCGTACACTAACTACTAATTTAATTGTTACATTTATAACATTCCATTTGTATGGATATATATGGGAATAGGTTTCTGAGTATCTCCATTCATTAGTGGCAGTCCTGGGTTTCGACCTCCAGGCCTAAGTTGCTGGTTTTGGCTATGGCTTCCTTAATACCCTGCCAATCAGCAATGCAAGATAATGTACGCTTTCTGGGCCTTGTCATTTAGTCCTAGGGAGGTCACAATACGAAGGAAAAAAAAGTAAAACTACCTCCTTGAACTTCTCAGTTTTATGCTTCTCCTTTACAGTTTTTTATTTTTTTTTTGCCACTCCGAGATTTAAACTCAGGTCCTGGGATGCCACCACCAGCTGTGGCAGACATGCCAAGACCTGGGTTCAAGCCCCGTGCTTGGCCAAAATAATAACAATAATAATAACAACAACAATTATTATTATTATAATTATAATAAGGCCCTGGTTTGGAATTTGCACCATTTTTCTAGTAGGCCTGGGATTTGAACTCAAGGTCTGGGTGAAGAGGAAAGGCTCACCGTCCTTGAAGACAAGAAATTCAGACCAGTTCCCATTGCCTGAATTGAAGCCCCAGCATTGGAAAAAGTAATATTAATATATGGGATCTATTTACATACATGGATTACTGCATATGACATTTATTACCCTTATTTATTTAGTATTTAGTATATACACCTGTAAATTTCTTTTATTACATCATATCACATAGGATATAGTTGCATATGGATTATACATCATATACTGAGACCAAGAACTTTCATAGAGAAGGAAAATAATGTGTCAAAAATTGGCTTCTTACTCCACGAATAAATTTTTGGCCATGCTGGGATTTCATCTCACAGCCTACAATGCCCAATCCATAAATAGGGTCACAGTCTTAGTAGACCAGCCTCCTGCAAACTGAGCTGCCAGGAAGTTCTGAGTACCTGTGATCAAGCCACTAGTAGTGCCCCATATATATATATACATATATGTATATATGTATATATGTATGTATACATTGATAAATGTGTAGATTGAAGTAGATAGAGAAATAGATATAAACATATATACATATATATACATATACAGAGAGTGGGACTGTGAGGATATTAAATTATATACATTATTACCAATTATTAGTTATTAAATTTTGCCTCCATTTAGTGAAGTATCTGGGTTGAATACTTATAAAAGCATTAATTAAGAATTAATCAATATCCTTAACTATACCATGGTGCTAGAATGGAAGACATAAACCCAATAATTTTTGTGTGTCATTCTAAAATAGGGTCATGAATCCACTGTACATTTTAATTGTTACTTTAATAACACTATATAAGCATTCCCATGAACAGGAATGAGTTTGTCAGGCTCTCCCTCCATTTGTGGGTGGCAGTACTAGCATTCAAACTCCAGGCCTGGGAGGTTTAATTCGAATGCAAACCATTGGAATGACACCGTGAAGATTTCAGATTGTGGGGCTGGGAAGGTGGCTCAGTGGTAGAGCGCTTGCCTTGCATGAATGAGGCCTTGAGTTCGATTCCTCAGCACCACATAACCAAAAAGAAAAAAGCCGGAAGTGGCACTGTGGCTCAAGTGGTAGAGCGCTAGCCTTGAGCTGAAGAGCTGAGGGACAGTGCCCAGGCCCAGAGTTCAGGCCCCACGACCAGACTCAAAAAAAAAAAAAAAAAGATTTCAGATTGTTAAGATTTAAAAAAGAAAAAGAAGAAGAAAAGTAAGCAAGATGCCCGTGGGTCCTGCTTGTGATCCTAGCTCCTCAGGAGGCCAAGATGTAGAGAATGCCAATTTGAATTCAGCCAGGTTGGGAAAGTCCACGACACTCTTCTTTCCGAGAGATCACAGGAAAAAAAAAACCATGCATGGGGTTGTGGCTCAAGGGCAGAGCACTACTCTCAAGCAAAAGTTGCTCAGGAACAGAGCGTAGGATCATAGTACAACCCCAGACCTGCCAAAATTAAAAAAGGAGCCATTAACACCATGTATCTGTGTATGGATAATGGGCATTCAGCAGGTTGCCCATGCCCAGCCCCCCAACCTGGGCAAGCTGGGACAAGTCCTCAGAGAGTACAAAGTCTGAGCGGGCAACAGGAACAAAGCCTCCTTCTCTGCCATTTAAGAACTGAAGCCTTATATTCTGGCTGAGGTGTCTCATTGGGACACCATGAAGCCAGCCACTGCCTCCAGGGAAAGCACAGTTCCTAGGGTGTAGGAGTTGTCAAATGTTCTGGCGCCATATTCTCTATCCTTCTGTAGGATGTGAGCCTAGACTTCTGGGGTCTGTGGTTATCACTCATTTATCATTCATGAGTCACAGGCTGGTCCCAAATTGTGGCAAAGATATGAAATAGACATTTCTACACCAAAGGGGGTAATCCAATAACTCCACCCTCATAACTCCCGTTAGAAGGGAGCCTTGGCCTAAGATTGTGGTTTAGTAGTAGAGTGCTTACCTAGCACACATGCACAAACCCTGGGTGCGATTGCTCAATATCACAGAAACAGAAAAAGCCAAAAGTGGTATTTTGGCTTAAGTGATAGAGTGATAGCCTTGAGCAAATGAAGCTCAGGGATATGCTGAGACCCTGAGATGAATCTCCAAGACTATCAAAAAGAAAAAAGCCATCCTGGTGTGATATTTTGTTCTGGGACTTAGAGGAGGGCTGAGGTTATAGATAAGAGGTAGAGTAGAGGACAGGTGCTGGTGGCTCACCCCTGTAATCTTAGCTACTCAGGAGGCTGAGATCTGAGGATCCCAATTGCAAGCAAGAAAGTCTATATGAGACACTTTTCTCCAATTAAACACCCAAAAAGCCAGAAGTAGAGCTGTGGTTCAAGTAGTAGAACACTAGCCTTGAGCACAAAAGCTCAGGGATTGGATAGCATCCAGGCCATGAATTCAAACCCAGGACTGGCACACACATGCACACACACACACACCAAGATAGAGCATTTGCCAGTCGGCCTGCACTAGTTTCATCTCTAGAAACTCAATATTTAAAAAAAAAAAAAAGGGAGAAGGGAAGGAAAGACTTGCTCCACGAGGTGATATAACCAATGCCAAAATTCCACCGATGTTCTAAGATGTGGATTTAGGACAGAGGGCCTCAGGCAGAAGGTACAGCATGGGCAAAGCTCCTGAGGTGTGGTGTAGAGCAGATGGTGTGGTGGAATGATGGTGATGTGGCTTCAGACAAGTCTTGTTGGACATTCAAGGCTGGGTCAAGTTTTTATTTGAGTCACAAGTAGGGCAGAGGGTGGGGTCCCCGAATGGGGCCCAGGGGGAAGATTAGTTGGCTTTTTACCAGAGACCCCAGCCATTTCCAGTGGCTGGAAGCTTATTTTTCACAGCTCCTGACCCTCAGACCTCCTTTGCATGGAGGAGTCAAGACAAATGCAGGGAAGGATACTTGCTTAAGAAATGCTTCTAGCCCAATGCCACCAGTGGCTCAACCCCTGTAAATCCTAGCTACTCAGGAGACTGAGATAGAGATTGTGGGTCAAGCCAGCTCAGGGGAGGAAAGTTAGTGAGACTCTTCTTGCCGATGAACTACCAAAAGCCCAAAATGGAGCTGTGGCTCAAGTAGTAGAGTGCTAACCTTGAGGGAAAAAAATTAAGAGACAAGAGCCTAACCCCAGAGTTCAAGCCCCAGTACTAGCACCTAAAAAAATAAAGAAAAGCTTTCAGAAGCTCCTACTCTACTGCGGTGAAAGGCCAGATCAGCCGGACACTGGTGTCTCACACCTGTCCTCCTAGCTCCTCAGGAGGCTGAGATGTGAGGATCACGGTTCAAAGCCAGACCAGACAGGAAAGTCCGGGAGACTCTGATCTTCAAGGAACATCCAGAAAACCAGAAGTGGTGCTGTGGCTCAAGTGGTAAGCCGAACAGGTCGGGGACAGCCCGCAGGCCCAGAGTTCAAGTCCCATGACCAACACCTGGCCTGCTTGGACCTACTTTCCAGTGGGCCACTGAGGGTCTCCCAATGTCTAAGTTTCCTACAAGTCTTGAGAGCAGCATCTTTGGAGGCCTTTGCCTACAGAGCAGGCCACAGTATCAGAGAAGGTTCGAGCCTTGGAGCACGGAGGTCATTAATCTGTTCATTAGAATGGCATCTGTCATGGATGCATTGTGGATCTGAGCAGTAAATCGAAGTCTCAGACCATGGTTCTGGGCCAGGAGGGGAAGTAGCTGCAAGATGGCACAGCAGATAATGCCCACTCACTCGAGTATCACAAGAGTGTGAATCTGTCGGGAACATCTTGGGCTGGTGTTGAGTTGGGCTCATGAACGACTTGTAGTCTCAGGTATCCACAGCCAGCAGGCTGCTGCTGGTAGCAGTCACTATCCCAGGAGTCACAGGGCTCAGAGCCTTACTTTCCTCACCAGTGCTCGGGGGAGATGAAGGCATGCAATCGTAGGCCGACTACAAACGAGCATCCATAGTGTCCTTCCCTTGGTCCTGTGGCCCCGTGCATGGATGGAGGGGCAGGTTCCATGGAACTTACTGCCATGACCCAGACCCCTCAGCCCAAGAATTACTTAGGGAAAAACTACTTGATCTGCCTTGAGAGTTTACTATGACTATGCCTCAGGAGTGCCCCGAGTTTTCTAGCTGAGCTCAACATTAACACCTTCTTCTGTGTGTGTGCATGTGTGTGTGTGTGTGTGTGTGTGTGTGTGTGTGTGTGTGTGTGTATGTGTGCATGCACACACGTGCACACATCCTGGTACTAGGGCTTGAACTCAGGGCCTGGATTCTGTCCCTCACCTTTTTCATTCAGGGCTAGCACTCTACCACTTGAGCCACAGCTTTTCTTCCAGCTTTTCAGTGGCTAGCTGCAGAAGAGAGTCTCACAGACTTTTCTAGCTGGGCAGCCTCTGAATGGCAATCCTCAGACCTCAGACTGCTGAGGATGCTTGGAATAGGAAGGCATGAGCTATTAGCAACTGGGCATACTTTCCTTCTTGGCTAAAAAAGACTACCTCTCCCCCAGCCGAGCACCTCCAGCTACCCTCCTACCCCAGGCTACAAAAGAAACATACCCTCCCATGAGGACAAAAAAATGGAATCAGGTTTGAGCTTTATGTTCTACACACAGTCAAGGGCTGGTGGGAGCTGATGTGGAGGTCAGAGATCTAGGCCAGGGTAAGTAGGCGCTGTTAGAACAGAAGAGCATATGAAAAGACATCCTTGCAAATGGGTGCTAGTGGCTCATGCCTAAAATCCTAGATACTCAGGGCTGACACCTGAGGATCAATCAAGATTCAAAGCTACCCTGGGCAGACTCTTATCTCCAATGAATCACCAAAAGCTGGAAAGCAGAGCTTCAAGTTCAAGTGATAAAGCAACAACCTTGTGCAAACAAGCTAAAGGATACCACCTAGGCTTTGAGTTCAAGTCCTGGTAAACACACACACATATGCACACACGCATGCACGCAAACACGCACGCAAGCACATGCATCCACTATCATCCTTAACACTAGCCAATTGCTCATACCAGATTGCAATCATAGCCAATTGCAATCCCAGCAACTCAAGAGGCTGAGCTCTTAGAATGGCAGCTTGAAGACAGCCTAAGCAAGAAAGTCCGTGAGACTCTTCTTTCCACTAACTACTAAAAAGTGGTAGAGTGTTAGCTCAGGGACAGTGCCTAGGCTCTGAGTTCCAGCTCAGAGATGTTTTTTATTTTTTAATAGGCACCCTTTGTCATCTCCACCCCTACAGACCATAAATCCAGATTCTGGACATCCTAGATCTCACTTTCGCTCCTGCCACTTCCATAGCACTGCCACAAATGGCCAGTGTGTGGCCAGCCATGACTTAAGAAGTGAACTTACGCAAGGAGGGCATAACTAGGTCAAAGCTAATGCCCCAGAACATTGAGGTACTGTCCATACCAGTCTCTCATCCCCCAGTTCCCTTGCCCTGGAATCTTAAATCTGTGCCTCTGTATTCTGGGAATCCAGAATTGTCTAGAAGGACCTGAGAGGTCCAGCTGGGGCTGGAAGATAGACTTGGCTGTGATAATGTTCGTTGACATTTCCTAGACAACAACAGATACTTCCAAGCCACCTGGGTCTCACCTCCCATTCAGCCCAAGATCCTTCTTGCTTGGACAGCCTTCAGTCAGCTATCAAGTTCAAGTTGGTCAGAGTAACTGGCAACCACCCTTCTCCCACTCCAATGCCAGCCTGATGGGAGGGACATGCAGCCAGAGGCCCAGCTGAGAAAAAGGACAAGACATCACATGACTGAACCCCACCCTTCCAGAGGTAAGGGAGAACCTATGCCAGCCGGCCCTGCTGACCCAGAATCCCCTGAAGGAGGCCAAATATATGGACAACCGGACATGGGCCCCAATGAAAAGCTGGAATATGCAGGTCTCTGACAATTTAGGACTCATTTTAGACCCTGACAGGGGGCTAAAGGCAAGGCTGTAATGGAAGAGGGGCAACATCCGAAGTCAGGAAGAGGAAGACAGGCACCCAGGAAGGTGACAGAGAAAGATGAGGGAAATACACACACACACACACGCACACACACACACACACACACACACACACACACACACACACACACACACACACACACAGGGGTAGCCCAAGGCCTTATCAGTCCCTGAGCACCGGAACATCCCAAACCCCAAGAAGATGGAACTACCGTCTTCAAACCAACTGCAGACAAATCTCAGCCTCTCACACGTCTGGAATGGCATTTCCTACGGTACACAATCCTATGTAGAAAACTCATCCACCTTATTTTTGGTTGTCGGTCATGGGGTTTGAACTAGGGGCCTGCACGCAGTCCCTCAGCTCTTCAGCTGAAAGTGTGTGCTCTACCACTGGAGCCACAGTACCACCTCTGGTTTTCTGGTGGTTAATTGGAGATAAAATCTCACAGACTTTCCTGCCCAAGCTGGCTTTGAACTGCAAGTCTCAGTTCTCAGCCTCTTGAGTAGCTAGGATGATAGTTGTGAGCCACTGGCAGCACCCGGCTTCAGTTACCTTCTTATAGCCAGGTGAAACCCAACTTGTCAGGCTACAAACCACATGCAACCCTTCACTTCAGACTTTGACACCAGCATCCAAAACTATATTTCCATGGATAGAGAGAATATAATTGACAATACCCTCCCATCCTTGCTCCCATTAGCCCACTCCCTGCCTAAGACAGGCCACGACCTCTGGAATTGTTTGTAAGGCAACGCCGACCCTGCTGTGACTTCACACTGGGGCAAACCTGGAGAGTTCTTAGAAATTTCTGTACACTTATGCTAGCATCTGGTCTCCCAACCAGAGTACCCCCATTGCTTCACCATCATTTGCAGGCAAGGGGTGTCTTTCTGGGTTTGTTGTTGTTGTTGTTGTTGAGGGGCTTGAACTCAGGGCTTGGGAACTGTCCCTGATGATGATTTATGCTCAAGGCCAGTTCTGTACCTTTTGAGCCATAGCGCCATTTCTGTTTGGAGATTGGGGATGACACTCTCATTGGAATTTCCTGCTTGGGCTGAGAAACGAGATCCTCTGGATCTCAGCCTCCTGAGTAGCCAGGATGACAGGCGTGAGCCAACAGCACATGGCTTATGGTGTCTCATTCTTTAGAATTTCCATCTAGTCCTCCTCTATACACTACCACCTAGACACTCCTCTATCTCCCTCACAGAAAGCAAAGGGAGGCTTGGAATGTGGTTAGGGCCATGGGCATATAAGTGCCCCCTCCACATCTCTACCCCTCTCTAAGCTCCCATCTGCCTCCTCTGGATGGACTGGTCCTCTGGGGCAGGTCAGACACACTAGGACTTCTGGAGGCTGCCCCTATATCCCCCTGCCCCAACCAACCTGTACATGAGGATTTCTGGGGCCAGCTATTCCATGTCCTGATGGAAGATGTTGGGAGGGTTGCTAATAACCACCTCCAGGGGTGTCCAGGGCAGAAGGAATGTCCAAGTCCCCTCTGTCAAAGAAGGAGACACTAAGCATGGATGGATCTACTAAGAGCTACAGGGCATAGCCAACCACCTGTCACCAACGTCCATTGGAGTGCTATTTTATTTTCACAGTCCTGGGGCTTGACCTCAGGGCCTGGGTGCTGTCTATGAGCTTCTTCTGCCCGAGGCAAGCACTCTTCCACCTGAGCCATGGTGCTGCTGCTGGCTTTTTCTATGTATGTGGTACTTAAGAATCGAACCCTGGGTTTCCTGTGTGCTAGGCCAGCCCACTACTGCTAAGACACATTCCCAACCCTGGATAGCTGTTCTTCTATGAACCCTCAGGCCTGTCTCGGGATAGTCTTGCCCATCAGTGTTGAGTTTCTTACCAGCAGCCCTGGCTGGAACTAAACATGCTCAACTATGTTGTAATTTATTTACAGCATCTTTGCTCTCTCTGCTTCCTGTCAGATCCTCCTTGTTAAGCAAGACCCCCTTTCAAGTTCTGCCTCTAAAAAGCCCGCTCCAGTCGCCCTGGCAGAGCAAGATCTTCTCCGCTCTGCAGGCTGCCTGCCTTGTCACGCTCTGCCTTCCAGCTACTGTGGGTTAAGAGCACACGAAGGAGTAGGCCTGGCTTCCACCACCCAATTTCTGAAGGCTCTGATACACTACCCAGGACCTGTGCTGTATCACACTCTGTGAGAGTACACTCAAGGCCCAGGCAGTCTGGGGGCAACAAGATGGGGCCATTTTTGTGTGTGGGCTTGAACTCATGTTCTGAGAGCTGTCTCTCTGAGTTTTCATACTCAAGGCTGGTGCTCCACAACTTGCGCCACAGCTCCACATCTAACTTTTTGGTGGTTCCATGGACAGTGGATTCTCACCAGCTTTCCAGCTTATGGCTGGCTTCGATCTTTGATCCTCAGATCTTTGCCTCCTAATTAGCCAGGGTGTCAGACGTGAACCTGAGCCAGAGGTGATGGGCACCAGACTCTTTCTTTGTTTATCTCGTGCCAACAAGCAAGCACTAGTTAAAATAGTCATTTACAAGGCATCAAGTTCCTCTGCTAGGTCACTTAATCCAAGGAGATAAAGTGCCTTTGGAAAAGGTTAGTCTGAGTTGGCCTAGGTGAGTGTTTGTGTGTGTGTGTGTGTGTAAGTGTGTATGTGTGTGAGTTTCGAAGATACCTACCCCCATCCCTGCAGTGCCTCATCCTCCCAGTGGTGAGTATATCCAGGATCCCCACCCCAAGGAAGGTGGGGAGGGGAGGGTACATAAGGTCACATTGAGTGGAATGATCTGAATTCTATCCTGAAAATGAAGCCAGTAGAGCTAATGGAGAGAAGGGGAGGTTTAGAGGAGCATCAAAGGAAGCCCCTTACTTTTAGCTACAAGTACCAGAGAGAAGACTAAATCCATTCTTTTTGGTAGTAAGATAACAGGTGCCCACTATTCATTTATTTTATTATTTTTTTGTGAGTCCTAGGGCTTGGATTTAGGGCCTCGGTGTCATCCCTGAGCTTCTTTCATTCAAGGCTGAGGCACTACCACTTGAGCCACAGCACCACATCTGGCTTTTTCTGGTGGGGGGAGGTGGTTTTGGGGAGATAAGAATATCACAGTCTCGGGGCTGGGAAGGTGGCTCAGTGGTAGAGTGCTTGCCTTGCATGCATGAGGCCCTGGGTTCGATTCCTCAGCACCACATAAGCAGAAAAAAGCTAGAAGTGGCGCTGTGGCTCAAGTGGTAGAGCACTAGCCTTGAGCTGAAGAACTGAGGGACAGTGCCCAGGCCCAGAGTTCGGGCCCCACGACTGGCAAAAAAAAAAAGAAGAAAAGAATATCACAGTCTCTCCTGCCTGCGCTGGCCCTTAGACATGACCATCAGACCTCAGCCTCCCGAATATCCAAGATGATGGGTGGGAGCCCCCAGTACCTGAATGCTACCATCCATTTATATTCCCCTAGGGCCAGTGCCGGCCACCTGCGCTGCAATCCCCCCCCCCCTTATTGTGAGTGGGAAGTAATCATGGGTGGGTTTTATACTTCAACAGCCTGCCTACTTACCTTTGAGCATTGTTCCTGATCAGTTTGATGGTGCCTACTTCCTTATCCACAGCAATGACTTGGCTCTGTCACAAGAACAAATGTACCCCAAGAGCTGTCAAGTCCGGAGTCTTTCCTCTGCACACTGCCCCCCTCCCTGAAATGACACACCCCAGCAAAGCGAAGTAGACATACAGTGAATTCATTTTCTTATAACTGGGGTCTGACCAGATAGATGGCAGTGAGGATTAGAGGCCCAGGATCCTGCTGGGTGGTTGGACAACACAATGCCTCCTCATCCACTTTCCTTTAACTGTCTTAGCAGAGGGTAGTGGGGAAGTACTCAGAGGATGGCTGGATAATGAATAACCATCATGTTCTAGCCCAGGCACAGAGGGGCTTAACTCAGGGAGCTATTTCAAAAAGCTGAGCAAGACAGCTCCTGACCCACAGCCCACCTCCAGAATGAGAAGGTCACCGTGGGTCCCAGCCACATGGAGACGCTGAGCCACCTCCTCCAGGACCCATTCAACCAGTTCCTGAAAGAGAGAGAGAGGGAGAGAGAGAGAGATAGAGTGAGAGAGAGAGAGAAAAAGAAAGAAACAAAGAAAGAAAGAAAGAAACAAAGAAAGAAAGTCAGAATTGGACTTATGCTTGATGCCAGTGGCACAGGCATCATGCTATACAGGAAGCCGAGATATGAGGATCATGCTTTTTAGACAGGGCAGGCAGGAACGGTCTGTGAGACACTTATCTCCAAAGAACCACCAGAAATCCAGAAGTGGTGCTGAAGGCTCAAGTGGTAGAGTGCCTGCCTTGAACTGAGGAGCTTGGGGACAGCGCCCAGGCCCAGAGTTCAAGCCCCAGGACTGACAAGAAGTGGAATTTCCACCAAAACAAGTGGACTGAATAGCAGCCATAGGGAGCATGGCAGAGAAGTCAGGCTGAGCTTCCTGTAAACTGGCGGTCATGAATAGGTCATCCAGCTTCTTCGTGCCTCATTTTCCCCAGCTGCAAAACTGAACAGTGAAGGATCCCCTTCCACATGGGGATAGGGTAATGATGAAAGAGAGCCATGTTTTGTTTCATAATCCCATACCTGTTGCACGATAAATAACAGGCCCCATCTGAGCCCTTTCCAGCTATCTTCCTGTCATATGCTCACAGAATTTCCAAGAACCATATCTGGCGACCGCTCCTTCTATGCCTGGCACTGCCCCAGTGATCCCCCTATATTAATTCCTTGTTTCCTCACAACTGTCCCAGGAGTATACTGAGGTCTGATGGTCAAGACCCAGAACTTCACCTGTGGTCAAGAATCAGCTGCTGTGTACTAAGAGTTTGGGACAATCCATCTAAACCGATGACTAAACGTGGCACTACCTGTCTAGCATCTCAATACAGAGAACCAGTCATGGTGGCCAACACCTGTCACAAGAGTATCGTGATCCAGCCCAGCCTGAGCATATATTGACTCTCTATCTCGGAAATGCCCAAGACAGAAAGGCTTGGCTTTCATGGTAGAATACCTGACTGGCAAGCCTAAGGCCTTGAGTTCAAACCCTAATATACCAAAATGAATCAGAGGCCCGGTGCCAGAGGCTCATGCCTATAATCCTAGCTATTCAGGAGGCTGAGATCTGAAGATCATAAGTCAAGATTTAAAATAGGTTTGGCCTCACCCATCAGAACTCATGTTGAAAAGACCCAGAGCCTAACCCATCCAATGCGCTCCATACTAACAGAGCTGGCATCCTTACTAAGTGCTGGCCATGCTCTCTGTCCCCCTGGGGAGCCACCCCCTGCGGGCCCCACCACCAGGTCCTCCCAAGCTCCCTCTGCCACCAACCAGGACCAAGGGAATACACAGCTCCAGGGAACACAGATCCCTTGGTATTATAATTTAAGCGTTTCACCCATCCAGGCCCCAAAACCTAAGACACAACATCCATGCACCTCCCCCCAAAGATAGCAGCTAGAAGTTACCCAAAGGGTCCAGCGCTCCTTGTTACAACCCACTTCTACACACACACATACACACACACACACACACACACACACACACACACACACACAAATCTGGCAGAGGTGGTTCATGTCTGTCATCCTAGCTACTCAGGAGGCTGTGGTCTGAGGAATACACTTCAAAGCCAGCCCATGCAGGAAAGGCTATGAGGCTCTTATCCTCAGAGAACTACCAAATAGATAGAGATGGACCTGTGGCTCAAGTGTCAGAGCACTAGCTTTGAGCTCAGAAGGTCAGGAACAACACGTATGCCCTGAGTTAAAGGCCCAGTTCTTATACCTACAAACACACATAGACACAGAAAGACACAGACACAAACACAGACACACAGACACAGACACAACACACACACACACACACACACACACACACACACACACAGTGACAGCCCAAGGCTTCAGCAGTCCCTGAGAATAGAACCATGAACTCATTCCATTAGGATCATATACCATCCCCAAGAAGGTGGCACTACAGACCTCAGACCCACTGTAGACAAACCATTGAGCCTCTCACATATCTGGAATATCTCATAGACCAGCATGGCATTTCACACTGTACACACTGCTATGCAGAAAACTTAGGCACCTATTTTTTTGTTGTTGATCATGGGGTTTGAACTCTGGGCCAGGTCACTGTCCCTCAGCTTTTCAGCTGAAGGTGAGCACTTTCCCACTTAAGCCACAGCACCACTTCCTGTTTTCTGGTGGTCCATTGGACATCAAGTCTCACAGACTTTCCTGCCCAAGCTGGCTCTGAACATGGTCTTCACATCTCAGCTTTCTGAGTAGCTAGGATGACAGTTGTGAGCCACTGGAGACTTCTGGATTCAACACCTTCACATAACCAGAGGAAAACCATCTCATAAGGCCACAAACTTCTTGCAACCCTTCACTTCAGACTTTGTCACCAAGCATCCAAATCCATCTTTTATTGGAGAGAATACACACACAGCAATCCCACCCCTGCACCCATTCGCTCACTCCCTGCCTGCCACAAGCTCCGTCCTTTTGAAGCTGTGGCTTCAAGCTGGGGTAAACTTGGGGAGCTCTTAGAAATGTCTGTACAGTGGGAAGAGCACCTTGTCTCCCAACCACAGCACCCCCCCTCTTCGTCCCTCCCACACCTGGACCATCCTTTGAAGGCAAATATGTTTTACTTTCTTTCTTTTTTCAATTGTGGGGCTTGAACCCTAGGCCTGGGTGCTGTCCCTGAGCATTTCAGCTCTAGGTGAGCACTCTACTACTTAAGACACAACACAACACCACTTCTGCTTTTCTGGTGGTTCGTTGGAGATAAGAGCTTCAGGGTTTTTCCTGACCCGGCTGGCTTTGACCCCTGATCCTCAGATCTCACCTCCTGAGTACCTAGGAAGACAGTCATGAGTTAGTGCCACCTGGCCAAAGATACTTTCCCATGCCTGTCATCCTATCCCCTCAGGAGACTGAAATCTGTGGACTGCAGTTGGATGCCACCCTTGGCAACAAAGTCAATGAGAACTCTTTATCTCCAATTATAAAAACCCAAACAAGTTGGAAGTGGAGCTGTGGCTCAAATGGTAGAGTGCTAGCTTTGAGTATAAATGACAAGGGATAGGACCCAGTCTCTAGTTTCAACTTTTGCTAGTAAAGCCTCACCCAAGAAAGGGAAGCAGGTGGGCATACGGGAGCTGAAAGCTCACACATAATACTCAAGACTCCCAGAACAGACCCCATCCTGCTCTGATTCTTTAGATTCTATGTCCTATATCATGGTAATCTTAGATGGAACTTGCCATGCACCAAGTTAGGATGATCAAGTACAATCGCATATTCAGGATCCCCTGACCTTATCAAAGACTCAAGATCTCTCACTGTCCTGCCTCTACACTGAGTAGGTAGGTGAGGTCTAGTTATCCAACCACAGGATGTGGGAATGAAAGGATTTCTTGGCCAAGGGATGCAGACTCAAGGGCTCCAGGTCCCTCTCACTCAGGAAGGAGAAAAGGGCTGATCTATCCCAGGAATGTTCCTGGGTTGTGAGTACTCTCAAAGGAACAACCTTGCTCAGAGACCAGTGCCTCTGGTTTTCCCACCAGCCTCTATCCAAACCTGCCCCACCTTCAATCTGCCATCTCTGAATCCCAGATCTGCCATCTAGACTAAAGGCTGAGCCTGCAAAGAGACCCATCTCTCCCTCTGAGAATGGCAATCACGGGGTCCTCGTGCCCCCTAGAGGAAGTTTGGGGCAACAAGGGTCCTTATTCCCACCTTCATTCCTTGGCTGTCCTGTGCTAGTGGCCAGCTTACTTCTGTCTCTGGTGGAGGAAAGAACAGGGTGTGGGGGGGTGTCATCTTCAGATTGAGCCCTGGAAAGTTCCAGTCCCCAAGGATGTACTGCATAGGCAACCTGCAGTGGATGATAGCCAGGTGGTCAATGGTGAACCCAATGTGCCAGGACTCTTAATAGCAGTGTGGCTGGGTCCAAGGGTCTATGACTTTTGGTCTAGGTTGTCAGGCGAAGTCATGGCTCCAATGTCATGACACTCCTTATCTGTGATCGTCCTCCCTCTTCATCTTCCTTCTTATCCCTTGTTGCCCCCTCCCCAACACTTCCTCACACCAATACCTCCCTAGCCCTTGGACAGCTTATTCTTATCTGACCAGAAAATAAACTCATTGGCGCCAAGGATGATTGAAGCCTGGTGACCTGCCCTGAGTCCTAGTGCCTATCCGAGGCTGCTTACCTCTGCAGTCAGGTACCACACAGCTCCTGGATGTCAGAAAGTTGCTGAGGTGTCAGTAGCTTGGTCCTACATACTGGCTTTAGGCTCTGAAATTGTCCCCACATAGATTGTGAATGGTTGGCTCCCTTGATCCAGGGACTCCAAACCATGGCTCACATGTTCTCCCTTCTTCCTTCCTTTCCTCCTTTTCTCCATCCGGCCTTCCCTCCTCTTTATCTCTTTCCTCCTTTTCTCTCACTCCTGGGCCTTGAACTCTGAGCCTAGGTGCTGTCCCTGAGCCTTTTTACTCAAGGCCAACAGACTACGACTTGAGCCACACATCCACTTCTGGTGTTTTCTTTTTGGTAGTTAGTTGGAGATAAGAGTCTTACAGGCTTTCCTGCCTAGGCCTCAAGCATCGATCCTCCCATTACAGCCTCTTATGTAGCTAGGATGACAAGCATGAAGCACCAGCATCCAGCTCAAACCAAGATTTCTTCATGTGCTGTGGAACCAGCAATGGAAACTCTCATTGTCTATGACCCCTCCAGAGCCTGGCACACACTGTGACTCTTTCTTGCATAAATAAATGAGCATCTGTTTACAAAAATACTACAGAGAAGTCCCATCCCATTCAGGTAAGCATCATGGTGGGCGGGGCAAAGCCTGATGTAGCTCTCCCACAATTCTCCTCTTCCCTCTTCCCAGCCTCCTGGTGCCACTGAACTTAACTGTTTTGGCTCTGAAGACATGATCCATGGTGTACTCGCTGGATTCCGGGACCTCTGGGATGCCTATCTTCTCAAAGATCTCTGGCCAGTGGCTGACCAGCTCTGTGGCACTCAATTCCCCACTCAAGAGTGAATGAGGTTGCCATCAACTGAAGGCCAGGCTCAAGCGACCTGCTCTCCTACCCCTGGAGCCAGCCAGGATGGCCCACCACATCTGGCCCCCAAGTTTCATGTTGCAGAAAAAGGATCCTCCAGGCATCTTGGGTTTCTGAATCTCCCAGAGTCCAGTGCAGGTGCTGAGAATCCTCTCTACTCACAGCTGGCAGGCTAGGGATGGTGAGGTCACAATCTCTTCTCCTCATGACATCCTCAATGTTATGCCTAGGTCGCAGGACCCCCACCAAGAAGACCACTGAGAGTCAGGCTCTACAGCTGTTTTATTTAAATGGGCTGCAGCCCGGGCCTCGTACTACACTCTGACACAGCAGAGCCCAGGAGGAGAGCTCTGAGATAAGAATTTACAGGTCTTATAAAGGCACACAAGGAGGTGGTTTAGCACCACGTGTTGCTCTGCTCTGAAACGAGCAACAAATTGTCACTGCTTCAAGTACTTTAACCCTTCACTCAACTGTGGTAGTCACACTAGAGAGAGTCAGAGGAGAATCAACAGCTGCTGCATAAAAGCAATCAAGGCACGACGTTCATAGCAGGAGACCATCTGGCTTGGGAGCTCTGCTTGTGATACTTTGAACGTCATTGATTGTTGGCTGAAATGGTCCATCTAATTTGACCTATAATCCCAGGCGTTAGTGGAAATTGCCAGCTTCCAAAAAAAAAACCCTGAAAAAGGTGGCATTTCAGTTGTCCCAATCAAACTTAAAGGTTTCTAATGTTAGTGGTCCCCTTTTCTTTCCAGACAGCCCACAGCAGGTTACAGAAACTGGCATTCAGCAAGCCCTAGCTAACTGCAACGGCCTGATACCGGGCAGGCTCCAGCACGAGGAATACACTTGCCTACCACTGCCCAGCTGGAATAAGCACAGTCAGGACACAGATTAGAGTCTGCAGGACACCAGGGAGGACTTCAAACCAGTGCACTCTCCCGGGAGGGAATCCACACCACCAGTGGGGTCCCAGAGCCCCCTGCCCAGATGCCCATGGACACCGTCAATGCCCTGGGTAAGGTTACCCTCTCATCTTCGGTAGTGGTGAACCATCTGCAATGTCACACCGTTCACCACTTCCCAGATCCTCCTAGATTTACAGCCCCTGCTCTACATCCCCCTTGAATTAGCTCCACCCAACCCTTGCATTAGCTCCACCTATACAAATGAGAGCAGACTGTCTGGCTGGAAGAGTGCGGCTGTGGTCACTCTCATCTCACAAGCCTTCAGGCTTAAGACAGAAGGTGTCCACGTTGGTCTGTGGTTCACACAGGCCTCCTAGGGGAGACCCATGCAGGCCCAGCAGTTACTGTGGGTTATAGGAAAGGGGAAAGTGAGAGGTGGAAAGAACATCTACTGAAACCTTCCCCATAGGAGCTATGAAACAGTGAAGGTGAAAACAAAAATTATGGCTGGTCTCATGCTTGGCATTGATGAAAAAAGAACAACAAATACACACATACAAATGCAGAACAGTGACTGTAGACTCATCCATGCAGCACCTGCAAATTGCCAACTGATCACTCACCTGAGATCAGTCAGGTTCTCTCTCTCTCTCTCTCTCTTTCATGCACACACACTCTCTCACACACACAAACACACACACACACGCACACACACACACACAAACACACACAACAATCCATAATAGTTACTGTAGTCTTATCCATGCAGCACCTGCAATTTGTCAACTGATCACTCACCTGAGCACAGTCTCTCTCTCTCTCTCTCTCTCTCTCTCTCTCTCTCTCTCTCTCTCTCTCTCTATCATGCACACACACACACACACACACACACACACACACACACACACAGACTCAGAGTAGTGCCCCTCCTGAGTTTGTTGGTTCCTCATCTGGGACAATGTACAAGCTGTAACATGGGCGTTCCCTTCTCAGAACCAGGGACTCGACCCAAGGAAGCACAGCTCCAATAATGCTGAACCACCCTGCCTCTCCCTTTCTCCAGGGCCAGACACTTTCCCTTGGGAATAACCAGCCTTGACTCCCCATTCAACAAAACCCTAGCCAGGACTCTGGGTGAAGGAGTCCTGAGACAGTTGGCTCTTCAAACTGGACTGAAAACAAGCAGGAGGTCATTGTGCCCCCAGAGAAGTGTCTGACCCGGGGTAGGGGCAGTGTTGGGTAAATGGATGGGGTACTAAAGGCTATATACATGGATACACTTCCTACTTCCAGCCTAGATGCTTCTGGGTGACTTGGGGAAGATGAGGAAATCAGATGGACTTGGAGCACCAGCAGATGGTGGCAGAGCTGGGAAATGTGTTCACCCTATGAGTGCTGTTGACAGCTGGAGTGGGGGGTCAGGCAAGGTGTAAGTGTGTTAGAGGGGCGTGTTCTTCCCAGACATTCACCTTCTATCTGACCCCCAGTGCCCTCACCTCCCTAGTGGGCTCTTGTGGGACCCTCCTCAAGTAAAATTATGACCGAGCACAAAAGACAAGGGCTCACACAACAAGGAGGGTCTATCTTCTGAATCCAACACCACCCACCCTCAGAGAAAAGGAAATATCCCAAAAAGGCTGGTGTGGAAGTGCTGCTTCCCACCTCTGAGTAAAGCCACCAGGTTCCCCCCAGTGAGAGGAAGGGTGCAGATGCATGGCTCTGTGGCTCCCACTGCTCTAGGCCAGGGGCTAAGTGGTGCCCCCTCTTCACCCATACCTGCATCTGCCCTTTTCCTGGGACACTGTCCACTAGGGATGGGGGTGGGATCCCAGGATCAACATCCACTCCCCCACTCTCCACTCCTGGTGCACATTTGTGGCAGAGTCAGGGCTGGCCTGCCTGGTGCTGGGTAGGTGCTTTGGGACACAAGAGGGGAGGCAGGAGTCATGGGTCTGGGTCTGGGGAGGTGGAGGGTAAGGGGAGGTCGTGAGGTGCAGAGCCGCAGGGCTACCACTGGGGACCGGGACCGGGTCAGGGCAGAAAGGAGGACAGGGGTGCACCATCGCTGGATGACTCCAAAAGGTGCCATGGGTCCAAGCTGGCAGCAACCTGTTTCAAACGTGGTGTCACGGGGAGGGCAGGGGAAGGGCCCAGGGCAGGGGCTGGCAGGTGGCAGGGCTGAGCTTGCCCCCTCCACAGATGAGCTCCTGGTGCAGGGGCCCTGGATTCAGGGCCTACTTGGCCTCTGAGCCTCCCTGGGGCTGTAAGAGGGATGTGCCTCCTGTGCTGGCTTTGTGTCCTCTGTGCTCCTGGCCCAGACCTGTGCTCCTACAGCAGCAGAGGTCAGCCATTGATGCTGCCACCCCTGGTGCATGTGCCTGCTCTTCTCTGCTCTTTCTGTGCCCCAACTTCTCACCCAGGCTGCCCAGCTCCTGCTGCGCATTTATGCCAGCTCCCATGTGCCCCTAGCTGCAGCAACTATGTGCCCCTTCAGCCACGCCCTGTCCTCCCCTCATTCACACTCCCTCCCCACCTCGGGCATGCCCCCGCTCCTGGCTTTGTGCTGCCCTGACTCTCCATTAAGGCTATCAGGCTATGGCAGAATCAGCCTCACCTCAGCTCAGGGCTTCCCTCCAACCCTAGCAGCTGCCTGGGGGAATTGAAGATCCCCTCAGCCCAACCACTGGGGGAGACTCTACTCCATCCACCCCACACACAAATTAGGTGCAAGGTAATGCTCCATGTTTGTGTGTGTGTGTGTGTGTGTGTGTGTGTGTGTGTGTGTGTGTGTGTGTGTGTGAGAGTGTGTGTGTGTGTGTGATTGTCCTCTCAAGGATTCAGAACATTGAATCTTTTGGGATGACAGTACACAGCACACTTAAAAAACAATACAAAGAACCCTGTGTAATGAATTCAGCACAATGTGCCTTTCGAAGGACTCAACACATAGCAACTTTTGGGATCCTCATGGTAATTTAATTACCAATAAGATGAGACATGCCATTTTGACATCACTAAACTTAAATATCATAATATTATGACATTATATGTCATAGTGACATTAAAGTCATATTGTGAACTCCTATTTTGTGATTTCATCCTATTACAAGCTATCAATATTGGTGAATATCAGAAATCCATTGTGACCTCAAAGCCATTGTGACATGAAAATCCCTTTGTGACATCAGAGTGCCATTGTAATATCATTAACCTGTTCTGACATCACAAACCTGTCCTGTCCATTGTGACCTTACCACCAATGTGACATCACAAAGCCATTGTGATATCACATTGCTATTGTGACATTACAATCACCTTGATTACCACCCAAACCCATTATGACATCGTTAGAACCTTTGAAAAAACACATGGCCTTTGTGACATCACAGTCCCTTTGTGTATCCATATCCTCATTGTGAAATATCAATTGAGATCAGATATGCCATTATAATATCACAAAGCATTTACAATATAATCATTGGTGTGACATCACATTGTCATGATGACAACATCAGGTCATTGTGACATCACAAGTAGGTAATGACATCATACCTCTATGACACCATATTGTCAATGTGACAACATATTATGAAGGCTTATTATGTGATTTCGTATTTCAAATGTGAGTTCATATCAAAAACATATTTTGACTTCATAACCATTGTGACAAGACAATCCTTTTGTGATGTAACATTGCCATTGTGATATCTCTAAACAACTGTGACAACTCAAACATGTCCTGTCCTCGTAAGTTTTGTAACATGTTGCCACTGTGTTAGGCCCATTGAGAACTCAATCTATTTTTGACCTCATATTATTTCAGGTATGACATTAAATATTAGAAATATACTGTGATATTATGAATATTGTGACATCACACTGCTAGATGTAATGACCATTTTGTCACATTGCCACGTCACAAATCTGTTCTGACTTCATCACATTTGTGCCAACAAATGACTTTGGAATCCTCACAATCCCATTCTAAACTCATATACTCATTATGAGTTAATGACAATTGAGGTCTGGAATGCCATTCTACTGTGACATCACAAAACTAATTTGAACTCATCACTCTTATGGCATTACCAATTAATTGTGACATAACAAGACTCTTATGACATTATAATTTGACATCATATTGCAATTGTGATATTACTGAACTATCATGCTTTCACAAATCTATTATGATCTCATCACATCTTAGACAATTATGGCCTTTGCGACATCAAGTTCCTTCCATGAACTTGTATCATTGTGCACTTGTAGCAATTGAAAATTGAAATAAGACGTGATATTGAAAACTAGTTTTGACATCACTAACCCATTTTTATATCATTAACACTTTAACAACCAGAATCTGTTAAGAACCTTAGCACTTTTGACAAAAACATGGCCTTTGTTTCATCACAGTTCATTTGTATATGTCATTGTGACTTCATTTTCATATCCTCACTATAAACTAATGGCAATTAAGATCTGACATGCCATTGTGACATCATAAACCCTTTGTGACATCATCACTATTGTGACATCAGACTGTTGTGATGACACAATCAGCTCACTGTGACATCACCAAGCTACAGTGACATCATAGCATTATGACATCGCATTGCCATTTTGCTGTCATAGACATATTGTGAATGAATATTTTGTGATTTCATTCTATTTCAAATGTGGCATATCAGTTGATATCAGAAACACATTGTGACCTCATAACCATTGTAAGATAATAAAACCTGTGTGACATCATTACCAGTGTGACATTATATTGACCATGTGTGACATCATAACCAGTGTGACATTATATTATTGTTATGATATCTTTAGCTTATGATGACATCACAAAATGATAATGACAGCATAGCATTTGGCATTGTCATTGTGACATCATTGTCACATTATGAGTGCCAAATCTGTGATTTCATTGTATTTGAAATGTGGCACGTGGGTTGATATCAGAAACTCATTGTGATATCATAACCATTGTCACATCAAAATCCCTTTTTGACATCAATTTGGCAATGTGACATCACACTGGCAATGTGATGCTAGTAAGGCATCGTGATATCACAATGGTCATGAACTCACAATGGATTTCTGGTATCAACTGACATGCCACATTAAAAATAGAATCAAATAACATAATAGGCAAACACAATGTGTCTATGACATCAGAATGACAATGATGCTACAATGCTATGATGTCATTGTAGTTTTACATGTCAAAATGAGCTGATCGTGTCATAATGGCAACATGATGTCACAAATATTATTATGTCAGAAAGGATTTGTTATGTTTCTATGGTATATCTGATGTCAGTTTTCATTTGTTCCCCATGAGGCTAGGATACAAAAAGGTTCTGTGATGTCACAGAGGCCATGTGTGTTTTCAAAGGTGGTTATTAGTCATAATAGGTATGGGATGGCACAATGTGATCCATAATGTCACAATGGAAATGAGATATCCCATTGGGTTTTTGATGTCACAGTTGTGATGAGGTCACAATGGTTTTGTGATGTCACAGTTTGTTTGTAATATCAGAATGATATAATCAAATTTCAATGACTCATAATTCAATATGAGGATACCAGGTGATAGAAGCAGCTCCATAGTATGAGGTCATACTATGTGAAAACCCAATGGGACAGTGATTTCACAATGACAATGTGATATCTCACTATCATGTTATAAGAATGTTTTGATGTCACAATTGGTGATGCAATACTGATGAGGAGGTCGCAATGGATTTGAGATGTCCCAAGGGGTTGGTAATGACACAATGGCATGTGGGATCTCAATTGTCATTAACACACCGTGAGTATATGAGTTTGGGAAGGGATTCTGATGTCAGCAAAGCATATGTAGTGAAAAAGCTGAATAACTAACAGGTCTGAGATGTCACAAAGTGAAACAATGGTTATGATGTCCAGCGGTGTGAAATCATGATGTTACACTGGATTTTAGATATCTCATGTCATATCTGAAATACGAGATCGAACACAGATTTTCAACTCACAAAGGGCCTAAAATATCACAATGGCATGTCACAAAATTATGAGAACAGGAGAGGTATTTGAAGTCACAGTGGGTTAGTGATATAACAAAGGCAATGTGCTGTGACAAAGAGATTTAGATCTCACAAAGGTTGTGAGTTCATAATGGTTTCCTGATATCAACACAGATGGCACATTTGAGATAGAATGAAATCAAAGAGTAGGCATTTGAAATGGGTCATGACATGAAAATGACAATGTGATGTCAAGGCATCAATGTTTGATAGTATACGTACTCATTGCCGTGCTCATGTAACTGTAATCCTTGTGTACACTGTATTTACTATAAAAAATAACTCACAGAAGAAAAAAAAGAAAAATATGGTATGGTGTCATTGGGGTTTGGTGATGCACAATGAATGGTGGTGTCATGATGACAATGTGATTTCACAGACATAATTATTACACAAAGTATTTGTGAGGATATAATGCTATGTGTGATAACAATTTTCATTAGTTCACTATGAAGATATGAATACACAAAGGGTCTGTGACGCCACAGAGGTCATGTGTTGTTTTTTTTTTCTTCTTTTTTTCATGGTTTTTTTTTGTGAAAATACCGTATAGAGGGGTTAAAATTACATGGGCAAGATAATGAGTACATTTCTTATCAAGCATTGTAGCCTCCTCTTTTGTTTCCCCTTCCCATCCCTAACCATCCTTCCCCTGCCCCCCTCCCTATCCTCCCCGCTCCCCCTCCCCCCATCTGCATGAAAATTATAAAGTTCGTTTTCGACATAACGACTTGTACATCTCAAGAGTTCACAATAGTTTTGTGATGTCACAATTTGATTTTGAAGGCACAACAGCAATGTGATGTCACAATGGTTTTGTGATGTCACAGTGGTGATAAGGTCACAATGAGTTTGTGATGTCACTATGAGTTTGTAATATCACAATGACATGTCCAATTTCAATTTCTACTAGTTCACAATGAGGATACAATTTCAAAGAAAGAATCTTAAGCTCCAAAGGCCATGAGTTTTTAGTCATAACTTGTGTGATATGCTGCCATTAGGATATTTTAAGCCTTTAGTAAGCTTATAATCTGGTTTCAAACTCATAATAATTCAGGTATGATATATGATATCAGAAATTGACTCTGACACGAACATTGTGACATCACATTGATAGACATCAAGACCATGGTGTCACATTGTAAACTCACAAATTTGTTAGGGCTTAATCACATTTGGGCCAACACATGACTTTGGAGACAACACAGTCCCTTTGTGAACTCATATCTTCATTGCGAATTAATGACATTTGAGATCCGGCATGCCATTGTAACATTTCCAACCAATTGTGACAGCACAAACCTATTATAGCAGAAACACATTGTGATCTAATAGACATTGTGGTAGCACAATCCCTTCATGACCCCACATTTCCATAGTGATATCACTAACCCAATGTGAAATTCCAATCCTCTCATACCCAATCCAGGTATGAAATGTGATACCCGAGTCCAGTGTGACATCTTCATCATGGTGACATCACACTGATAGATGTTATAAGCATTTTGTTACATTCTGACACCTGTTAGAACTTCATCCCTTTTGTGACAACGCATGCCTTTGGAGACATCACAGTCACTTTGTGAGCTCATATACTGATTGTGGGTTTATGACAATTGATATCACATGTGTCATTTTGATATCACCAACCAATTGTGACATCACACACCACTTGTAAACTCATCACCAGTGTGGCATCACCAATTGCGATATCAAAACATAATTAAGTCATCATATTGCAACATCACATTGCCATTGTGATGTCACTCTTCCACTGTGTTTTCAAAAACCTACTGCATTTTAGAAAATTCATACCCTTTTATACTTCAGTCTTCTTCTGTGAACTCATATCCTCATTGTGAAATAGTAGCAACTGAAACTGGACATGTGATTATGACATGTGACTTCACAAAACTATTTGATTTCATAACCAATGTGACATCACAAACCCATTGTGAGCTTTCATTACCATTTGACATCACTATCACATGGTGACATCCAAAACCTATTAGGACCTCAGCACCTTTGAAAAACACATGGCCTTTGTGACATCACAGTCCCTTTGTGTAACTATACCCTCATTATGAACTGACACTTGATATCAAACATGCCATTGTAACATCACAAACCCTTTGTGACATCACCAGTGTGGTATAATATTGTCATTATGGTAGTATCAATTAGTTTTGACATCACAAATCTACAATGACAAGATAGCATTATGAGATCACACTGCCATTGTGATGTTATAAATAGATTATGAATGCCTGATTTTAATCTTTTTTTTTCCGGTCATGGGGCTGGACCTCTGGGCTTGGGTGCTGTCCCTGTTCTTCAGCTCAAGGTGAGCACTCTATCGCTTGAGCCACAGAGAAACTTCTGGATTTCTAGTGGTTTTCATTGGAGATAAGAGTCTCATAGACTTTCCTGCCTAAGCTGGCTTTAAACTGCGATCCTCAGACCTCAGCCTGCTGAGTAGCTAGGTTTAAAGGCATGAGCCACCGGTGCCCGGCTTTTTCATACTATTGCAAATGTGACATGTGTGTTGATATTAGAAACATAATGTGACCTCATAACTATTATAACATCCTAAATCAGCAGTGACAATAAATTGTCATTATGACACCATCAGCTCATTGTGACATCACCAAACAACAATGGCATCATAGCATTAAAAATCAGTGACATTGTTATGACTTAAGAGTGTGAAGGCCTATTCTGTGAATTCACTCTGTTTCAGAAAGCCATTTTGAGGGCTGGGAAGGTGGCTCAGTGGTAGAGTGCTTGCCTTGCATGCATGAGGCCCTGGGTTCGATTCCTCAGCACCACATAAGCAGAAAAAAAGGCCAGAAGTGGCACTGTGGCTCAAGTGGTAGAGTGCTAGCCTTGAGCTTAAGAGCTGAGGGACAGCGCCCAGGCCCAGAGTTCAGGCCCCATGACTGGCAAAAAGAAGAAAGCCATTTTGACCATATAACCATTGCGATATCACAATCCTTTGTGACATCACATTGCCTTTGTGATATCATTAACCTGCTGTGCCGTCACAACCAGTCCTGTCCTTGTAGTTTTGTGACATGCTGTCATGGTCATATAGTAGGACCTTTGTGAGCTCATAATCTATTTTCAATCTCATATTTCTGGTTTGACATGTGATATCAGAAATACATTATGATATCATACTGTCAGATGTCATGACCATTGTGTCACATTGTGACATCACAAAGCTGTTAGAAAGGCATCACATTTGTGACAACATATGCCTTTGGAGACATTACAGTCCGTTTTCGAACTCATATATTCATTGTCAATTAATGACAATTGAGATATCCCATGCCACTCTGAAATCATGGACCTATTGTGACATCACAAACTTATTGTGACTTCATCACGAGAATGGTATCAACAACTAATTGTGGTATCAAAGCATTATTTTGACAAGATATTGTGGTATTGGTATTGTTCTTTCAATGTCCTATTGTGTTTTTTTACAAACCTATTATGGCCACATCACATGTTAGAAAATTCATGGCCTTTGAGACTTCAAGCTCTTTCTGTGAACTCGCGTACTTATTACCTCTAAGGCAAGGAGACAAACCATTGAGTCACATTTAGTATAATAAACCAATTTACACTAGAAAGGAGACTGTGATCACTTTATCCTGGACTGGATAACCAGGTACAAGATCAGCCTTCACCACCAAACCTCAGATCTCCAATGGGCAGCCCCACCCTATCTTAATTTATCTGCAAGCCACCAGCCCAAAAATTATGATCTCCAAAGCTCCAAACCTCAATGGGCAAGGCTTTTAACTTTTCCATTACTCCCTCCTTCACTACAGACCTATCATTCCTTTCTTGTCTTTCTGTTTTTCCCTTCCATCACTTCCTTCTTCTCTTTAGGCCTCTCCAGTCTCCACAGACCTGCACTACTATGCCCTAATGACCACTTTTCTGCTTCCTCTCTTCTCAGGCTTTTCCCTTCCTGCTGTATTACCACTTTCTTCCATCTGGGTAGCTCTCATTTTTATCTCCCCTTCCAATGCTCTAAAAATGCAACTTATATATAGGTTGTACCCCTCCTCACTCTAATGGGTCTTCTGCCTAACAGTTTTCAACCTTTATTTCCCAAACTGCCAAATGCTCAATCACTTCTTGACAGCTCACCATGTGAGGCTTGAAACCTCGACCTTTGGTGGCATTCCCCACACTCTCCGGTGGACCAGGCCAAGAACTTACAATGATTAACGGCTCCCACAGATAATTCTGGCTCTACTGGTTATTATAGTATCATCATAGTGAATTAGAAGAAATTGAAATTGTTTATGTCTTTGTTATATTACAAACTTGATGAGACATCACTAACCCATTGTGACCTCATCACTGCGGTGACATCACAAACTCATTGTGATATCACATTACCATTGTGCCACCATGATCATATTGTGACATCCCAAACCTATTATGACCTCAGAATCTTTGAAAGAAAGCATGGCCTTTGTGACATCACAGGCCATTTGTGTACCCATATCCCCATTTTGAGCTAATGACAATTGAGATCATACATCCCACTTTAACATCGAAAACACTTTGTGATATCATTACCAGTGTAACATCACATTGTCATTATGAATACTTCAGCAAATTGTGACATCCTAAAACAATGACATCATAGCATTGTGACATCACATGCTAATTGTGATGTCACAGATATATTGGAATGCCTATTCTGTGGTTCCATTCTATTTCAAATGTGGGAGGTGGGTTGATATCAGAGATTTATTGTGACCACATAATCATTATGACATCACAATACCTTGATGACACCACATTGCCATTATGATATCACTAGCCCACTGTTACATCACAAAACTGTCCTATTCTCACATATTTTTTGACATGCTGCCAGTAAGATCTCTTTAGCATCTCTGAGTTCATAAATTGTTCAACTCATACTTCAGGTTGACGTGATATCAGAAATCCACTGTGACAGAATCACCACTCTGACATCACACTGACAGTTGTCATGACCACTGAGTCACGTTGTGACATCACAAACCTGTTAAGACCCATTACACTTGTGCCAACATATACCTTTGGATACATAATTATCCCTTATGAACTTATATATTCATTGTCAATTAGAGATCTGACATGAGATTGAGACATCACCATCCCATTGTGAAATCACAAACCTATGTGACCTCATCACCTGTATGGTTCACCAACTATTTGTGACTTCAAAACAATACTATCTCATGTAATGGTAACATCACATTGCCAATGGGATATCTCTGTCCCATTGCATTTTCACCAACCTATTATGTCCTCATAATATTTTACAAAATTTAGGGCCTTTCTGACTTCTAGCTCCTTATGTGAACTTGTATCTTCATTGTGATCTAGTAGAATGAAATTGGACATGTAATGGTGATATTACAAATTCATTGTGACATCACTATCAAAGTGTGACCTTATCACCACTGTGACATCACAAACCCATTGTGACATCACATTGCCACAGTGATATCACGATCACCTTGTGATATCCCAAAACTGTTGTGACCTTTTAGCACCTTTGAAAAAGCACATGGTGTTTGTAACACCACAGTCCCTTTGAGTAACCATATCCTCACTGTGAACAAAGGACAACTGACATCAGACATGCCATTGTACCATTACAGATGCTTTGTGACATCATCTACAGAGTGAGATGATATTTTTGTTAGGATACCATCAGACCACTGTGAAATCCCAAAATGACAATGACAACATAGCATTATTACATCACATTTTCATTGTGAGATCATAGAGACAATGTGATTGGCTATTCTGTGATTTCATTCTATCTCAAATGTGGCATATAGGTTGATTTCAGAAGCCCATTGTGACCACATTACTATTGCGATATTGCAATCCCTTTGTGACCTCATAGTGATATTGTGATATCATTAATGCAATGTAACATCACAAACCTGTCCTGCCTTCATAAATTTTGTAACAAGCGACTAGCTTGACCTGGGTTGGATGCCCAGAGCTAATTGCAGCCTCAACCATGAACCCTCAGACCTCCAAAGAGCAGCCCAGCCATTTGTTAACTGGCCTTCAAACAACCAAACCCCAAAATAATCATCTCCAAAGCTCCACACTTCAAAGGACAAGGCTTTTTCCTTTCTCTTCATCCTCCTTCTCTACAGACCTGTCCTACCTTTCAGGTCTTTTCATTTTTTCCTTCCATCATTCCTTTCTTCTCTTCAGGTTGCTGCACTCTTGACAGGCCTTCCCTGCCCTGTCTAGGTGGCCAGTTGCTGTCCTTCACCTCCTGCTCTCCCTCAATTCCCTCTCCTCCCAGGTCTTTACCCTCCTCCAGTCTCATCACTTCTTTCCTTCCAGGCCTTTCCCCTTTTCATTCCCCCTTCTGTTGCTCTGAACATGCAACCTATATATAGGCTGTACCCTGCCCCCACTAAAATATGTTTCCTGCATAACAGTTTTTAATCATCACTTCCCAAATGTCCATGCCCAATAACTTCTTGGCAGCTCACCATGTGGGACTTAACATCCTATCTCTTCAGCAGCATGTCCTGCCCACTCCAACGGCATGCACCCCCCCTCTCTGGTGGTCCAGTCTAATAGGTCATGATGACTATCTGTTATAGGGGTACTGCTGGTTATTACAGAGTCCTCATAGTGAACTAGTAGTGATTGAAATTGGACAAATAATTGTGATATTACAAACTCATGACCTAACCAACCCATTATGACCTCAAAACCACTGTGACATCATGAACCCACTGTGATATCACATTGCTGTTTAGATACCAGGATCACATTGTGACATCCCAAATCTATTATGATCTCTTATAACCTTTGAAAAAATACATAGCTTTGTGACATAACAGTACTTTTGTTTACCCAAACCCCACTGTGAAATATTGACAATTGAGAATCAGACATGACATTTTAACATTAAAATGTTGTGACATCACATTGTCGTTGTGATACCATCTGCTCATTGTGAAATCACAAAACTAAAATATGATAAAATTATAATTTCACATTGTCATTATGATATCATCAATACATTATGAATGCCTTTTCTGTGATTTCATTCTTCTTCAAATGTCGCATATAGGTGGATATCATAAACAAATCATGAACTCATAACCATTGTGACATCACAATCCCTTTGCACATCACATTTTCATTGTGATATCACTAACACACCTTGACATCACAAACCTGTCCTGTCATCATAACTTTTGTGACATGATTTTTTTCCCTCATAATCTGATGGCAACCTCATTAGGTTTCACATATGACATTTGATATCACAAATTCCCAGTGACATCATGACCATGGTGACATCACACTGCCAGATGTCATAACCATTGTGTCAAATTCAGACATCACAAACCTTTTAGGATTTCAATATGTGACGACACATACTTTTGGAGAAACCACAGTCCCTTTGTGAACTCATGAACTCATTGTAAGTTAAAGACAATTGAGAACTATCATTTCATTGTGACATGGCCAGCACATTGTGACATCATCTATCTTTTGTGACTTCATCACCAATGTGGCATCATCAAATATTTGTGACACCAAAACAATATTCTGACATGATGAAGTGTGTTGACATTGACATGGTGATATCATTGTCCCACTGTTTCAAAATATGACCTAATATGACCTCATAACATTAAAAACAATTCATTTCCCTTAGGTCTTCATGCTCCTTCTGTGAACTTGTATGCAGATTGTGAAATAGTAGCGATTCAAATTGGACTTGTGTTTGAGATATTACAAAAACATTATAGCATCAAAAACCCATTGTGACCTCATCACAACTGTGAATCATAAAGCTATCATGTCCCCTAAGTACCTTAGAAAACACATATGACATTTGTGACCTCAGTCCCTTTGTGTACCCATATCATCAATTTGAACACATGACAATTGAATTCATATATACCATTGTAACATCACAAAACCTTTGTGACCCCATAACCAGTGTGACAACACATATTCATTATGACATCATCACCTCCTTGCAACATCACCAATTTACAATGACCTCATAGCATTATGACATTATATTGTCATTATGAGGGAATAGACACATTGTAAATGCCTATGCTCTTATTTCATTCTATTTTAAATGTGGCATGTGGGTTGATATCAGAAAATCATTGTGATACCATAAACATATGGCATCACAATCACTTTGTGACATCACAGTGCCATGGTGATATCACTAACAAACTGTGACATCACAAATATGCCCTGTCCTCATAAGCATTGTGACGTGCTGCAATTGTGATGTCTTAGGCCATTTTTGAGCTCATAACCTGTTTTCAAACTTATAATAATTCAGTTCTGATATGTGATATTAGAAATCCACTGTGACATCATGACCATTGTGACATCATACTGACAGACATCATGACCATTGTATCACATTATGACATCACAATCCTCCTAGGACTTCATCACATTTGTGACAACACATGCCTTTGGAGATACCACTGTCCTTTTGTGAACTCAAATTCTCTGTGATATCATAATAACTGAGAACCTTTATGCCATTTGGATATCACCAACCAACTGTGACATTATAGACCTACTGTGACCCCTTACCTGTATGGCATCATCAACTAATTGGGACATCAAAACTTTTTGTAATTTCACAATGTGGCACGATGTTCATGACATCTGTTAGTGTGATGTCACAATGGTTATGATGTCACAGTGGATTTCCGGTATCTCATGTCATACATGAAATATGAAGTTGGAAACAAATTATGAGGGCAAAAAGTTCTAAGATATCACAATGTCAGCATGTCACAGAAGTTATGAGGATAGGAGAGGTTTGTGATGTCACATGGTATTAGATATATCACAACGGCACTGTGATGTCACAACGTGATTATGATGTCAAAATGGTTACGTAGGCACAAAAGTGTGTTTCTGATATCAACTCTCATGCCACATTTGAAATACAATGAAATCACAGAATAGGCATTCACAATGTGTCTACGATGTCACAATGACAATTGTTGTCATACTGCGATTATATCATTGAGTATGGTGATGTCACAATGAGCTGATGTTCTCATAATGAAAATGTGATATCACAATGAAGATATAATGGCATATCTGATCTCAATTGTCATTAGTTAACAACAAGGATATGGGTACACAAAGAGACTGTAATGTTGAAAAGGGTATGTGATTTTTCAAAGGAGCTAAGATGTCATAATAGATTTGAGATGTAGCAATGGAATCATGATGTTACAATGACAATATTGTCACAATGGCTTTGTGATGTCGTGCTGATGATGATGTCAAAATGGGTTTGTGATATCACAACGAGTTTGCAATATCACAATCAAATTTCCAATTTCAATTACAACTAGTTCACAAGGAGGATACTGTAATAATCAGCAGGGCCCTGATAATTTATAGGGTCCGATAATCAGTGTCGCCACAACTCCTGGCCAGCTGGAGAGGACAGGGCATTCTGTGGGAGGGGATGGTACATTAATCACCAAGAGTTGAGCTGTTAAGAAATGATTGGGCTGTGGGGAGCTTGGGATGTGATAGTTGAAAACTGTTAGCATTTGGAGTGGAGAAGGGGTACAGACTTTACATATGCTGTTTGTTCAGAGCAATGGAAGGGGAGATACAAATTGAAAAGTTCTGGAAGGAAGGAAGTGGTGTGATAGCAGAAGGGGAAAGACCTGGGAGGAGAAGAAGTTGAGGGAGAGCAGGAGGTGAACGATGGCAACTGACGACCCAGGCAAAGCAGTTCAGGCCTGTGGAGAGTAGAGAGGCCTGAAGAGAAGAAGGAACTGGTAGAAGGGATAAAGGGAAAGACTTCAAAGGAAGTATAGGTCTGTAGTGAAGGAGAGACAAAGGGAAGGGGAAAAAAAGGCTAACCCTTTGATATTTGGAGCTTTGGATATCATAATTTTGGGGTTCAGTGGTTTGGAGAATATTTATTATATTAAATATGTCTAGATGGATTCCCTTGAACATTAGAGTTCCGAATTTTTGGAGTCCCCATGAAGATTAATCCGTTTAGATGGCATCAGGCCTTGGCCCCAGGGCAAAATCCCTATAGGTGAGTGTGTCAGCCTTCAAGGCCTCGAGTGTTTGTCTCCAGAGGACCAACATGGACAAAAGTCCTATAGGTACCTCTAGGGGTGCGTTTGGGCAAGCTTGCCAGCCTGTTTTTGGGACCCCCTCTAGAGGTAATTTGTGGCTTTCTTGGGAAGCCATCTGAGAAATTTTGAGAGGTCATTTGGGGCTTCCTTGTGAAGCCATCTGGAACCTCCTTAAGAGGTCATGTAGTGCTTCCTTTGGAAGCTATCTGGAACTTCATCAAGAGTGCATCTGCAACTTCCTTGAGAAGCTATCTGAGACCTACCCTGGAGGTCATCTTGGGCCTTCTCCAGTGGCCATCTTGGACTTTCTCCAGAGGTCATCTGGGGCTTCCTCTGAAGGCCACCCGAGACCTATTCAAAAGTAGTCATTGGGGATTCCTTAAGAGGCAAGTTAAGACGACCACCTGAGGTCATGTGGAGCTTCTTTGGGAGGTCATCTCGGGTTACCTTGATGAAAAATCTGACTGTCTTCAGACATCATCTGGGAATTACTTGAGAAGCTATATAGGACCTTCTCTGGAGGTCATCTGTCTCTTTCTCAAGAAGGTTATCTAGAACCTCCTTTGGGGTTCATATGTGGCCTCCTTGAGTGGCCATCTGGGGGCTACTCAAGAGTTAATCTCATCCTCATTGAGAGGATATCTGGGGCCTCCTTTTGAGGTCATCTGACACTTCCTTGGGGAACCATTTGGATCCTCCATGAGAGGTCATCTAGGGCCTCCTAGGGAGGATATAGGTGACATCCTCCAGAGGTCATCTGCAACATCCTCAAGAGGCAATCTGGGATGTTCTCTCTGTCATCTCAGATCTCTGTAGAGGTCAAAATTGAGTGGTGTGGACATGTGGGTTTAGTGTCTGTGGCTATTGTTCTGTGTGTGTATGCTGATAGTTCTATCTGTGTCCTGTATGCACCTCTGTTTACTCCCTTTCTCAGGATGGGAGAACAGGCCTAAAGTTGTCATATCCAAAAAAATATTCTCCCCCAGTGTTACAGAATCCTTCAGAGGAAGATGCACTGATGTAGTCTCTCTCCTATTCTTTGCCATCAACACCTCTAATCTAAAGTCCTCCCATACCAAAAGTGGTTACTTGTACCAGCCTGAGGTGGTACAATGTGGTATGTTATCCTTATTACCCTTGAGACAAGAACATGGAAGAGATGGTGAGCAGGCCCCCTTTCTAATGTACTTTCCCTTTACAACTAGTGACCTGTATAACTGGATACAGAAAATCTATCCTTTTCAGAAAAAAATAAAACCAAGGGCTCATTCCCTCATTAGAGACAGTAATTTTCACACACAAGCACATCTGGGATGAGTGTCGGCAAATTTTACAGGTGTGTTTCACCTGGTAGAAAAGGGAGTGAATTCTGCTCAGTGACTTAAAGGTGGTCCTTGGACCACACAGTAGCCCCACTATTGAACCAGACCATTTGGAACAAGTCTTTCCCAAGACTTACTCAAGCTGAGGCTGGGAAGGTGGCTCAGCGGTAGAGAGCTTGCCTTGCATGCTCGAGGCCCTGGGTTCAATTCCTCAGCACCACATAAGCAAAAAGAAAAAAGCCGGAAGTGGGGCTGTAGCTCAAGTAGTAGAGCTCTAGCCTTGAGCTGAAGACCTGAAGGACAGCGCCCAGGCCCAGAGTTCAGGCCACACTACCGGACCCCCCCCCCCCAAAAAAAAAACTTTCTGGAAGTGGCGCTGTAACTCAAGTGGTAGAGCGTTCGCCTTGAGCTGAAGAGCTGAGGGACAGTGCCCAGGCCCAGAGTTCAAGCCCTACGACCGACCAAAAAAAAAAAATCTAAACTCAAGCTGAGACTAACAGCTATTGAGGTATGGAGGTGCTTACCAATTATTGCCAGGTTTGGTTAGCAGGGATACCACAGTATCTAGAAAGCCAAGTCATCAATCTAAGGTGAGTGAAATGGGACAGTTCCCCAGTTAGTACTCTAACGTTTTCTGGAACTTCTCCCAGAACCCTATAGGACCTATAGGCCTGGACTATAGATCTTGAAGACCTGGAGAATCAAAGATCCCTAAATATGGCCTTTGTTACTCAGTCAGCCACAGATATTAGAAGAAACCTTCAAAAGTTAGAAGGTTTTGAGGGAAAAGTATATTCTAAGTTGGAAGTGGTTGCCCAGTGGGTGTTTGATACCAGAGATACCCTGGAAAAAAAGAGTCTAAGAAGTGAGTTTGAATTTTTGGTAGGAGCACCAGAATATGGATCAAGAAACCTTTAGCAAGGACAGTACAATTCATTTGAAAATGTCAGTAGGGATCCTCTAGGACTAAACCAGTGTGCTTATTGCAAGCAAAATGGACATTGTGGAAAAGAATGTCCAAGGAGGAGAAAGATAGAAAATGACAGAGTAAGTAATCACATTAACCACCTGGAAAATGTATTCATTTCTCTGGAGAAACATGCAAAGGAGCTTTGGGCTCCGAATTCTAACTGTGTTCAATTTAAAAAGCAGCCCTCTGAACTTAAGAAGAAATATGTTAAAGAAAAAAATTTACCCACTTCTAACTCAAAACACAGGCTTATAAAAGAATGAATCTCCTATAGGTGCCAGTAAAAACCCACCAAGAGATTAAAAGCACATAGAGCACACAGGAGATAATAGAGAGAATTATTTAACATGAAGAAAAGATTTGAAGATATAAATTAGGAACTTGTGAGAGTCAAAAATGAGAAGAAAATCCTCAAAAGGAACCTAGAAAACACTCAGAATCAAATGAAATTCAAGTACATTAGCCTGGGTGAGCATGAGGCAAATTAGGGGACTACAAGTCAGAGGCCAACAGAAGCACAGGACAGCAATGCTGCCATCCTTGCTAACCACAAGTGAGGCCAAGAAAAGATCTGGATGCTGCATTAAGAAATCATAGCCATTAAAAAGGAGCTGGATCTGATATAAGAATGTATTAGGGTGAAGTACATGTTGATTATAAGCTTTGAAGAGTGTCACCAGAAATTCAAGGCAACAGAGAAAGAAGGAAAGAGTAGTTGGCAGAGAAGACGGGGAAGTGCTGTTTCATAGAAGATCAGGCCAAGAAAAGTGAACAGGAAAATATCAGGCTGAAGATTGTTACTCTTCAGAAAGATTTAAAGGACCACATGCTCTGATAGAGAATGCTGGGGAAAGGGAAAGAGCATTGGGAAGAAAAGCAGAAAAGCTAAACAAACAGTTGCAAGATCTGTCACAAAATTACACTTAAGTGGAAAACCAGAAAGATAAATTACTAGAGTAAAAGGCCAAAACGACTGCTGAGACCTTCACCATAAATGTAATGCAGAAGCACCGAGTCCCTATGGAACAGATGGAGGTGGGAAAAAATACCTCTCAGTAGCACCTTTTTGAACTTAAGGGAGGAGTTGAAGAGCAAGCAAAGGTGATGTGAGAAGGAGAAGCAGATGACCAGTCAAAGAAACTCTCCTGTGACCCTGTCAAAATATTTGCAGATTAAGGAGCACATTGAGAAGGAGAGTAAGATCATGAAAGCAAGTTTGAGAGAAAAGGAAGAGAATAAAATGGAAGAAGTCTCCAAGGTTCAGCGTACTATACAGGAGTTAAACTAGAGACCCTAAGATACAGGGAAACATCTGAGCTGATCAGGTAGCTTGGGAGACCACTCTAAAACCAGTGGGGTCTCTAGAGCTCCTAGTCGTTAAGATTAAAGTAAGAAGCAAAAAGAGTAGTAATAAATGTGCAAATGTTGACACTGAACTTGTGAAAAATTCATACAGGCTCAAGCTTTCTGTCAGTTTACATGTAGATATTTGCACTCTGGTAAATTGCCCTGGGCCACTGCCTATAACTGTTCGAAAACCAGTGGGGCCTCAGCCTGACAATCCTTTGTAAAGTGTGTAGATAATTTCCAACAGGTAAATACTGAAAAGCTGGAACGTATGGAAACAATTCATATGTGAGGAACCTCAGATGGTGAATTTGGGAAAGTGAGCTTCACCGAGGTAAAGCCTGGAAAGTATGGTTATTTGTACCTGTTACTAATTGTGGACACTTTTTCAGGCTGAGCTGAGGGATGTGATAATTTGTTGATTTGGCTTACCTTTAGCTATGGGGTCCAAAGATGCCCCTTCATTCATGGCCAAAGTTCTCAATTATTAACTAACGCCCTAGGAATAAATTAGAAGTTACAATCCATTTATAAATCTCAGAGTTCAAGGGACTAGAAAGAATGAATATGACCTTAAAGGAAACATTAACTAAATTAAATACAGGGACTGGCCATGGCTACGTAAGCCTCCTGAACTTTGTTCTCCTTCGAGCAATATGTAGCCCTTATGTTAAACGATTTAATCCCTTTGAAATACTTTAGGGTAGAACACCCCCTTTGGTTGCTAAACTTGGGAAGGCTATAATAACATAAATGTCTAACTACAATCTGCAGGCTTTACAACATGTTCTTTTATGTACCTATCCTTTGGTAACCAAGGCCCACAGGCCACCTAAGAAAAACTCCACCTGAAGGAGAGGGGTCAAGATGGCGATGGAACAGCAGGGAAACACCATAGCTCTCTCCAACCAAATACAGATTTCAGTGCTCTGTTTCTCCAAGTGACCCACCAGAAAAAGGGTGATTACTCAGAGAGGAAGTGAAAAAAGAAAAGAGAAAAACTTACACAGACATTAAAGGGGGAAGACCCTTCCCAAATCCCTTGTTGTTGATGGGGCTCCATGCTGAGTAGCTTAAATGGCAGGGCTTCTTACCAGGCTGCTTAAGCGGCCCCAGCTCTGGACCTTCAGAGGACCACACACTTGCAAGCATCCCAAGGCCTCCAGAAGACTCCAAAGAGCCACTGCCAACCAAGAGAATACAAATAGAAATCTCAGAAGGCAGAGCCAGCCGAAAGACTTCCCTCACCCTCCCTGGCACAGCGCCTCTGCCTGGCTGGTGCAATCAGCTCAACCGAGTCAGGAGCAACAGTAACTGTTAGCAGTGGCGAACGACCCTAGACCCTCAGCATGGCACCTCTGTCCTGCTGATGTAAACAGCCTAGCCTAACCTGGAGCAGCAGTGGCAGCTGGCAGTGGCAGCAAACCACCCAGACTCTGTGCACAATGCCTCTTGGCACTAGCCACAGGAACATCCCAGAGCAGCCCAGGGAGGCAGCGGTGGCTGGGGCGGGGACAATTGCAGTGAACAACTCCAGACCCGTGGCAGTTTGTGCCTCTCCATACTGGCCCGCATCAGCAGCCCAGCCTAGCCCGAGACAGCAGCAGTGGTTAACACCTGACTTGTGCTGTGGTACCTTCCTTGAATAAGTGGCCCAGTTGATCCTGCAGTGGCAGCACCTGGGGCAGTGTCAGCAGCTGCGGTAGCAGCTTTGGCGGCAACAGCATCGACAGCAGCAGCAGACGACTCTGGACCCTTATGGGGTGCAGCACCTCTCCAAACAGGCTAGCACAAGAAGCCCAGTCCAGCCCATGGTGGCAAAGGTGGTGAACAACCCCATACTTGAGGCAGGGTGTGGTGCTGAAGAACCCCAGAAAAGCCTCATGAACTTTGATGCCTGGGCTGGCTTTGAACCTGAATACACAGATCTGAGCCTCCTGAGTAGCTATAATTACAGGCATTCACACCAGCAGGGTCTTATTTTTTCCAACCCCCTAACTTTTTCTAAAATAAATAATTTCTTAGTTCATACAAGGAATTTAAGCAAATACAAGAGGATCGACATAATATCCTGTATTCTATCTGACCATAGTGGAATCAAACTAGTTCTCAGTAACAAAGCATAAAGTAGAAAAAACTTAAACACATGGACATTAAACAGCACTCTGTTGAACAATACATGGGTCACAGAAGAAAATAAAGAAGAAATTAAAAAGTTCCTACAATTCAATGACAATGAAGATATATCACAAAGAAACCTATGGGACACAGCGAAAGCAGTCCTGAGGGGCAAATTTATTGTTCTCTGTGTGCACATCAAGAAAACATAGACCAATTAAACAATCTTATGATTTAAATGAAACTGTTAGAGAAACAAGAAAAATTGAACCTAAAGTTGCTAGACAGAAAGAGGTAAGCAAAATAAGAGCTGAAATTAATGAGATACTAAGAAAATTATAAGTAAAATTAATAAAACAAAGACCTGTTTTTGTATTTTAAAAAGTCAATAAAACTGACGGACCACTGGCAAGAGCAACAAAATAGGAGAGGAGACCCAAATCAATAATATCAGAGATGCCACAGGGAAAATTGCAACAAACATACAAGATATCCAAACATTCATAAAGAAATAATTCCAGACTCTACTCACAAAGGAAGGAAAACCTAGCAGAGACGGATGAATTTTTACAAATATACATATCGCTATTTCTCCCTTTCCTTTTCAGGCATGCTTCTCCAACATGTATGATGGGGGCAGAAGTTGATTAAATAAACTTTTTTTCCTGCCTAAATAGCATGTGGTGTTCTCTTCATCAGCTACCTAATGAAACTTACCTATTTAATATACCTTATATATGATGCTGTGTCTCGGATGGGGTTTTAGAGTTGGAAATGTCAGACTTTCCTAACCACCCTCTTTCTGCGAACCAAACTGCCTTGAGATACCACATGAGACTTTTTACCAATACCATTGTTGGCCTTGACATCCACGTCCACACCACTTCTCTACTCTGGTGAGTGAAACTAGTCTCTATGGCTCTCTGTTTCTCAATCTCTTTTCAGATGTGCCACCACGCCAAAGAGCTCCTATGGCCTTTAGCCGAAAGGCTGGTCGCTCTGAAGCCAAGGATGCTTGGTTTGGGGGGTTGGACGTTTCTCTCTAGAGGGCTCCGGGGGAAGTTGGGACGCCACTTCTGCCTGGTCAGCTCTCCTTCATTCAACAGACTGACTGTCCTACACATTTAATAGGGTGCTGTGAGCCATGCCTAAGCAGAGAAACCCCTCTGAAATGCTTCCTGCACTCCCTGTATAGACGGCACACCTAATATTTTTATGCTGTTGTCAGATTTAGACAATTTTTGCCTCTGCAATGGTACATGGTCGAAGTCTGTTTACTTTCAGGCTCCATTTGCCCTCTGCTATTCACGTCCAACTTTCCATATCTCTCCCTTTTCTACAACTTTTTGGATTGTGCCCTGGGTCCTGGGGACCCCTCTAGTTCCCTACCAAAGGCTGGTCAAACAAGGCTTGATTTTTGTTAAGGCTTTCTTTGCATTTTTTCAGAAATTTGCCAACTTGAGTTTGCCATCTTGGCCACATGGTGGGTTAAGGGATTGGCCCAATCCAACCCGTACCCTTCCACCAAGCTTACTACTCCTCCATTCATCTATTTCTAATGTGCCTTGCTAAGAAGTTGCTCTTTTCATAGACACTGCTAACTGATGCCCAACCATCTGATGTGATTTGTTAGCAGAGATGTCTAAATTTTGTTGTCAGAAATTTTAAGTTTTGAGTTTTGCCTTTTTTGTTTTGTGTTGTGTAGTTTGGTACTGACTACGTGATTCTAAAATATTGGGTATATCTGTGCTAAGATTCTCACGTCTAACGAGTTTTGTCATTGTAGAATATTTGTTCAATTCTTGATAAGGACCAGGTAAGCCCTACTTATTCTATTTGATGTCCTTGTTGCTTTAATTAGAAATAACAAAGGGCTTTTGTGGCAATGATTGCAGTTCAAAGCCAGCCCAGGCCAAAACATCCCTTAGACTCCATCACCCAACTAACCTGCAAAGACAGGCTGGAAGCATTGCTAGAGCCTCTTATCTCTAACCAGCAAACACTGCAAGTGGTACTATAACTCAAAGTGGTAGTGTGCTAGCCTTGAGCAGAAGTGCTCAGGGACAGTGCCCAGGCCTTAAGTACAAACCTCCTTGAATACCAACTGGGACAAACCATTCCAGCAATGAGCAGCTAGACTCGGCTGGTATGGGGATCAAGGAAACATGGAGAGGAGTAAGAGGAGATGATATCACATCAGCAACTTTGTGCCTGCCCTTTCAAAATAAACCAGAGTCATAAGATCAATAGAAGTAAGAAGCCTGACCATCTAATGTTCATTCCTGTCTAACTTTCAATTGGACAGGAATTTATATTCTTGCCTTTATCACTTGTCTTCTTCTCTACCTAGTTACCAGATGTCAGAAATAGCTAGAACAATTCTACCAACATTTTCAGCCCCAAGTCCTTCCTCTTGCCATTTATTTGCTCTCTGGTACATTTTTCAGTCCCTCAATGCCTCATGAGACTTCTCCAGACTTCATCCAAGACTCCAAACTTCATCTAAGGATTCAATGCCCAAGTGACAGCTGTTGCCTGCTTCCTTCGCCCAGAGGGGACCATATCTCAGCCTTTTACCCCTTCTGTTGACGGCCCTTGCAAACAACAAGTAGCCAGAGAGAATGTTCGTCCTTTTTCATAATAATCAAAAGTCTGGAATATCAGGTCTGAACAGGGACACCTCCTTCCCTCTTGGCTAAGTTTCTGCCCTCCCATCTGACCTTAGGAGGGTCCAAGACCCTGAGGTCACATCCAGTGTGGCCACACCTTTCCCCCACCTAGCCACACCTCTTCCTGTCCCTGGCCTAGATAAGTCCTGGCCCAGAGGTGGGTTGCCCTCCTTCCTTTTCAGCCATGCTTCTCCACCATGCATGGTGGGGGCAGCAATTCAATAAATAAACATCTTTTCCTGCCTGAAAAACAAAAGAAATACAAATTGCCCAAACAGAACCAAGAAGAAATAAATCAATTAAACATGTCAATAACCTGCAATGAGATAGAAGAAGTAATAAGAAATCTTCCAACAGGAAAATGCCAGGACCTAATGGATTCACTACAGAATTCTATATGGCCTTTAAAGAGGAACTAATAACCATACTCCTCAAGATCTTCAGAGAAATTGAAACAGAGAGAGTAATCCTAGACTCATTCTGGGAAGCCAATATCACATTCTTCCCCAAACAAGGCAAAGACCCCCCAAAAAAGAACTACACACCAACCTCTTTGATTAAGACAGATGCAAAGCTCATCGATAAAATTGTAGCCAACAGAATCAAGAAACATATATAAAGATAACTACATTATGACCAAGTAAGCTTCATCCCAGAGATGCAGAGGTGGTTTAACATGTAAGTCAATAAATGTAATCCATCACATAAACAGATCCAAGGTCAAGAACCACATGATTTTCCCCATTGATGCGGAAAGGCTTTTTGATTAAATTCAGCACCCATTCATGCTAAAAGCTCTGGAAAAAATAGGAATAGAAGGAATATTTCATAAGACAATAGAAGCTTTACATGGCAGATCAAAGGCCAATATTATACTTAATGGGGAAAAACTATAAGCAATTCCCTTAAAAACAGGAACAAAGCAAGGATGCCCACTCTCTCCACACCTCTTCAATATAGTTCTGGAATTCTTAGCCAGAGCAATAAGGCAAGAAAAATACATTAAAAAGATCCACATAAGAGAGGAAGAAGATCAATCCATATAGGAGAGGAAGAAGATCAACTACCTCTTTTTGCAGATGGCATTATTTTATAAATCCATGATCCCTAAAGCTCCATAACCAAACTCTTAGAGCTTATAAACCAATTTGGTAAAGTAGTAGGATGCAACAAAAATCAGTCACCTTTCTAAACAGCAACAATGTACAAGCAGAAACGGAAATCAAGGAAACAACCCCATTCACATTAACCTCAAAAAAATTATCTAGGAATTAACCTAACCAAAGATGCAAAGGGTCTATTCCATGAAAACTATAAAAGCCTAAAGAAAGGAATCTTAGAGGATACCAGGAAATGGAAAGACTTCCCATGTTCCTAGATAGGCACAATTAATATGGTAAAAATAGCTATACTGCCAAAATTAATAAACACATTCAGTGCAATTCCCATTAAAATTCCAATATCCTAGTTTACTGAAATAGAGAAAATAGTCCAGAAAATCATATGGAACATCAAAAGACCTCGCATAGCCAAATCAATTTTAGGCAAAAGAAAGAATACAGGAGGGAACATGAAACTGGACTTCAAGCTCTAATATAGAGCCATAATAACAAAGACACCGTGGTACTAGCACAAAAAGAGACCTGAAAATCAATGAGACAGGTTAGAAGACCCAGAAATATAGCCGCATATGTACAGCCAGTTGATATTTGACGAAGGAACCAAAGACATACAGTGGAAGAAGCATAACCTCTTCAACTACTGGTGTTGGGAAAACTGGCCACATGCAGAAAACTAAAAGTGGACCCTAGTCTTGCAACATGCACTAACATCAACTCAAAATGGATTAAAGACCTTAACATCAACCCTGAAACTCTGAAACTACTGCAGGACCAAGTATGATAGACACTTGAACTTATAGGCACAGGCAGGAACTTCCAGAACAGATTCCCAGGGTCACAACAAATTGGAGAATGACTCGATAAATGGGACTACGTTAAAATAAAAAGTTTCTACACAGATAAAAAGTAGCAACTAAGTAGAAAGAAAGCCAAATTATTGGGAAAAATATTTACCAGCAATATATCAGACAAGGGTATAATATCCATTATATATGATGAACTCAAGAAACTAACCTTTCACTAACCTAACAAACCAATCTTGAAATGGTCAAGGGAGCTAAAGAGAGACTTCTCAGAAGAGAAGTAAAGTAACACATGAAGCAAAGTAACACATGAAGAAATGGTCATTATCCCTTACTGTAAAGCAAATGCAAATAAAAACAACTCTGAGATACCACCTTACCCCAGTCAGAATAGCCCACATCCTAAATTCAGCCAATGACAAATGCTGGAAGGGATGTAAAGAAAGAGAAACAATACTGCAGTGCTGGTGGAAATATATACTAGTACAACCACTTTGGAAAGCACTCTGGAGGTACCTCAGAAAGCTAAATATCGACCTGTCCTATTAACTGGCTATACCACTCTTAGACATCTACTCTGAACAAAAGGAACCACTATACAAACACACACACACACACACACACACACACACACACACACACACACACACACACACACACCCCTCTATGATTATTGAAGCACTGTTCACAATAGCCAAGATTTGGAAACAACCCAGATGGGACACTACTGATAAGTGGATCACAAAAATATGGTACCTATATACAATGGAATACTGTGCAGCCATTAGAAAGGACAAAATGATGGCATTTGCAGGGAAATAGATGGAACTCATTCAAACTCATTGTTTGAATGAGGTAAGCAAAGAACCTAGAGACAAATGGCACGGGGTCTACCTGATACGTGGATGCTAAAGCCAAAATGCAAGAAGGTATGACAGAGTATACAGGACTCGAGAAACAAAGGACAGCCACTCATTTTGTTGTACCACCATTAATGACTCCATGTTATTGACCATGTAGATGATAGAAATATGCACGCAATGGAAGAAGCCAGGAGGAGGAACGGAATAAGTGGGAAATGGAACAACATACAACAAAGGGGCCCATCAGTTGCACGGGACATAGAAGAAAAATAACTAAGCAACCAAAAACACAGAGATGGGAAGGGTGGAATGAGGGGGAAAGATGGAATAGCCCACACTAAGCAAGATGAAAAAATTTAAACATCACCTGAGGTGGGAAAAATAATTTGTATTGTTGAAGCTCATAGAATTAACAAACTTTAGACCATAATAACGATAATTTGCCTTGTCAAGGTTAAAAAGTGTTTGTGACTTTAAGCATCACAATTCCACAATACTGCGATATATGTGAAAGATATGTAATCACCTATCTCAAATTTTAAGGGAAAGGTTATGAGGGATGGGTGACAATGTTGTCAGACACCTTGCATTTATGTACTGTTTTGTAGAATGGGAACTTCTCTGTACAACTACTTAAAGATTATAATAATAAAAATTGTTTAAAAATAAATAAACATAAGGATGACAATAAAAATATTCAAATATAAAATAAGAAATTAAATCCAGTTGGAAGGAAAATTTCTTTGGGGGAGTAATGTAGTTTATTCTATAGCAAGTCTCACTTCAGAAATAAATTCAAAAGCTAGACCTCAAGTAAGTGAAATAAACTAAGAAATAGAGTTTAAAAAAGAAACTCCACCCATTCTTTCTTGCTTGGACAGCTGGTGTAGGTAAAAATGCATCATGCTCCTGAATTGGAACTGAAGTGTTAAGGACCTTACTTGGTGGTGCTAATTTCACTGTCTTCTATTAAATTAGTAGGAAAACAATATTAGATCCATCAGTCTCAAGTGAAACAGGCAATGAACCAATATACAGAGAAGGCTGCAAGATTGACTGTTGAGAGACACTCAGAGGATCCCTTAAGGATAAGGCTTACTAAGTGTTAATTAGTGCTAACTAGTATGTTTCTATAATTTACTTGCTTTCTATTAAGTTTACATTTTAAGCCTGTTTGGAGGAGAGAAGGGATTTTTTAGGATTTGGTAAGAAGGAATCACGATTTGAATGGACATGAAAACCAGTGGGGGATGTATAAAGCAGTGGGGCCCTAATAATAAGCAGGGCCCACTAATCAATGTGGCCACATGTCATGGCCCACTCGAGTGCATGGGGCATGCTGCTGGAGGGGGTAGTATGTTGTCATCACATGACGAGCTGTGAAGAAGTGATTGGGTAATGGGCAGTTTGTGAAGTGATGGTTGAAAACTGTTAGGCAGGAGACACACTGGAATGATGGAAAGGTTCAACTTATATATAGGCTGCATGGTCAGAGCAATGGAATTGGAGAAAATCAAGGGAAGACCTGGAAGGAAGGAAGTGGTGTTACAGCAGGAAGGGAAAGACCTGGGAGAAGAGGAATTTGTGGGAGAGCAGGAGGGGAAGGATATCAATTGGCCACCAAGCCAGAGAAGTGTAGGCCTGTGGATAGTGGAGAGTCCTAAAGAGAAGAAGGAAGTGATGAAAGGGAAAAAGGGAAATGAAGGAAAGGTCTATAAAGAAGGAGAGAGTAAGGGAAAAGGGAAAAGCCTTACCTTTTGAAGTTTGGAGCTTTAGAGATGATAATTTGGGGGGTTGGTGGTTTGCAGACCAATTAACTCTGTGTGGGACTTCCCATTGGAGGTCTGAGATTTGGTGGTTGGGGCTGGCTTGTCACTGACTGCGCAGCCCAGGACAAGGTAAACTCATGCCCATTTCTAGTGTAAATAAAGTTATTTTCAATATGCCTCATTCTATTTTCTTGTGCTTTATGCATCATAAGTAAATGAGTTAAAAAGTTAATCATCTCAAAGGCCATAAATTTTGTAAATGGTTATGTCATAATAGGTTTACAAAACCCAAGGAACACTGATATCACAAGGGCAATATGGTGTCACAATATCAAGTCATAATAATATTTTGATGTCATAATTAGTTGGTGATGCCATAACAGTCATGAGGTCACAGTAGGTTTATGATGTCACAATGACATACTGGACTTCAATTTTCATTAACTCCCAATTAGAATATGAATTCAGAATGGGATTGTGAGATATACAAAGTCATGCATTGGCCCATACATGATGAACTCCCACCAGGTATGTGATGTCAAAATGTGACACAATGCTCATGATATCTGACAGAGTGATGACACAATTTTCATATCAGAGTGCATTTCTAATATGTCATGTCACACCTGAAATATGGAGTCTAAAACATTATGAGATCACAAAGGGACTAGGTTTCACAAGGACATCATGTCAAAATTATGAGGAGAGGACCAGTCAATGATGTCAGACTGGTGATCCTTCCTCCAAGGTTTTGTAATATTACAATGGTATAACTGATTTCAATTGTTAGACCACAATGATTATATGGGTAAACAACTGAATTTTGATATCACAAAGGCCATATACTTTTTCAAAGGTGCTAAGAAGTCATAACCGATTGAAATGTCACAATGTGATTGTGATGTCACAATGCCAATGTAATGATGCAATAGGTTTGTGTTATGGTGTTAATGAGGTCACCCATGGAATAGTGATGTCACTACGAGTTTGTAATATTACAATCAGATATCAGATTTCAATTGCTACTAGTTTACATTGAGGATAAGACTTCAAGGAAGGAGCTAGAAGTCCTAAAACCCATGACTTTTCTAACATGTGATGTCATAATAGGTTTGTGAAAATAGAATGTCACAGTGATATCACAATGTCAATGTGATGTCACAATATTATGTCATAATAATATGTAAGGGAGTTTGGAGGAAGACGGTGGAGGAGAAATTGGAAGCTAGACAAGCTCTCGTATAGAAAGCAGTTTTAGTGTTCCAGTGAACAGGCATAGGCTAGAGAATCACACCAAGTGTGTCACCACAGTACAGAGAGTTTGGCCAGAAAGGGAAAATCAAGGCATGGAGACAAATCTGAGCACTTGCCAGTTGCTGCGGCTACAGCAGATGTGGTGGCAGCGACAGCAGCTGTAGTCACCAAACCTACAATGGAGAGATTCCAGGACAAAGATGCCAGACACAGCAGAAAAATGGATTTTCTCAACACCAGCAAGAGCTGACAAGGAGCAGATATCTTCATCCTGCAGATTGCAGACTAAAGATGACCCATGAACCAACACTCTGGCGTGAGTAGAACCCTGACATCCACACTCCTTCTCAGGGAGCAGAGGAGGAAAGGCCACCCCTCCCCGCCACAACCACGGGAAATCTCCATCTTTGATACTGACAAAGGCCCAACTGAGCAGCTAGCTCCAACTCAGGCCATGGAAGAAAACAAAAGAGTTATTTTGCAGGTCAAAGGAAATAGAAGTGACCTTCCAGGCTCAGTTCCACCCAGGGGAACGTCACCCTGCACAGGTAGAGAAGATCCGTCCCCGGAAGAGTGACTTTCTTCACTCGGGAAACAGAGCCAGAGCCTCCCCCTCCCTACAGAAGCCTAGACAATCAATTGAAATTCAGTAAACATAAACCCTGAGAATGGCTTTAAGCTGGGCTCTGTGAGTGTTTCAGGGAAAAGCTTCTGCTTGCTGAAAGGCCTCAACACTACCCAGAACCTAGCCTCATCACAGCGTCTACAAACTAGAGGAAACAGCCATCTCCCTCTTTTGTGATACTCCAAGCAGTTTTCCCTCTCACTGAACTAGTCTGAGAGGAGGCTCACAAAATCCTGGGTAACACATAGCATATTCTGCCTGCCCAAACAAACTGACTTAAGAAACCAATCAAGCCATAGGAAAACCAAACACCACAAGCAGACTAGAGATTCCACAAGAGACTGGTTATGGATACAGAGGATACAGGTCTTCCATTCACACCCCCCCAAAAAAAAACCCAAAAAAATCAAAGAACTCTTTTTTGAAACTTTTTTATAATTTTAATTTTTTAAAGTGTTTTCTGTAAATCTTCCTTTTCTCATAACTTTTTTTTGATGCGCGCGTGTGTGTGTGTGTGTATGTGTGTGTGTGTGTGTTTGTGTGTTTGTGTTTAAACTCTTTTGATCTTTTGTTTTTTTATTGTTTTCATTTTACTTTCTTATTTTTGCAAGACTTAAATGCTATTCTGCTCATCCCCAGATATATACATGTTGTCAATTATTAGACCTTTTCCCCCATTGTGTACATATTTAATACAGAAATTTATCACTCAATTCACAACCTCTTAGGCTTAACTTTTTAATAGCAGTATTATCTCTTTATACCTATATAATTTTCAAGTAACTAATTTTAAAATTTTTTATTTTTTAGTTTTCAAGTTTCCTTTCTAACTCTCCTCTCCTCCCATCCTATCCTTTTCTTATCTCAAAATCATTTCTTTACACTTACATATTTTTAAGTGTTTCACTTCTTAAATTTAAATTTTTGGTATTCCATTTGTTCTTTTTTTTTTAATCTCCCTCCTATTATTCTGTCCAATCCATTTCTCTCTCAGAGATTAGGACTTGGTTAAATTTACTCTCCCTTTACCTCTCGACATCCCTTTAGTCCTATTTTTCCCCACATTTCTCCCTAAAGCCTATGATTTCTGAATTTCCATATCCATCTTTGCTGTTCTTAACTCATTAACACATGGTTGTTTGATGTTGAATAGATTGTATCTGTTGAACTAGATTGTATCTGCATCCATTTTGATTGTGCAACTACCAGACTATGGTTGATACTTGCCTTAATATAGTTTTCTAGCACAACATTGGTGTTATTTTCATATCAACTGGGCAGAACAAGGCAGAAAAACACAAGAAAAATAGCAAGTCCAGGTATCTGAACTCCCACTCATGATAATCAGGTGACAGAATAGTTAATGAATAATCCAGAGGAGAATTTCCAAAAAACTCTACAAACACTATTGGTAAACATGGTAAATGAAATTACTCAAAACTTGCAAAGGACTCAGTGTGAGCATGATAGGGAGAGAAAGGAGGCATACCAAAGATTAATACAGGTATCTGTGAGCATTAGGAAACTACTTAAAGATTAATACAGGAATTAGGTAAGCAGGTTGAGAACAGTCAAAGAGAAATACAGGAATTACGTGATCAGGCTGAGAAGAGTCATAGAGAATTACAGGAATTGCGTGATCATGAGGAAGCTAATCAAAGATTAATAAAGGAATTGCGAGTTCAGTTTGAGAATAGACAAAGATCAACACAGACATTCATGGAATCCATAAACAGACAGCAGAAACACTTCTGGGAGACCACAAAGGCAAAGCTGAATGGAGCACTACAGAAGAAATGGGAGTCCAAGAAAACCATAACCAATCAACTAAGTAATTTGAAAATAAACACTAAACACCAAATTAAGGAAGTAAAGTTCACACAAGGTCTAAAACAAAGCTCCAACAAAGAATTTGAAGCCATCAAACTGACCAATTAGAAGAAAAAGAAATAAAAAACAAAGTAGAAAGTCTTGAGAGTAGGTTAGACAATGCAGAAGATCAAATCTCGGGGATTGAAGACAGCCTAGATATTGTAGAGACAGAACATACAACTATCCAAAACAAATCCAAGAAATATGATAGATCTATTCAATATTTGGAAGACACCATCAGAGGGCCTAATCTGAGAATAATGGGGGTGGAGGAGTACCTAGAGATAGAAGTTAATGGTCTAGGAAATTTATTTAACAGAATCCTGGCAGAAAACTTCCCAAACATGCAAAAACATAGGCCTATTCAGATACAAGAATCTTTTAGAACCCCAAATAGACCAGACCAGAACAGGACATCCAACCATCACATAATAAATGCACAGGATAAATTCTGACCAAGGAAAAGATCCTTAAAGCTATCAAGGAGAAAAGATTAATCACCTATAAATGGAAACCAATTATAATCACCTAACATTCCTCAGCAGAGACAATTAAAGCAAAAATAGCCTGGAATGATGTATGCCATGCCGTAAAGACAAACAACTATCAACCAAGAAAACTGTACCCAGCTATACTCTCCTTCATAACCGAAGGTCAAATAAAGGCCTTGCATAGCAAAGAAAAAATGAAACAACATATCTCCACCAAAATAGCCTTACAAAAAATACTTAAAGATATCCTACACATAGAAAATCAACAAGACCACAGTGAAAGCCAAAAAATGGCATCCAAGAGAATAAAATTATAACTCAACACCAAAAGCCACCAAAGGAATTTCTGTAACACATGCAGCTTGAACAACACACTGTTGAATCAACAGTGAGTCATGGAAGAGATTATAAAGGAAATGCAAAAGTTCATGATATTAAACAAAAATGAACACACAAATTACCAGCTCCTCTGGGACACAGCAAAACAGTACTCAGAGGCAAGTTTATAGATCTGAGTTCCTACATCAACAAATTAGAGAGATCTGAAACCAACAATTTAATAAGACATCTGAACCACCTTGAAAAAGAGCAACAAGATAAACCCCAATCCGGTAGATGGAAAAAAATAATGAAAATTAAATCAGAATCAAACAAATTGGAATCCAATAAAACCATAGAAAGAATCAACAAAACAAAGAATTGGTTCTTCGAAAAAATTAACAAAATTGACAGACCCTTAGCAAATCTTATCAGAAAAAGAAGAAAACACACCCAAATAAACAAACTCAGTGATGAGAATGGAAACATCACCACAGAAATAACCAAGATTCAGAACATTATAAGGGAATACTTTTCAAACCTTTATGCTAATGAGTTTGAGAACTTGGCAGAAATGGACCTTTTCCTAGCAAATATCGACATGCCAAAACACAACCAAGGTGAGTTTAGCCATCTTAAAAGGCCCATATCAAGCATAGAAATATAAACAGCAATAAGAGCACTCCCATCTAAGAAAAGCCCAGAACCAGATGGATATACACCAGAATTCTACAAGGCCTTGAAGCAGAGCTCAGACCAATACTCCTCCAACTCTTCAATGAAATTGAAAGAGAAAATTCACTACAGAACTCACACTATGAAGCTATCAAAACCCTCTTCCCAAACCCAGGCAGGCACTCATCAAAGAAAGAGAACTATAGGCCCATTTCATTGATGAACATTGATGCAAAACTCCTCAACAAAATTTTGACCAATCGACTTCAACAATTCCTCCAAAAAAAAATACACAACGATCAACCAGGATTTATTTCAGGGATGCAAAGCTGGTTCAATATATGCAAATCAATTAAAATACTTCATCACATCAACAAGAGCAAGGATAAGAACTTCATGATTATCTCAATGGATGTAGAAAAAGCATTTGACAAGATCCAACACTCTTTTATGATGAAGGCTCTGGAAAAACTATGAATCCAGGTAACATGCCTCAATACAATAAAGGATGTATATGACAAACCTACAGCCAGCATTATACTTAATGGTGGAAAACTAAAGCCATTTCCTCTTAACTCAGGAAGAAGACAAGAATGTCCACTCTCTCCACTTCTCTTCAATCTAGTATTAGAATGCCTAGCTACAGCAATAAGACAAGATGCAGACATAATGGGGATACAAAATAGGGAAAGAAGACATAAAACTCTCCCTCTTTGCAGATGACATGATCTTTTATTTAAAGAATCCCTCGGACTCCACTCCCAAATTACTCAGGCTGATTCAAAACTTTAGCAGAGTAGCAAGGTATAAATTTAAATCTTAAAAATCAATAGCTCTTCTGTATGCCAACATGAGAAAAGTGTGGCTAAATTCAGGAAAGCAACTCCATTCGTAATAGCCCCCCCCAAAATAAAATACCTAGTAATTAAATTAATCAAAGAAGTAAATGACCTTTATGATAAAAACATTAAAAACCTGAAAAAGGAATTCAAAACAGAACTTAGAAAGTGGAAAAACCTCCCATGCTCCTGGATTGGAAGGATCAACATTGTGAATATGCCAATACTTCCCAAGGCTATCTACAAATTCAATGCAATACCTATCAATATTCCATCCTCATTCGTCAAGGAAATAGAAGAGGCAATCCAAAAATTCATATGGAACAATAAAAGACCCTGAATAGCAATAATGAACCTTAACAAAAAGAACAGCGCTGGAGGAATATCAATACCAAATTTCAAGCTCTACTACAAAACCATAGAAATCAAAACAGCTTGGTACTGGCACAATAACAGACCTCAGGAACTGAAAACCCAGAAAGGTACCCATGGACCGATAGCCAGTTAAACTTCGATAAGGGATCTAAAAAAATAGAATGGAAGAAAAACAGCCTCTTCAGTAAATGTTGCTGGTAAAATTGGTTAATCACTTGTAGAAAACTAAAACTAGATCCTTATTTATCACCCTGCACAAAAAACAACTCCAAATTGATCAAAGGCCTCCGAGTCAAAGCAGACACCCTGAAAACACATTCCTGGACAATATAGGAGATACACTACGTCTCCTAGGCACAGGTTGAAATTTTCTTAATAGAGACCCAGAAACACAACAAATCAAAGAAAGGTTGGACAAATGGGATTGCATGAAACTGCAGAGCTTCTTCATGGCAAAGGACAAAAGTAGCAAGATCAATAGAAAACCCACAGATTGGAAGAAGATCTTCTATAGCCATACAATGGAAAAGGGTCTCATATCTAAAATACACCTGGAACTCAAAAAATTAAATTCCCCAACAACAAATCCTCAAAGAAACAACTGCCCAATAAATAAGTGGGCTAAAGATGTATAGAAAATCTTGTCTGACGAAGAAAGGAAGATAGCCAATAGACACATGAAGAAATGCTCAATCTCCCTAGCCATAAAAGAAATGCAAATCTAAACAACACTGAGATACTACCTCACCCCAGTTAGAATGGCTATAGTCAAGAACTCTAATAACAACCGAAGTTGGAGGGGATGTTGGTGAGACTGTAAACTTGTTCAACCAGTTTCTAAAGTAGTATGGATGTTCCTCAAAAGACTCTACATAGAGCTCACTGATGACCCAGTATTCCCATGGCATTTACCCAAATGATCACAAAGAAGACCATGCTAAAGCTACCAGCACAACTATATTTATTGCAGCATAATTTTTTTGGGGGTCCGTGGTGGGGCCTGAATTCTGGGCCTGGGCGCTGTCGCTCAGCTCTTTAGCTCAAGGCTAGCGCTCTACCACTTGAGCCACAGTACCACTTCCGGGTTTTTTTCTTTTTGCTTATGTGGTGTTTGGGAATCGAACCCAGGGCTTCATGCATGCAAGGCAAGCGCTCTACCACTGAGCCACCTTCCCATCCCACATTGCAGCATTATTTACCATAGCTAAGAAATGGAACCAACCCAGATGCCCTTCAGTAGATGAATGGATCAAGAAAATGTGATATATATACACAATCGAATTCAATGCCTCCATCAGAAAGAATGGCATTGCCCCATTTGTTAGGAAATGGAAAGCCTCGGAAAAAATTATATTAAGTGAAGTAATCCAGGCCCAAAACACATAGGTCCTATGGTTTCCATTATTTGCAATATCCAGTATATGTCAGAGACAAACTGTAACTGTTAGATAAGTTGATGTTAGGCAAAATGAACCCCACGATAAAGACTCAATTTTTTTTCTTTTCTGCTATTGTTTCCAGTATATTTATAATATGATATTTTGTTGCTTTGTATGTCCCTATCCCACAGTATAACCCCTATTTTCACTGTATTTGATGTTGGTATAATTTGTGGAGAGGATGGGAAAAACAAATAGGGATACAGGTGTACCTATTGCAACAATGTCATATACAAGGCATCATATCAAAAACCGAAGTTTACAACTTTGGCGTGGAGGAGAGGGGCGGATAGGCCCAGAAGGGGAGATGGGAAGGGATAGGAAGGGGAAACAAAGGAGGAGGCAACAATGTTGATAGGAAATGTACTAATTAATGTTCATGTAACTGTAACCCCTCTGTATGTATTTTCATAATAAAAAATCATGAAATAATAAAGTAAAAATCCATGTCAATTTTTATTTTGGATCTGGTCGTGGGGCCTTAACTCTGGGCCTGGGAACTGTCCTCAGCTCTTCAGCTCAAGGCTAGCACTGTACGACTTGAACCACAGTGCCACTTCCGCCTTGTTTTCTTTTTGCTTGTGGGGTGCTGAGGAATGGAACCCAGGGCCTCATGCATGCAAGGCAAGCTCTCTACCACTGAGCCACCTTCCCAGCCCCCATGTCAATTTTTTTTTGTCAGTCGTGGGGTTTGAACTCTGGTCCTGGGCACTGTCCCTCAGTTCTTCAGCTCAAGGATACCATTGTACCACTTGAGCCACAGTGCCATTTCTAGTTTTCAAGAGATATATTGGAGATAAGAGTCTCTCAGACTTTTCTTCCCAAGCTGACTTTGAACCACTATCCTCAAATCTCAACGTTTGGGTAGCAAGGATTACAGGCATGAGCCACCACAGCGCAGAGTCAAGACAATTTTTAAAAAGCAAGCATATAGAAACTGGCTTTTTCCAGTAAATAATCTTATTTTTGAGCATTAGTTTATAACTATGAGTCATTTTTAGATGTAATTGAATTTTTTATTAGAATCAAATATAACTTTTACTATTACTCAATATCTCACCAAAATCCACTGTAATTGACTTTCCCCAAAGTTAGTTGTTACATACTGTATTACTCACTATTATTATTACACTCTATGTTACATATAGTGTGAAGTGAAAATAGTTTGGACCATTTCATATAAATTAGTAGATGCTATTTTAGCATTATAAATTCACATCTGTGATTTTAAACTAAGGAAAGAAGATTTTCGAGTTAAAATGAATATGAATGTGTAGTGTGTCCCAAATGAACCAAAAATTCTGAGTTTATACAGACAAAATTATTTTCTTTTCGCTAAAGACTTTGAAGTAATATTATTGGAAATAGTGAGGCAAGAGGAGGAAGAATTCAAATCATGTCATATTATGTCTCTGTTATTCTGCTACCCCCTCCACTATGAAGACCTGTCCATTCCCAGTTGTCACAAAATTTCAAATGTCTCTCTTGAATTGTATTAGGAAACATTCTAAATCACTGATTCTTTGTGTACTCTCTGTTATATGAAACAAAATATAGACACAAACCAACTGTAATAAAATGCACACATATGTTGAAGTCACCACAACTGGAAAAACAACCAAAAATGTAGAAATCCCCCACGAACAAAAACATGTTGTGCCCAGATTTTTTATACACAAAAACTTCAAATACATGTCAACTTGGAGTAGAGCCATAAAGATAACTGGGTCTCAGAAATGCGGTTGTGTTAATTTGTAATTAAATTCATCTAGATGAACCTAATATAGCAAATCCCTTGAATGGATCAAATTGTTTAAAACAAATGTGACTGTATGCGGAGTGAGATCTGCACATATTTAAAAGAATAAAAGAACAAAATCATGACATTTTTAAACAATTCAGAAAGGCAATGAATATGTACAATAGTATCCATATTCTGAATGAATTCCTGCTGACTTAACAAGAAAAAATATGCAAATAATAGAATCTGAGCAGTGTAGCTGACTGTACATAATTTAAACTACTCCCAATTACACTTTGCAGAAGACTGAATGTGGCTTATCTAAAGAAAACATTAACACTTGACATAAATGAAATTAAAAATCTCCTGAAAAGAGAAAAGTAGTTCTGGAAAGTAAAAGTTTAATAAATGGTGGTCAAAATCTTTTTAGCACTGACAAAATTGCATACCTATTTAGTTAGGTCCAAAAAAAGACCCAAGTTACTCTAGTTGATTTGAAACTTTTGCAAAGTAGAAGGATACATCTGTAACATTATTATGGATGTTGACTCTGGCATGGAATTCATTTCCTCTTTGATCTGACAAATGAATATATGAAAGAACATAACTTCTCCAACTAAATATCAAGACCTAACTAAACATATAACCAGAAAAGTCATCATGTAAGTCATATTGCAACTTGGGTAAAAGAAAAATCAATCATACTGATTCTGTATTAATAGTAAATGCTTTTTTTTCCCCAAAAGTTATTTAGTTTAGCTTGCATTTTTATACCATTTTGTTACATGATGTATATCTGGTAAATAATTTTGGATGCTTCCTTAAATTTTGTTCTGAGTATAATATCTCACTTCAGTTCATAACCCATGAAATGATGTAGATTACAAAAAATTCTAATAACCACTGTTTATAATACACAAAATCTCATAAGCATGACAACAGTACCCATTGGTTAACATTTTGATATCATCGTCTCATGACTGATGAGGCCTATGTGCATGAGTATCATTGTACCTAGATTTCTCAGCCTAAATTTAGTCACTGTTTAAAAATATTTATATCTTCATTTGTCACCCATCAGATATTAAATCTTAGTATAAAGCCTAAGGAAAATTATAAAGTAAGAATTTAGCTTTTTTGTATATAAAGTAAACAAAATGCAGCATAGAGTCACTCACTGGTTTAAAGTCAACCTATATCTCCAAAACACTCTAAGCATTTCCTTACAATGTGTATTATTCTCATGAAGGGAATGGAGAATGTGAGAATAGGACTAACCAAGCATTGTCTACAAATATAAATAATTTGTCTTTACCTCTACATTTCGCTATAAGCATTTCTGATAAAAATAGTTCAGGCATAATATATCCTAGTTTCATATACCAAACTACATTCAGAAAATGGTATGTACCAATTAACTAAAGAATGTCCTGGCAGAAAAAAAATGGCATCTCTAAAATATGTGACTCCCAATTCTTAGGTATTTCATTATGCCTCCATTTAATGAATGTGATTGCTTAAATGCTTCATGAATTATTAATTAAAACCGATCAGTTTACTATAATACAATTCTGTATAATTTTATCCTAGAATAATCTAGGAACTGCCCACTCAATCATGACATATATAACTTTCCATTAGTATTCATATGGATAGGAATGAGTTTCTTAGGATCTCCTGCCATTTGGAGGTGGCAGGACAAGGATTGGAACAGTGGGCTCCACCTCTCACCACTTAAACCTGAGGATAGGGAACTCACCGGTCTGTCCAAGAATATCAGCCAGTGATTAGGCAGGCACCAGTGGCTCTCAGCAGGCCTCCTTGATACTTACAAGGCTGTGATAGGAGGATCATGGTCAAAGTCACCCAAGGCAGGAAAGTCCTTGAGACCCCTGTCCAACTTTAGTGCCAACAGAGCCAGAAGTAGAGCCATATTGCTACTGCGGTAGAAGGCTAGCCTTGAACAAAAGCAGCTCAAAGACAGTGCCCAGCTCCTGAGTTCAAGGTCTGGGACTGGAAACTAAAAGACATACAGAACAATCTGTGCAGCCATCGGACAAACGCAGGTCGCCCTCAATAGCCTTTTTTGCAATTTATTTTGAGGCCAATGCAGGAACAGTCACAAACCAGGAAGGTGAAGAGAAGATCAGGTTTCTTAGAAGTAACCTATATTCAGAAAATTAAACTTGGGGACGTGAAATGGCAGCATACTTATGTAAAAACGACCATTAAGAAAAAGATGAGGGCAAGAGGGGAAGATGGCGGAGGAGAAGCTGGAATCTGAACAAGCTCTTGCATAGAAAGCAGTTTCAGAGTTCCAGTGAATAGTCCCAAGCCAGAGAATCACACCAAGTGTGCCATCACAGGACAGAGAGATAGTCAAGAGAGGGGAAGCCAAGCAGACACATCTGAGCGCTTGCCAGCAGCTGCCGCTACGGCGGCAGGGTCGCAGCGGCGACCACCGCCACGGGGTCATACCTGAGACACAGTCCAGGACGAAGGAGCCAGATGCAGCAGTCGAGCGGATTCTACTCAACACCAGCAAGAACCGACAAGGAGCGGACACCTTCATCCTGCAGTTTGCAGACCAGAGACGACCCAGGATCCAAGACTCAGCGTGAGTAGAATCCCGATGTCCTCACTCCTTCTCAGGAAGCAGACGAGGGAAGGCCACCCTTCCCCCCCCAGCACCGATGATCTCCATCTTGGATACCGACAAAGCTCGGAGGAGCTGCTAGCTCCAGCTCAGGCCTTGGAATAAAACGAGTCATTTAGCAGGTCACAAGAACTTAACGGCGAACTGACCTCACAGGCTAAGTTCCATCCAGGGAAAAGTCACCCAGCTCAGGCGCCAGCCATTGGAGTGGCTCTCCTCACTGGGTAACCACAGCCAGAGGCTGCCCCTCCCTCTAGCAGCCACCAAAATCAATTGAAAAACAGAAACCCTGAGAATGGCTCCAAGCTGGGTGCTGTGAGTTTCTTTCACAAAATAGCCCCAGGGAAAAGCTACTGTTTGTTGAAAGGCCTCAACTCTACCCAGAACCTAGCCTCATCACTGCATCCCCCTCTTTTGTGATTCTCAAAGCAGATCACCCTCCAGGTAAACTAAACTGGGAGGGGGATCTCAAAATCTTGGGTAAAGCAGAGCATTTTTCTGCCTGTTCCAACAAACTGACTTAAGAAACCAATCAAGCCACAGGACCTCAAGCTGACCAGAGACTCCAACAAGAGGCTGGTTACAGACAAAAGGGAGATACAGGATTCTTCCCACCCCTCCCAAAAAAAAAAAAATCAAAGAACTTTTTCTTTTTCTTCTTCTTCTTTTCTTTTCTTTTTTTTTGTTTTTTGTTAACTTATATATATATAAAAAAATTTTTCCTTTTCTAAAACTTTTATTAATCTTTAATTTTTGCCTCTTCTGAAAAAATAATTGTTTTCTAGTAACTTTTTTTTTCTCCTCTTATAATTTTTATTTTAGGAATACATGAATGTGTGTTTTCCTTTCTTTTCTTGTCTTCTTTCTCTTTTTCTTTCATTCTTAATTATCTTTTAGTTTTTTGTCTAGCTCTACTGAAGTACCGATCTTTTCTTCTCACTTTCCTATCCTTTCCACCTTTTAATCTCTTTTGTTCTTCTTTATGTGACTTAACTCTTGTCCTGCACATCCTCAGATAAACCCGTAGTTAACTAGTGGACCCTATCCCCCATTGTGTACACACTTAATCCACAAACTTATTACTCAATTCAAAACCTCTGAGACTTAAATTCATTAATAGCAGTACTACCTCTTCATACCTATATAATATTTTAAGCATTTTTTTAAAGTTTTTCACATCTCCTCTATGTCCCTCCCTTTCTCTCAATATATTCACATTCCTCTCTAAATAGATGGTCTTTTAATCTCTATAATAACATTAATTTTTACATTTCTATTTTTTTCTGGTCTCTTTTCTTTCCCTTTTCCCTTTCTTCTTTTTCTCTCTCTCTCTACTTGCATCCTACCCAACCTATTTCCTGCATTGTGATTAGGACATAGTTAACTCTCCCTGTACCTCCCCACACCAATCTATTCCTATTTTTTACCCACATCTCTCCCTAACCCTAATAATTTCTGGTTTTTCAAATTCTTCTCTGCGGTTCGAAGTCCTTTAACATATAGTTGTTTGATGTCAAATAGATGTATCTGTTGAACTAGATTGTATCTGTAGACTATTGACTGTACAAATGCAAACTTTGGTTGATGGTTGCCTTAAGATAGTGTTCTAGCACAAAACTGGTGCTATCTTCATCTCAAATGGGCAGAGTAAGCCGGAAAAACACAAGAAAAATGGCAAATTCGGGTATCTCAATTCCCAATCTTGATAATCAGGGGTTAGAACAGATAATGAATAATCCAGAGGAGAGTTCCCAAATAGCTCTACAAACACTGCTGGCAAACATGACAAATGAGAAGTTTGACAATGTACAAAGGACTCTGTATGAGCGTGAAAGGGAGAGAGAGGAGGCATCCCAGAAGTTTATACAGGAATATCATAAGCGTGAGGAAGCTACTCAAAAACTGATACAGGATTTGCATGAGCAGCTCAATTGAGAATACTCAAAGAGAAAGGCAGGAATGGCATGCGCAGGCTGAGAACACTCAAAGAGAACTGCAGGAATCCCACAAACGGGAGGAAGCTAATCAAAGAGTAATACAGGAATTGAGAGACCAGGTAGAGTACACACAAAGATCACTAAAGGCATTCATGGAATCCATTAACAAAGAGCTGAAGGAAGTCAGGGAGACCACAAAGGGAATGCTGAATGGAACCCAACAGAAGGAATGGGAGTCCAAAGAAACCATAACCAATCAACTAAGTGATTTGAGGACAAACACTAAACACCAAATTAAGGAAGTAAAGAAATTCATACAAGACCTAAAACAGAGCTTCAACAACGAACTTGAAGCCATCAAAGCTAACCAATTAGAAGGAAAAGAGATAAAAAACAAAGTAGAGAGTCTTGACAGCAGGTTAGACCATGCAGAAGATCGAATCCCAGGGATTGAAGACAGCCTAGATATTATAGAGAAAGAACATGCAACCATCCAAGACAAGTCCAACAAATATGATAGATCTATCCAACACCTGGAAGACACCATCAGAAGGCCTAACCTAAGGATAATGTGTGTAGAGGAGCACCTAGAAACAGAAGTTAATGGTCTAGGAAATTTGTTTAACAGGATCCTAACAGAGAACTTCCCGAACATGCAAAAAGATAGGCTTGTTGAGATACAAGAAGCCTTTAGAACCCCAAATAGACCAGACCAGAATAGGACATCCCACCACGAAATTATAATCCACACAGGTTCAACTCAGAACAAGGAAAAGATCCTTAAAGCTGTCAAGGAGAAAAGGGTAATCACCTATAAAGGTAAACCAATTAGAATCACCACAGATTTCTCAGCAGAGACAATCAAAGCAAGAAGAGCCTGGAATGATGTATGGCATGACCTAAAAACAAACAACTATCAACCAAGAATACTGTACCCAGCTAAACTCGCCTTCATAACTGAAGGCCTAATAAAAACCTTCCATAGCAAAGAAAAATTGAAACAATACATCTCCACCAAACCAGCCCTACAAAAGATTCTTAAAGATGTCCTACACATAGAAAACCAACAAGACCGCAATAAAGGTCAAGAAATTGCACCCAAACTGAGAATCCAGGAACCCAGTTTTCGCAACCCCCAAGAAGGTAGACAACATGGCAGGAACTCCCAAATACCTCTCAGTCCTATCTCTTAACGTTAACGGACTGAACTCTCCAATTAAGCGACATAGACTATCTAGTTGGATTAAAAAACAAGACCCTTCTATCTGCTGCCTGCAGGAGTCACACCTTGCCCGTAAAAACAAACACATTTTCAATATTAAAGGCTGGAACAAAATCTACCAAGCAAACGGACCCCATAAACAGGCGGGAGTTGCAATCCTAATATCAGATAAAATAGACTTCAAATTAAAATTCGTGAGAAGAGATAAAGAAGGTGGCTACATACTAATTAAAGGATCTCTCCTTCAGGAGGATATTACAATTCTAAATATCTATTCGCCAAACAATGAAGCACCCAAATTTATCAAAGAAACACTACTTTCCCTCAAATCCCATATAGATCCAAAGACATTAATTGTTGGGGATTTTAACACACCACTCTCCCCACTAGATAGATCAACTCGGCAAAAACTCAACAGAGAAACCGCAGATCTAAACAGCTGCATAGATCAACTAGATTTAACAGACATCTACCGAACATTTCACCCAGCAGCATCAGAATACAGGTTTTTCTCAGCAGCACATTGAACATTTCCTAAAATAGACCACATTTTAGGCCACAAAGCAAACTTGTCTAAATTCAGAAACATTGAAGTTATACCTTGCATTCTCTCTGACCACAAAGGAATAAAATTAGAACTCAACACAAAAAGCCACCAAAGAAAGTCCGGTATCACATGGAGGCTGAACAACACACTGCTGAATCATGAGTGGGTCATGGAAGAGATTAGAAAGGAAATTCAAATGTTCATGCTATTCAACAAAAATGAACACACAAATTACCAGCTCCTCTGGGACACAGCAAAGGCAGTACTCAGAGGCAAGTTTATAGCTCTGAGCTCCTACATCAACAAATTGGAGAGATCTGAAAGTAACAATTTAATGACACATCTAAACCTTCTTGAAAAAGAGCAGCAAGATAAACCCCAATCCAGTAGACGGAAAGAAATAATCAAAATTAAATCAGAATTAAATGAATTAGAATCCAAAAAAACTATAGAAAGAATCAACAAAACAAAGAGTTGGTTCTTTGAAAAACTTAACAAAATTGACAGACCCTTAGCAAATCTTATCAGAAAAAGAAGAGAACACACCCAAATTAATAAACTCAGAGATGAGAATGGAAACATCACCACAGAAACAACCAAGAATCAGAACATTATAGGGGAATACTTCTCAAACGTTTATGCTAATAAGTTTGAGAACTTGACAGAAATGGACCTCTTCCTAGCAAATATTGACATGCCAAAACTAAACCAAGATGAGTTAAACTATCTTAACAGGCCCATATCAAGCATTGAAATAGAAACAGCAATAAGCGACCTCCCAGCTAAGAAAAGTCCAGGACCCGATGGTTTTACAGCGGAATTCTACAAGGCCTTCAAAGCAGAGCTCACACAAATTCTCCTCCAACTCTTCAATGAAATTGAAAGAGAAAGCTCACTACCTAACACATTGTATGAAGCCATCATAACCCTCATCCCAAAACCAGGCAGGGACTCATCAAAAAAGAGTACTATAGACTCATTTGTTTGATGAACATTGATGCAAAACATCTCAACAAAATTTTGGCCAACCGACTTCAACAATTCATCCAAAAAATCATACACCACGATCAAACAGGATTCATTTCAGGGATGCAAAGCTGGTTCATTATACGCAAATCAATTAATTTTATTCACTCATCAACAGGAGCAAGAATAAGAACCACATGGTTATCTCAATAGATGCAGAAAAAGCATTCGACAAGATCCCACACCCCTTTATGATGAAGGTTTTGGAAAAATAAGGAATCCATGGAACATTCCTCAATACAATAAAGGCTGTATATGACAAACCTACAGCCAGCATTATACTCAATGTTGAAAAACTAAAGCCATTTCCTCTTAACTCAGGAACAAGACAAGGATGCACACTCTCTCCACTTCTCTTCAATCTAGTATTAGAATGCCTAGCTCCAGCAATAAGACAAGATGCAGACATAAAGGGGATCCAAATAGGGAAAGAAGAAATAAAACTCTCCCGCTTTGCAGATGACATGATCTTGTATTTAAAGAATCCCATAGACTCCACTCCCAAATTACTCAAGCTGATTCAAACCTTTGCAAAGTAGCAGGTTATAAAATTAACCCCCCAAAATCAATGGCTTTTCTGTATGCCAACAATGAGAAAAGTGTGTCTGAAATTAGGAAAGCAACTCCATTTGTAATAGCCCCACAAAAAATAAAATACCTAGGAATTAACTAAAGAAGTGAAGGACCTCTATGATGAAAACTTTAAAATCTTGAAAAAGGAAATCAACACAGAACTTAAAAAATGGCAAAAACTCCCATGCTCCTGGATTGGAAAGATTAACATCGTGAAAATGGCAATAATTCCCAAGGCTATCTCCAAATTCAACGCAATACCTATCAAAATTACACCCTCATTCTTCAAGGAAATAGAAGAGGCAATCCAAAAATTCATATGGAACAATAAAAGACCTCGAATAGCAAAAACGCTCCTCAACGGAAAGAACACTGCTGGAGAAATATCAATACCAAATTTCAAACTCTACTATAAAGCCATAGTAATCAAAACAGCTTGGTATTGGCATAAGAACAGACCTCAGGACCAATGGAATAGAATTGAAAACCCAGAAATGTACCTACAGACCTATAGCCATCTAATCTTTTATAAGGGACCTAAAACAATAGAATGGAAGACAGACAACCTCTCCAGTAAACGGTGCTGGCAAAATTGGTTAACTACATGTAGAAAACTAAAGCTAGATTCTTATATATCACCCTGCACCAGAATCAACTCCAAATGGATCAAAGACCTTGAACTCAAAGCAGACACTGAAAACATTACAGGATGGAATAGGAGAAACCCTAGGTCTCCTTGGCTCAGGAAGAAATTTTCTGAATAGAGTTCCGGAAACACAACAAATCAAAGAAAGGTTGGACAAATGGGATTGCATAAGGTTGTAGAGCTTCTGCAGGGCAAATGACATAGCTAGCAAGATCAATAGAAAGCCCACGGATTGGGAGAAGATCTTTACTAGCCATACAACGGACAAGGGTCTCATATCTAAAATATATTTGGAACTCAAAAAATTAAACCACCCAACAACAAATCCTCAAAGAAACAACTGCCCAATAAGTAAGTGGGCGAAAGACTTAAAGAGAAGCTTCTCTGAAGAAGAAAGAAGGATGGCCAATAGACATGAAGAAATGTTTAACATCCCTAGCCATAAAAGAAATGCAAATCAAAACAACATTGAGATATCACCTCACTCCAGTTAGAACAGCAAAAATCAAGATCTCTAACAACAACAGATGCTGGAGGGGATGTGGACAGAAAGGAACCTTACTTCATTGTTGGTGGGAATGTAAACTTGTTCAACCACTTTGGAAAGCAGTATGGAGGTTCCTCAAAAGACTTCACATAGAACTCCCCTATGACCCAGCAATCCCACTTTTGGGCATTTACCCTAATGTTTACAAAAAAGACCACACTAAAGCTACCAGCACAACTATGTTTATTGCAGCATTATTTACCATAGCTAAGATATGGAACCAACCCAGATGCCCCTCAGTAGATGAAAGGATCATGAAAATGTGGTATATATACACAATGGAATTCTATGCCTCCATCAGAAAGAATGACATTGCCCCATTTGTTAGGAAATGGAAAGGCTTGGAAAAAATTATATTAAGTGAAGTAAGCCAGGCCCAAAGAAACATAGGTCCCATGGTTTCCCTTATTTGCAATATCTAGTATAGGTATGAGTCAAGCGGAAAAAGTCAGAGAATGTGATGTTAGGAAAACGAACCCTCAAATATGTATTTTAATGTTTTTGTTTCTTTCATGCATGTGTTTCTAACGCATTTATAAGATTATTTCTTTGTTGCTTTGTATGTCCCTCCCCCACAGTGTAACCCCCGCTTTCACTATATTTGATGTCAGTATAACATGTGGAGGAGATGGGGACAAACAAGTCGTTTAAGGATTCAGGTGGACCTGTTGCAACAATGAGAAGTAAAAAATGTCATGTCAAAACCAGCTTTACAATGTCAGTGTTGGGGGGAGGGGGGTATGATTGGGTGAGGGGGAGGGGGGAGGTTGGGAAGGGAGGTGAAGGGTAAACAAAGGAGGAGGCTGCAATGCTTGGTAAGAATTGTATGCATTATCCTGTCCATGTAATTGTCACCCCTCTGTACAGTATGTTCTCAAATAAAATAAAATTAAATTAAAAAAAAAAAAAAACGAAAACGATGAGGGGGCTGGGACGGTGTCTCAATGTTACAGTGCTTGCCTTGCATTCCTGAGGCTCTGGGTTCGATTCCTCACCACCACATAAGCAACATGAACAAAAGCTGGAAGTGGCGCTGTGGCTCAAGTGGTAGAGTGCTAGCCTTGAGCTGAAGAGCTGAGGGACAGCGCCCAGGTCCAGAGTTCAGGTCCCATGACTGGACCCAAAAAAGAAAAAAAAAAGATAAATATGAGGGGGGGAGGAATGTGGATTAGTGAGAGAGCCCTTGCCTAGCATTCAAGGAGCCCTGGGTTTGATTCCTTAGTAGCACATACACAGAAAAAGCCAGAATTGGTGCTGTGGCTCAAGTAGTAAAGTTCTAGAGCAAATGCCCAGGCCTTGAGTTCAACCCAACAACCAGCAAAGAGATAGCCAGGTAAGTAGGTATGTAGGTAAGTAGGTAGGTAGATAGATGATAGATGATAGATAGATAGATAGATAGATAGATAGATAGATAGATAGATAGATAGATAGATAGATAGATAGATAGATAGATAGATAGATGAATCTAGTCTTCATTGTCAGGAGGGAAGAAGGGAACAAATCCCAGTCATGATGCGTTCTGCAGTGTGCCAGACCACCAGCATCTCCTTCAAACAACTACAGAGCAAGAAGATTGTCTCTTTCCCACTTCTCAGGCAGGGCCCCAGAGTCCAGAGGGCAGAGCTAGGTTGTAACTCAGGTGCTTGGAGACAGAAGAGAAAAGGCCCTGCCTCTCCTTGAACTGTGGATTTACATTAATGATGGGGAGAATGAAGGAAGGAGAATGGTCTGGTAGAGGTAGAAGAAGGACCTTCAAATCTGACAGATGGAGAGTCAAGAACCCACTCCCTAAGACCAAAGAGCATGGTTTTTCTACTCTGTTCCTCTCCACTCCCCCACTAAACTGGCTCTCTATTAGTATCTTCAAGATAGCCTGAAGTTCCTTCACCTGAGGGAGGAAGGTTAATTAGTCATTGTTTGAAGAGCCTGAGGAAAGCCTGACCTTGTAACTCTAACAAATATTTCCAGTTTCCCCTCATGGCTGGCCATGCCTGGAATGAATGAAGTGGTTTTGCAGCTCACTTCCCTGTTGAGTGTATACTTTCTGCCTCCTAATCCTGTAGGCCTAGGTCTCTTCACCTACTTTGGCTTTTGCAACTGTTTTCTGCCTTCAAATCCAATGTTACACCGGAGTTCATCCTACTAACATGGCTAGGGCTTGGATCCTGAGAACTTCATTTGAACCCAGGATGGTTCAATAATGTTTCTTTCCTGCTTCTATAGCTCAAGGATTCTAAGAACATTTAAAGTGCAAGTAACTTCTCATCACCAAGGGAAACAAAGGAAGCTCTTGAACATCTGACATTTCAGAAGTGGAAGTCAGAATGTCATAGACTTTCTGGCCTTGGTTGACTTCACCCTGTGATCCTCAGACCTCAGTCTCCTGAGCTAGGGTGACAGGCATGAGCTACTGGTGCTCTACTAGTTTCAGAACTGTAATGACATTAACAATATAATTCAACTGCTTATCACAAAAGGCTTGGGGAACGTATTAAGCTTTACAACATTGGACCTTTCAGAACCCTGTAGGAAACACGGTTATAATGCTAGAGCCTGAGAGGCTGGGCATATGGATATTCTACACTTCAACATGGAGTTCTGACTCCAATTCTGGTGTAGATCAGCATTCATTTTCCGGAGAATGTTCTCCTAATTAGCAAATAGGAAAAATACCTTGATTAACCCTCACTTTTTCCCCTGATGTGTGCCTCGAACTCAAGCCTAGACACTATACCTGAGCCCTTCATCTCAAGGCAAATACTCTATCACTTGAGGCATAGCATCACATGGGGTCTTTTTGTGGTTCATTGGAGAGAAGAGTCTAACAGGCTTTCCTTGCCTAGGCTGTCTTTGAACTGTGTTCTTCAGATCTCAGCCTCCTGAGAAGCTAATGTTCCGGTTGTGAGCCACCAGCACATGGTCTATTGTTTCTGACAGTCTTGGGGCTTGATCTTAGGGCCTGGGTACTGTCTCTGAGCTTTTTCTCAAGGCTAGCACTCTACCACTTGAGCCACTCCACAGCTTTTGGCTTTTTCTGAGTTGTGGCACTGATGATTCAAAGTCTGGCATCCATGAATGCTGAGCAAGCTCTCTACCAGTAAGACAAATTTCTAGCCCCACCCTTACAATTTTATCCCTCAACTTGCCTATCCTCAAGAAAAGGATTCTAAGTATAAATCATCTAAAGAAATTCCTATAGGAAGGTGTCCAAAGATAAATAAGACAAAGCTCATACTTGGAAGAGACTCTAAACATGTGAAGACTGTGACAGATGCTTCCATTTAATTATGTATCATGTTCAACACTTAAAAAGTATTAATGAAAAATGAGTCAATGTCCTAAATTATTGTGTATAATTTTATAATAGATGTACAACATGTACTAAATATATTATGTGTTTAATAATACTAAATACAATAAACAATAAATAAATGAATCAAGTAAAAAGTAAAATAAATGCAAAATCAATAATAAAAATCATAATATGTAAACTTACATATGTAAATATATATCATATATTACACCTATATAGAAATATTTTTCCATTGCAGGGCGTTCATTCAGACCCTGGTATCTCTAGCCTGAATTTCATTTCCTCAAGGACAGTGAGTTTTGTCTTCACCCATGGTGCAAAAGATTTACCTAGATGGTGAGATCAAATCCCAGCAATGATGGAAATACTGGCCCCAGTTCCAAGACAGTAACAATTTTTTTAATGGAAGCAGTTATGTTTATTCAGTTCCATACTGAACATTAAAAAAAGCAGTGTAGAATTTTGTACATCTATTCAGACATCTTTCCCTTACCCCCAAAATGCTTCTCTGAGCACTACTTTTTTTTTTCAATTTGTATTGTAAAAACGTTGTACAGAGAAGTTACAGTTAAATGATCAAGGTAATGAGTACATTTCCTATTGAATATTGTTGCCTCCTTCTTTGTTTTCCCCCTACCATGCCTTCCTTCCCATCTCCACAACTACTCCCTCTTTTGAGCTCAGTCACTTAATTTTTTATTTTTGGCTTTGCATGGGGTTTGATCTCAAGAAGTGGCAACTCTGCACTTTCCCAAACATTGCTACAGATTTACCAAGACCTTGAGTTCAAATTCCAGTCTAGGAAAGAAAACTGGCAGAAATTCCATACCAGGGAATTTTATTTCTTTTTTAATTTAGTTAATTAATTAATTTTTTATTTATTCTTTATTTTGACAACACAATACTTGAACTCAGGTCTTTGCAACTCTGTTTCAGCTTCGATTGCCCTAGGTTGGGGTGAAGCCTCTGGACCCATAGCTGATCCTGGGATCCTAGGCCCAGATGGCTTGCAAGAAGAAAAAAAAAGTAGGATAGAATAAAAAGTGGTGAGCTGCAGAGGGCTGGAAGTTTTACATTTTTTTCTTTGCACAGTGACCATCCTGGGTCTGAATGATACGGTTGCAAAGTGGACCTGACCTGCTATTGTTGAAGGCTGGTGGGCTATCAGTGAAGCCATAGGCCATCTTGTCAATATAGTTCCTGGGTTCAAATCCCAGTCCTGACACCTACCAATGGCAGATCAGAAGAGACTCGTTCCTATGCATAGGAATACCAATTGAAAGAGTAGCTCATGCTTCTGTCTAGTCTAAAATTGGATGCAATAATCCCAAGAACCTGATTAATCCTAATTAATAGTTTATTAAGCATGAAAAGAACAATATTCCTTTAATGGCAGTATAATAAATAACTAAGAGTTGGTAGGAACATAGTAGGTGTCATTCAATCATAGCTAGACGGCTCTGGCACTCTTTACTAATATATATTTATTTGTATAGCACCGTCTACCTATCCATGTATCACTGTTTTGGACAAACCTGGGGCTGGATATCAGCATCTGGGAGCCACCTGACAGCTTCCTTGGCTAGAGGCTGCAATGCTCACAATCTTCCATTCGTGAATTGGGCCTGCTAGGCCCTGAGTTCAGATCGCAGCGAAAAAATTAATCTTGGAGAAAGAAGCCGAGTGTGACACATGTTTTCCTTTTCTGGGAGAGTCCTTGGTGTCAGGCATGATGGAGAACATATCTACAAATCTGGATGCTATGTGATAAGATGTTAAAAATATTATAAATGTAGAGGTGTCATCAGAGTCAATAAGATAATTGGTAAATAAATGAATAAAACAAGAAATAAAATGAATAACCACACCAAACACAATATAGACTGGATATCTGTATGGAAATATAAATCCTATCTTTAAAATGGATATAAGGAGTATGTTTTCCAGGCTTGAGGCTCAAATTCATGCCTAGGGAACAGGCCTGAGTTTCTTGTCTTCAAGCATGGTCAGATTCAGTTCCCTCACAGTGCTGCATATTTACACAGACCTTGAGTTCAAATCCCAGGCCTGGCAGAAAAAAATGGCATGAATTGCAAACCAGGGAGCTAAATAATTTTTTTTTTATTGCGGGCTATTGGGTTAGCCATAGTACTGCACGGCAACATAGGCCTACAGTTCGAATCCCAGTTATGCCACTTCCAGGTGGTGGGAGGTCCTAAGAGACTCGTTCTCATCCACAGGAATAACGATGGAATGTTATCAACGTCATGGTTGAATGAGTTGCTCATGAGTGACACTCATATTAAATTAGACTTCATGATATCAGTCGGCTTAGTGATTTTATTTAATATCTTATGAAGCATTAAAAGAATACTATTTTTCAAAAGGATGCAATAATTTCAGGACACTGATTTACTTAATAGTTTATTGAGGATGAAATAATAACATTAATTACATGGAGGCATAATAAATGCCCAAGAATTGTAGAAAAGTAGTCTATATAACTGAATAATGGATAGACATCTCTGGCATTCTATAAACACATGTATTTATTAGGGTACTTCCATCTGTGTGTCAATCTGTTCTTATTTTCTCAACCCCTAGGGTTCTATCTAAGGTCCTGGGATCTGCCTATCAGCTCAATTTGCCCCAGGAGGGCATGCTGACCCTCATCCATTCATGAATTTGGCCCTGTAGGCCGTGAGTTCAAATGCCAGCACTCCCAAACAATGAACGTGGAGTAAGAAGCTGATGGTGACACATGTTTCTTTTTCTGTGAAAGTCCTGGGTGTCAGGTATAAGTGGAATACAGATGCAGACCTATATCCAATTTAATCATGTAATCAATGTTCTATGTGCCATAATAGTCAATAAAATAAAATCATTACATGAATGAGACAAAAAATAAAATGAATAACTACACTGAACGCAATATGGAGTCAACATATGTATATAAATATAAATCATATATTTAAAATGTACATGAATAGCTTGTTTTCCAGTGCTGGGGATCGATTTCAGACCTAAGGATCACACATGAATTTCTTGGTTCAAGGAGGCCAGCTTCCCCTTTCCACACTGTGCAACAGAGTTACCCAGACCAAGAGTTTCAATCCCAGTCCTGGCAGAAAAAATAGCAACTTTATACTCTGTGATTTTTTAAATGCTACATAAAGTATTGATTAAAATCAATCAATTTCCTTTACTATAATTGTGTATAATTTTATCCTAGAATCATTCAAGGTCTGCCCATTCAGTCATAACATACATCACATTCCATTGCTATTCATATAGATAGTAATGAGTTTCTAACGATCTCCTGCCATTTGGAGGTGGCAGGACCAGGATTTGAACTGTGGCCTCCAGCTCCCACCATTTTAACCTGTGGATAGGGAACTCACTTGTCTGTCCAAGAACAGAATGATTAATCATTAGGCAGGCACCAGTGGCTCTCAGCAGTCCTCCTTGATACTTACAAGGCTGTGATGGGAGGATTATAGTCAAATTCACCCTAGGCAGGAAAGTCTTGAGACCCCTGTCCAACTTCAGTGCCAACAAAGACAGAAGTAGAGCAGTGTAGCTCTTGTGGTAGAGGGCTAGCCTTGAGCAAAAGCAGCTCACAGACTGTGCCCAGATCCTGAGTTCAAGGTCTGGGACTGGCAAAAAACAGACATACACAACAATCTGTGCAGTCATTCAACTAAAGCAGGTCATCCTCTTGTCCCCAACTGAATTGGAGAGAGTTCCCTGGGAAAGGGGCTGGGGAAGCCTCTGTCATATTGACTCTGACCATGCTGCCTGCATCACAGGATTCTGGTCACACCCCATTCTTTCATTGTTCTTTCTGACCAATGGGATACAAGAATGATGGCCACCCCACATTCCATGCTGCTAAGCATCAAGATTCCCTCTGTTGGTTGACACCACTATCAGCAGTTGAGGAAGGTAGAGGTGACTGAGTGGTGAGCTAGAGACTTGAGGCAACTTTCTAGTAGAGTAGGAAATTGACGTCCTTGTCAATGAGTGGGAGAATAGAAGATTTCCCAGAGCCTGGGAATGTGGCCAGCCCATCTTTCCCATTCCAGTGCTCAGATGTCTGAAACAACAAGACTTCATGAGAGAGCTGTGGGACAGAAACTACTACCAGAACACTGGCAGAAGAATCCTACCATTAGACCTGCAACATTCAAGAAAACACAGAACACGAAAAAGGGAGGGATCCCCAAGACAAACACAACTGGGGAGGGTGATTCAACGGAGGGTACAGCCAAAGGTGATGCTGACTGAGGTCCTCCCATGCCTTTGGACACAGTCAAAGCCAACAGGGTCAAGAATATCAAGTGTCGCGGTACCACCAAGGATCTGCAGAGGTGCTAGTGACACATGGTGCCCACCCTGGACTGCAGCAAAAGAGGAAAATCAGTCACTCTGTGCCAAAATCCAACCACTGAAGCAGGAAAAGACAGACCTGCAGGGTCGACTGGAGAAAGAGAGGGACAAGTTAGCTGAGGTGCACAAAGAACCAAAAACAGAGCTAGAGATCCACAAGCTACCCATACAGAGGTTGGTTTCTGTAGAAAGTGATTTACAATCTGCAACGGCCTAAGTGAAGCAGGTGGTCAATGACACAGAAATGGAGCAAGAAGCTCTGACCTGCCACCTTCAGGCCACAGAGTGGGGCATGGCAGAGGTGGAGATGGCCGCTTCTGCCATCACTGCTGCACAGAAGGAGATAGAAATGTTCTTTGAACAGCTGAATGATGTGACACTTCAGCTCGAGGAAAAGACCAGAAGCTTAAATGACCTGGAGCAAGTGAACACACTGTTGCAGGAGAAGCTGGAAGCACTCTGGACACAGAAGAGTAACAGGAAGAACAGAATCTGCAAGTTCCAACAAGTGCTGGCGGGGCAGGAGGTACTGAAGAGACTACTGGACAACCTGAGCTGAATGGTGACCTCAGAAAATCTGGAGAGAAACACCTTCACAGAGGACCTGTGCATTGACAGGTCCTCATGGAAGGAGGAGGCTCAGTGGCTGACTGACCAGGTAAACCAACTGACAGAGGAGAAGGAGCAAAGAGAGAGGCAGGTGCTGTACCTAAAGAATGAGCAGGGGTGGGGGAAATTAGAAGGAAGCTGATAGAGCCATCTCAGGCTGATTGACATTTGCAGGTGCAGGCCTAGCACACGCAGATGGAGTTGAAAAACCTGGAGGAACAAGGTCACATCCAGGTCAAGGAAAACCAGCTGTCTCTAGAACGTGGAGCAGTGGGAGCAACTACGGATACTAGAGGACAAGGCCAAGGGTCGGCAGGAGATCCGAGACCCCCATGATATGCATGTGTGTGTGACCCATAGCCAGAGGAATAGCTGGCCCTGCTGTGGGATGCTCTCCACAGGGTGAGCGGTGAGAAGGAGGACCTCAACAGCATCTTGGACTCAGAGCAGCAGGTGAAGAAACAGCTGTGGGAACAGCTAGATCACTTAGAAGAGAAGATAGAGGAATGGAAAGGGGTGTCCGAGAGACAGAGCCATGTGGCTTGGGAGCTGCAGAAGCAGCATGAGCAGTCCCTGGCCCAGCTGCAGGAGCTCAGAGCCACCTGTCAGCAGCACATTGTCTTCAATGAGTGGCTGAACACTGAGAAGGAGGCCCTGCATCAGCACCTGCAGAAGTAGACCCAGCTGCTGAAGCAGCTGAAGCAAGTGCAAGGCCCAACCAACTGGGGGGAACAGTTGGTGTCCCCAAAGTAGCAGGACATGCTCCAGTGCCCCGAAGCCACCAGAGCACAGGAGGAGTGCCTGCAGGCCCAGCTGAGCTTCCTGGCTTTCCCTATAGAAGGGAAAGGCATGAGCCCTGAAAAGCAAAAGTTGAGGAGGTAACTCCCCCAGATGTGACCAAGTAGAGTCTGGAGATGTCCCCCAGACCGAGAGGGACATGGCTCTGTGAGCGCTTTCAGAGGCTGAGATCCACAGGGGGAAACCCCTGCTGCAGGAGCGGTGGCCCTGATGCAGGTGCTAGGCCCACCCAGCAGCACAGTGCCAGACAGAGCTGGAGCCTCAGGCCCCCTGCTCTGTGAGCTGTCACCACAGCAGGCGTAGGGATAGGAAGTGGGACACGTGGCCATCCAAAAAGAAAATCTGGTTTGTCCATGACCTGAATGATGAAGTGGACTTCCATAGTCCAGCAGATAAGCTCCGCCATCGATGCAGCGAGCTGTTGGCACACATATGCACTATCGAGGAGTCCCTCATGGGGTATAAAGAGCAGACATTCATCTGGGATGAGCTGTGTTGGGAGAAAGCCGAGCTCATGTGCTGGCTCTCCCAGGAGTAGATGGAGAAGAGAACTGCAGGAGCTGCTGTCGCTCCTCGCAGGGGAAGGCACAGACAGCAGGCTCCAGCTCCCTGCCACTGCTTCAAATGACTTATGCTTTGGGGTGGGGGAAATGAGAGAGGAGCAGAAAGGTTTTGAAGAATTGCAACTTCAAGACACCTTGGAAACTGCCAAAGAAGAGGTCGGAGTTCCCGAACATGTAGATAACTCCCCCACGGAGCACGTCCTGCAGAAGATGCCCCACATCCAGAGCGGCCTGCAGCTCTCAGGCTCGGACAAGGAGTGCTCCCTCCCTTTCTTCTGTAGACTGATCTGGATGATGACTCTCTATATGACATACTGACTTTCAAAAGCCTTGGAAGCCACCAGAAATAGGTGGCAAGGTGGCCTTCTCTCAGGCCTCCATCTGCCATGAGATGGGATGAAAAAACTGTGGGTCAGGTAGGGCAGAGGCTGCTGGGATGTGGCCCAAATTCAAGGGACATCTAATGGCCCATTGGTGGCCAGGGAAGAGACCCATGTTAGGCTTTTCACAAACAATAAATTATTTTCAAAGGGAAGTAAAGCCTCCAACAAAGATTCGTTCTTCCAGTCCTGGACATTGAACTCAGGGCCTGGCCACTGTCCCTGAGCTATTTTGGTCAAGGCTGACACTCTACCAGTTGAGCCCTACCTCCCCTTCCAGCTTTTTCTGTATGGAATTGAACCCAGGGTGTCAGTCATGCTAGGTGACCATCTACCACTGAGCCACATTCTCAGCTAGGATGATTCCTCCCCCCCCAAATCCATATGGCCATTCCTCAGATAAATAGGAAGTAGGGGCTAGGATGAATATGAAGCACAAGTCTGGTTCACACAGAAATACTCCTCTGACCCCTCTTTGATCCACTTAGTTGAACTTTCTATTCTAACATTTAGGGATGAGAGAGGGAGAGGTGAGTCCCAAGAGAGGAGTACCATGAACAGTGGCCTCTTGAGACACACAGCCTACCTCACACAAGTGGTCCTCTAGATTCCAATCTTACCTGACTCAATGTGGAATCTACACTATCTCTCCACCACTTCAAGGCTCAGGATGAAATAAAGGTCAGCCCTGACTTCAGCCCACACACAGGGTAGAAGCTCCTAATCCCCGACTGACTTCCACCTCTGACTACCCCGAGTTAGGCTGGACCCACCACTCACCACAATGTTGGCAGTGATGACGTCATGGATGGATTCCAGGAAGAAGGTCTATGGCAAAGAGCAGAAGCAGCAGGGTGAGAAGGGTGGAAGGAGGCGGTGTGATTGCTCTGGGATCTTCCTCCTTGGAGCCCTGCCATCAAGCCAGAGCCATGCTGACCCAAAGCATGGCCAAGGCCAGGGTGTGAGACAAGATGGAGGAGCACGGGACTAAAGGAGGTACTGCTTTGTCTTGGAGCACTTGAAAATTCCAATTATATTTGGCCCATACCAATCCCAAAGTCAACATGCAATGCCTCTCCTTGTTGTCCATGAGCACTGTCCCTGAGCTCTTTTTCTCAAGGCTAGCACTCTACCACTTGATCCGTAGGGGCACTTTTGTTTTATGATGATTCATCGAGGAAAACAGTCTCACACACTTTCATGCCCAAGCTGGCTTGGCACCATGATCCTCCAGATCTTAGCTACCTGAGTATCTAGGATGGCAGGTATGAGCCACCAGTGCACAGCATGTGAGACCTTTTGAAGGCATCTTGGAAAGTCTGTAAAAGGAGCTCCAAAGGGCCTGGATAGACCATGACCCAATCAAGGAGCTGGGATGGTGGAAAGCTGACCTTCTAGCCATTCTGTTCCCCAAAATTAAAGATGACAGGTGGTGCTGGATGCATCAAACACCTAGGTCAACAGCCATCAGGCTTTGTGGAGAAAAGGTAGAGAATACTCGAAGAATGCAGTGTAGAGATCTCTGATTTTGCATGCATGTGGTGTGTGTGTGTGTGTGTGTGTGTGTGTGTGTGTGTGTGTGTGTGTGTGTGTGTGTGTGTGTGTGTGTGAACTCAGTGCCTAGGCTCTATCCCTGAGTTTTCTTGCTCAAGGCTAATGTTCTGCGACCTGCGCCACAGCCCCACTTGCCTTTTGATGGTTAATTGTAAGTAAGAGTCTCAAGGACTTTCCTCTCCAGAGTGGCTTTGAAGCATGATGGGGGTCCCATGGAAGCAAGAGTAAATACAACTTGCAGGTACAATCCCTATGGTGGGTGACCCCTGCCCCCTGGTGGCCATATGCGGGATATGCAGCCCCATGCCATTCTCTAGAGTTTAATTTTCGGAAGTGACCAGGGCCAAGCTGACTTTTGTTCACCCTGAGTGCTGATGCCAGAGCAGGTCTGTTCCCCCCTAGGCCAAGAGAGCTCCAGAGGCCCAGCACCCAGGGGCACAAGGAAAGGAGAGGTCAGTTCCAGGCCGAGCTAAGAGTCTTTGCCCACAGACACCCCAACTTGGCCTTCCCTTCCTGATCACCATAAGACCTGTCAAAGAACAACCCAAAAAAATCAAAATTGGAGCTATGGCTCCAAGTGGTAGAGCTCTAGCATTGAACCAAAGAGCTCAGGGAAAGGGACCCCAAGCTTTGAGTTCAAGACCCCCCAGTTGACTCTCCTCCATAAAACACATGTTGGCTAAAGTAAACTAGTAGGATTTGTGAAGTGTTTCTGAAGAATGGTGATACTGAAGAAAGCACCCTAATTCTAATTACAGCTGCACTTGTGACATACAGCTATGTGCTGAGTCATTCACAGGGTGCTGTTTGCTGGGGCTTTTCCACATTGGGGTTTTGTGCTGAGTCCTCAAAAAGTTGCTGTTTGCTGAATAATCACAAAGGGTGCTATGTGCTGAGTCCATTACATAACGTACTGTATGCTGAGTCCTTCAAAAGGTGCGGTGTGCTAATTCATCCCAAAGGCTGCTGCTATGTGCTGAGCCCTTGAGAAAAGAGGGATGAGGTGAATTTTTCAAGTGCTGTGTGCCGAGTCCTTTACACAGGGTGCTCTGTACTGTCCTTCAAATGGTGCTTTGTGGTGAATTCTTTGACAGTGTGGTATGTGCTGAATCTTTCCACAGGGTGGTCTGTGCTGAGTCCTTCAAAATTGTGCTATGTGCTGAGTCTTTCGAAGGGTGCTGTGCACTGTTTTACACAGGGTGCTACATACTCAGCCTTTCAAAGGGGGCTGTGGGTGCTCTTAACACAGGGTGCTATGTACTGAGTCCCTGGGAAAGAGTGCTACATGCTGAGCTTTTCAAAGCATGCCATGTGCTGAGTCCTTTACACTGCGGGCTATGGACTCCCTCCTTCAAAGGATGCTGTGTGCTGAGTACTCTACACAAGATACTATATGCTGAGTCCTTCAAAGGGAGCTGTGTGCTGAATCCTTTACGCAGGGTGCTTTATGCTGTTTTTTGAAGTGTGTTGTGTTCTGAGTCATCTCAAAAGCTGCTATGTTCTGAGTCCTTGAGAGGTTGTTATCCTCAACAATCACACACACACACACACACACACAATCACACACACACACAAACACACACACACACACACACACACACACACACACACACACACACACACACACACACAAAGGATCACTGTGTACCTGCTTGGTGTGTGGAGTGGAGAGAGATGGTGGAGAGTCTCCTCCAACAGTGGGGCTAGGGGAGAATTAATCCCCTGGGAAGGGACTGGGGTTGGGAGGGAGTGCTGAGCTGAGGTGAGGCTGCAATTGCCATGGCCTGGAAGCTTTAGGGCCTAATCAGGTCTGGGCTTGCAGCCAAGGGTGTGGGGAGGGGCCTAGCAGAAGAGGGGACATGGCCAAGGGAAGGAGGGGGCAGGGCCCAGTGCTCCCTGAGATGGCAGCAGTGGCCAGGGGCATGGGGGCAGGCACTGGGGGAGGGGCCAGGCACGAGGTGGCCCAGGAGAGGAGTGGGGGCAGAGAGAGAGAGAGAGAGAGAGAGAGAGAGAGAAGAGCAAGCACATGCACAAGGGCAAGCAGTTTCATCATCTAGCGGCCTCCCCGAAATTTCACAGGTCCTAGTGGGGAGCACAGAGTACATGAAGCTGGCACAGCAGGCACACAGCCACAGGTAGCCACTCAGGGCCATGGCAGCCCTGAGTCTGAGGTCCCGGTATAGGGGAGCACAGAGGCGATGGTGGCAGTTGAGGCAGGGGTGGCGTTGGAAGAGGAAGAAGAGCAAAGCTCTCGTGCAGCCGCCCTATGTTTCCACGCAGATACACCTGCCCCCTCCCAGCAGCATGGTGTTTCAAACATAGCTTGGACCCGTGTTGTCTCTCAGAGTCACCCAACAGAGATGGCGCACCCCTGGCCGGTTTTTGGCCCCAACCCCAGCCCTCAGTCCTTGGACTCCAGGCCCACATGCACACAAAGCCACTGCCTACAGCTTCTCCCAGCAGCACAGGTGAGTGGCTGCCAAGGGCCCACAACCTGTGAACCCTCTTGCCTCCCTTCTTCCTCTGCTGACGCGGACCCCTGCCTCTTGCCTCCCCTCTCCCATCCTTCCCTCGCCTGCGCCATGCCCCAAAGTCCTCCATGGCCCTGCCATAAATGTGCCCCAGGGCTGGAGGGTGGGGGTGGGTGTCGACCCAGGGATCCCACCCACATCTAGTGGCCAGTGTCCCAGGAAATGGGAAGATGCTGGAAAGAGTGAGAAGGGGGCTTCACAGAGCCCCTGGCCTGGAGCTGTCGGAGACACACAGCTATGCATCTGCACCCTTCTTCTCCCTGGTGGGAACCTGGTGGCTTTCGTCAGAGGTGGGGAGCAGCACCTCACCTGCCTTCTGGGGTCTTTTCCTTTTTGCTGGGGGTGGTGGGTGTTGGATGCAGAAGATAGGCCCTCCTTGCTGTGTAAGCCCTTGTCTTTTGTGCTCGGTTACCTTTTTACCTGAGCAGGGTCCCAGAAGAGCCCACTAGGGAGGTGAGGGCACTGGGGGTCAGATAGAAGGTGAATATCTGGGAGGAACACACCCCTTATGACACACATACACTCGGCCTGTCCCCCCTCCATCCCAGCTGTCAACAGTCCTCACAGGGTGATCACATTTCCCAGCTCTGCCACCATCTGCTTATGCTCCAGTTTCATCTGGTCTCCTAGTCCTCCCCAAGAATCCACCAAGTCACGCAGACTCATCTAGGCTGGAAGTAGGGAGTCCATCCATGTATGTAGCCTTTAGGATCCCATCCATTTACCCAACATTGCCCTCACCCCAGGTCAGACACACCTCTGGGGTACTAGGACCTCCTGCTTGTTTTCAGTCCTGGCTCAGAGGAGCCACCTATCTTTGACAACTTCACCCAGCATCCTGACCTGGGGTTTTGGTGAATGGGGAGTCAAGGCTGGTTGTTCCCAAGGGAAAGTGTCTGGCCCTGAAGAAAGGGAGAGGCAGGGTGGTTCAGCATTATTAGAGTGGTGCTTCCTTGGGTCGAGCCCCTGGTTCTGACAAGGGAACCCTCGTGCTCCAGCTTGCACCTTGTCCCAGAGGAGGAACCAACAATATCAGGAGAGGCATTGCTCTGAGTCTGTTTGTGTGTGTGTGTATGTGTGTGTGTGTGTGCATATGAGAGAGAGAGAGAGAGAGAGAGAGAGAGAGATACCATCTTTCCCTTATACAAGTTAACTGTGCTCAGTTGAGTGATCAGTTGGCAAATTGCAGGTACTGCATGGATTAGTCTTCTGTCACAGTCTGGATGTGTGTGTATGTTGGGAGAGCAGGGAGATGAGAAAAATGAAAATATATTTAAGTCACCATGTCTAAAAAGAGCAAAAGCATTTTATTTGTGTGTGTATGTGTGTGTTTGTGTGTGTGTGTTTGTTGTTCTTTTTTCATCAATTCCAAGTAGGAGTCTAGCCATAATTTTTGTTTTCTCCTTCACCGTTTCATGGCTCCTTTGGGGGAAGGTTTCAGTAGATATTCCTTTCCAGCTATCTCTTCCCTCTGTTCTGTATCCCACAGTAGCTGCTGGGCCTGCATGCGTCTCCCCTAGGAGGCCTATGTGAACTGCAGATCAGAGTTTACACCTGTGCATCTGTCTTCAGCCTGAAGGCTTGTGAGACGAGTGTGACCACAGCCGCACTCTTCCAGCCAGCTAGTCTGCTCTCGTGTGTATAATTGGAGCTAATTCAAGGATTGGGAATGTGTCTACAAAACGTAATTAGGGAATGAGATGTGGGGGCGTCGAGCAGGGGCAGTGAATCTAGGAGTGTCTGGGGAGTGGTGAACGTTGTTATATAGTAGATGGTTCACCACGGCCGAGGATGATGGGGCAACCTTACCCAGGGCATTGACAGTGTCAATGGGCATCTGGGCAGGGTGCCCCAGGCCCCCACTGGTGGTGTTTCCTCCTGGGGGAGTGCGCTGCTGGGCAGTCCTCCCTGGAGTCCTGCAGACTCCAATCTGTGTCCCTCCTAGGCCATTTCCAGCTAGGCAGTGGTAGGCAAGTGTGTTTCCCCTCCTGGAGCCTGCTCGGTATCAGGCCTTGGCAGTTAGCTAAGGCTCTCTGAATGCCAGTTTCTTTAACCTGCTGTAGGCTGTCTGGAAGGAAAAGGGGACTGGTGACTTTAGAACCTTTTAAGTTTGATTGGGACAACTGAAATGCCAACTTTTCCAGGGTTTTTTCTGGAAGCTGGCAATTTCCATTAACACCTGGGATTATGGGTCAAATTAGATAGACCACTTCAGCCAACAAACAATGACGTTCAAAGCAACACAGGCAGAGTTCCCTCGCCAGATGGTCTCCTGCTATGAACGTCGTGCCTTGACTGCCTTTATACGGCAGCTGTTGATTCTCCTCTGGCTCTCTCTAGGGTGACCACCACAGTCGAGGATGTCGTGGGGAACAGAGATTGTGACCTCACCATCCCTAGCCTGCCAGCTGTGAACAGAGATGATTCCCAGCACCTGCACTGGACTCTGGGAGATAGAGAAACCTGGGACGCCTCGAGGATCCTTTCTCTGCAACATGAAACTTGGGGGCTGGATGTGGTAGAACATCCTGGCTGGCCCCGGTTGGAACAAAGGAGGCCCCTTGAGTCAGGCCTTCAGCTTGCGGCAACCTTGTTCACACATGAGTAGGGAATTGAGTGCCACAGAGCTGGTCAGCCGTTGGTCAGAGATCTTTGAGAAGATAGGCATCCCAGAGGCCCCAGAATCCAGTGAGTACATCGTGGCTCACATCCTTGGAGCCAAAACAGTTAAGTCCGGTGGCACCAGGAGGGTGGGAAGAGGGAAGAAAGAGAACTGGGAGAGCTACATCAGGCTTTGCCCCTCCCCCCCCCCAGGATGCTTACCTGTATAGAATGGGACTTTTCAGTAGTATTGGCATAGGCAGATACTCATTTATTTATCCAACAATGAGTTACAGTGTGCCAGGGTCCAGTATTTGGGGAGGTCATAGACAAAAAAAGGTTTCACAGCACATGAAGAAACCTTGGTTTGAGCTGGATGCTGGAGCATCATGCTTCTCCTACTAGCTACTTGGAAGGTTGAGTTAGAAGGATAGAGGCTTAAGGCCAGGGCAAGAAAGCCTTTAAGGCTCTTATCTCCAACTAACTACCAAAAAGAAAACGCCAAAGGATCTGATTCATAGTGGGGCTACTGTGTGGTCCAAGGACCACCTTTAAGTCACTGAGCAGGATTCACTCCCTTTTCTACCAGGTTAAACACATGTAAAATTTGCTGACACTCATCCCAGATGTGTTTGTGTGTGAAAATTAGTGTCTCTAATGAGGTAATGATCCCCTCGTTTTATTTTTTCTGAAAAGGATGGATTTTGATGTTTCCAGTTATACAGGTCACTAGTTTTAAAGGGAAAATATATTAGAAAGGGGGCCTGCTCATCATCTCCTCTATGTTCCTGCCTCAAGGGTAATAAGGGTAACATACTACTTTGTACCACCTCAGGCTGATACAAGTAACCACTTTTGGTATGGGAGGACTTTAGTTTAGAGGAGCTGATGGCAAAGAATAGGAGAGAGAGTACATCAGTGCATCTTCCTCTGAAGGATTCTGTAACCCTGGGGGAGAATATTTTTTGGATATTACAACTTTAGGCCTGTTCTCCCATCCTGAGAAAAGGAGTAAACAGAGATGCATACAGGACACAGATCGAACTATCAGAATTCACACACTGACAAATAGCCACAGACACTTAACCCACATTTCCCATACCTATCAATGTTGACCTCTACAGGAGGTCCCAGATGACAGAGAAAACATCCCAGATTGCCTCTTGAGGAGGCTGCAGATGAACTCTGGAGGATGTCACATATGTTCTCCCAAGGAGCCCCTAGATGACCTCTCATGGAGGTTCCAAATGACTTCCCAAGGAAGTGTCAGATGACCTCCAAAGGAGGCCCCAGACGTCCTCTCCATGAGGCTGAGATTACCTCTTGAGTAGCTCCCAGATGGCCACTGAAGGAGGCCACATATGAACTCCAGAGGAGGTTCCAGATAACCCTCTTGAGAAAGTGACAGATGACCTCCAGAAAAGGTCCTATATAGCTTCTCAAGGAATTCCCAGATGATGTCTGAAGACAGTCAGATTTTTCATCAAGGTAACCCGAGATGACCTCCCAAAGAAGCTCCAAATGACCTCAGGAGGTCGTCCTAAATTGCCTCTTAAGAAAGCCCCAATGACTACTTTTGAATAGGTCTCAGGTGGCCTCCTGAGGAAGCCCCACCTGACCTCTGGAGGAAGTCCAAGATGGCCACTGGAGAAGGCCCAAAATGACCTCCAGGGTAGGTCTCAGATGGCTTCGCAAGGAAGTTGCAAATGCACTCTTGATGAAGTTCCAGATGGCTTCCCAAGGAAGCCCTACGTGACCTCTCAAGGAGTTGCCAGATGGCTTCCCAAGAAAGCCACAAATGACCTCTAGAGGGGGGTCCCAAAAACAAGCTTGCCCAGATGCACCCCTAGAGGTACCTAGATGACTTTTGTCCATGTTAGTCCTCTGGAGACAAACACTCGAGGCCCTGAAGGCTGACACTCACCTATGGGGATTTTCCCCTGGGGCCAAGGCCTGATGCCATCCAAATGGATTAATCTCCATGGGGTATCCAAAAATTCGGACCTCTATTGTTCAAGAGAATCCACCGAGACACATTTACTATAATAAATGTTCTCCAAACCACCAACCCCCAAAATTATGATATCCAAAGCTCCAAACATCAAAGAGCAAGCCTTTTGTCCCCTTCCCTTTGTCTCTCCTTCGCTACAGACCTATGCATCCTTTGAAGTCTTTCCTTTTTTCCCTTCTACCAGTTCCTTCTTCTCTTCAGGCCTCTCTACTCTCCACAGGCCTGAACTGCTTTGCCTTGGTCGTCAGTTGCCATCCTTCACCTCCTGCCTTCCCTCAACTTCCTCTCCTCCCAGGTCTTTCCCCTTCTGCTATCACACTACTTCCTTCCATCCAGGACTTTTCAATTTTTATCTCCCCTTCCATTGCGCTGAACAAGCAGCATATATAAAGTCTGTACCCCTTCTCCACTCCAAAAGCTAACAGTTTTCAACTGTCACATCCCAAACTCCCCACAGCCCAATCACTTCTTAACAGCTCAACACTTGGTGATTAATGTACCAGCCCCTCCCACAGAATGCCCTGTCCTCTCCAGCTGGCCAGAAGATGGGGCCACGCTGATTATCGGACCCTCTAGATTATCGGGGCCCTGCTGATTATTACAGTATCCTCCTTGAGAACTAGTAGCAATTGTAATTGGAAATTTGATTGTGATATTACAAACTCGTTGTGACATCACAAACACATTTTGACATCATCACCAGCACGACATCACAAACCCATTGTGACAATATTGTCATCGTGATATCATGATTCCATTGTGACATCTCAAATCTATTATGACCTCTTAGCTCCTTGGAAAAATCACATGCCTTTTTCAACATTACAGTCCCTTTGTGTACCCATATCCTTGTTGTTAACTAATGACAATTGAGATCAGACATGCCATTATAATATCAAAAAGTGTTTGTGACATCCTCAACAGTGTGACATCACATTTTCATTATGAGAGCATCAGCTCATTGTGACATCACTAAACTCAATGACATAATTGCATTATGACAACAATTGTCATTGTGACCTCATAGACACATTGTGAATGCCTATTCTGTGATTTCATTGTATTTCAAATGTGGCATGAGAGTTGATATCAGAAACACACTTTTGTGCCTACATAACCATTTTGACATCATAATCACGTTGTGACATCACAGAACCATTGTGATATAACTAATAGCATGTGACATCACAAACCTCTCCTATCCTCATAACTTCTGTGACATGCTGACATTGTGATATCTTAGAACTTTTTGCCCTCATAATTTGTTTCCAACCTCATATTTCATGTATGACATGAGATACCAGAAATCCACTGTGACATCATGACCATTGTGACATCACACTGACAGATGTCATGAACATCGTGTCACATTGTGACATCACAAGAAGTTTTGATGCCATAATTAGTTGGTGATGCCATACAGGTAAGGGGTCACAGTAGGTCTATGATGTCACAATGGGTTGGTGATATCCAAATTGCATAAAAGTTCTCATTTATCATGAAATCAGAGAATTTGAGTTCACTAATGGACTGTGGTATCTCCAAAGGCATGTGTTGTCACAAATGTGATGAAGTCCTAGGAGGATTGTGATGTCATAGTGTGACACAATGGTCATGATGTCTGTCAGTATGATGTCACAATGATCATGATGTCACAGTGGATTTCGAATATCACATATCATAACTGAATTATTATAAGTTTGAAAACAGATTACGAGCTAATAAAGGGCCTAAGGCATCACAATTGCAGCACGTCACAAGACTTATTAGGACAGGTCATGTTTGTGATATCACAGTTTGTTAGTGATATCACCATGGCACTGTGATGTCACAAAGTGATTGTGATGCCATATATTTATGAGATCACAATGATTTTCTGATATCAACCCACATGCCACATTTAAAATACATTGAAATAAGAGCATAGGCATTTACAATGTGTCTATTACCTCACAATGACAATATAATGTCATAATGCTATGAGGTCATTGTACATTGGTGATGTTGCAAGGAGGTGATGGTGTCATAATGAATATGTGTTGTCACACTGGTGATGGGGTCACAAAGGGTTTGTGATGTTACAATGGCATATATGAATTCAATTGTCATGTGTTCAAATTGAGGATATGGGTACACAAAGGGCCTGTGATGTCACAAATGCCATACGTGTTTTCAAATGTACTTAGGGGTCATGATAGCTTTATGATTCACAATTGTGATGAGGACACAATGGGTTTTTAATGCTATAATGTTTTTGTGATATCTCAAACACATGTCCAATTTGAATCGCTACTATTTCACAATCTGCATACAAGTTCAAAGAAGGAGCTTGAAGTCCTAAGGGACATGAATTTTTTTAAATGTTATGAGGTCATATTAGGTTTTTGAAAACACAGTGAGACAGTGATATAACCATGGCAATGTCAACTGACTACATCATGTCAGAATATTGTTTTGATGTCACAAATAGTTGATGATGTCACATTGGTGATGAAGTCACAAAGATTGGTGATGTCACAATGTGCTGGCCATGTCACAATGAAATGATGGTTCTCAATTGTCTTTAACTTAAAATGAGTACATGAGTTCACAAAGGGACTATGGTTTCTCCAAAAGTATGTGCTGTCACATATTGAAATCCTAAAAGCTTTGTGATGTCTGAATTTGACACAATGGTAATGACATCTGGCAGTGTGATGACACCATGATCATGATGTCACTGGAATTTGTGATATCAAATGTCATATGTGAAATCTAATGAGGTCTCCAACAGATTATGAGGAAAAAAGGCATGTCACAAAAGTTATAACAGGACAGCTTTGTGATGTCAGAGTGTGTTAGTGATATCACAATGACAATGTGATGTTCAAAGGGTTTGTGATGTCACAATGCTTATGAATTCATGATTTGTTTATGATATCCACCTATATGCCACATGTGAAGTAGAATGAAATCACAGAAAAGGCATTCATAATGTGTCGATGATATCACAATGACAATGTGAAGTTATAATTTTATCTTATGTTAGTTTTGTTATTTCTCAATGAGCAGATGGTATCACAATGACGATGTGATGTCACAGTTGTGATGATCTCACAAATTTTTGATGTTAAAATGTCATGTCTGATTCTCAATTGTCAATATTTCACAGTGGGGTTTGGACACACAAAGCCACGGTTATGTCACAAATCTATGTATTTTTTCAAAGGTGATGAAGTCATAATAGATTTGGGATGTCACAATGTGATCCTGGTGTCTAAACAGCAATGTGATGTCAAGGTGGGCTCATGATGTCACAGTGGTTTTGAGGTCACAATGGGTTAGTTAGGTCATGAGTTTGTAATATCCAATTTCAATCGCTACTAGTTCACCATGAGGACACTGTAATAACCAGCAGTACCCCTACAATCCACGGGAACAGATAGTCATCATGACCTCCTGGCCTGGACCACCAGAGAGGCGGGTTCATGCAGCTGGAGTGGGCAGGACATGCTGCTGAAGAGATAGGATGTTAAGCCCCACATGGTGAGCTGCCAAGAAGTTATTGGGTATGGACATTTGGGAAGTATTGATTGAAAACTGTTATGCAGGAAACATGTTTTATTGGGGGCAGGGTACAGCCTATATATAGGTTGCATGTTCAGAGCAACAGAAGGGGGAAGGAAAAGGGGAAAGGCCTGGAAAGAAAGAAGTGATGAGACTGCAGGAGGGTAAAGACCTGGGAGGAGAGGAAATTGAGGGAGAGCAGGAGGTGAAGGACGGCAACTGGCCACCCGGACAAGGCAGGGAAGGCCTGTCAAGAGTACAGCAACCTGAAGAGAAGAAGGGAATGGTGGAAGGAAAAAATGAAAAGACCTGAAAGGTAGGACAGGTCTGTAGAGAAGGAGGATGAAGAGAAAGGATAAAGCCTTGTCCATTGAAGTGTGGAGCTTTGGAGATGATTATTTTGGGGGTTGGTTGTTTGAAGACCAGTTAAATGGCTGGGTTTCTCCTGGGAGGCCTGAGGGTTCATGGTTGAGGCTGCAATTAGCTCTGAGCATCCAGCTCAGGTCAAGGTAGTCGCTTGTTACAAAATGTATGAAGACAAGACAAGTTTCTGATGTTACACTGCATTAATGGTATCACAATATCAATATGAGGTCACAAAGGGATTGCAATGTTGCAATAGAAATGTGGTCGCTGTACTAGGAAGACCCCTACTCAGGCAGGCAAGCCCACCTAGTCGTCCGGAGTGACAGAGCCCACCGCAAGAAAATTGTTATTAAAGAAGCAACTTTATTGAGAAGGTTCCTACACTGACTGGCCAGGACCGCAGCACAGGCTCGGGAGCTGATGCTGCAACCCCGAACGGGCCACGTGCTTAGGTTTTTAAAGGCAAAAATCACAAGGTGAAGCCTGGTCATGTAGGCGATCAATGAGATTTTCACAAACCCAAAAGATTGCACTGTCATACCAGACCAGACTCAGGTGGCCAATGAGGTTACACTTTGTCACATATTGGCTGTTTAAACCAGCCCATCACTTTTGGTTTAAATGACTCACGAATTCAATGGTAAAGCGGAGCTTAAGGTAAACATACACAAAGGAGTTTAGTGGAGTTTAACATAAGCATGTGAAAAAGGCAGAGTTTATAGTAAACTGGGGATGTTGTCAGCACGCCAGCATGAGCCAGATTACTGGCTATCTGTTTAGTAGGTCAGTCCTTAACAGAACAATGAAGGTGGGTTAAGTTGTTAATGTGAGGGGACCTAGAGGCATTCTTTTCATTCCAAGAACTGGGCTGGTTGGAGCCAAGGTTTTTTTCTTTCTTTTTTTTTTTCTATAAATCCCTAAAACAAAAACAAAACCTGTAAAGAAGCTGTCCCAGCTCGAGTCTCCTCTCAGGGCCTAGTTCATTCCTCCTTTTGACTTGTTCCTGAGTCAAATCATTGACTCAATTTTTCCATTGGGATGGAGTCATGTTGAGTTCTCACTACCGTTAATTTTATTGCCCCAATACTCTTTTGTATGAATGACATTAATGCATTAATTACACAAGGGCCAATTTATAGCATCAGGAAGCTAAGAATCAAGGTGGGCAGTAATAGCTTAAATCAGGGTCATCATCCATGGAGAACTACATTTAATGTCAGAAGCAAGAGAACTCCACCAGCCAGGGCAGTTATTAGGGTTGTCGCCCATGGGGACCATGAGAAGAGAGGCTGATAACATGACTCAGTCCCTCAGACTCTTCTAACCAAGGCCAAACTTTTCCTAATACAAAGGCTACCTTGCTTCAAGAGAAGTCCAGTTCCAGGCGATTTCAGAGAACTACCTCTGCCAATGAGTCTACCTGGTGGCTCTAACTGAACCAGCATCTAGATTGCAGTAGGCATATAGATAAGACAAAGAATATTCCATATCAGTACACCAATCCTGACTTTATGTATAGCACAGCTAACTTAATTTTATACCAGCTCTATCGTAATCTCCAATTTCAAGACATACTCATACCATTTGCTACATACTTATACTTTCTGAGGTTTGTCTTCTTTCCTTTTCTCAAACACTTAAAGACAATACTTACTTTTCAAATCCTTTCTTATCCAGGATACCAATTTTTCCCCAATTCCTTTTTCAAGGCTTTCTTCACCACCCTCTTTCTTTCTTTACAATTCCTTGAGCATATTTGTGGCTGGAGTTTAAAACTGCCGAATTTTCCTTTGGCTTGCAGAACCTTTATTTTAGAACAGCCTTAAGGCACCACTGTGATGCAGAAGCTTGCTAGATTTTAAGACTAAGAGCAGTGCTGGGTCTCATTACTACCTGCATTGATAACACACTCAGGTTATTACCATACCAGAGCCAAACTAGACTGTGACTATAGAGTGGCTTTCCAGTCACTATGCACTCAAGTGCCTAAGACAAGCCAGTGATATCCTTGTTCCCAATATCCACTGTGGGAATAGAGAGGGTTTCTGGATATCACCCAAAAGAATGTCCCACATGATCTTAGATTTAGCAGCTTTCAACCAGGATGCAGTCTCAGGTGATGGAACCAGGCAGAATTTCAGTCTACTTTTACTACTGTGGAGGTGGTCTGGGTGACGACATAGGTTTCCTCCAGGTGACTGTGAAGCTGTCTTCAAACTCTACCCATTAGGATATGCAGCAACAGCAGCAGCAGCAGGATCTCTCAGTGGCTCCAAGGGACTGTCACACCTCATGTTGGGCTGTAAATTCCTACGCAGACTGGTTAAGGATAGAATGCATAGGCTTGACAGGCTTTGATCCTGCTGGATTTTAGGATCATTAAACAATAGCCCAGGACAATTTACCAAAATCACAACTTTTTTACTAACCAGATATTTTTGGAAATAGACACAGAAGGCTCAGAAGGCTTATTCTTGTTACCATCTCTGACAGATGCAGTCTCCACACTTTGCACACCTACAACTGTTAACACTATTCTTTATGCCTTTTCCAAAAAAAAATATTTTATCTATTTTGCCTCATTTCTCCAAAACTGACTCTGGACCCTTGTTCTTAAAAAGGGGGTAGAAGGACGAAGGTCCATCTTCTGTATCTTCTTCAAGCTGACTTCAGGGGCGTTGATCCTACCTAGCTAGGAACCTATAACCTTACCCTATTCTACAAAGAGGCTATCAGGGTTAGATGTCAATAAGAACAATACTTAACTTTTGACAACTGCACAGACCTCTTCTCCGGCTACAGCAGTGTAGCTTGTTTAGCACTCTGGTTTGCAAAAGCATCTTTCTAGATGGCTTAGGAATGTGATCTCTAATGATCCCAACAATGCCTAAGTTACCTTTGCAGGCCTTTAGACATATATCAATAGAAACACACTCTCAGGTTTACAAACGTTTTCCTGAGCAAATGAATTTCATGTAGCTGGTGTCAGCTCAATAGTTACTGCCAATTAGAGCTTTTGGCACATAAAGGGGTTGAGATTTAAACTATCCTCCACATTTTATAACATTAGCTTTTTACTATCACAGAGGACTGGCAAGTTCCTGTACCTTACAAGGTAGATAGTCATAGACAGTAGGCATGCTTACAAACTCTTCCCATGACCTCCCGGCTCTGACCAGTTTTGAAGGGCCACGCAGAAATGACTCTAGGATCTGACATTTCTGCCATCCAAGCAGTGGCTTACTGCCTCTGGATACTCCTCCATTGCTTTTGTCCCAGGAGTGTCTTCTCCACATTCGGATAAATGCCTCATTGGCATTTTCCTTTAGCTGGTCGCTGGACTTGAACTCGGGGCCTGAGCACTGTCCTTCAGCTCTACAGCTCAAGTCTAGCACTCTGCCACTTTGAGTCCCAAAGCATTTCTGCTTGATCTTTCAGCACTCTGCTGCCTGAGTAGAGGTTACAGTCTCACAGGGACCTTTTTCTGCCCGGGATGGCTTTGAACCAGTTTGCAGATCAATGAGTCTTATAAAAGGCCACTTTACTCCAATTAAAAGCAACAACGTGGTCAACATAGAAGTAGCTTTTAAGCATGCTCTTACCTGGAACTTAAGAGCCAAAGTTACATCTGACAAACTTGTAAGAATCCTCTGTGCTTTGCTCTGGGCTTTGCTGGAAACTTAAAAAACCTATAAGAGCAAACTGGCATAGCAATTATTTTGTTAATCCTAATTTTTCCTTTGTGCATATTGAAGCCAATATTAAAAGCAATTTTACTTTTAAACTTTATATCCAAAAATCCATCCTAAATTTTAAGCTTCTTATTAATCTCCTCTAATATTCTATAGTTTAGATTTCATTTGCATTTTGAAGAGGTCCCTTGAAATCTTGAGGCCAAGGGTCACTCATTGTCTCTTGGCTGCTTGTTTTAAAACAGACACACATTAAAAATTTTAAACTCAAATGATAATTTCTCCTTAATGCGAAAATAACAATCATCATAACTGAACCAAAAAGCTACACTTAACACCTTTATGACTTTTAAGAACATATATTAATTGTAGAACATAATTCAAAGTAAGCCACATTATACAAATAGCTCTTTACCCTCTTTTTAAGGCTTTCCTAATTTTAATGTTAACACATCCAAGGGGAAGTTTTAGCAATACTAATCAGATCATCACATCGCTCATTTTAACCATCATGTTTTCAGTGTCTATCTGCAGGGAAAAGAGAGAACAAAGATGGGCCACTCAGCCCCTTCTATGGAATAGGCACACACCCAATCGGACTCTTTAGCGTTTGTGCCTGCTTGCCCTCTTTCACAATGCGTGGAATCCTCCCAGGGCCTGTCCCACCATGCATGACCAGCTGAACTGCACTTCTGCCTGTTCACCCCTTACCTCTAAAGACAGGTCTGTTGGTTTCTAAGTTTTTCTCCCTGTCTCTTATCTTGGTTCTTGAATGAAATACACAGATTAAACAAAACAGGTACTGTCTTTGACAGTGTTAAACTAATCTTTACAATTAAATTTCTAATAGTTATCCCCAAATTTTAGCCAAGTGAACTAAATCCCAAATAGCCAATGCATTTTATTAAGCCAGATAACTTGATTACAGTATAAACAGTCTTAGGCATTTTAAAATATTAGTTTTTAAAATACCAGATTTTCTATTTTTCAAGTTAAAGAATCATTAAAAAGTCATTTAAGACACTATGAAGATTCTTTAAAAATTTTGTAATGTCCAAACCTCATAACCTTTTGAATATTAAATTTAATCTCACCCAATTGTTACAGCATGCTGGCAATTCTTATCTTTGAACACGTTCACAGATACACACAAAACACTCACACAGATCTTAAAGTTTTTAAACAAAAATTTAAGACAGTATACCTTTTAAACTAAGTACATTTGTTGGGCTTCATTTTCCCAGAGCTTGCTTATTTAGCAAGGCAATTCACTAATTAGACTTTTGAATCCCTTCTGTTGGAGGAGGGCTGGGGGAGGGGGTCACCTAAAACTAAACCTGCCAGATTTTTTTATCCAATTTTAGACAAGAGCACTTTACAAATTGTTACATTGTCAGGACTAGCTGAAAAAGTCCAAACCAGGCACACAGCCTTCTACACCCTCCCTGCCAGCAGCCTCCACAAGGAGAAAATGCAGCCTGAGGCTTGAAGGAAACCAAACTAGCCCAGCAACCTTCCAGGTCTCACAGGGAGGGGGTCATAGCAGGTCTGTGACCGAGCCCAGTCGAAGGCTGGAACTTTTATTTCCACAAAGATGTTCAAATAAATAAATAACTAAAACACAGATAAACACAAAAACCAAGGATCCACAATCTAAAACAGAACTAGACAAGAACCAAAGGCAGAGTTGGGGACTAATGGGACCCAGTTTATCCCTACCAGAACTCTGTGCTCCTCCCACTCAGCAAGCTGAATCCAGAGTCTGCTGAATGAGCCTGCCATGCTCACCCAAAACTTCCCTACCTCTGGAAACAGAACAGAAAACACACCGAAGTAAACAAGACAGACAAGTGGCCACAAAGACAAACTCAGGTCTCAGTGAATAGGGTGACATCGCACCACTTAGCAGGGGACTCGAACCCCCTCTACTCATTCCAGAGAATTTTTCTTTTTAGATTCTTGCAAACGTTGACCCAGGGGCCTTCCAAGGCGGAGGAGAATTCCCAGTCATCTTGGGGAAAGGGAAAAAAATCCCTAGCGGCCGTCCCCTCAGACTGACAGGTTCTCCCCCAAGCTCAGACCCCCTGAGCCAAGGCCTAAGGCTGAGATCTAACTGGAGCCACTTGCAGGTGGTCAGTGGCTATTTCATAATTGACAAACAAGCAAGTTAAAAAAGCAGAACCAGCAGTTTTTGTTTTTGTTTTTAAAAGAACTAGGACAAGGTCTAGGGGTGCCCCAGGAGTGGACTCACTTTGCCCCATATTTTTCCTGTAAAGTAAATCCAATTACAAACATGGCAAGCAAAAGCAAAAGCACAATGAGACACACATAGACACGATTATACACAGAACGAGGAGGGATCCCAAAACCAAAAGTTACTTTTTCTCAACCTATTTTCTCCACAAGCAAGCCCCCATTCAACTAGGACTGCTAGGACTGGTGGAATTGAGGGGTCCAGGCGTCCCTGGATCTCCTCGTCCGTAGGGGACTCTGCTGCGTCCAGCCTCACCCTACTTTTGGCCTGACTCTGGCGCCTTCTCTAACCTAGGTCGACTTCACTTACCTCGAGGCTTTCCTCCAACTTCTCTCCAACAGCCGAGTGCCCAAACACTGTCCTCTCCACCGGGGATCCCGGTCCCCTTCAGGTTGGAGCGGCTAAGAGCTCTATCCCGGACGAGCCCCCATTAACATGTAGTAGGAAGACCCCTACTCAGGTAGGCAAGCCCACCTAGTCGTCTGGAGTGACAGAGCCCACCACAACAAAGTTGTTATTAAAGAAGCAACTTTATTGAAAAGGTTCCTACACTGACAGCCTGGGCCGCAGCACAGGCTCGGGAGCTGATACTGTGACCCCGAGCAGCCCACGTGCTTAGGTTTTTAAAGGCAAAAATCACAAGGTGAAGCCTGGTCATGTAGGTGATCAATGAGATTTTCACACACCCAAAAGATTGCACAGTCATACCAGACCACACGCAGGTGGCCAATGAGGTTACACTTTGTCACATATTGGCTGTTTAAATCAGCCCATCACTTTTGGTTTAAATGACTCACGAATTCAACAGTAAAGCGGAGCTTAAGGTAAACATACACAAAGGAGTTTAGTGGAGTTTAACATAAGCATGTGAAAAAGGCAGAGTTTATAATAATTCGGGATGTCCCCAGCACGCCAGCATGAGCCAGATTACTGGCTATCTGTTTAGTTGGTCAGTCCTTAACAGAACAATGAAGGTGGGTTAAGTTGTTAAGGGGAGGGGGACCTAGAGGCATTCTTTTCATTCCAAAAACTGAGCTGGTTGGAGCCAAAGTTGTTTTTTTTTTTTTTTCTATAAATCCCTAAAACAAAAACAAAACCTGTAAAGAAGCTGTCCTAGCTCGAGTCTCTTCTCAGGGCCTAGTTCAGTCACAATGGGTGTCTGAAATCAACCTATGTGCCACATTTGAGGTAGAATGAAATCACAGAATAGGCAATCACATTGTCTCTATGACCTCACAATGAAAATGTGGTCTCATAAAGCTATGATGTCATTGTCATTTTGAGATGTCACAATGGGCTGATGGTATCCTGACAACAATGTGATCTCACTCTATAGATGATGTCACAAAGCGTTTGTAATGTTACAATGGCGTGTCTGATGTCAGTTGTCCTTTGTTCACAATGAGGATATGGTTACCCAAAGGGACTGTGGTGTTACAAACACCATGTGCTTTTTCAAATGTGCTAAGGGATCACAACAGGTTTTGGATATCACAAGGTGATCGTGATATCACTGTGGCAATGTGATGTCACAATGGGTTTGTGATGTCACAGTGATGATAAGGTCACACTTGGATAGTGATGTCACAATGAATTTGTAATATCACCATTACATGTCCAATTTCATTCTACTAGATCACAATGAAGATACAAGTTCACATAAGTTTCTAGAAGTCAGAAAAGCCATAAATTTTGTAAAATATTATGAGGACATAATAGGTTGGTGAAAATGCAATGGGACAGAGATATCCCATTGGCAATGTGATGTTACTATTACATGAGATAGTATTGTTTTGAAGTCACAAATAGTTGGTGATCCATACAGGTGATGAGGTCACATAGGTTTGTGATTTCACAATGGGATGGTGATGTCACAATCTCCTGCCAAATCTCTAATTTACAATGAATATATAAGTTCATATGGGATAATGATGTATCCAAAGGCATATGTTGGCACAAGTGTAATGGGTATTAACAGGTTTGTGATGTCACAATGTGACTCAATGGTCATGAAAACTGACAATGTGATGTCACAGTGGATTTCTGATATCACATGTCATACCTGAAGTATGAGTTAAACAATATATGAACTCAGAGATGTCAAAGAGATCACACTGGCAGCATGTCAAAAAATTTATGAGAGTAAGACAGTTTTGTTATGTCACAGTGGGTAAGTGATATCATAATGGCAATGTGGTGTTATCAAGGTATTGGGATGTCATAATGATTATGTGGTCACAATATATTTCTAATATCAACCCCTCTGCCACATTTGAAATAGAATGGAACAACAGAATAGGCATTCCAATGTATCTGTGACATCACAATGACCATGTGATGTTATAATGCTATGATGTCATTGTTTTATGATGTCACAATTTGCTGATGTTGTCATAATGACAATGTGATGTTACACTGGTAATGATGTCACAAAGAGTTTGCGATGTTAAAATGGCATGTATGATCTCAATTGTCATTAGCTCAAAATGAGGATATGGGTACACAAATGGCCTGTGATGTCACAAAGGCCATGCTTTCTTTCAAAGCTTCTGAGGTCATAATAAGTTTGGGATGTCACAATGTGATCATGGTGGCACAATAGCAATGTGATATCACAATGAGTTTGTGATGTCACCGCAGTGATGAGGTCACAATGGGTTAGTGATGTCTCATCAAGTTTGTAATATAGAAACCACATATACAATTTCAATTTCTTCTAATTCACTATGAGGATACTGTAATAACTAGTGGAGCCATAATTATCTGTGGGAGCTGTTAATCATTGTAAATTCTTGGCCTGGCCAACCGGAGAGTGTGGGGAATGCCACCAAAGGTGGAGGTGTCAAGCCTCACATGGTGAGCTGTCAAGAAGTGATTGAACATTGGGCAGTTTGGGAAATGAAGGTTGAAAACTGTTAGACAGAAGACCTATTGGAATGAGGAGGGGTACAACCTATATATAAGTTGCATTTTCAGAGCATTGTAAGGGAAGATAAAAATGAAAGCTACCCGGATGGAAGAAAGTGGTAAGACAGCAGGAAGGGAAAACCTGAGAAGAGAGGAAGCAGAAAAGTGGTCATTAGGGCAGAGTAGTGCAGGCCTGTGGAGATTGGAGAGGCCTGAAGAGAAGAAGGAAGTGGTGGAAGGGAAAAAGAGAAAGACTAGAATGGAATGACAGGTTTGTAGCGAATGAGTGAGTAATGGAAAAGTTAAAAGCCTGGCCCATTGAGGTTTGGAGCTTTGGAGATCATAATTTTTTGGCTGGTGGTTTGCAGGCCAATTAAGATAGGGTGGGGCTGCCCATTGGAGGTCTGAGGTTTGGTGGTCAAGACTGCTCTTGGACCTGGTTATCCAGTCCAGGATAAGGTAATCACAGTCTCCTTTCTAGTGTAAATTGGTTTAATATATTAAATGGAACTCAATGGTTTGTCTCCTTGCCTTAGAGATAATAACTACACGAGTTCACAGAAAGAGCTTGAAGTCTCAAAGGCCTTGAAGTTTCTAAGATGTGATGTGGCCATAATAGGTTTGTAAAAACACAATGGGTGAGAGGGGACCAAGTTATCGACAGGGCAGTAGGGAAACGCCACAGCTCTCCCCAACCCAAAGAGAGTTCAAGTTCCCCAAGAGACCGACAACAACAAAAAGATGAACAGTCAGAGAAAAACAGGAGGTGGAAAACAACAAAAAAGAAAGAGAGGAAAAGAAGAATTTCAGAACAGAGAAGAGAGAGGACCCCTCCCCCAACCTTTACTGGCCGTGCGGCAGCACGATAAGCCACTGCCAGTAGGACCGGTGGGGGTGCCTGAGCCCCAGAGACACAGGGGGCCGCCTGCAGATCACCCTCACAGAAGCCACCTGAGCTTCGACAGATGCAGAGACAGAAGAGAATCACACAGAGCCATCACTGCCCAGCCCAGCCCGCAACCACCCCTACTGAACTCGGATTGCAACAGCAACTGACGAACTACACCACACAGAAACAACTAGCTCCAGGGTGAGTACCTCACAGGGGACAGTGTATCCCTCAAGGGAGACCAGAGCTGGGGGCATCCCCAGACCCTGACCCAGACACCCTACCCCAACACCCGGACCACAGGACCCACTAAAACTGGGAACTGTTTGAGATCTCCCCCAGCCCATGGAGCACACTCCCCTGGCCAGGCTAGAGCAAGAGCGCCACTGGAAGGGAGCTTAAATGCCCAAGCCAGGAACAGCGCCCCTGGGTCAAGACAACCAACAGTAGAAGAAATTTGAACTGTGTACCCCAGGCTACATAACCTAGGTGGTATACACAGCAGCACAGGCCCAACCGGCACCATCCAGGCGGGGGCCGGAACCAGGCCTGTGGATCCGGCGCCTGAACAACATAACCAACTCCTCCCAAGTGAAGACAAAAGCTGAGCATACGCCTCAGCAGAGGGGAGAAAAACAGGGAACTGCACCCCCTGGGAAGCATGCCTATGACCAAAAAGACAAGAAGGCTCAGGACAAGAGAAGCACAAACCCCACCAAAACCCAACCCATATACTCTAGGCTGGGAATTGGACAACACAGGCCACCAGCACCTGATAGTAGGCAGGAGCTCAGGCTGATAAGGCAACTCAGCAGTAGAGTGATAATCTTGGATACATGAGGCCCTGGATCTGATTCCTCAGCATCACAAAAGCAAAAAGAGTCAGAAGTGGTGCTGTGGCTCAAATGGTAGCGTGCCAGCCTTGAGCTGAAGAGCTGAGGGACAGCACCCAAACCTAGAGTTCAAGCCCACAACCAGGCCAAAGCAAACAAACAAACAAAAAACCATCAGGAGCCCATAGCAGACTCCAGCATCTGGGAGAGTGCATCCAGAGCATCTAATCTTGCCACGAGCACCGCTGGAGCAAACATGAGCAGTCTAGGCTGCTCAACCCTTCCACAGGCGGGAATTGCCAGTGATATACGGCAGAGAGCCGAGAATCTTAAGTAGGTCAGACCGGCAGCTGGAGGTAGGCTCCCAACAGAACCCAGATCAGGCACAGACTCTCTCTACCAATACAGATTCAGCAACCAAGCAAAGACAGACACACCAAAACAAGATTGGAGATTAGTCTCCTGAACTCCCATGCGAAAATCACAGAGAAAAATTACAAGGTTTGTTACCACGCAGGAGAGCAAGCTATCCTCAATAGCCAGCAGCCACGCAGGGGAGAGCCCCAGTGGGAGCAAAGCAGGAATGGAAGACAAAAGCTACATCCAAGGGTTGCTGGAGGCAATGACTCAAAAAATAAAGCGAGAAATAGATCAGAAATTGAAAGAGCACAAGGATGAAATATCAAAAGAGATACAGGATATCAAACAGGAGATGCATGCAAAAATAGAAGCTGCACAAACCTCAGTTAGAAGTGAGATAAATGCCAAATTAGAGGTAATACATACTGATCTCACCTCATTAAGTGGTGAGACCAGTACTTTGAGAACCAACATTGAATCCATAAAGGAATCAATTTCCTCCATGCAAACCACAATAGAAGCCACGGTCAACAGAGTGAACGAAATGGAAGGTAGACTGTCAGATACAGAAGACAGAATACACCAACTGGACCAAAAGTGACAGATATGGAAAAATCACTCAAATTAAGCCAAAGGGAAATTCAAGAGCAAGCAGATAATGCCAAGAAATTTAACCTTCATATAATTGGAGTGGAAGAAGGTGAGGAATTACAGAGCAAGGGAATGCAACACCTATTCAAAAAGATAATCGGTGAAAATTTTCCCCACCTCAAAAAAGAACATCTTACCTACATAACAGAAGCATATAGAACACCCAACAAGCAAGATCCCAGGAGAAACACTTCTAGACACGTTATAGTAAAAATTATAGATCTGAATAATAAGGAAACAATCTTTCATGCAGCAAAAATGAAGAAGGAGCTATACTACAATGGGAAAAAAATTAGAATCACTGCAGATCTCTCCACACAAACAATGAACGCAAAAAAGGCCTGGGAAAGCACCATACGAGCCCTGAGAGCCAACAACTGCCAACCCAGACTGATATACCTGGCAAAGCTAGCATTCACATTCGAGGGAGAACTGAAAATTTTTAATAGCAAAGAAAAACTAAATGAATACATAAACATTAAGCCAGCATTACAAAGCATTCTAAGAGGGGGGACACAACCTGATGAAAGCAACCGGGAACGGGGACCAGCCCTAGACAGGCATTAATCAAAGTCTAACTGAACAAGCACAGGAGGAAAGGAAAGAAGAAAAACTTAGGAAAACGGAATGACAGGGACAACAATGCATCTCTCTATACCTTCTCTTAATATTAATGGGCTTAATTCGCCAATCAAAAGACAAAGAACTGCAGACTGGATCAGAAAACAAGACCCATCCATCTGTTGCCTTCAGGAGACCCACCTCTCAGCCAAACATACAAACAAATTCAGAGTAAAGGGTTGGACAAGGGCCTACCAAACAAATGCCCCCAGTAAGAAAGCAGGTGTAGCTATCCTGATATCTGACAAAATAAATTTTTCATTAAAATCAGTACAGAAAGACAAGGACGGACACTACATATTAATACAGGGAACAATCCAAGAGGAGGATATTACCATCATCAACTTATATGCCTCAAATATTGGTGCACCCAGATATGTTATACAAATGCTCTCAAACCTACAGAATAAAATAGACCCCAATATGATAATACTAGGAGACTTTAACACACCACTCTCACCAAAGAACAGGTCTACCAACCAGAGGATTGGCAAAGAGGCCACCGAATTAAGTGAGGCCATACTTCAAGCAGAATTAACTGACATCTACCGAGTATTTCACCCTAAAACAATACAGTACACATTCTTCTCAGCAGCTTATGGAAATTTCGCCAAAATAGACCATATCATACGAAGGGATCGACATAATCCCCTGTATCCTATCGGACCACAGTGGAATCAAGCTAGTTCTCAATACCAAAGCATACCGCAGAAATTTCTCTAATACATGGAAATTGAACAGCACACTCCTTAGCAATGCCTAGGTAATGGAAGAGATCAGAGAAGAAATAAAACATTTCATACAACTCAATGAAAATGAAAACACCTCACAAAGAAACTTGTGGGACACAGCAAAAGCAGTCCTGAGGGGCAAATTTATTGTCCTCAGTGCCCACATCAAGAGAATGGAGACAGACCAAGTAAATAATCTCATGTTGCAATTAAAACAGCTAGAAAAACAAGAAAAAATGGAACCTAAAGTTACTAGAAGAAGCCAGATAATTAAATTAAGAGCAGAGATTAACCAATTAGAAAATCAGAAAATAATAGCCAAAATAAACCAAACAAAAGCTTGTTCTTTGAAAAAATAAACAAAATTGATGGCCCATTGGCAAGATTAATTAAAAAATGAAGAGAGGAAACCCATATGAACAGGATTAGGGATGCCACGGGAAAAATCACAACATGTACCCAAGATATCCAAACAATTCTAACAGACTACTTTCAAAAGTTATACTCTCTAAAGGAAGAAAACCTGGCAGAAATGGATGCATTTTTAGAGAAATACAAGTTGCCCAAATTGAGCAAAGAAGAAGTAAACCAATTAAATAAGCCAATATCCTACAATGAGATACAGGAAGCTATCAAAAGCCTTCCAACAAAAAAAGCCCAGGAGCAGATGGATTCACAGCAGAATTCTATAAGACCTTTAAAGAAGAACTAATACTCATACTCCTCAAGCTCTTCAGAGAAACAGAGCAGGAGGGAGCTATCCCAAACTCATTCTACCAAGTCAATATCACACTCATCCCCAAACCATCCAAAGACCCAAACAAAAAGGAGAATTATAGGTCAATTTCCTTGATGAACACAGATGCAAAGATCCTTATCAAGATTCTAGCTAACAGAATCCAGAAACACATAAAAAAAAATCATACACTATGACCAGTTAGGCTTCATCCCAGAGATGCAGGGATGGTTTAACATATGTAAGTCAATAAATGTAATTCAACACATCAACAGTACCAAGGTCAAGAATCACATGATTATCAGCACAGATGCAGAAAAGGCCTTTGATAAAATTCAACATTCATTCATGCTAAAATCTCTGGAGAAAATAGGAATAGAAGGAACATTTCTAAAAACAATAAAAGCCATTTATGACAGACCAATAGCCAATATTATACTTAATGGGGAAAAGCTACAACCAATTCTCCTAAAATAAGGAATAAGGCAAGGATGCTCACTGTCTCCACTCCTCTTCAATATAGTCCTGGAACACTTAGCCAGGACAATAAGGCAAGAAAAAGACATTAAAGGGATCCGCATGGGGAAAGAAGAAGTTACACTATCCCTTTTTGCAGATGACATGATACTATACCTTCACGATCCCAAAAACTCCATCCCCAAACTCTTAGAAATCATAAATCACTTAGGCAAAGTAGCAGGATACAAAATCAACCCACAAAAATCAGTTTCCTTCCTGTACACTGACAATGTACAAGAAGAGAGGGAAATAAATGGAGCAAACCATTCACAATAACCTCCCATAAAATAAAATATTTAGGAATTATCCTAACCAAAGATGTAAAAGAACTATTTAATGAAAAATATAAAAAGTTAAAGAAAGAAATTGCAGAAGACACTAGGAAATGGAAAGACCTCCCATGCTCTTGGATAGGTCGACTTAATATAGTAAAGATGGTAATACTTCCAAAATTAATATACAAATTCAATGCAATTCCTATTAAAATCCCAATGACGTACATCACTGAAATACAGAAAACAGTCCAAAAATTCATATGGAGCCACGAAAGACCTAGAATAGCCAAAACAATTCTAGGGGCTAAAGACAATATGAGAGGGCTATCCATGCCAAACTTCAGACTCTTCTACAGAGCTATAATAACAAAGACCACATGGTACTGGCACAAAAACAGACCTGAAGATCAATGGAACAGAATAGAAGATCCAGAAATAAATCCACAGGCCTACAGTCAGCTGATATTCGACAAAGGAGCCAAAGACATACAATGGAAGAAACACAGCCTCTTCAACCACTGATGTTGGGAAAACTGGGTGGCCACATGCAGAAACTAAAAGTGGACCCAGCCTATCACCATGCACCAACATCAACTCAAAATGGATTAAAGACCTAAACATTGAATCTCTGAAACTACTGCAGGACAGAGTAGGAGAGACACTTGAACTAATCAGCACAGGAAGGAACTTCCTGAACAAAGTCCCAGGGTCACAACAAATTGGAGAGAGACTCGACAAATGGGACTACCTTAAAATAAAAAGTGTCTGCACAGCTAAATCTATCGCAACCAAGCTAGAAAGACAACCAACTAATTGGGAAAACATATTTACCAGCAACATATCAGACAAGGCGTTAACATCCTGTATATACAGGGAACTCAAGAAACTAATCCTTCCCAAACCTAACAAACAAATTACTAAATGGGCAAGGGAACTAAAGGGGGACTTCTCAAATGAAGAATTAAAAATGGCAAAGAAACACATGAGGAAATGTTCATCATCCCTGGTGGTGAAGGAAATGCAAATAAAGACAACCCTGAGATACCACCTTACCACAGTCAGAATGTCCCACATCCACAAATCAGCCAACGACAAATACTGGAGGGGATGTGGACAAAGAGGAACCCTATTACACTGCTGGTGGGAATGTACACTTATAAAACCACTTTGGAAAGCAGTCTGGAGGGTCCTAAGAAAGCTAAAGATTGACCTCCCTTACAACCCAGTCATACCACTTCTAGGCATCTACCCTGAACAACAGGAACCAATATACAAGGATACGTGCATCCCCATGTTTATTGCAGCACTGTTCACTATAGCTAGGATGTGGAAACAACCCAGATGCCCCACCACAGATGAATGGATCCCAAAATTGTGGTATCTATGCACAATGGAATATTATGCAGCCATTAGAAATGACAAAATAATGGTATTTGCAGGGAAATGGATGGAGTTAGAAGGAATCATGTTGAGCAAGGTAAGCCAAGAGCAAAGAGACAAACGGTACATTGTCTCCCTGATAAGTGAATGCTAAATCCAAAATGTTAGTTGATATGACAAAACTAACAGGACTTAAGAAACAAAGAACTCCCACTCATCTGGTCGAACTACTACTAAATAACCCCATGCTGCTGATCACATGTATGGTGTATATGTGTACACCGTTATATGTTATAGACTGTGATAGACAATTTGCTCCAGCAAAGTTAGAATGAACTTGTGACTTTAAATGAGCATCATTATTCCACAATACTGTGAAATTCGGGAAATTATGTAATCACTTAATCACAATCAAAAAAAAAAAACCTTGGGGAAGATAGGGAGGGAAGGGATGGTAGCGGGAAAACAATGGAGGGGGTAACAATGCTCAATAGGAAGTGTACTCATTACCTTACTCATGTAACTCTAATCCTCTGTATAGTATCTTTACAATAAAAAATAAAAAAATTAAAAAAAAATTAAAAAATTAAAAAAAACACAATGGGATAGTGAAATAATGCCAATACCACAATATCATGTCAAAATAATGCTTTGATACCACAATTAGTTGTTGATACCATTCTCGTGATGAGGTCACAATAAGTTTGTGATGTCATAATAGGTTCATGATGTCAAGTGGCATGGGATATCTCAATTGTCATTATTTGACAATGAATATATGAGTTCAAAAAGGGACTGTAATGTCTCCAAAGTCATGTGTTGTCACAAATGTGATGCCGTTCAAACAGCTTTGTGATGTCACAATGTGACACAATGGTCATGACATCTGGCAGTATGATGTCATAAGGGATTTCTGATATCACATGTCATACCAGAAATATGAGATTGAAAACAGATTATGAGCTCACAATGGCCCTATTATATGATGATGGCAGCATGTCACAAAACTTACAAGGGCAGGAATGGTTGTGACGGCACAGCAGGTTAATGATATCACAATGACAATGTGATGTCACAAAGGATTGTGATATCACAATGGTTATATGGTCAAAATGGGTTTCTGAAACAGAGTGAATTCACAGAATAGGCCTTCACACTGTTAAGTCATAACAATGTCACTGTGATTAATAATGCTATGATGCCATTGTTGTTTGGTGATGTCACAATGAGCTGGTGGTGTCATAATGACAATTTGATGTCACTGCTTATTTATGATGTTACAATGGTTATGAGGTCACATTATGTTTCTGATATTAACACACATGTCAAATTTGAAATAGAATGAAAAAGCCAGGTGCCGGTGGCTCACACCTGTAAACCTAGCTATTCAGGAGGCTGAGATCTGAGGCTCGCAGTTCAAAGCCAGCTCAGGCAGGAAAGTCTATGAGACTCTTATCTCCAATGAAAACCACTAGAAAACCAGAAGTGATTCTGTGGCTCAAGCGATAGAGTGCTCACCTTGAGCTGAAGAATAGGGACAGCACCCAAGCCCAGAGTACAAGCCCCAGGACCCACAAAAAAAAAAGATTAAAAACAGGCATTCATAATCTTTTTATAACATCACAATGGCAGTGTGATCTCACAATGCTATCTTGTCAATGTAGATTTGTGATGTCAAAAGTAGTTGATGCTGCCATAATGACAATATTATGTCACACTGGTGGTTTCACAAAGGGTTTGTGATGTTACAATGGCATGTTTGATATCAATTATCAGTTCATAATGAGAGTATAGTTACACAAAGGGACTCAAGGGACTGTGATGTCACAAAAGCCATGTGTTTTTCAAAGGTGTTAAGAGGTACTAATAGGTTTAGGATGTCACAATGTGATAATGATGTCTAATGGCAATGAAAGCTCACAATGGGTTTGTGATGTCACATTGGTGATGAAATCAAATAGTTTTGTGAAGTCACATCTCATAATCACATGTCCAATTTCAGTTGCTACTATTTCACAATGAGGATATGAGTTCACAGAAGAAGACTGAAGTATAAAAGGCTAAAATGCAGTAGGTTTTTGAAAACACAGTGGAACAGTGACATCACAATGGCAATGTGATATTGCAATATGATGACTTAATAATGTTTTGATATCACAATTGGTGATTCCACACTGGTGATGAGTTTACAAGAGGTGTGTGATGTCACAATGGGTTGGTGATAACAAAATGACACGTGTGATCTGAATTGTCATTAACCCACAATGAGTATCTGAGCTCATAAAGGGACTGTGATGTCTCCAAAGACATGCGTTGTCACAAAAGTGATGAAGTCCTAACAGGTGTGTGTTGTCAGAATCTGAAAAAATGCTCATAACATCTATCAGTGTGATGTCACCATGATCTAGATGTCACACTGGATTTGGGTATCACATTTCATACCTGGATTGGGTAGGAGACGATTGGCATTTCACATTGGGTTAGTGATATCACTATGGAAATGTGGGGTCATGAAGGGATTGTGCTACCACAATGGCTATTAGATCACAATATGTTTCTACTATAATAGGTTTGTGTTGTCACAATTGGTTGGAAATGTCACAATGGCATGCCAGATTTCAAATGTCATTAATTCGCAATGAAGATATGAGTTCACAAAGGGACTGTGTTGTCTCCAAAGTCATGTGTTGGCACAAATGTGATGAAGCCCTAACAAATTTGTGAGTTCACAATGTGACACCATGGTCTTGATGTCTATCAATGTGATGTCACAATGTTCATGTCAGTCAATTTCTGATATCATGTGTCATACCTGAATTATTATGAGTTTGAAAACAGATTATAAGCTTACTAAAGGCCTAAAATATCCCAATGGCAGCATATCGCACAAGCTATGACTAAAAACTCATGGTCTTTGAAGCTTAAGATTCTCTCTTTGAAATTGTATCCTCATTGTGAACTAGTAGAATTTGAAATTGGACATGCCATTGTGATATTACAAACTCATAATGACATCACAAACTCATTGTGACCTTATCACCACTGTGACATCACAAAACCACTGTGACATCACATTGCTGTTGTGCCTTCACAATTACATTGTGACATCCAAAGCCATTGTGAATTCTTGAGATGTACAAGTCGTTATGTCGAAAACGAACTTTACAAATTTTGTGCAGAGGGCGGGAGGGGGAGTTGGGAGGATTAGGTGGGGGGCAGGGGGAGGATGCGAAGGGGTGGGAAGGGGAAACAAAGGAGGAGGCTACAATGCTTGATAAGAAATGTACTCATTATCTTGCCCATGTAATTGTAACCCCTCTATAGAGTATTTTCACAAAAAAAAAAAACATGAAAAAAGAAGAAAAAAAACACATGACCTCTGTGCCATCACAAACCCTTTGTGTACTCATATCTTCATAGTGAACTAATGAAAATTGTTATCACACATAGCATTGTATCATCACAAATACTTTGTGCACTAATTATGACTGTGAAATCACATTGTCATCATGACACCACCATTCATTCTGACATCAGCAAACCCCAATGAAACTATACCATATTTTTCTTTTATTTCTTCTGTGAGTTTTTTTTATAGTAAATACAGTGTACAGAAGGATTACAGTTACATGAGCAAGGTAATGGGTACATACACTATCAAACATTGCTGCATTGACATCACATTGTCATTTTCATGTCATAGACCCATTTTGAATGCCTATTCTTTGATTTCATTCTATCTCAAATGTGCCATCTGCGTTGATATCAGGAAACCATTATGAACTCATAACCTTTGTGACATCTAAATCTCTTTGTCACAGCACATTGCCTTTGTTATATCCCTAACCCACTGTGACATCAAATACCTCTCCTGTTCTCATAATTTTGTGACATGCCATTGTGATATCTTAGGTCCTTTGTGAGTTGAAAATCTGTGTTCGACCTCATATTTTAGATATGACATGAGATATCTAAAATCCAGAGTAACATCATATCACACCGCTGGACATCATAACCATTGTGTCACTTTTTGACATCTCAGACCTGTTAGTTCTTCACCTTTTTCACTACATATGCTTTGATGACATCAGAATCCCTTCCCAAACTCATATACTCATGGTGTGTTAATGACAATTGAGATCCCACGTGCCATTGTGCCATCACCAACCCCTTGACACATCTCAAATCTATTGCGACCTCCTCATCAGTATTGCATGATCAATTGTGACATCAAAACATTCTTATAACATGATAGTAAGATATCACATTGTCATTGTGAAATCACTGTCCCATTGGGTTTTCACACAGTATGACCTCATACTTTGGAGCTTCTTCTATCACCTGGTATCCTCATATTGAATTATGAGTCATTGAAATTTGATATATCATTCTGATATTACAAACAAACTGTGACATCACAAAACCATTGTGACCTCATCACCATTGTGACATCAAAAACCCAATGGGATATCTCATTTCCATTGTGACATTATGGATCACATTGTGCCATCCCAAAACTAATATGACCTCTTACCACCTTTGAAAACACACATGGCCTCTGTGACATCACAGAACCGTTTTGTATCCATATCCTCATGGGGAACTAATGAAAACTGACATCAGATATGCCATTGAAACAACAAATCCTTTCTGGCATAATCACAATTGTGACATCATGTTGCCATTATGACAGGATTAGCTCATTTTGACATGTAAAACTACAATGACATCATAGCATTATAACATCACATTGTCATTCTGCTGTCATAGACACGTTGTGTTTGCCTATTATGTTATTGATTCTATTTCTAATGTGGCATGTCGGTTGATACCAGAAATCCATTGTGAGTTCATGACCATTGTGATATCACGATGCCTTACTTGCATCACATTACCAGTGTGATGTCACATTGCCAAATTGATGTCAAAAAGGGATTTTGATGTCACAATGGTTATGACATCACAATGAGATTCCGATATCAACCCACATGCCACATTTCAAATACAATGAAATCACAGATTTGGCATTCATAATGTGACAATGATGTCACCATTCCAATGCCAAATATTATGCTGTCATTATCATTTTGTGATGTCACCATAAGCTAAAGATGTCATAACAACAATATAGTGTCACCCTGCTTATGATGTCACATAGGGTTTATTATCTTACAATGGTTATGAGGTCACAATGTGTTTCTGATATCAACTGATATGCCACATTTGAAATAGAATGAAATCACAAGATATACATTCACAATGTGTCTATGACAGCAAAATGGCAATGCGATGTCATAATGCTATGATGTCACTGTAGCTTGGTGATGTCACAATAAGCTGCTGGTGTCATAACGACAGTCTGATGTCACACTGGTGATGATGTCACAAAGGGTTTATGATTTCACAATGGCATGTCAGATCTTAAATGCCATTAGTTTTTAGTGAGGATATGAGAATGAAGTCACAATGACATATACAAATGAACTGTGATCAAACAAAGGCCATGTATTGTGTCAAAAGTGCTAAGGTTCCTACCAGGTTCTGGTTGTCAAAGTGATAATGATATAAAAATGGGTTAGTGATGTCAAAACTAGTTTGCAATATCACATCTTATTTCAATTTTCAATTGCTACAAGTTCACAATGATACAAGTTCACGGAAGGAGCTTGATGTCTCAAAGGACATAATTTTCTAAGATTTGATGAGATCATAATAGGTTTGTGAAAGCATGATGGTTCAGTAATATCACAATTGCAATATGATGTCAAATTATAATGTCATAAGAGTGTTGTTATGTCACCATTAGTTGGTGATGCCATAATAGTGATGAGTTCAAAATAGTTTTGTGATGTCGCAGTAGTTTGTTGATGTGACAATGGCATTCCATACCTCAATTGTCATTAACTCATAATGTGTATATGAGTTTAGAATGGGATTGTGAGGATTCCAAAGTCATATGTTGGCACAAATGTGATGAAGTCAGAACAGATTTGTGATGTGACAATGTGACACAATGGTCATTACATCTAGCAGTGTGATGTCACAATATTCATAATATCACAGTATATTTCTAATATTTAATGTCATACCTGAAGTAATATGAGGTCGAAAATAATTTGAGCTCTCAACAGGCCTAACACAGTGGCAATATGTCACAAAACTTATGAGGACAGGACGTGTTTGAGTTGTCACAGTTGTTTAGAGATACACAATGGCAATGTTATATCACAAAAGGATTGTCATGTCACAATGGTTATGAAGTCAAAATGTGTTTTTGGTATGAACCCACATTTGAAGTACAACGAAATCACATAATAGGCCTTCATAATGTATATATGTTGTCACAATGACAATGTGGTGTCATAGTGGTATGATGTCATTACAGATTTATGATGTCACAATGACCTGATGCTGATGTTGTCATAATGACAATGTGATGTCACACCAATGATTATATTGTAAATGCTTTGTGATATTACAATGGCATATCTGATCTCAATTGATATTTCACAATGAGGATATGGATACACAAAGGAACTGTGATGTCACAAAGGCCATGTGTTTTTTCAAAGGTGCTAAAGATGTCATAATGGGCTTGGGAGGTAATCAAGGTGATTGTAATGTCACAATAGCAATGTGATATCACAATGGCTTTGTGATGTCACATTGGTGATGAGGTCACAATGGACAGGACAGGTTTGTGATGTCAGAACAGTTAATGATATCACAATGGCACTGTGATGTCACAAAAGGATTTTCATGTCACAATGGCTTTGAGGTCACAATGGATTTCTGATATCCACCAATATTGCTAGCTTGTAATAGAATGAAATCACAGAATAGGAATTCACATTATGTCTATAATGTCACTATGACATATAATGTCATAATATTATGATATTTAAGTTTAGTGATGTCAAAATGGCATGTCTAATCTTATTGGTAATTAAATTACCATGAGGATCCCAAAAGTTGCTATGTGCTGAGTCCTTCAAAAGGCACATTGTGCTGAATCCGTTACACAGGGTCCTTTGTGCCTTTTTTTAAAGTGTGCTGTTTGCTGTCATCCAAAAAGATTCAATGTTCTGAGTCCTTGAGAGGACAATCTCACACACACACACACACACACACACACACACACACACACGGAGCATTACCTTGCACTGCTTGGTGTGTGGGGTGGATGGAGAAGAGTCTCCCCCAGTGGTTGGGCTGAGGGGATCTTCAATTCCCCCAGGCAGCTGCTGGGGTTGGGGGGAAGCCCTGAGCTGAGGTGAGGCTGCTTCTGCCATGGACTGGTAGCCTTAGGGCAGAGTCAGGGCAGCACAAAGCCAGGAGCTGGGGCATGCCCGAGGTGGGGAGGAGGTGTGACTGAGGGGAGGACAGGGCGTGGCTGAAGGGGCACATAGTTGCTGCAGCCAGGGGAACACGGGAGCTGGCATATTGCGAAGCAGGGACTGGGCAGCCTGGGTGAGAAGTGGAGGCAGAGAGAGAGCAGAGAATAGCAGACACATGCACCAGGGGTTGCAGCATCAATGGCTGGCCTCTGCTGCTGTAGGAGCACAGGTCTGGGCCAGGAGCACAAAGGACACAAAGCCAGCACAGCAGGCACATCCCTCTCACAGCCTCAGGGAGGCTCAGAGGACAGGTAGTCCCTGAGTCCAAGGCCCCTGCACCAAGAACTCAGCTGTGGAAAGGGCGAGCTCAGCCCTGCAATCTGTCCACCCCTGCCCAGGCCCCTTCTCCTGCCCTCCCCGTGACACTGTGTTTGAAACAGGTTGCTGCCATCTTGGACCTGGGGCACTTCTTGGAGTCATCCATTGATGGTGCACCCTTAGCCTCCTTGTGGCCCTGACCCGGTTCCAGTCCCCAGTGTAAGCCCCGTGGCCTGCACCACACGACCTCCCCTACCCTCCACCTCCCACAGACCTAGACCTGTGACTCCTGCCTTGTGTCCCAAATGCACTTCCCCAGCACCAGGCAGGCTAGCTCTGAATCTGCCACAAATGCGCCCCAGGAGTGGGGTGTGGGGGAGTGGATGTTGATCCTGGGATCCCACCCCCATCCCTAGTGGACAGTGTCCCAGGAGAAGGGCAGATGCAGGGATGGGTGATGAGGGGGTGCCACCGAGCCCCTGGCATAGAGCAGTGGGAGCCACAGAGCCATGCATCTTGCACCCTTCCTCTCCCTGGGGAGAACCTGGTGGCTTTAGTCAGAGGTTGGGAGCAGCAACTCCACACCTGCCTTCTTGGGATTTTTCCTTTTGTCTGGGGGAGGGGGACGTTGGATGCAGAAGATAGCCCCTCCTTTTTTGTGGGCCCTTGTCTTTTGTGCTCGGTCACCTTTTCCCCTGAGGAGGGTCCCAGAAGAGCCCACTAGGGAGGTGAGGGCACTAGGGGTCAGATAGAAGGTGACTGTTTGGGAAGAACACGCCCCTCCAACACACGTACACCCTGCCTGTCCCCCCCACTCCAGTTGTCCACATCACTCACAGGGTGATCACATTTCCCAGTTCTGCCACGATCTGCTGGTGCTCCAGGTCAATCTGGTTTCCTCATCCTCCCCAGGAATCCACCAAGTCACCCAGAAGCATCTAGGTTGGAAGTAGGAAGTTTATCCATGTGTTTAGCCTTTAGGACCCCATCCATTTACCAAACACTGCCCCAACCCCGGGTCAGACACTTCTCTGGTAGTACCATGACCTCCTGCTTGTTTTCAGTCCAGGCTCTGAAGATCCACTTTTCTCAGGACTCCTTCACCCACAGTCCTGGCCTAGGGTTTTGGTGAATGGGGAGTCAATGCTGGTTATTCCCAAGGGAAAGTGTCTGGCCCTGGAGAAAGGGAGAGGCAGGGTGCTTCCGCATTATTAGAGTGGTGTGCTTCCTTGGGTCGAGCCCTTGGTTCTGACAAGGAAACTCCCGTGCTCCAGCTCGTACATTCTGCCAGATGAGGAACCAACAAACTCAGGAGGGGCACTACTCTGAGTCTATGGGTGTGTGTGTGTGTGTGTGTGTGTGTGTGTGTGTGTGCATGAAAGAGAGAGAGAGAGAGAGAGAGAGAGAGAGAGCCTAATTGTGCTCAGGTGAGTGATCAATTGGCAAATTGCAGGTGCTACATGCATGAGTCTTCAGTCAGTGTTCTGGATTTGTGTGTGTGTTTGTGTGTGTGTGTGTGTGTGTGTGTGTGTGTGTGTGTTTGTTGTTCGTTTTTATCAATGCCAAGTATGAGACCAGCCATAATTTTTGTTTTCACCTTCACTGTTTCATGGCTCCTTTGGGGAAGATTTCAGTAGACGTGCCTTTCCACCTCTCTCTTCCCCTCTTCCTATAGCCCACAGTAGCTGCTTGGCCTGCGTGCGTCTCCCCTAGGAGGCCTGTGTGAACCACAGACCAAAGTGGACACCTTCTGTCTTAAGCATGAAGGCTTGTGAGATGAGTGTGACCACAGCCACATTCTTCCAGTCAGACAGTCTGTATAGTCGTTTGTATAGTTGGAGCTAATTCAAGGGTTTGGAATGTGTCTGCCAAATGCAATTAGGGAATGAGATGGAGGGGGAGAGTAGGGCAGGTGCTGTGAATCTAGGAGGGTTTGGGAAGTGGTGAACGGTGTGACATTGCAGATGGTTCACCACTACCGAGGATGAGAGGGCAACCTTACCCTGGGCATTGACGGTGTCCATGGCCATCTGGGCAGGGGGATCTGGGACCCCACTGGGGGCATGGATTCCCTCCCTGGGGAGTACAGTGATTTGAAGTCCTCCCTGGTGTCCTGCAGACTCTAATCTGTGTCCTGCCTGTGCTGTTTCCAGCTCGGCAGTGGTAGGCAAGTGCATTCCCCCTGCTGGAGCCTCTTGGTATAAGGCCATGGCAGTTTGCTAGGGCTTGCTGAATGCCAGTGTCTGTAACCTGCTGTGGGCTGTCTGGAAAGAAAAGGGGACCATTAACTTTGGAGCCCTTTAAGTTTGATTGGGACAACTGAAATGCCACCTTTTCTAGGGTTTTTTCTTGAAGCTGGCAATTTTCACTAATGCCTGGGATTATGGGTCAAATTAGATGGACCATTTCAGCCAACAATCAATGACATTCAAAGTATCACAAACAGAGTTCCCAAGCCAGATGATCTCCTGCTATGAACGTCGTGCCTTGATTGCTTTTATATGGCAGCTGTTGATTCTCCTCTGACTCTCTCTAGTGTGACCACCACAGTTGAGTGAAGGGTTAAATTACTTGAGGCAGTGACCATTTGTTGCTTGTTTCAGAGCAGAGCAACAAGTGGTACTAAACCACCTGGTTGTGTGCCTTTCTAAGACCTGTAAATCCTTAGCTCAGGGCTCTCCTCCTAGCCTCTGCTGTGTCAGTGTAAGTCGAGGCCCGAGCTGCAGCCCATTTAAATAAAACAGTTGTAGAGTCTGACTCTCGGTGGTCTTCTTGGTGGGGGTCCTGAGACCTAGACATAACATTGAGGATGTCATGAGGAGCACATATTGTGACCTCACCATCCCTAGCCTGCCAGCTGTGAGTAGAGAAGATTCTCAGCACCTGCACTGGACTCTGGGAGATTCAGAAACCCAAGACGCCTCGAGGATCCTTTCTCTGCAACATAAAACTTGGGGGCCAGATGTGGTGGGCCATCCTGGCTATCCCAGGGGTAGGAGAGTAAGCCCCTTGAGCCTGGCCTTCAGCTCATGGCAACCTCATTCACTCCTGAGTGAAGAATTGAGTGCTACAGAGCTGCTCAGCCGCTGGCAAGAGGCCCCAGAATCCAGTGAGCACACCATGGATCATGTCTTCAGAGCGAAAACAGTTAAGTTCGGTGAACCGGGAGGGTGGGACAAGGGAGAAGGGAGAACTGTGGGAGAGCTACAACAGGCTTTGCCCCGCCCATCATGATGCTTACCTGAATGGAATGAGACTTTTCTGTAGTATTTTTGTAGACAGATGCTCATTTATTTATCCAAGAGAGTTATAGTGTGCGCCAGGCTCTGGATGGGTCATAGACAATGAGAGTTTCCAGTGCTGGTTCCACAGCACATGAAGAAGCCTTGGTTTGAGCTGGATGCCGGTGCTTCTTGCCTGTCATCCTAGCTACATAGGAGGCTGTGATGGGATGATCGATGCTTGAGGCCTAGGCAGGAAAGCCTGTAAGACTCTTATCTCCAACTATCTACCAAAAAGGAAACACCAGAAGTGGATGTGTGGCTCAAGCCGTAGTCTGTTGGCCTTGAGTAAAAAGGCTCAGGGACAGCACCTAGGCTCCGTGTTCAAGGCCCAGGAGTGAGAGAAAGGAAGGAAAGAGAGAAAGAGGAGGGAAGGCCAGGCCGGATGGAGAAAAAGAGGAAAGGAAGGAAGAAGGGAGAACATGTGAGCCTTGGTTTGGAGTCCCTGGATCAAGGGAGCCAACCATTCACAATCTATGTGGGGACAATTTCAGAGCCTAAAGCCAGTATGTAGGACCAACCTACTGACACCTCAGCAACTTGCTGACATCCAGGAGCAGTGTGGTAGCCGACTGCAGAGGAAAGCAGCCTCGGGTAGGCACTAGGACTCAGGGCGGGTCACCAGGTTTCAATCATCCCTGGCACCAATGAGTTTATTTTCTGGTCAGATAAGAACAAGCTGTCCAAGGGCTAGGGAGGTATTGGTGTGAGGGAGTGTCGGGGGGCGGGGCAAGGAATAACCAGGAAGATGAAGAGGGAGGACGATCACAGGTAAGGAGTATCAGGACATTGGAGCCATGACTTCGCCTGACAACCTAGACCAAAAGTGATAGAGCCTTTGACCCAGCCACACTGCTATTAAGAGTCCTGGCACATTGGGTTCACCATTGACCACCTGGTTATCGTCCACTGCAGGATGCCTGTGCAGTACATCCTTGGGGACTGGGACTTTCCAGGGTTTAATCTGAAGTTGACACTCCCCCTCGTTCTTTTCTCCACCAGAGACAGAAGTAAGCTGGCCACTAGCACAGGACAGCCAGGGAATGAGGTTCGAATAAGGACCCTTGTTGCTCCAGACTTCCTCTAGGGGGCGCTAGGACCCCGTGATTGCCATTCTCCAAGGTAGAGATGGGTCTCTTTGCTGGCTCAGCCTTTAGTCTAGATGGCAGATCTGGGATTCAGAGAGGGCAGACTGAAGGTGGGGTAGGTTTGGATAGAGTCTGGTGGGAAAACCAGAGTCACTGGTCCCTGAGCAGAGTCGTTTCTTTGAAGATCCTCACAACCCAGGAACATTCCTGGGATAGATCAGCCCTTTTCTCCTTCCTGAGAGATAGGGACCTGGAGCCCTTGAGTCTGCATCCCTTTGCCGAGAAATCTTTTCATTGCCACATCCTGTGGTTGGATAACTAGACCTCACCTCCCTACCCAGTGTAGAGGCAGGACACAGAGAGATCTTGAGTCTTTGATAAGGTCAGGGGATCCTGAATATGCGATTGTACTTGAACATCCTAACTTGGATCATGGTAAGTTCCATCTACAATTACCATGATATAGGACATAGAATATAGAGAATCAGAGCAGGATGGGGTCTGTTCTGGGAGTCTTGAGTATTATGTGTGAGCTTTTAGCTCCCATATGCCCACCTGTTTCCCTTTCTTGGGTGGGTCTTTGCTAGCAAAAGCTTGAAACTAGGGACTGGGTCCTATCCATTGTCATTTATACTCAAAGCTAGCACTCTACCATTTGAGCCACAGCTCCACTTCCAACTTGTTTGGGTGTTTATAATTGGAGATAAAGAGTTCTCATGGAATTTGTTGCCAAGGGTGGTATCCAACTGCAGTCCTCAGATCTCAGTCTCCTGAGGGAATAGGATGACAGGCATGGAAAAGTATCTTTGGCTGTGTGGCACTAGCTCATGACTGTCATCCTCGGTACTCAGGACGTGAGATCTGAGGATCAGGGTTCAAAGCTAGTCTGGGCAGGAACAACCCTGAAGCTTTTATCTCCAACAAACCGCCAGAAAAGCAGAAGTGGTGTTGTATTGTGGCTTAAGTAGTAGAGTGCTCGCCTTGATCTGGAATGCTCAGGGATAGCTCCCAGGCCTAGCGTTCAAACCCCACAACTGAAGAAAGAAAGAAAGAAAAACATATCCTGCAATGGATGGTCCAGGTGTGGGAGGGACGATGAGGGGGTGCTGTGGTTGAGAGACCAGGTGCTCGCCCCACTGTACAGACATTTATAAGAACTCCCCAAGTTTACCCCAGCTTGAAACCACAGTTTCAAGAGGACGTGGCTTGTGGCAGGCAGGGAGTGGGCGAATGTGTGCAGGGGTGGGATAGCTGTGTCTGTATTCTCTCCAATGAAGGATGGATTTGGATGCTTGGTGACAAATTCTGAAGTGAAGGGTAGCAAGAAGTTTGTGGCCTTATGAGATGGTTTTCCTCTGGGTATGTGAAGGTGGCTGAAACCAGAAGTCGCCAGTGGCTCACAATTGTCATCCTAGATACTCAGAAGGCTGAGATGTGAAGACTATGATTCAGAGCCAGCTTGGGAAGAAAAGTCGATGAGACTTGATGTCCATTGGACCACCAGAGAACAGGAAGTGGTGCTGTGGCTGAAGTAGGAGAGTGCTCATCTTCTGCGGAAAAGCTTAGCTACAGTGACCTGGTTCAAACCCCATGACCAACAACCAAAAAAAGAGGTGGCTAAGTTTTCTGCATAGTAGTGCGTACGGTATGAAATGCCATGCTGGTCTATGAGACATTCCAGATATGTGAGACGCTCAATGTTTTGTCTACAGTGTGTCTGAGGTCGGTAATGCCACCTTCATGGGGTGGGATGGGATCCTAATGGAATGAGTTCATGGTTCTGTTCTCAGGGACTGCTGAAGCCTTGAGCTATCTGTGTGTTTGTGTGTGTGTGTGTGTATGTGTCTGTCTGTCTGTCTGTCTGTATCTGTGTCTGTGTGTGTTTGAAAGTACAAGAACTGGGCCTTGAACTCAAGGCCTAGTTGGTGTTCCTAAACTTTTGTGCTCAAGCTAGTGTTCTGACAGTTTAGCCACAGCTCCCCTTGTGGCTATTTGGTAGTTCACTGTAGATAAGAACTCTCAGAATTTCCTGCAACGCCTGGCTTTGAAAAGTGATCCTCAGACCTCATCTTCCTGAGTAACTAGGATGACAGACAGGAACCACCCGTGCCTGCCTTGTGTGTGAGTGTGTGTGTGTGTGTGTGTGTGTGTGTGTGTGTGTGTGTGTGTGTGTGTGTGTTTGTATGCTTGTGTGTGAGTGTGTGTAGAAGTGGGTTGTAAAAACGAGTTCTGGGCCCTTTGGTTACTTCTAACCACTATCTTTGGGGGGGGGGCGGTACATGGGCTTTGTGGCTGAAGTCTGGGGGCCTGGAAGGGTGAGATGCTTGAAGGGGACTCCACACCATTAAATTGCAATACCAAGGGATCTTTGTGCCCTGGAACTGTCTACTGGCTTGGTCCTGGTGGTGGGAGAGGGAGCTTGGGAGGACCTGGGGGTGGGGCCCGCAGGGGGTGGCTCCCCAGGGGGACAGAGAGTGTGACCAGCATTTAGTAAGGATGTGAGCCCTGTTAGTATGGAGTGTATTGGCCTTGGTAAGACTCTGGGTCTTCTGATCATGACTTCTGAGGGGCGAGGCCAACCCTATTTTAAATCTTGACCTGTGATCTCCAAATCTCAGCCTCCTGAGTAGATAGGATTATAGGCATGAGCCTCTGGCACCAGGCCTCTGATTCTTTTTGGAATATTAGAGTTTGAACTCAAGGCCTATGTTTTCCAGTCAGGTCTTTTACCATGGGAGCTAAATCTTTCTGTCTTGGGCATTTCCATGATAGAGACTCAATATATGCTTAGGCTGGGCTGGATCACGTTCCTCGTGTGACAGGCATGGGCCACCATGCGTGGTCACCTGTAGTTGGGATGGTGGACATGTTAGCCATGCTCAGTCATCAGTTTAGATGGATTATACCAAACTCTTAGTCCACGGCAATTGATTCTTGACCAAAGTTGAAGCTCCGGGTTGGGCCTGGAACCATCAGACCTCAGTCTCCTCACAGGAAAGTTGTGAGGAAGCAAGGGATCAATAAAGGGGCATCACTGGGCAGGGCCAGCATAGAGGGAGTGGTCGTCAGAGAAGGTTCTTGGCAATTCTGTGAGCATATGACAGGAAGATAGCTGGAAAGGGCTCAGATGGGGCCTGTTATTTATCATGCAACAGGTATGGGATTATGAAACAAAATATGGCTCTCTTTCATCCTTACCCTATCCCCATGAGGAAAGGGATCCTTCACTGTGTTCAGTTTTGCAGCTGGGGAAAACAAGGCATGGAGAAGCTGGATGGCCTACTCAAGTCCCTCAGCTTACAGGAAACTCGGCCGGATTTCTCTGCCATGCTCCCTAAGACTATGGTTGCTAATCAGTCCACTTCTTGTGGTATGAAGTCCACTTCTTGTCAGTCATGGGGCTTGAAATCTGGGCCTGGGTGCTGTCCCCGAGCCCCTCAGATCAAGGCTAGCATTCTACCACTTGTACCACAGCACCACTCCAGTTTTCTGGTGGTTCTTTGGAGATAAGAGTCTTTCTCTCTGTCTGTCTGTCTCCCTGTCTCTGTCTCTGTCTCTGTCTCTCTCTCTCTCACACACAGGAACTTGTTGAATAGGTGCTGCAGGAGGTGGCTTAGTATCCCCATGTGGCTGGGACTGAAGATGGCCCTCTCATTCTGGAGGTGGGCTGTGGGTCAGGAGCTGTCTTGCTCAGCCTGTTGAACTAGCTCCCTGAGGTAAGCCCCTTTGTGCCCGGGCTAGACCATGATGATTATTCATTGTCAGTCCATCTGCTGAGTCCTTCTCCACTACTCTCTGCTAAGGAAAGTGTATAAGGAGGCATCACGTTGTCCAACTGCACAGCACGATCCCGGGCCTCTGATCCTCACCACCACATATCGGGCCAGACCCTGATTATAAGAAAATGAATTCACTCTATGTCTACTTTCGCTTTGTATCATTTTGGGGAGGTGGGGTGGTGTGCAGAGGAAAGACCCCAGGCCTGACACCCCTTGGGGGACATTTGTTCTTGTGACAGAGCCAAGCCATTGCTGTGGATAAGAAGGAAGCCGCTATCAGACTGACCCAGAAAAATGCTCAAAAGTAGGTAGGCTGTTAAAGTATCAAACCTGCCTATGTCTGCTTCCCACAACATGGAGGGTGCAGTGTAGGTGGCCTGGGACTGGCCCTAGGGGATTATAAATGATTGGTGGTGAACAGGTGCTGGTGGCTCTCGCTCATCCTGGCTGAGGTCTGATGGTCGTGACTCAGAGCCAGCCCAGGCAGGAGAGTCTGTGATATTCTTATCTCCCATAAACCACCTCCCCCGCACCAGAAAAAAGCCAGATGTGGTGCTGTGGCTCAAGTGGTAGAGCCTCAGCCTTGAGTAAAAGAAGCTCAGGGATGACACCGAGGCCCTGAATCCAAGCCCTAGGATTCACAAAAAATAAAATAAATGAATAGTGGGCACCTGTTATGTTACTACCAAAAAGGATTGATTCAGTCTTCTCTCTGGTACTTGTACCCAAAATAAGGGGCTTCCCTTGATGTTCCTCTAAACCTCTCCTTCTGTCTATTATCTCTCCCAGCTTGAGCTGCAGGATAGAATTCAGATCATCCCTCTTGATATGACCTTAAGTACCATCCCCTAACTTCTATCCTTGGGATGGGGATCCTGGATTTACTTTCCACTGGGAGGATGAGCACTGTGAACATGGGGGTAAGTATCCCTGAAACTCATACTCTCACATATACACTCACCTAGGCCAACTCAGAGTAGCCTTTTCCAAAGACACTTTATCTCCTTGGATTAACTGACCTAGGAGAGGAACTTGATCCCTTGTAAATGACTATTTTAACTAGGGCTAGCTAGTTGACATGAGATAAATAGAAGCTCAAAAGAAAGGCTCTGGTGCCTGTCACCTCTGGCTCAGGCTGACATCCTGGCTACTCGGGAGGCAGAGATCTGAGGATCAAAGATAGAAGCCATAAGCTGGAAAGCCAGTGAGACTCTACTCTCCATGGAACCACCAAAAAGTTAGAAGAGGAGCTGTGGCTCAAGTGATAGAGCACCAGCATTGAGCAAAAAAACTCAGAGAGAGCTCCCAGATCCTCAGTTCACTCCCACATAAAGAAATGGTCCCATGTGTTGCCCCCAGACTGCTTGAGCCTTGAGTGCTCTCTTCCAGAGTTTGATACAGCACCGGTCTCTGGGTAGTGTATCAGAGCCATCAAAAATTGGGTGGTAAAAGCCAGACCTTCCCTTTTGTGCTCTCTGAAAACACACTAGCTGGTAGGCAGAGCTTGACAAGACCAGCAGCCTGCAGAGCAGAGAAGATCCCTCTCTGCCAGGGTGATTGGAGCGGGCTTCTTAGAGGCAGCACTTGAAAGGGGGTCTTCCTTAACAAGGAGGCACAGAGAGCAAAGATGCTGTAGATAAAGTACAACATAGCTGAGCATGTTCATTTCCAGCCAGAGCTAGTGGTGAAAAACTCAGTAAAGTTGTGCAAATCTGTCCCAAGACAGGCCCAAGGTGTCACAGAAGAACAGCTATCCAGGGTTGGGATTGTCTCTTAGCAGTAGTGATCTTGCCTAGCACACAGGAAACCCTGAGTTTGATTCCTAGGTCCCGCATACACAGAAAAAGCCGGAAGTGGCACCATGGCTCAGGTGGAAGAGCACTTGCCTCGAGCAAAAGTAGCTCTGGGACAGTACCTGGGCCCCGAGGTCAAGCCCCAGGACTGTCAACATATAACAGCACTCCAAGCTACCTGGGTGACAGGTGGATGGCCATGCCCTGTAGCTCTTAGTAGATCCATCCATGCTTAGTGTCTCCTTTGACAGAGGGGATTTGGACACTCCTTCTGTCATGGGCACCTCTGGACCTGGTTATCAGCAACCTTCATAATGTCTTCCACTTGGATATGGAGTAGCTGGCCCCAGAAACTCTCAGGTACCGGTTGGAAGGGGAGGGAGGATACAGGGCAGCCCCCAGATATCCTAGTGGGTCTGATCTGCCCTAGATGACCAGGCCATCCAGAGGAGGTGGATGGGAGCTTAGAGAGGAGTATTGATGTGAAGGGAGCCCTTTAATGCCTATGGTCCTACCCAGATTCTGAGCCTCACTTTGCTGTCCCTGAGGGAGGTTAAAGAGTGTCTAGGTGGTACTGTCTAGAGGAGGAGTAGGTGGAAATTCTAAAGAATGAGAGACCATAAGCCCTGTGCTGGTGGCTCATGCCTGTCATCCTGGCTACTTGGGAATCTGCGATCCAGAGGATCTTATTTCCAGCCAAGGCAGGAAAGTCCCATGAGAGTCTCATCTCTAACCTCCAACTGGAAGTGGGCCATGGCTCGAGTAGTAGAGCACTGGCCTTGAACAAAAATCATCATCAGGGAAAGTACTCTGTGTAAGAAGGTGGCTGAATCTGGGAGAATCCAGTGGGTCACAACTGTCATCTTAGCTACTCAGGAGGCTGAGATCTGAGGATCACAGTTCAAAGTTAGCTTGGGCAAGAAAGTCTGTGAAACTATTTTCAGTGAACCACCAGAAAACAGGAAGTGGTGCTCTGGCTCCAGTGGTAGAGCGCACACCTTCAGCTGAAGAGCTGAGGGACTGTGTGAAGGCCCTGCATTTGTCTTGATTCCTCCATGCAAAGGAGGTCTGAGGGTCAGGAGCAGTGAAAAATAAGCTTCCAGCCACAGGAAATGGCTGGGGTACCTGGTTAAAAGCAAGCTAATCTTCCCCCTGGGCCCGATTCTGGGACCTGACTGTGTACCCTACCTGTAACTCAAGTACAAACCTTGACCCAGCCTTGAATGTCCTACCAGACTTGTTGAAGCCACAGAACCTTCATCCCACCCACACCATCTGATCTACACCAGACCTCAGGACCTTTGCCCATGTTGGACCTTCTGCCTGAGACCCTCTTTCCTGAATCCACATCTTAGAACTCCTGTGGAATTTTGGCACTGGTTATATCACTTCATGGAGCAAGTCTTTCCTTCCCATTTCCCTCTTTTTTTTTTTTTTTTTAAATATTGAGTTGCTAGAGATGGAACTTTTGCAGGCTGACTGGCAAATGCTCTATCTTGGTGTGTGTGTGTGTGTGTGTGTGTGTGTGTGTGTGTGTGTGTGTGTGTGTGTGTGTGTGTGTGTGTGTGTGTGTGTGCATGTGCGTGCCAGTCCTGGGGTTTGAATTCATGGCCTGGATGCTATCCTATACCTGAGCTTTCATGCTCAATGCTAGCACTCTACTACTTGGGCCACAGCTCTACTTCTGGCTTTTTGGATGTTTAATTGGAGAACAGTGTCTCATATAGACTTTTCTGCTTGCAATTGGGATCCTCAGATCTCAGCCTCCTGAGTAGCTTACAGGGATGAGCCACCAGCACCTGCGGTCTACCTTACCTCTTACCTATAACCTCAGTCCTCCTCTGAGTCCCAGAAGAATATGTCTCACCAGGCTCACTATTTTTGCCAGTCTTTGGGCTTGCACTCAGGCTCTGGGCATGTTTCGTAGCTTCTTTTGCTCAAGGCTAGCACTCTAGTACATAAGCCACAGTGCGACTTTTGGCTTTTTCTGTTTGTGTGATACTGAGCAATCAAACCCAGGTCTTAGTGCATGCTAGGTAAGCACTCTACCACTAAGCCACATTCAAAGACCAAGGCTCACTTCTACCAGGAATTTTGAGGGTGAGATTGATTGTCATACCCCTTTCAGCATAGATATTGCTACTATTTCATATCTTTGCCAAGATTTGGGACCAGCCTGTGACTCAGCAATGAGGAATGATAAATGAATGATAGCCACCATGCCCCAGAGGTCTAGTCTCACATTCTACAGAGGGATAGAGTATATGGAGCCAGAAACGTTGACAACTCCTACAGTATAGGTACTGTGGTCTCCCTGGAGCAGTGGCTGGCTGCTAGGTGTTCCATTGGGCTTCAGTTATTAAATGGCAGAAAAAGATGCTATGTTCAAGCTGCTTGGTCAGACTTAGTACAATTCAAGGCTTGTCCCAGCTTGCCCATGTTGGAAGGCTGGGCATGGGCAACCTGCTGAATGCCCATCATCCATCCGTCATCCATCCATACACAGAGACATGGAGTTATTGCCTCTTTTTTCGGGGGGTGGGACAGTTCCAGGTTTGTAATATGAGCCTAGACCCTGTCCCTGAGCTCCTTTGCTCAAAGGTAGTGCGCGGCCCTTTAGCCAGAGCCCAATTCACGTTTGTTTGTTTTTTTCCTGTGATCTTTTAGAAATAAGAATCTCTTGGGGTTACAATTACATGGGCAAGATAATGAGTACATTTCTTATCAAGCATTGCAGCCTCCTCTTTTGTTTACCCTTCATATCCCTTCTCAGCCACAATAAAAAAAAAAAAAAAGAAATAAACTACTGAATAGTGAAAAAAAAAAAAAAAAAGAATGTCTTGGACTTTCCTGTCCCGGATGAATTCAAATTGGCATTCTCTATATCTCAGCCTCCTGAGGAGTTAGGATTACAGGCAGGAGCCCCTGGCTCTGGGGTTTCTTTCCTTCTTGTTCTTTTTTGTAATCATAACAATCTGAAATCTTCACGCTGTCATTCCAATGGTTTCCATTAGAAGTAAACTACCCAAGCCTGGAGTTCGAATGCCAAGACTGCCACCCACAAATTGAAGATGATCCTGACAAACTCATTCCTATTCATGTGAATGCTAATGAAATGTTATAAAAGTAACAATTACATTTGCAATTAATTAATGATTCTATTTGAGAATGCCACATAAAATTATTGGATTTATATCTTCCATACTAGCACCATGGTATGATTCCCCTAATGGAAGGATATTGACAAATTTTTAATTAATGCTTTTATAAGTATTCAAACGTGATACTTCATTAAATGGAGGCATAATTTGATAACTAATAATTGGTTATTTTATATATATATATAATTTAATATCCTCACATTCCCTCTCTCTCTGCATATATATATATATATATATATATATATATATATATATATACGTCTATCTATTTTTCTATCTATCTATCTATCTATCTATCTATCTATCTATCTATCTATCTATCTATCTATATTGGGTACTCCTGTGGCTTGATCACAGGTCCTCAGAACTTTCTGGCAGCTCAGTTTGCTAGAGGCTGGTGTGCTAAGATTGTGACCCCATTTATGAATTGGCCATTGTAGGCCATAAGTTGAAATCCCAGCATGTCCAAAAATTTATTCGTGGAGTAAGAAGCCAATTTTGACACATTATTTTTCCTTTTCTGTGAAAGTCCTGGGTCTCAGTATGATGTATAATCCATATGCAAATATATCATATGTGATATGATATAATAAAAGAACTGTTATATGTGTAATAATACTAAATAATAATGGTAATAAACATCATATGAACTAAGCCCATGTATGTAAATATATCTCATATATTGATATTAATTTTTCCAGTGCTGGGGCTTCATTTCAGGCCCTGGGAACTGGTCTGAATTTCTTGTCTTCAAGGATGGTGAGCCTTTCCCCCTCATCCACAGTGCCACAAAGTTATCCATACCCTGAGTTCAAATACAAGGGCTGCCAGAAAAATAGTGCAAATTCCAAACCAGGGCATTATTATTATTATTATTAGCCGAGCACAGGGCTTGCTCTCAGGTCTTGGCACCTCTGTCATAGCCAATGCTTGGATCTAGGACCTGAGTTCAAATCTTGGGGCTGGCAAAACAAAAGAAGAACCATAAAACTGAGAAGTTCAAGAAGATGGTTTTACTGTTTTTCCTTTGTATTATGACCATCCTGGATGTAAATGGCAAGGCAAAGAAAGAGTACATGACCTTGCAGTGCTGATGTTTGGCGGACTATTAAGGAAGCCATAGCCGAAACTGGCAACTTAGGTGTGTAGGTCGAATCCTGGGATTGCTACTAATGAATGGTAGAGATTCTAAGAAACCCATTCTCAAGTACATTCATACAAATGGAATGTTAAAAAATAACAACTAAATAAGTAGTTAGTGTTTGATTATATTATAAAATTATACACAACATTTATACTACCATGACTAATTTTCAATTAATTCTTTATTATGTATGCAATCATGATACTTAAAAAGGGAAGGCATAATTTAATTGCCAATAATCGGTAGTAATATCATATATGCATTTTCATAGTATACAGACATCTCTCTCTTCTTTCATGCATCTATATCTATCTGTCTGTCTGTCTGTCTGTCTGTCTATCTATCTATCTATCTATCTCTCTATTTACCAATCTACACCTTTATCTGTTTATACACTTGTCACTACTCGGGCTCAGTGTTAGAGTGCTTGCCTAATATGTATAAAGCTCTGGGTTCGATTCCTCACTGCCACATGCACAGAATAATCCAGAAGTCATGCTGTTGCTCAACCAGCTGAGCACTAGTTTTGAGCATAAAAGCTTAGGGACTGTGTCTAAACTCTTACTCAAGACCCAGGAATGGCATCAAAAAAAGATAGAATATTTTGACTACAGCTATATCAGGATAGGAGTGCAAATACTTCATCACAGAGCAAGCCAGGAGTCTGGTGCTGACAGCTGCCATCTAATCTGACTTAGCCAGAGGTAATCTGCTGCAACTCAGCTCCACAGAACCAGATGCTGATGGCTCACTCACCCCATCATCCAAGATCCTTAGGAACTGAGATCTGACACTGGTGGGTTTAAAACCCAGTGCTGGCAGGAAATCTGTGAAACTCTGAGCTGTGGTTCAAAGTGGTAGAGTTCTAGCCTTGAGCAAAAGATCTTAGGACTGTATCCCCAACCTTTCAGTGCAATCCTCGTGGCTGACTCTACGTACCCAATAAAACCCACCCCTCTAAATCATTAGATGTGAACTTTGTGTGGTTTGTGATGTGTTTCTGAAAGAATGGTGATACTGATGAATGTACCCTAATTCTAATGACAGTGTGTGGGATACAGCTATGTGATGAGTCCTTCATGAGGTACTGTCTGCTAAGTCCTTCACAGGGTACATTCTTTCATCTGGTCCTTGTAAGAGCTCCACAAGTCAGATGATTGTGCAGATGAGAAACGTGAGGTTCAGATATCCCCATGTCAGGGCCAAAAGGATGTATGTACCTAACTCTAGTGAGTTGTCTCCTGCAGACAATTGTTTTGGTTTATTTTTCTCAGTAGTGGACCTTGAACTTAGGGCCTAGCCACTGACCCTTCCCTGTTGGGCTCATGGCTAGCATCCTACCCTGTGGAGCCAAGGACCCCCTTGCAACAGAGTGTTACAGTCTAAGTGTATGTAGCTGTGTCATCCTGCCTACTCAGCAAGCTGAGATGTAACTATCTCGGTTCCAAATTATCCCAGACACAAAAGTTCCCATGAGACTATTATCTCTTATTCACTACATAGAAACTTGAAGTGGAAGCTGGGCTCCAGCGACTCACGCCTGTCATCCTCGCTACTCAGGAGCCTGAGAGCTCAGGATCACAGCCCGAAGCCAGGCTGGGCACCAAATCCCTGAGAGGCTGATCTCCAGTGACTTACCAAAAATTTGCAGGTGTGCTGTAGCTCAAGTGGTAGAGCGCTTGGCTTTAGCTGAAGAGTTCAAGGAAAGCACCCAGGACTAGAATTCAACTTCTCCAGTTTCCAAGAAAAGAAAGAAAGAAACCTGAAGTGGAGTGCTGGGAATGTGTCTGAGGTGTAGAGTGCTTTGCATGTATGAATCCTTGAGTTTGATTCCTTAGTATCACATCACTAGAAAAAATACTGAAGTGGCTGTGTGGCTCAAGTGGTAGAGTGCTATCTTTGTATAGGAGAAACTCAAATACAGTGCTCAGGTCCTGAGTTCAAGATCCAGGACAAGTGTATGCACACACATACATGCACACACACACACACACACACACACACACACACACACACACACACACACACACACACACACCAGATACCAAAGTGAAGCTGTGATACCAAATGGTAAAGCACTGTGACACCAAATGTAAAGCACTGAGCTTCTGTTCTGATCTCATGGTCAGCACCCAGGCCCTTTGTTCAACACCAAACCTAGCCACCCAGGACCCAACTAGGAGAGGTCAAAGGTTTCAAAACCTGATGAGTTTCACCAGCCCTAAATGACAGGAAGCATTGTGATATTACACATGTGCTTAGATTTAGCAAACTTCCAGAAACCTAGGAAGGCACCATTGCCAATAATGAATCATTTTATTAGGTTCAGCTCCCTTGTCTGCCAGAAGGACCATTGAATTAATTGTAGCAGTTTATTTCAACACTGGAACATATTCTAAAGAAGACAGGATGAATGCAGAGAACTTGGCCTGCCACAGAAGGTGGTAGAAATGAAAGCTTCCTGTCAAAACAGAGCACTGGGGAGAGAGATAGCTTGGGGTACAAAGAGGTCTTTTTTTCTTGGCCTTCAGAGCCTGCCCACACTCATCCTCACTAATTTGCCCGGATGAATTGTTTGTTACACAGCTGTACAGGAGTCAACCTTTTTGTCTGTCTGTTCCAACAATGAGGCAGAGCTCCTCCAGCAGCCTGGGGTGCAGAGAAAACCTCAGGCTACCCTGGGAACAGTGCAGGGTCCCCGGAATATGCACTGTCTTGAAAACACTGTCTGTGCTATGAAATCATTCTATTCAAAGCAAATTTCCTACCTGGGTGCTTTTCATCATAGGGACTCTGGATGCATACATACATGGGGAGACATGGAGTTACTTGTTTTTTGTTTGTTTGTTTGGCATGTCTGGGGGTTGTGTCATGAGCCCAGGCACTGTCCCTGATCTTCTTTTGCTCAAGGGTAGCAATCTTTCCTTGAGCCACAACCCCACTCATGCGATTTTTTATTCCTGTGATCCCTCAGAAATAAGAGTGCTGTGGACTTTCCTTTCCCAGCTGAATTCAAACAGGCACTCTCTAACTCTCAGACTCCTGAAGAGCTAGGATCACAGGCAGGGGCCTCTGACACCTGCCTTTATTTTCTTCTTGTTCTTTTTCTTTCATTGTGATGAACTGAAATCTTCACAGTGTCATTCTAATGGTTTGCATTTCGAAGTAAACTACCCAGGCCTAGAGTTGAATGCCAGGACTGCCACCTACAAATGGAAGGAGATCTGGAGAAAATCTTTCCTATTCATGTGAATGCTTAATGGAATGTTATAAAAGTAACAATTAAATTTGTAGCTGGTTCATGATTTTCTTATAGAATGCCTCACAAAAAGTAGTGGATTATGTCTTCCATTCTAGCACTATGGTATCATTCTCCCAATTAAAGAATACTAGCCATCCACTGGTGGCTCACGCCTGTAATCCTAGCTACTCAGGAGGCTGAGATCTGAGAATCGGGGTTCAAAGCCAGCCCAGGCAGGAGAGACCATGAGACTCCTATCTCCAATAAACCACCAGAAAACCGGAAGTGGCGCTGTAGCTCAAGTGGTAGAGCACTGGCCTTGAGCTGAAGAGCTGAGGGACAGCGCCCAGGCCCAGAGTTCAAGCCCCACGACCGACAAAAAAAAAAAAAAAAGAATACTGACTACTTTTACATTAATGCTTTAATAAGTATTGAGGCATCATTTAATAATAATTCATAATATATATAATCTAATATCCTCACATTTTCTCTCTCATATATTGCAAACTCTACATCTATACATCTATCTATATCTAAATTTATATCTATCTATAGCTATATCTATCAATCACTACTATGGCTTGTTCCTAGGTCCTCAGAACTGGCTGGCAGCTCAGTTTGCCAAAGCCTTTTGTTCTACAACTGATACTTTCATGAATTGGGCATTGTGGGCTGTGAATTCAAATCCCAGCATAGCCAAAATTTTATATGTGGAGTTAGAAGCCAATTTTGAAACTTTTTTTCCTTCTCTGTGAACGTCCTGGGTCTCAGTAAGATGTATAATCCGTATGCAAATAGATCCATGTGATAAAATGTAATAAATGAAATAGATGCTATATATGTAATAATACTAAATAAAATTAAAAATAAGGGTAATAAATGTCATAAGGATTAAACCCATGTATGTAAATAGATCTCATATAAGGATATTATTTTTTCAGTGCTGGGGCTTGAATTTGGGTCCTTGAAACTAAGCTGAAATTCTTGTCTTCAACGATGGTGAGCTTCCTCTCCCCCACAGTACCACAGAGTTACCCAGACCTTGAGTTCAAATCCCAGGCCTGCCAGAAAAACGGTGCAAATTCCAAGCCAGTGCCTTGATTTTATTTTGGCCGTGCCGGGTGCTTGAACTCAGCTCATGGAAACTCTGTCTCAACTTCAGTCATCCTAGACTGGTGTGCAGCCTCAGACCCCAAAGCCCTTCCTAATATCCTAGGACCCAAGTTCAAACTTTGGGACTCGCAAAAAAAAAGGAAAAGTGCTGGGAAGGTGGCTCAGTAATAGACGGCTTGCCATACATATATAAGGCCCTGGGTTCGATTCCTCAGCACCACATAAGCAGAAAAAAATGGAAGTAGTGCTATGGCTCAAGTGGTAGAGCGATAGCCTTGAGTTGAAGAGTTGAGGGACATCACCCAGACCCATAGTTCTGGCCCCAAAACTGAAAAAAAAAAAAGAAAAAAGAGAGGAAAAAAAAGGAGAAGGATAAAACTGGGAAGTCCCAGAAGGCAGTTTTACATTGTTTTTTCCTTTGCATTGCAAACATCCGGGTTCTAAATGACAGGATCCGTAAAGTGTACACTTGCACTGCTGAAGTTTAGTGGGCTATCAGGGAAGGCATAGCCAAAATCAGTAACCTAGGCCTGGTGTGTGAATCTCAGGACTGCCACCTATGAATGGCAGTAGATTCTAAGAAACAACATTCTGATATATAGCCATACGAACGGAATGTTGCAAACTAACAATTACATTAGGAGTTAGTGTATGAATATATTATAAAATTATGCACAATAATTATAGTACTTTGACTAATTTTCAATTAATACTTTGTTATGTATTCAACCATAATACTTAAAAAAGGAAGGAATAATTTATCGATAATTGGTAGTAATATAGTATATATAATTAACTAATATACAGACATTTCTGTCTTGTTTTATACATATATATATATATATATACACTTCTATATGTATATATATATGTGTATATATATATATATATATATGTGTGTGTGTGTGTGTGTGTGTGTGTGTGTGTGTGTAACAATCTACATATCTATTTCTACACTTGTCATTCCTGGGGCTCAGTGGTAGAGTGCTCGCTTAGTATGTATGAAGAAGCCCTGGGTTAGATTCCACACTATCACATGCACAAAATATGCCAAAGTACTGCTGTCACTCAAGCATTGGTGCACTGGTGTTGAGCATGAAAGCTTAAGGACTGTGTCTAAGCCCTTACTTAAGCCCCAGGACTGGCACCAAAACAAATTAGAATGTTCTGACTGCCAGTATAGAATTCCAGGATTTCAAATATCTCATCACAGAGCAAGCAGGGGGTCTGAAGCTGATGGCTGCCATCTAACCTGGCTTAGCCAGAAGTCAACCATGGAACGAGATGCTGCTGGCTCACCCCTTGCTGCTCGGGGGATGAGATCAGACACTGGTGGGTTGAAAACTCAGCCCTGACAGGAAGTCTGGGAGACTCTGAGCTGTGCCTCACAGTGGTAGAGCTCTAGCCTTGAGGAAAAAATCTTAGGACAGTAACTCCAACATATGAGTGCAATCCCCGAGGCTGATGACCCTCCCCACAAAAAAAACACCCCTCTAAACCGTTATATGTATACTTGTGTGGTTTGTGACATGTATCTGAAAGAGTGGTGATACTGATTAAAGCACCCTAAATCTAATGACAGTTTACGTGATACAGCTCTGTGATGAGTCCTTTCTGGGGTGCTGGGTCATTCATGGGGTACTGTGTGCTGAGTCCTTCACAGGGTGCTATGTGCTGAGTCCTTCATGAGTTGTTTACTTTCATCTGGTCCTTATAAGAGCTACACAAGTAAGATGATTGTGCAGATGAGAAAGTTGAGGCTCAGATATTTCCCCAAGGCAGGGCCAAATTTATGTATATACTGAGCTCTAGTGACTTGTCTCCTGCAGACAATTGTTTGGGTTTAGTTTTCTCCACCATGAACTTTGAACTCAGAGCCTAGGTGCTGAATTTCTTCTTGGTCTCATGGCTAACGTTCTACAGTGCGGAGCCAAGAACCCCCTTGAAGCAAAGTGTCATGGCTTAGGGGTCTTTAGCTGAGGTCTATCATCTTGCCTGCTCAGAAATTTGAAGATCTCGGTTCAAAGTTCTCTCAGATAATGGTCCAAAGCCAGCCTGGGCAGGAAATTCCTTGAGATGATTATCTCCAATAAACCACCAGAAAGCCTGAAGGGGCACTGTAGCTCATGTGGAAGAGCACTAGACTTGAGCTGAAGAGATCAGAGACAGCACCCATGCCCATACTTCAACTCCTCCAACTTATAAGAAAAGAAAGAAAGAAACCTGAAGTGGAGTGCTGGGAATTTTTCTTAGGGATAGTCTTGCTTTGCATGAGTGAAACCCTGGGTTTGATTCCTCAGTACAACATCCATAGAAATGTTCCACATCCCTGGAGTGGTACTGTGGCTCAAGTGGTTAAGTGCTGTCCTTGTACAGGAGAAACTGAGGTACAGTGATAAGGTACTGAGTTCAAGCACCAGGACTGGTGTATTCACGTATGCATGTGTGCGCACGCACGCACACACACACACAAACACACACACACACACACACACACACACACTGAGGCACCGTTGCCAATAATGAATCATTTCATTAGGTTCAACCCCCTAATTGTCTGCCAGAAGAACTCTTGAATTAATGGTAGTAGTTTGTTTCAAAACAGAAACATAGTCTTACAAAGACAGGATGAAGGCTTCCTGTCAAAAGAGAGCACTGGGGAGAGAGATAGCTTGGGGAACAAAGAGACCTTTTTCTCCTGATCTTCAGAGCATGCCCACATTCATCCTCACTACATGGCCCAGATGAATTGTTTGTTACACAGCTCTATAGGAGTGAGGTTTTTTGTCTGCCTATTCTAAAAATGACGCAGACTTCTTCCAGCAGCCTGGGGTATGAAGAACCCCTCATGCTACCCTGGGAACAGTGAGTGTAACCCCAGAACATGCACTGTCTTGAAAGCACTCTCTGTGTTATGAAATCATTCTACTCAAGGCAAATTTCCTAGCTGGGTGCCTTTCTTCATAAAAACGCTGGATGTTCACTGATACAAATACATGCATACATAAACAGACACATGGAATTAATGGCTCTTTTTTGTGGCAGGTTCTGAGGCTTGAACTGTGAGCTTAGGCATTTTCCCTGGCTCCTTTTGCTCAACGAACCATTTTATTGTGTCTTAAATCATGATTACCATAGGATGGGGTGCAGCTTTTACACCCACAAATGATCGAGGGATCCTAGTACCCGTGTTCAACTACCAGCACTGGCCAAAATACATCAAACCAACAAAAATGGAGGAGGAGAAAAACAGGAAGTTTTACACAACAGTTTTACCTTTGTTTCCTTAGTACTGTGAGTCTCCTGGGTCTCAATGGCTCAGCTTGAAAATTTGAGTGAGCTTGCATGTATGAAGGCTGGGGGCTCTCAGTGAAGCCTGAGTCCAACCCAGACACCTAGGCCCTGAGTTCGATCCTAGGACTGCCACATATACATGACTGAAGATCCTAGGAAACTCTTTCCTATATATAGGAACACTATTAGAATGTTTGAAATGTTCTAACTGAATGACTAATTAGATAGTCATTCCAGTATAAGATTGTATGCAATAAATATAGGTCATTGATTAATTCTTTATTAAGTATTCTACCATGATTAATTAATTGAGGCATAATTTTAGACCAAATAATTGGTAGTAATGGAATATATAATAATAAGCTATAGACATCACTCTTTATATAGGGTTACACACTAGAATCTACGTAAAAGTCTGTCTCTCTCTGTATATATTTATAGATGTATATACATATGTAAATACACACACACATGCACACAGACAAACACACAAACACACACTGCAACCTAAATATTTATCTGTTTATATATTGGCCATTCCTAGGGCTTGATCTCAAGTCCTCAAATTTGCCTACCAACTTCACTTGCATCAGACTGGTGTGCTAACATTTAACCATTCATGAAGTGGGCCTGCTAGGCCCTGAGTTCAAGTCACAGAACTGCCAAAAAATTAATCTTGGTGCAAAAGCCAATTGTCACATTTGTTTTCCTTATCGGTGAAAGCCCTGGGTCTCAGGAATGATGTAGAACACATAGGCAAATCTATGTCTTATGTAAAAAGATGCAAAAAATGGTATATGTGTAATCATACTCACTAAAATACATAAAAAATAAATAAAACTCAAATAAAATGAATAACTACACTAATCAAAATATGCAGTAAACCTGTATGTAAATATAAATCATATATTTAAAATGTATATGCATATTATTCTTTAGAGTGTTAGGACTTGAATTCAGGCCGTAGGAACAGGCCTCACTTTTGTCTTCCAGCACGGTGAACTTTCCCATCCCCAACAGTGCTGCATATTTACCCAGAGCCTGAGTTCAAATCCCAGGCCTGGCAGATAAAAGGGCATGAATTCCAAGACAAGGAGTCTCATAATATTTTAAATATTTTTAATGTATCAATGTATGTATTTCTTTATTTCTTTTTATTTTGTTAAGCACAGGGCTTGAACTCAGGTCGTGGCAATTGTGCCTCAGCTTTGATCACTCTAGGCTGGGGTGCAGCCACTGGACCCACAGCTGAACCTGGGTTCCTGGGCCCCAAAGGCTGACAGGAAAAAATAATAATGCGACACAGAAAAAAAAAAAAACTGGCAATTTGCAAATGGCTGCCGGTTTTACATTTGTTTGGTTTGCAAGGTGACCATCCTGTGTCTGAATGACACGGCTGAAAAATATTGATAACGTGGCACTGCTGAAGGCTAGCATGCTACCAGGAAAGCCATAGTCTAACACGGCAAAATAGGTCCTGTGTTAGAAGCCCCTTCCTTTCCCCTACAAATGGAGGGAAATCCTAAGAGTCTCGTTCCTATTCATAGGAATATTGATGGAAGATTATGAATGGCAAGGTGGAATTGGTTGTTTTTGAATACTACTGTACAATTAGACAGAGTGATTTTAGGAGGCCAATGGATTTTAATGAGTATTTTTGACACATTCAAAGAATATTATTAATTACATGGACGCAATAGTTTCCAAACAGTGGTTGAATATTTCATTAAGGATGAAAACAATAATATTAATTACATGGAGGCATAATAAATACCCAAGAATTGGTAGAAATGTAGTCTATATAACTGAAGAATGTATATACATCTCTGGCACTCTATAAATATCTGTATTTATTTGTGTACTACCATCTTCATGTCAATCTGTTCTTATTTCGTCAATGCCTGGGGCTCGATCTCAGGTGCTGGAAACGCTTGTCAGCTCCATATGCCCCAGGCTGGTGTGTTGACACTCACCCACTCATGAATTGGGTCTTTTTGGCTGTGAGTTCAGTTGCCAGCACTCACAAAAATTGAATCATGGATTAAGAAGCCCATGGTGACTCATTTTTTCCTTTTCTGTTCCTGGGTGTCAGGTGTGAAGTTTCATATATAGGCAAATCTATATCCTATGTAATAAATGGAATAAATATTTCATGTGTAATAACAGTCAATAAAATACATGGTAAATAAATGAATAAAACAAAAATAAAATGAATAACTATACTAAGCTCGATATGGCCTCAACTTCTGGGGCTCAATCTCAGGGCCTAGGAAAGGCCTGGCAGCTGAATTGGCTAGAGGCTGCTGTGCTGACAGTCATTCATTCATGAGTTGAGCCTTCTAGGCCCTGAGTTTAGATTCCAGCACTGCCAAATATGTAATTGTGGAGTGAGAAGCCAAGCGTGACACATATTTTCTTTTTCTTTGAAAGTACTCGGTGACAGGTAGGATGTATAATTCAGATGCAAATCTATAAGCTATGTAATAGGATGTCATAAATGTAAAAAATGTCATAGGTGGAAGAATTGTCACTACAATAAATGAAAAAAAGATTGAATTAGTAGTGAATCTTTCTAGGATAAAATAGACACAGTAATTACAGGACATGGATTAAGTTTAATATTTTATTAAGCATTAACAGAATAAAAATTGCATGGAAACATAAATACCTAATAATTTGTAATAACAGATGATGCATAATTTAATAATATATAGACATCTGTCTCATTCTATAAAATATGTGATTATATGTATGGATGTATATACATATGTGATAATAATAGGATATTGAGTAATATTAATTAACGTTTTATTAATTGTTTACTGGGACACATCATTAAATGGAGACATAATTTAATACCAAATAATTGGTAGTAATATTATCTATAAATTAATAATATACAGACATCTTTTTGTGTATATAATATTTATATACAGCAATCTCTATCTATGCCTCGTTCACTCCTGGGGCCTGGTGGTTGAGTGCTTGCCTAGTAAGCACGAAGCCTTGTGTTCCATTCCTCAGTGTGACATAAACAGAAAACCCGGAAGTTCTGCCATCTTTCAATCAATTTAGTGCTAGCCTGGAGCACAAATGCTTAGGGACAGTGTCAAAGCCCTTACTCAAGCCCCAGGACTGAAGACACAAAAAGGTAGAATATTCAACTGCAACTAGAGAAGGACAGGACTTCAACTACCTCATCACAGAGAAAGCTAGTAGTCTGGTGCTGACAGCTGCCACCTAACCTGACTTGGCCACATGTAAACTGCTGCAACCCAGTTCCATCGGTTACCCCTGTCATCCTGTTTACCCTGGCTTACCACCAACATTCTGGCTGCTCGGGGGCTTTAAAACCTGACAGGAAGTCTGCTAGACACTTTGAAATATGGCTTGAAGTCGTGGAGTTCTAGCCTTGAGCAAATGGTATTACAACAGTACCCCATGCTTGAAGTTCAAGCCCCATGGCTAACCCCCCAAAAACAAAAACAACACCCCAATAAACCATTAGATGTGAACTTGTGTGGTTTTTGAAATGTTCCTCAAAGAATGGTGATACTGATGAGAGCACCCTAATTCTAATGACAGCTTGTTGAATAGAGCTACATGCTGAGTCCATCATAAGGTGCTCTGTGCTGAGTCCTGCACATGGTGCTATGTGCTGAGTCCTTCACAAAGTGCAGCGTGCTGAGTCCTGCATTGGGTGCTGGGTGCTGAGACTTTCACAGGATGGTGTGTGCTGAGTCATGCAAAGAGTGCCATCTGCTGTGTCCTTCATAGGGTGCATTCTTTCTTCAGGTCCTTGTAAGAGCTCCACAACTGAGATGATTATGCAGAAAAGAATATTGAGGCTCAGATATGTCCCCATGACAGAGAAAAAATTATATATTACTGAAAAGTAATGAGTTGTCTCCTCCAGAAAAAAATTTTGTTTTGTTTTTTCTCAGTCATGAACCTTGAAATAGGGGCCTGAGTGCTGCCCCTTACTTCTTGGGGTAGCACTCCACCACGTAGAAGCAAGGACCCCCTTACAGCAGAGTGCCACTTAGGGGTCTATAGCTGAGGTTTCATCCTGCCTTCTCAGGAAGCTGAGATCTGAGGATCTGGGTTCCAAACTATCCCAGACACAAAATGTCCCATGAGACTATCATCTCCAATTCACCACTAAGTAACCTGAAGTTGATGCTGGGTGCTTGTCGCTCATGCCTTTCATCCTAGCTACTCAGGAGGATGGGATCTGAGGGTCATGGTTCAAATCTAGACTGAGCAGGAAAGTCCTTGAGACACAAAGCTCCGATGGACCACCAGAAAAACTGAAATGGCGCTTTGGCTCAAATGGTAGAGCACAAGACTTGAGCTGAAGAGCTCAGGGACAGCACCCAGGCCCAGACTTCAAATCCTACACCAACAAAAAGAGAGAAACAAACTAACCTGAAGTAAAGGGCTGGGAATGTGCCTTAGGAGTAGAGTTCTTTGCACATATGAAAATCTGGGTTTGATTTCTCAGGACCACATCACTAAAAAAAAGCCTGAAGTGGCTCTGCCTCAAGTGGAAGAGGGTTATCCTTGTACAAGAGAAACTAGTTACAGTGCTCTGCTACAGAGCTCAGGTCCTGAGTTCAACATCCAGGAATGGTGTATGGGAGCCCGAGCACATGTGCAAGCACACACACACACACACACACACACACACACACACACACGCAGACTAGAAGTGATGCTGTTACACAAAATGGTAAAGCACTGGGTTTATGCACTGAGCTCATGGTCAGCACCCCAGCCTTGTGTTCAACCCCCAAACCTAGCCACCCAGGCACCAACTAGGAGAGGTCAAAGGTTTCAAAACCTGATGAAATTCACCAGCCCTAGATGACAGGAAGCTTTGTGATATCAGATATGTGCTAGGATTCCCCAAGCTTCTGGAAACCTAGGAGAGGCATCAGAGGCCCATCATCGCCCTCAATGAAACATTTCATAAGGTTCAGTGCCCTGGTTGTCTGCCAGAAGGTATCCTGAATTATATTGAGCATTGTACCTGAATACTGGAATATAGTCTCACAAAGGCAGGATAAGTGCACAGGACTTGGACTGCCACAGGAGGTGGCACAAATGAAGGATTCCTGTCAAACCAGAGCACTGGGGAAAGAGATAGTTTGGGGTACTAAGAGACCTTTTTCTCCTGACCTTCAGAGCCTGCCCAAAGTCATTCTCACTATCTTACCTGGATGGAGTTGTTTGTTACACAGCTGGAGGAGTGAGGCCTTTTGTCTGCCTGTCCAGACATTGAGAGAGACTTCTTTCAGCAGGCCTGGGATGCAGAGAAATCCTCAGGCTACACTGGGAACAGTGAAGGGAGCCACTGAACATGCACTGTCATGAAAGCAGTCTCTGTTATGAAGTAATTTTCTTGAATACAAATTTCTTAGCTTGGTGCTATTCATCATAGCTACTCTGGAACTTCAACTATAGGAATACATCCATACATACCCAAAGACATGGAAGTACAGGCTCTTTTTGAGCTGGTAAGTCAAGGGTTGAACTATGAGCCTAGGCGTTGTCCTTGAGCTTGTTTTGTTCAAGGGTAGTGCATTAACCTTGAATCACAGCCCCACTTCTGGGTTTTTCTGTCATATCTTAGAAATAACAGTTTCATGGACTTTCCTATTCTGGCTGTATTCAAACTCAGATTCTCTACATGTCAGCCTCTGAAGAGCTGGTATTAAAGTGAGAAGCCGCTGGCACCTTCTTTCTTTTCTTCATTTTTTAATCTGGACAATCTGCATTCTTAACAGGGTCATTCCAATGATTTGAATTTATAAGTTATCTCCCCAATATTCTTTATAGCTGCTTTTGCTGAGAAGGATTTTCTCTCCTCATCTTCTCCTCTGTTTACAAGTTTGAAGCCAAAAGTGAGAAGTGAGTCTCACAGGATTTGGCAGCAAATGTCCACAGGACATCTCAGCCCTGTCACTTAGCATTGAGCTGCAGTGAATTTACTGTCTCAGGATGAGAGGACCAAAAGCTGGAGCCATCCTCATACTATCTGCATTGCTCCTTTTGCCTATAAAATGATCTAATGATTATGAGTGTTGTGTGTCTATAACCTTAGGTATCTAGAACACACTAGAAACATCGTCATGTATCTCTTTTTCTCTAGTGCCTCTTAAAATTTAGATTAAGGGCTTTTGTGGAGGGGCTACTCAGTGAATCCCTAAGGAAAGCCCCTTGAAGCCTCTTGGGAGATCGCCATTCAAAGTCAGCCTGAACAGGAAGTCTGTGGGATTCTTATCTCCAATAAGCAACCAGAAAACCAGAAGTGGAGCAGTGGCCCAGAGGGTAGAGCTCTAGCTTTGAGAGAGAAAGCCCAGCAGGAGACAGAGGCTAGACCAGGCAGGAAAGCCTGGAAGGCGCTTATGTCAAATTAATGACCAGATGGGTGGAAGTGGATCTGTGGTGGTGGTAAAGCCTCAGCCTTGTGAAAAACAGCTGAGGAATGCATTGGGCCCTGAGTTCAAGCTCTGGGATGGCCACAAAAATTTTTCAAAAAGAGAAGGCCAAATTTATGTATCAGCGCCCTATGCAGTTATGTGTGTATATTACCTCCCTGAGTGCAAACAGACCATATGCAATGCTTCTCCTTTTATTTACTGGTTTATTTTTCAGATATGCTCCTTTCCCATACTGCATCATTGTCTTCATTTCAGGCCCATGGCTTTTCTCTTCCAAGGTTCTAGGCCTGTGTCCTTATATGATGCACACTGAAGGTCTCAGCAGCCTTTATTTACATTTTATTATGGGACCAATGCAAGAATAGTCACAAATCGAACTGGGGAAGAGAACATCAGGTTTCATAGAAGTAACCAGTATTCAGAAAATTAAACTTGGGGACGTAAAATGGTGGCATACTCATGTAAAAACTACATTAAGGAAAAGATGAGGATGCTGGGAATGTGGATTACTGAGAGAGTGCTTGCCTAGCATGCAAGAAGCCTTGGGTACAATTCCTTGGTAGCACATACACAGAAAAAGCCAGAATCGGTGCTGTAGCTCAAGTAGTAGAGTGCTAGAGTCAGTGTCCTGGCCTTTAGTTCAACCCAAAACTGTCAAAGAGATACCTAGGTAGGTGGATAGGTAGATAGAAGATATAGATAGATAGATAGATAGATAGATAGATAGATAGATAGATAGATAGATAGATAGATAGATAGATAGATAGATAGATAGATAGATGGATAGATAGATAGATGCATATATACATACATACATACATACACAAATACATAGATAGATACTTAGATAGATTAAATAGCTAGATAGAAAGATGATAGATGAATCTGGTCTTGGATGTCAGGAGGAAAGAAGGAAACAATTCCCAGTCATGAGGCCTTCTGCAGTGTGCCCGGCCACAAGCATCGCTTTCACACAACCACAGGGCAGGAACACTGTCTCTTTTCCACTTCTCAGGCAGCCAAAGGCCTCAATGTCAAACGGGCAGACCTAGGTTCTAACTCAGGGGCTGGGACTAGGGATTTTCATTAATGACGCGGTGAATGAATGAAGGAGAAAAGACTGGCAGAGATAGAAGAGCCTTCAAATCTGACAGATAGAGAGTGAAAAACCCACACCCTAAGACCAGAGAGCAGTGTTTTTCTACTCTGTTCCTCCCCTCTCACCCACTAAACAGGCTCTCTATTGGTAACCTAAAGGTAACCTAAGGCTCCCTTCACCTGAGGGAGGAAGGTTAATTATTCATTGTTTGAACAGGTACAGAAAAGCCTTACCCTAGTTTAACTCTAACAACTGTTTCAGGTTTCCTCCCATTGGTGGCTGTTCCTGGAATGAATGAAGTGATTTTTGCAGCTCCCTTCCCTGATGAGTGTGTACATGCTGCCTCCTAATCCTGTAGGTCTGGTCTCTGCATCTAGCTTGGCTTTTGAAACTGTTTTCTGCCTTCAATTACAGTGTTACACTGCAGTTCTTCCTGCTAACATGGCTAGGGTTTGGATCCTGAGAGCTTCATTTGAACCCAGGATGGGTCAATAATGTTTCTTTCCTGCTTCTATAGCTCAAGAACTCTAAGAACATTTAGAGTGCAAGTACTTCTCATCACCAAAGGAAACATAGGAAGCTGTTGAACATCTGACCTTTCATAGGTGGAAGTCTGAGTGTCATAGCCTTTTCTGCTCTGGCTGGCTTTACCCTGTTATCCTGACACCTCAGTCTCCTGAGCTAGGGTGACGGGCCTGAGCTACTGGTGCTCTGCTTGGTTCAGAATTGCAATGACATTGACAATACAAGTCAACTGCTTATCAGAAAGGGTTTGTGGAACATATTAAACCTGTCAACATTGGAACTTTCAGAACCCAGTAGGACACAAGGTTACAATGCTAGAGTCTGAGAGGCTGGGCATATGGATCTGCTACACTTGAGCCTGGAGCTCTTACTTCTATTCTTGTGTCCATCAGTATCATTTTCCAAAGATATGGTCTCATAATTAGCAAATAGAAAAAGTACTTTGATTAACCCTCACTTTTTTCCAATTATATGTCTGGAACTCAAGCCTGCCACTGTCCCTGAACCCATCAGCTCAAGGCGAACACTCTACCACTTGAGCCACAGCGCCAGGTGGGGTCTTTGGTGGTCCACTGGAGATAAGAGTCTAATAGGCTTTCCTTGCCTAGGCCGTCTTTGAACTATGGTCTTCAGCTCTCAGCCTCCTGAGAAGCTAGCATTCCAGGTGTGAGCACTGGCATCTGACCTATTGTTTTTGACAGTCCTGGAGCTTGATCTTAGGGCCTTGGTACTGTCTCTGAGCTTCTTTTCCTCAAGGCTAGCCACTTGACCCACACCACAGCTTCTGGCTTTTTTTGAGTATGTGGCACTGATGTTTCAACCCCTGGTATTCATGCATGCAGAGCGAGCTCTTTACCACTAAGCCACATTTCTAGCCCCACCATTACAATTGTATCCCTCACTTTCATATCCTAAAGAAATGGCATCTGACTATAAATCATCTAAAGAAATCCCAATAGGAAGATGTCCAAAAATAAGACAAACTCATACTTGCGAGAGACTCTAAACATGTGAATACTGTGACAAATGCTTCCATTTAATTATGTATTATGTTTCAACACTTAACAAAATATTAATGAAAAATGAGTCAATGTCCTACATTATTGTATATAATTTTATAATAAATGTGCAAAATGTAATATATATATTGTGCATAATAAATAAAATAATCAATAAATGAATGAATCAAATAAAAATGAAATACAAAATCAATAATAAAAACATAATATGAAATTAACATATATATGTAAGCATATATAATATATTACACATGTAATGAAATACTTTTTCTATTGCAGGGCCTTCATTCAGGTCCTGGTAACTCTAGCCTGAATTTCTTTTCCTCAAGGACAGTGAGCTTTGCCTTCACCCATGGTGCAAAAGAGTTACCTGGACGGTGAGCTCAAATCCTAGCAATGATGGAAATACTGGCCCCAGTTCCAAGACAGTAACTTATTTTTTTAATGGAAGCAGTTATGTTTACTCGATTCCATACTGAACATTAAAAAAAGGCAGAGTAGAATTTTGTACAGCTATTCACACATCCTTCCCTTACATCCAAAGTGCTTCTCTGAGAACTACCTTGTTCCTGTTCTTTTGTAACTTTTTATTTTAAAAATGTTGTACAGAGAGGTTACATGTACAGGAGCAAGGTAAAGAGTTCATTTACTATTGAACATTGTTGATTCCTCCTTTGTTTTCCACCTACCATCCCTTCTCTCCCATCTCCACAACTACCTCCCCCTGCTGAGATCAGTACTTAGTTTTTCATTTTTGGTTGGCATGGGGTTTGAACTCAAGTAGTGGCAACTCTTCCCTCACATTGCTACAGATTTACCAAGATCCTGAGTTCAAATCCGAGGCTAGGAAAAAGACCTGGCAGAAATTCCAAACCAGGGAGCTTTATTTTTTTTTAAATCTAGTTAAACAATTTATTTATTTATTTTTATTTTTTAAATTTTTATTTATTTATTTATTTTTGGCCAACCATGGGGCTTTACATCAGGTCGTGGAAACTCTGCCTCAGTTTGGATCTCCCTAGGCAGGGGTGCAGTCTCCGGACCCATAGCTGAACCTGAGATCCTAGGCCCAGAGGGCTTTCAGGAAGAAAAAGAAATAGCTGGAAAGCATAAAGAGTGGCGAGCTGCAGAGGGCTTTGGTTTTAGGATTTTTCTCTTTGCACAGTGACCATCCTGGATCAGAATGACACGGTTGCAAAGTGGACCTGACCTGCCATTGCTGATGGCTGGTGGGGTATCAGTGAAGTCATAGTCCAACCTGTCAACATAGGCCCTGGGTTCAAATCCCAGTCCTGATACTAATGGCAGGAGATCACAAGAGACTCATTCCTATAAATAGGAATTCTGATTGAAAGAGTAGTTCATGCATCGGTCTAGTCTAAAATTGGATGCAATAATCCTAGAATGCTAATTAATCTTAATTAATAGTTTATTAAGCATGAAAAGAATATATTCCTTCCATGGCAGTATAATAAATACCTAAGAGTTGGTAGGAACGTAGTAGATGTCATTCAATCATAGATAGTCGGCTCTGGCTTGCTTTACCAATATATATTGATTTGTATACCACCGTCCGCCTATCCATGTATTGTTGTTTTGGCCAAACCTGGGGGTCAATTTCAGCATGTGGGAACCCCCTCACAGCTTCCTGGGCAAGAGGCTGCCATGCTCAAACTCACCCATTCATGTATTGGGCCTGCTAGGCCCTGAGTTCAGATCTTAGCATTGTCAGGCATGATGGAGAACACATCTAAAATCTAGATGCTATATGATAGGATGTAAACAATGTAATAAATGGTATAGGTGTCATCAGAGTCAATAAAATAAATGGTAAATAAATGAATAAAACAAGAAATAAAATGAATAACCACACCAAACACAATATGGACTGAATATCTGTAGGGAAGTATAAATCCTTTCTTTAAAATGTATATAAGGAGTATCTTTTCCAGGCCTGAGACTTGAATTCAGCCCCCGCTACGAGGAGGGAATGATGGAAGATCCTGAGATACTGGTTTCTGGACCTTGAAAGAGTCATGGAATGCTATCGATCTCATCCTTGAATGAGTAATTAGTACATGATTCAAGTAGGAAATGATAGGCAAGACTCATGGGGTGTTGATTATTTGTAAAGAAGAGTTGATGAAGCATGACAACAAGCATCACAGACATGAAATGGAGGCATCAGGAAAGGTTCAAGAATCGGTAGTCACACAGATTAGATTCCATCACAGGTCACCATCTCTCTTACTCTATACAAATATGTTCTTATTTGCTTACTACTTCAGCTTATGAATGGATGACTATTGTGCGCTCCAATCTCCCCCCGGTGGGGTGGGTCTCAATCTCAGGTCCTGGGAATGGCCTAGTTCCTTTGTGGCTCACAGGCTACTGTGCTCATTTACCCATTTACTAACTGGACCTGCTAGGCCCCGAGTTCAGATCCCAGCCCTGCCAAAAGATTCATCTTCATATCAGAAGCCAATTGTTGCAACTGTTTTCCTTTCCTGTGCAAGTTTTGGGTCTCAGCTATGATTCTAGAATGCGTGGGCCACCCTGTGGCCATGTCAATAAGTTGTTATCCATGTCAGCCCAGTTATACTTGTTATCATATACTCAAAAAAATACACAGTACATCCATGAATAGCATACAAAAGAAAGAGAATAACTATACTCAGTGCACGATGCAGTCCACTCATGGATGTGGATACATATCCCATGTTTCAATGATGCATTGAGGACTATTTTGGCCTCCCTGGGGCTCAATCTCAGTTACTGAGAACGGCCAAGATCCTTAGTGGTTCACAGTCTGGTGTGATCATGTGGATCCATTGGGCTGTTGGGCCTCCTAGTCTCCGAGTTCGAATCCCAGCACTGCCAAAAATTCACCCTGATGTGAGGAGCCAGTTGTTACACCTAATTTCCTATGCTGTGCAGGTTCTCGGTCTCCCTAGGATGAAAAATGTATAGACAACTATATACTCATGGGAATAGGTTGTCATCCAGGTCACGAGAGTTATATCTGTCATCCAGTACTCAAGAAAATACATAATACATCAATGAATAAGACACAAAATAGAGAGTGACTACACCGAACCAAAGATGCAGCCCAGGCATATTTGGAAATATAGATCCTCTGTTTAATTATGAATTTATGACTATATTGGCCCCCACCAGGACTTGATCTCAGGTCTCAAGAATGGCCTATCTCCTCAGTGGTTCACAGGCTGTTGTACTCACCATGACCCATTCAACAATTGGGTTTGCTAGGCCTTGAGTTCAAATTCCAGGACTGCCAAAAGATTCATTCTGATATGAGAAAACCAAGGTTGCACATGTTTCATGCTTTCCTGTCCTGTGAATGGAGAATGCTATATAGGCAACTTTATAGACATGGGAACAGGTTGTCATCCATGTCAGCACAGTTATATCTGTCACTATACTCAATAAAATACAAAATACATCCATGAATAAGACACAAAATAAAAAGAATAACTACACTGAACGCAAGATGCATACCACACCTGTAGGTAAAGAGAGATCCTATGTTTAAAAAAGGTGGGCTTGCTATTTTGTCTAGTGCTGTGGCTTCAAATCAGGCCCTGGACCAGTCCTGACATTCTAGTCTTCCAGGATGGTGAGCGTCCCCTTCTCCCCCAGTGCAACAGAGCTTCCCAGACCTGAGTTCAAATCCCAGCTCTGACAAAAGATTCATCCTGATGTCAGAAGCTAGTTGTTGCACACGTTTTCCTCTCCTGTGAAAGTCCTGGGTCTCAACTGGGATGGAGAATGCATAGGCAACTCTATAACCATGGGAACAGGTCATCATCCATGTTAGCACAGTTATACCTGTCACTATACTTAGTAAAATACACAATACCTACATGAATTATAGACAAAAAAGGAGAACTACACCGAATACAAGATGCTGTCCACACATGTATGTCAATATAGATTCTATGTTCAAATTATGAATTTATGACTATAGTGGACCACCTTGGGGACCACTGTCAGATCCTGGAAGTGGCCTAGCTCCTTAGATGCTCACAGATTGGTGTGTTCAACTCGACTTATCGGCCAATTGGTCCTGCCAAGCCCTGAGTTCATATCCCAGTATTACCAACAAGTGGATCGTGGAGTAAGAAGCCAAGTGTGAAACTTGTTTTCCTTTTCTCTGAGAATCCTGGATGTCAGGCATGATGGAGAGCATTTCTACAAATCTTGATGCTCTGTGATAGGATGTCATCAATGTAATAAACAGAATGGTTTTCATCATAGTAAAATCGACGGTAAATAAATGAATAAAACAAAAAATACAAGGAACAACCACACCAAACATGTATGGACTGAACATCTACAGGTAAGTATAAATCCTATCTTTACAATGTATATAAACAGTATGTTTTCCAGGGCTGGGGCTTGAATTCAGGACTATTGAACAGTTCTGACTTTCTTATCTTCAAGTACAGTAATCTTCCCCTTCATCCACACTGTTGCAGATTTACACAGATCCTGAGTTCAAATCCAAAGCCAGGGAGCTAATTATTTTAAAAATTTTCCTCAGGGTGGGGCTTGAACTCAGGTCGTCGCAACTCTGCCTCAGCTTTAATCACCCTATGCTGGGGTGCAGCAACTGGACAAACAGCTGCTCCTGGGATCCTAGACCCCCAGGCCTTGCAGGAAAAACAATGCACAGAAAACATATGGCGTTTTTAAGTTTTCTTTCTTTGCACGGTAACCCTCCTGGGTCTGAATGACACTGTTGCAAAGGGTACTTCACCTTGCGTTGCTGAAGGCTGGCAGACTGTCAGGGAAGCCATAGCCCACGTGGCAACATAGGTCCTGATTTTGAATCCTCGACCTGACACCAATCAATGACAGGAGATATTAAGAAACTGGTTCCCATCCATAGGAATAACAATGGAATGTTATCATGTCACAGTTGAATGAGTTGATCGTGAATGATGCTGTTATAAAATTAGACTGCACACTGTTCACAATAGCTAGGATAAGGAAACAACCTAGATGACCCACCACAGATGAATGGATCCAAAAATTGTGGTATCTATACACAATGGAATATTATGCAGCCATTAGAAATGACAAAATAATGGCATTTGCAAGGAAATGGATGGAGCTAGAAGGAATCATGTTGAGCGAGGTTAGCCAAGATCGAAGAGACAAACGGTACATGATCTCCCTGATAAGTGGATGCTAAATCCAAAATGTTAGGTGATATGACAAAACTAACAGGACTTAAGAAACAAAGAACTCCCACTCATCTGGTTGAACCACTACTAAATATCCCCATGCTGCTGATCACATATATGGTATATAACATGTGAACACCGTTATATATTACAGACTGTGATAGACAATTTGCTCCAGGAAAGTTAGAATGAACTTGTGACTTTAAATGAGCATCATTATTCCACAATACTGTGAATTTCTGGAAATTATGTAATCACTTAATCACAATCAAAAAAAAAAAAAAGAACATCGGGGAAGGGAGGGAGGGAGGGGATGGTAGGGGGAAAACAACGGAGGGAGTAACAATGTTCAAGAGGAAGTGTACATATTACCTCACTCATGTAACTGTAACCCTCTGCATAGTATCTTTACAATAAAAAAATAAATAAAATTAGAATGCAATAAACCTCCAGCAGTATTCTTTCTGTTCAGGATCATTTTTGCTGTTCTGGGTCTTTTATTGTGGAACCAACCCAGATGCCCCTCAGTAAATGAATGGATCAAGAAAATGTGGTATATCTACACAATGGAAATCTATGCCTCCATCAGAAAGAATAACAGTACCACATTTTCTCTATTTTTATTTTTTGTGAACATACTGTACAGAGGGGTTACAATTACATGGGCAAGATAATGAGTACATTTCTTATCAAGCATTGCAGCCACCTCCTTTGTTACCCTTCACATCCCTTCCCAGCCTCCCTCCCTCTCCCCACCTAATCCTCTCCCCCTCCTCCTGCCCCCCCCCCGCACCAAACCTGTAAAGTTCGTTTTCCACATGACAACTTGTACTTCTCATTGTTGCAACGGGTCCACCTGTATCCTAAAACGACTTGTTTTTCCCCATCTCCTTCACAAATTATACCGACATCCAATATAGTGAAAGCAGGGGTTATACTGTTGGGGAGGGACATACAAAGCAACAAAGAAATAATCTTATAAATGCGTTTGAAACAAATGCATGAAAGACAAAAACCATTTAAATACATATCTAAGGGTTCATTTTCCTAACATCACATTATCTCACCTTTTCTGCTTGACTCATACATATACTAGATATTGCAAATAAGGGAAACCATGGGACCTATGTCTCTGCACCAGAATCAACTCCAAATGGATCAAAGACCTTGGAGTCAAAGCAGACACTATGAAAACATTACAGGATGGAATAGAGAAACCCTAGGTCTCCTTGGCCCAGACCGAAATATTCTAAATAGAGACCTGTAAACACAACAAATCAAAGAAAGGTTGGACAAATGGGATTGCATGGAGTTGCAGAGCTTCTGCATGGCCAAAGGACATAGCTAGCAAGATCAATAGAAAGCCCACGGATTGGGAGAAGATCTTCACTAGCCATACAACGGACAAGGGTCTCATATCTAAAATATACTTGGAACTCAAAAAATTAAATCCCCCAACAACAAATCCTCAAAAAAACAACTGCCTAATAAATAAGTGGGCTAAAGACTTGAAGAGAAACTTCTTTGAAAAGAAAGAAGGATGTCCAATAGGCACATGAAGAAATGCTCAACCTCCCTAGCCATAAAAGAAATGCAGACTGGGAAGGTGGCTCAGTGGTAGAGCACTTGCATTGCAATGCATGAGGCCCTGGGTTCGATTCCTTAGCACCACATAAGAAAAAAGAAAAAAAAAGCCAGAAGTGGTGCTGTGGCTCAGGTGGTAGAGCGCTAGCCTTGAGCTGAAGAGCTGAGGGACAGCGCCCAGGCCCATAGTACAGGCCCCACAACCGGACCCAAAAAAAAAAAAAAAAAGAAATGCAAAGCCGGGCGCTGGTGGCTCACGCCTGTAATCCTAGCTACTCAGGAGGCTGAGATCTGAGGATCGCGGTTCAAAGCCAGCCCGGGCAGGAGAGACCGTGAGACTCCTATCTCCAATAAACCACCAGAAAACTGGAAGTGGTGCTGTAGCTCAAATGGTAGAGCGCTCGCCTTGAGCTGAAGAGTTGAGGGACAGCGCCCAGGCCCAGAGTTCAAGCCCCATGGCTGACCAAAAAAAAAAAAAAAAGAAAAGAAATGCAAATCAAAACAACATTGAGATAACACCTCACCTCAGTTAGAATGGCAAAAATCAAGAACTCTAACAACAGATGCTGGAGGGGATGTAGAGAGAAGGGAACCTTCCTTCATTGTTGGTAGGAGTGTAAACTTGTTCAACCACTTTGGAAAGTAGTATGGAGGTTTCTCAAAAGATTCCACATCGAGCTTCCCTATTATCCAGCAATCCCACTTTTGGGCATTTACCAAATGTTTACAAACAAGACCACACCAAAACTACCAGCACAACTATGATTGTTGTAGCATTATTTACCATAGCTAAGATATGGAACCAACCCAGATGTCCCTCAGTAGATGAATGGATCAAGAAAATGTGGTATATATACACAATGGAATTCTATGCCTCCATCAGAAAGAATGACATTGCCCCATTTGTTAGGAAATGGAAAGGCTTGGAAAAAATTATATTAAGTGAAGTAAACCAGGCCCAAAGAAACATAGGTCCCTTGGTTTCCCTTATTTGTAATATCTAGTATATGTCTGAGTCAAGCAGAAAAGTTCACATAAGATGATGTTAGGGAAATGAACCCTAAGATTTGTATTCAAATGTTTTTTTTTTCTTTCATGTGATTGTCTCTAACACATTTATAAGATTATTTCTTTGTTGATTTCTATGTCGCTCCTCAACTGTATAACCCCTGCTTTCACTGTATTTGATGTCAGTATAATTTGTGGAGAGGAAGGGGAAAAACAAATCGTTTAAATATGATCACAGTTGGACCCCTTGGAACAATGAGATGTACAAGTCGTTATGTCGAAAATGAACATTACAACTTTGGTGCGCGAGGAGGGGTGGGAGGATTGGTGGGGGGCAGGGAGACGGATGGGAAGGGATGGGAAAGGGAAACAAGGAGGAGGCTACAATGCTTGATAAGAAATGTACTCATAATCTTCCCCATGTAATTATAACCCCTTTGTACAGTATTTTCACAGTAATATATATAAATATATATATATAAACTAAAAAAATAAAATTAGACTGCATCATTTCAGGAGTCTGATTGATTTTATTTATTGTTTTTGAAGCATAAAAAGGATATCATTAATTACAGGAACACAATAATTTCAGGACAATGATTGATTTCATTAATAGTTTAAGGATGAAAACAATAACATTAATTATATGGAGGCATAATAAATACCCAGGAATTGGTAGGAATGTAGTCTATATAACTGAATAATATATAGACATCTCTGGTACACTGTAAAGTTATATATTTATTACCATATTGCCATCTGCATATCAATCTGTTCTTATCTTGTTAATACCTGGGGCACAATCTCAGGTTCTAGGAACTGCCTGTCCACTCAGTTTGCCCCAGGATGGCTTGATGACACTCACTCATTCATGAGTTTGGCCTTGTAGGCCATGAATTCAGATGCCAGCACTCCCAAACAATGAATCGTGGAGTAAGAAACTGATGGTGACACACTTTTTCCTTTTCTGTGAATGTCCTCAGAGTCAGGTATGAAGTAGAATACATATGTAGACCTATTTCCTATTTCATCAATGTAATCAATGTTCTATGTGCCATAATAGTAATATAAAGGTCAATACATGAATAAAACAAAAAATAAAATAACTATACAACACAATATGGAGTCAACATATGTATATAAATATAAATCATATGTGTAAATTGTACATGAATAGGATGTTTTCTAGTGGTGGGGATCTATTTCAGGCCTAAGGAAAAGACTTGAATTTCTTGACTTCAAGGAGGCAAGCTTTCCTTTCCCACACAGTGCAACAGAGTTACGCAGACCATGAGTTCAAATCCCAGTCCTGGCATAAAAAATGTCACCTTTATAATATGTGAGGCCCAATTCGTAGGTATTTCATTACACCTCCATTTTATGAATGTGATTGTTTAAATGCTTCATAAAGTATTAACTAAAATCACTCAGTGTCCTATAATATAATTGTGTATAATTTTATCCTAGAATCATTCAATAACTGCACATTAAATTATGACATACAACTTATTTCATTGGTAATTATATGGTTAGGAACAAGTTTCTTAGGATCTGCCATTTGGAGGTGGCAGGACCAGGATAGGAACTGTGGGCTCCAGCTCCCACCACTTCAACCCATGGATATGGAACTCACAGATCTGTCCAATAACATCAGCAAGACCAATGATTACGTAGGCACCAGTGGTTCTCAGCACTCCTCCTTGATACTTACAAGGCTGTGATGTGAAGATCCTGGTCCAAGTCACCCCAAGCAGGAAAGTCCTTGAGACCCCTGACAAACTTCTGTGCCAACAAAGCCCGAAGTTCTGTGGCTTCAGTGTGGAGGGTGAGCCTTGAGCACAAACAGCATGCAGACTTTGCCCAAATCCTGAGTTCAAAGTCCAGGAATGGCAACAAACAGACATACACAACTATCTGTGCAGCCATCCAACTAAAACAGGTCACCCTCTTGTCCCCAACTGAATTGGACAGAGTTTCATCAGAAAGGGCTGGAGGATCCGCTGTCATCTTGACTCTGCCCATGCTGCTGGCATCACAGGATTCCGGCCACACTCCCATTCTTTCATGTTTCTTTCTGATCAATGGGATACAAGAATGGTGGCCCTGCCTACATTCCAGGCTTCCTAGTAGCACCTAGATTCCCTCTGTTAGTATACACCACTACCAGCAGTTGAGGAAGGTAGAGGTGGCTGAGTGATGAGCAAGAGACTAGATATGACTTTGGAGTATAGTACGAAATTGATGCGCCAGCCCAACTCCCGGCCCCGTCCCTACCTTCCCGAGGTGGTGCCAGGTTTCAATCCTCAGACAATGGCGCCCTGCCAGCTGGCCTAAGGCCCCAAACAGGTCTCTGCCCCTGGTCCTCTGCTCTGGGCCCATGTATCCATAATGCCGCCACCATTGCTTCTTGCCACACCTGGAGCAGACGCCAACAGCTTCTCCCAGCAGCACAGGTGAGTGGCTGCCCCAACACCACCCCCACCCGGGTCAGACACCCCTCTGTAGGCACCATGACCCCCTGTTTTTTTCCTCTCCCTGGCTCTGAGGAGCCACCTTTCTGTCAGACATTTCTGAAATAGAGACTCAATATATGCTCAGGCTGGGCTGGATCACAGTCCTCCTATCTGTAACAGGTAGGTCATCTGTAGTTGGGATGGTAGACATGTAGCACCATGCTCATTCATCGGTTTAGACGGATTATACCAAACTCTTAGTCCACAGCAGCCGATTCTTGGCCACAGGTGAAGCTCTTGGTAGGGCCTCAACCATCAGACCTCAGTCTCCTCACAGGAGAGTTATGAGGAAAAAATAGATTTATACAGAGGGATCTCTAGAGCATGGCTAGGCACAGAGGGAGCAGCCTTCAGATAAGGTTCTTGGCAATTCTGTGAGCATATGACAGGAAGATACCGGAAAGGGCTCAGGTGGGACCAGTTATTAATCTTGCAACAGGTGGGTATTATGAAACAAAACATGGCTCTCTTTCATCATTAACCTATGTCCATAAGGCAATGGATCCTTCACTCTGTTGTGTTTTGCAGCTGGAGAATTCGAGGCACAGAGAAGCCAGGTGACCTACTTATGACCTCAAGTTCACAGGAAGCTCAGCCTGACTTCTCTACCATGCTCCCTAGGACAATGAGTGCTATTCAGTCCATTTCTTGTGGTGGGAATTCCACTTATTGTCAGTCGTGGGTCTTGAACTCTAGGACTGGGCGCTGTCCCCAATCTCCTCAGCTCAAGGCTACCACTTGAGCCCACAACACCACTTCCGGTTTTCGAGTGGTTCTTTGGAGTTAGAGTCTCACAGTTGTTCCTGCCCGGGATGACTATGAACCATGATCCTCATATCTCAGCCTCCTGTGTAGTTATGATTAGAATTCTGATCCACCGGCACCTGACTTAAGTGTAATTCTGACTTTCTCTCTCTCTCTCTCTCTCTCTCTCTCTCTCTCTCTCTCTCTCTCTCTCTCTCACACACACACACACACACACACACACAGGAACTGTTTGAATGGGTGTGCTGGAGGAGGTGGCCCAGCATCCCCATGTGGCTTGAACCCAAGGTGGGCTATCATTCTGGAAATGGTCTGTGGGTCAGGGCAAAAAAATTTTTTTTGCTTAGCAAATGCAAAATAAAGACGATATACTGGGAATATATAATTGCATTCTGACACCTGACAATAGTCCCTAATTCATGTACTTTATTTATATTAGGATACTGTGTTGAAAAAATTTTGTTCATTAGGTCACAGTAATTAATGCGAGGAATGTGCTTAGATGTCAGGTAAAGATTAATTCTGGTAACTCAAGATTCCAGGATTTTGTGTGGTCACTGCTAATCACAAAGAGAAGGGTAGTCTAAGTGAGATTTGGAAATCTTTTTGGTCAGTCAGACACCAAAAGGCAGAGACTAATTAACATTTGTGACAGAAGAGAAGGAATAACTCCAGATGGAAGGAATAAATGATAGTAACTAAGGTATAGCAGAAACTGTTCTAGAGAACCATTTTTGGTATTGAAAAACTAGTTATCAACTAGGCTTATTCCTCATTGCCTTTAGCATTCTAAATCTCCTAGGCTAGATCTTAATCTCTTTATGTAAATGTATCTCCTTTTATACTGTTCTTTCATACCTGATCCCTTTGCTTTCTAAAAATCTCAGTCTTTCTATATTTCTCTATGAAAATTTCCTGATACTCAATACACCTATAGATATGGCAGAGGATGCTAATGTAAGGGTCCCATAGCTCATGAGTCATTAATGTAACAACATGGAAAAAGAAGGACGTATTTATTGCTACCTCAATTTTTCTGAAAAGCTGCATTTGCATCATTTTGTACAAATTTCCATTCTTTGGCTACATAGTGTCATTCAGTGCACATAAATGCAAATGTGAGCTAGGTTCTGGTGGTTCACGCCTGTTATCCTAGCTAATCAGGAGGTTGAGATCAGAGGATTGTGGTTCAAAGCCAGCCTGGTCTGGAAAGTCCATCCGGAAACCCGCAAGTGGTGCTTTACCTAAAGTGGTAGATCACTCACCTTGAGATAAAGAGCTTGGGGACAGCACCCAGGATCAGATTTCAAGCCGCACGACCAACAAAAAAAAGTGAAATATGACTTTAAATCCCCCAAAGGAACGACAAGATCAATTATCTTCCCACGCAGAAAATATAATTCCAAAATTATTCAATGCGCCTACTTTTGCTGAGTTACTTATGTTACGGCTTGTTTGCTGGACATAGTCTTTTATTTTAAAAATTGTCAACTATTAGGTTTACAGTAAACTTCACTAATATTTCTTGTTTCAAATGAAAAGTCTATACAGTTGATGTCACTTAGCGGTCTTACTTTCTTAGTTCAAAGCCAACCTATGCAGGAGAGTCAGTCAAATTCTTATCTGTAATTAAACACCAAAAAAACAGAAGTGGAGTTTTGGCTCAAGCCGTAGTGTACTAGCTTTGGGGGCAGGTGGGAAGGAAACACAAGTGTTCAGGATCAGGGTCCAGCCTCTGGGTCAAGCCCCAGAACCAGCAAAATCCAAACGAACAAGCAAAAAATACCCCAAATATTTCTTTGGGACCCTTCTTAAAGGAGCTCTAGTCTGAGAAGAGGCACTTTTGCTTATCATAGTCACTGGATCCTGCTTTTTTGGAATCCTTATTGATCTGGAGAACTCAGGACCAGACTAAAGGAATTGATAGCTGTCTCCTGCAAAAAGAGAATCATCTCAGGGGTGAAATATCCATCCATAAGACATTTTAAAACCTCCATGTCTTTGTTTCTTTGCTGTAGAACAATTTTATTTTATTTTATTTTATTTTATTGCTGTAGAACAATTTTAAAACAACGTTATTTCCTTTTCTTCTATGCTGGCCTTCAAATGGCTCATTATTTCTTTTTGTAATACTCTCAACTAGAAGTTTACAGAAAAGTTTTATATGAGTATAGAACACACTCGAAAAACTCAGAGACAGAGTTTCCTTCAAGCCTTGGGATTCTTTTCTTGTACAGTAAAATGGAAAGCACAAGTTAACATGAACTTTGTCATTCCTCTGTGTTCATTTCTTCTCCTGGGAGTTTGCCCATCCAGTAGCTGTTATTTCCAGTAAAAATCGATGGTGCTGCCTGAGGTATGATGAATGTTCTGGGTTTGCTGAAATAACCCAAGGACACCTTTGGACCTGAAGTAACACGTGTTTCAGAGACAACATAGTAAAGAGAAAATGTGAAATTTATGTTACTTATAAATACGTTATCAATGACTACATTGAGTTCAAACTTTGTAAATTCTCTGTAAATTAAGACGAATCTTAAATGGGAAGAAGGTTCTCAGCACATTCTTTTTGTGAGTGTATGTGCTGCGCATTATTTCCCAAGTGAGCATGTGTTAACAGTAAGGGAAACAATAGCAATAATAGGAGAAAGAGAAATTCTGTGTTTAAATATAAGGGTTCAATATACTATAAAAAGACTCGACAAGGTTCAATATACTATAAAAAGACTTGCATGCTTAAGGCCCTGGATTCGATTCCTCAGCACCACATAAGCAGAAAAAAAAAGCCGGAAGTGGTGCTGTGGCTCAAGTTGTAGAGTGCTAGCCTTGAGCTGAAGAGCTGAGGGAGAGCGCCCAGGCCATGAGTTCAGGCCAAACGACCGGACCCAAAAAAAATTAAAAAAAAAAAAAGACTCTACAAGTAAGACAACATTGAAACAATAAAGCCAAGTCCAGTATTTAGATTTATGGGAGTGATATAGAGAAAGCATAACTCCTACCTGGAACACGAATTATCAGGGCACTCCCTTTCTAAATCATGCTTGCTAATCAAGCAACTTTGTAGAAAGAAGAATGGAAGTATAATTCTGCGTCCAAAAAAAGTAAGACATAAGAGCATTGACTTTACTGGGAAAAAAGTCCATCTTGAGACAGCAGGGAATATACTAGCAATGAACTGGTGGCTAAGATGACATTTCTTTTTCTATCCTTTACTTATATATTTTTTGTTGGTGGTGGTCTTGGCACTTGAACTCTGGGTCTGGGCACTTTCCCTCTGCTATTCCGCTCAAGGCTAATGCTCTACCACTTGAGCCACAGTACCACATCCAATTTTCTTGCAGTTAATTGGAGAAAAGAGTCTCTGGTACTTTCCTACCTAGGCTGGCTTTGAACCCCAATCCTCAGATCTCACCACCACCCAGCTTAGGATCACATTTCTAACAGTGTACACTCAGTATATGTAATGTGTGTGTTCATCTATCTTTATATGTATTCTGGAGTTTAAAATCTGGGCTACAGCTTAGACTTTACACTCACAAAAATGTTTGTAGTTTAAAAGCTGATTCTACTGGATAAATAAAACCTAAGAATATAAAGGAGTCTAGGAAGTTCAGTTTACATCCATCCTGGACAGAACAGTTTTTGAGACACTACATATAATTAACCTGCCAAAAGCCGGATTGGAAGAAGTGCTCAGGTCATGGAATACCAGTCATAAGCAAGATTGATAAATAAAAGCTTGAGGCTTTTGCATACATACATACAAACATAATCATAAACAAAGAGGCACTTAAATGTGCACACACAAATACACAAATGATACAACTCTCAGAACATGCAGAAAATTTAGAAAGCAATAGAAAATATGTCCTGAGCAAGACTAGAATCAAGTGATAATTTTTAAAATTAGAAAATCCTGAAGTGAACTTTCTTCAAAAAAGTTTGAGAATATTACATAGGTAAACTAGAGATAGTAAGAGAGTCAAGTAATCAATATTCAAGGGATAGGGTGCATGGAGGAATGAATCAGAGACCACGCAGGTGCATTTGAAAATGTTCATATCTGTGTCAAATATTAGAACATCTTTGAAAATAGTACATGAACAGTCTGAGAAGTCTAGTGGATAATATCACTGGAGAAGTTCAGAATTGGTAGTCTGTATCTAGATTAAATAAACCAAGAAACTATGGCAGGGCAAAGTGACACAAGGCTACAATTCTAGCACTCAGACTGACAGGAAATTAGAGAGTGGAATTACATAGTGATACCTTCCCTGGACTAGGTAGTATAATTTTGTCCTAATAAAACAAACCAAACAAGAAAGGAATACACAGTTGGATGTTTGGGCTAATTTTGTCATTATGTTTGGAGAAGTCAAGTTTCCTATTGAAATGCAAATCATATATAATCCTCAGTTGTGTTTCAAATGTTGTCTTCATTAAAGAACATTTCTAGATGCAAAATGGCTCTTGATTCCCATCCAAAATTCTCATCCAAAGTTATCATAATTCTGTTGGATTCCAAAGAATTGATGAAGGATTACAAATGCTTATGCCCAGAGAAAAAGCAAAGTTCCTCTAATGTATGTCTTTGTAGATATTGCTAAATTAGAATTTAGATTTAAAATAAATGTTTTGGTTTTGGTTTTAATTTCATATTCTATAAGATACTACAAAATTCTTTTTAAGTAGAGGGTTTAATTGACAAATTCACAAATGATTCTTGCATGCTACTTGCCTAGAATATTCTTTCAAGAGAGTTATAATTAGAACTTAGTTAATAGATAATTCCAACAGTTCATGTATAAAATGATCATGTGAATAATGTAGACAGAGTTGCCAACAAATAGATGATAATTTATAAATTTAGAAAACAGCAATTTTTGAGGCTTTGGTATAACATGGTATGAAGAGAATAATTGTATGACATCTTTTTTTCTACCTGTATGTAACACAGGAAGCAATTTCCTAAATTATGTGCCTCTGTATACAATGAGAAAATTGCTAGGTTTGGGGTTTGTTTTTATTTTTGTTTTTGCTTTATTGATTTGTCATAGGGCTTGAACCCTGGGCCTGGACACTGTCTCTGAGCCTGTTTATGCTCATGCTCGTGTCCTACCACTTCAACTTCAGTGCCACTTATGTCTGGCTTTTTTGAGAAGTTTCTTCGAGATAAGAACCTTCCTCCCTGGGTGGGCTTTGAACTCTAATCTTCCGATCTTAGCATCCTAAATATCTATGATAGTTAAAAAAGCATAAATATAAGTAGTATTTGCAAGTGTTCCGATCTCAAAAATACTAGTGTGGGAAAATGATGCAACCCAGTTTATTGTGGTGTTCTTTCCAGAACACAGAGGGCATCATATTAGCAGAGGTGTAGTATTTTTTCACAATAGAGATAAGTTATTCGTAATGTGAATTAAGGGAATTTTGAGGTGTACCCTACAAGTTGGAAACTGTTGGGATAGGATGACTTTATGGTATAAATCTTAAGATTGATGGTCATAGAAATAATAACTTACTCTGATAAACAATTGCTTACTCTTGAAGAATTAAATATTACAGGTGCGTCATAGTTTTATCCTCTACCAGAATGTGGCTATTTTTCTGTTGATTTCTCAATCTGTAACACCCCACTGGAAACTGCATCTATTGCAAAATTTTATAACATGCCAACAGGTACGGAATGTCCAGAATTTGAAAAAGAGTAGTTATCAGTCATAGGAATTTTGAAGAACACATATTCTCTCCTCTTAACAACTTATTTACTTTTAAAAGTTATGGGTTTCCATAGAATTAAACTCTTTTTGGTTTGAGTATGAGAAAGTACTAAATTGATTCTTTTTCCAAATTTTGTCAAGTATATTGTGAAAATATTGTCTAGTTGGATTCAAGTTGATTAAACAGGGGTAATTAATTCAAATTAGATGCAAAATGGTATTAATTTTTTAAAAAGTTACTACATAAAGGATAATTACTATACCAATACAGTGAAAAAATTTTTTGCAACTGATTTTTTAATTAATTTTATTGTCAAAGTGATGTACAGTGGGATTAGAGTAATTGTAAGGTAGTTAATACATAACTTTTCAAAGGTGTTACCTACCCCCTCCATTTTTTCTCAGTTTTCCTTCATCTCAATACTCCTCACAAGTTGTAATGTACATTTCCAACATATTGTCTTGTGAGTATTGCTATTGCATTGGTTTACCCTTTGTCCTTTGTCTCGCCATTTTGTTGTTCCTCTTCCCTTCCCTAATTAAGGTAAATGTATACACAATACACAGGGTACCAAAATCAAATACAGCCGGGGAAAAACCATAGGGGAAAAAAACTCAAAGAAAATAGAAATCACATAGTACATTAAAAACACAAACCAGAAATAAAAATCTGTTTCCATATCTTGGAGTACATTTTGCTCAGCATCAGCTTATGTAGTCATATATATGCATAACAAAGCCACTGAAAAATAATAGTTTTATGGACACTATATCATGAAAACAGCATGTTAACAGTTTTTGATTGTAAAGGTGGAATGAAGATTGGTAAATTCACAATTCTGATTAAGGAATTTCAAAAGAGTTTTAAAATTATGCCAAGTAAATTTTAATTGTTCAAACTTTTTAACAACTTTGCCTAATATGAAAATTTAAAATTGCTTGGGAAAATAGGCTTTCATGTAAAGAAATCCGTGGAGACTTAGCTGAGAGGGAGGAATATGGGTGAAGATGGCTCATTTTCACACTAAACAAACAAACCTCAGAAACCTTGCTATAAATCCCGTAGGTTCCCTTGAGAATTATTCTTACCCAGGACATATACTCTCACTGTGTGAAACAAGGTTGTAGTGGAATTTAAATTCAAATTTCTTAAAAAAAGACATCAAAATTTGTGAATTGACCTTTAATTACCAAACAGAAATTCTCTGAAAAAGATCATTTGGGTCAAAATATTTAGGGAGTAAGTGCCCTCCACAATGAAAAAAGGTATTGGATATACATTTTTCTGTTTATAATAGTTTCCACAATATCTTTGCATGTGAAGCACTGAAACAAAGAAAAAAATCTGATTGGATACCTCAAACCAATGATTTCACATTTCTAAGTAACTCACAAAATACAATATCATTATTAACATGAGATAGTGAAGATTCTCATTACACTAGCCAAAAAGATTTGGGATCAGAAAAGAATTGAGCAAATTGAAAAGTAAGGAAAGGTGTTCTTAGAAGCCCTAGCTAAGCGTATTGGCTTCAGCATTAGAGGGATTCCAAACCTTTTTGATATAGATTTTGTTAATATTTTTCCTACCTAAAGTGATTTTACAGAGCTTATTTGGCTCACTACAATGCAGAACAGATTGTATGACGACATGAACATAAATTCCACATCCAAATAAAAGAGTTTAAAAAGAGAAACCATGATGATGTAGCAGTGAGGGATGCCTTATAGTCTTTCAGCTTCACTAGACTTGAAACCAAGAAGATGTGATTAATTAGAAATCAAGCAAGAACTATGAGGAGGACATAGAAGTAGGACAAAGAAGTATTGTCCGTTGTAACAGACATTGTTATACAAGGTATGGGTGATTTAACTCTATTTGTCTCCATACGTCTTGTTGAGCAAATGCAAGACCAAGAGAAAATAATCTATTGAAATAATTTTGGAAAGACTAACTTTGTTCCTGATATATCTAAGGAACATCTTACGAGAGAAGATTAAAGTGGAGTATACTTCCTCTAAGCACCTTGTTAGCAAAATATATCTTTGAGGTTAGAAGTGATTGAACCAAAAAGTGGTGGAGTAATTATTTTGTGGCCTTTTAGACACAAGAAGACTTTCAAGGTAAAAGAAAAAAGAATAGCGAAATATTTGTGATCACAGTTCTTGGACCGGTTTTTGGAGACAAAGTTTTACATTAGAGTTTGTCCTCATTAACATAGATGTTGGATTTTCGTGGCAAACAAATGCAAGGGTGAAGTTTGATGGACTCTCTTGGATAAGTAAACAGCATGGTAGAAAAAAAATGGCAAATAATATTTAATAAATTAGTTTGGCTAATTACTTTGCCAGAATAAAGAATGAAAGATATAGTTCAAAATCATTTGACTTAAAAGTATGAAGAAAGAGTAGTGAGGAGAGATGAGAGAAAACATAGAGGACTCTTCTGTCTCCAGTGAAGTAATGAGTTTTTGATCTTGTTTTTTCCATTATATCTTCACAAGCTATCAATGTGGCTGAGGACTGGAGTATCCATTGCAGACAAAGAGAACTCACAGAAGTAAATATTTGCAGCAGATGTTGGTGATTCTTAATCTTAGACAATCTATTTAAATCTGTTCAAAATTCTCTGCTATCCCAAACTGCCCTCTTTGAACAACTTTGTTTGCTTTTCCCAAGACTACCCTTCATTGACTATTTAAAATTTTGAGAGGTCATATCCATCCTCTCTAGAGATTGCTGTTTAGTTGTGATTTTTCTGTGTTTTTGTTTTTTGTTGGGTTTTTAAACTAAATCTCAAAAGGTTGTGCAAGTGTATTACAATAAATATGTCCATCAAATTGTCCAGTGTTCCTGGATAAGAGTGACTCCTTCTATCATTCTCAACCAACCCCTTCTCCAAGATGTATTTCAGATTTACCATTTCCTTTATCACATGTGTACATCGAGTATTCTAGCTGTATTTGCCCCTTGTTCCATTTTCATTCATTCTATGTCTTTCCTCTCTAGTTTCAACTTCCTGATAGTCATTCTGTTAAACTCTTAATACTTTGAAAGGTTTATATACATTCCATGGAGTTTCAATCCTGCTTATACTTGAAATGATGTCAGTTTATATTCCCATAATTCATTCATCTGAAATAACAATTTGCAAGACTGGAGATGTGAAGCACCTAGACATGATTTTATTCTCATCCATTTGGAAGATTAATCTTTAGTCAACTAGAAAGATTAAAAATGGCTTAGAATATTTTCCTACCTACCAAATTTTATAAATGGCTTTGTATAAAGGTTTGTGATTATTTTATTTTACATAGGATAATATTTTCTACTACCTATAAGTTTTGGAAAAAGAAGAAAACTACGATTTACTACTATACAGGATTATGGTAGAAATAGAAGACAGATTTTATGTTTGTCACATCTCTGATGTGTACCCAAATTCATGACTTTAAGTCATATTTCTTACTATGTTAGACAGGGAAAACATAAAACAACGTATGGTAAGGCAACTATTTGTGACTTTTTAAAATGTATCTTATTAAGTGATGAAATTTACTTTATTAGCTAGTGTTTGGGTTTGAATTATGGGAGGTTGATCTATTTAATACATTCCTGGAAGGCACTTACGGAACAACACAAATGGTAGGTGCTACTATTTCTACACTTTAATGAGTGGTTGAACCTGTTTGGCATTAGTGCTGGGTAAATAAATCAACTCTATTGTAACTTGCATCCTAAACTTGAAAAGTTTGTAATGTCACTAATTATCATCGACTTTTCAATTGTTATTTTGGTGAATGTGATTATCAAAGATTACTTGAAAAGGAACCTGTTTTCAGGAGATTAAATGTAGGTTATCATTGGTTTGAGAATGATAACAATTTTATTCTACAGAACCAAGTTTTACTTAAGTACCAGTATTTTGAAACATTAACGATCTTCTCAATTAATGTTTTTGTGAATTATGTTTGACTTGTAAGTCAAGGTTTCCTAGCCTTGGTAGACCAATTATGGATCTATCTAGGAACTATTTTTTGGCCTACTTATACTGGACTGAAATCTTTCAGTAATTATTAGGAGAGGGGTATTAAAAATAATTTGTGACATTTGTGATCTTGTTCACTCATATGGGCTGGTCATTTGTAAATTAAAAATTTGAATTACTGTACTTTCTCTGAAATTTTGTGATCTCATCTTTCATTTTAAGGTGCCTTGCATTTCACAATTGCTTACTGCTAATTCCAGTGTCGTAAGGAATTGAGATGGATTTTCAATTACTTTCTGTTGGCATGTTGCATGGGTCTAGATGAGAAGTCTTGCCCTTGTTACTTGATGATGCGGATAACTGAGACCTGGGATCCTAGGACCCATGTGTCCTGCAGAAGAATAATACCTTTTAGACAACATATCAGCAAAATTTGGGTATAATCAGTAGGAATGCTATAGAAATATGGAGAAAAACATTTTGGAACCGGTGAGTTAAAATAATAAAAAGATCAGCATAGTAAATTCCCTTATAGATTAGAGGAAAACAACAATATGTTTTTACAACGTGAATTTTGAAGACCAAGAACACTTAGAACGTATCACAAGTTTATAACGAAGACATTGCATTGATACTTTTCATATTCTAATATATATTCTAAATCTAATTATTTATATTCCAAACTATTTATTGTAATATATATCTATTTATTTGTCAAATTATCAATTAATTCTAGTAAGTTTCACTGTGTGAAGTAAAATATCAGCACGTATAAATATAAAATATATAACTATATATAGTATAAGAAAAAGGCACATTTTTTACAATGTTCTGTTGTGGTTAGGGTAACAAAGGCAACTGTGTTTTAAAGTATTATTCCATTATTTCTACTTCAGTGTTTGGTAGAGTTGAACCTATAGCTTTACCATTTGTAGATTTACAGCCTAGAGGCAAGAGGAAACACTGTGATTAAAACACACCAATTTAAGGCCTAATATCGAGGAGAAACATATAGACTTCTCTTGTAACTATAAAAATATTTGATGAAAGAAAGGTAGTAGTGTAAATTCCTGCCTGGTTGGATGGTAGACTTGCTAGAACATTAGGTAATCATGCATATGCAAATTTTTTTCACCTTCTGGGCTTTAGCTACTTTTGAAATGTTAGGTATAAAAAACAATTATATTTTGATAAAAACACCTTCTAGTTTAAACGATTCTGTCTTAACTGTTCATCTCTCTATGATCCCTTTTAACTAAGATTAGTTTTGTTCCAATAAGAAAATCTATGCTGTCAGGGTAAGATATTCTGGTTGTTCTGTTGCTTCATGGAAGAAGAGTAAAGGGTCAGGTAGAAAATTGTGCCAGTAAGACCTCATTTAGGAATTTTTAAGCTGCAGAAGTTTAGAAGTAGCTCTTAAGCAAGGCTTACTTTGAATCCATTAGCTCCACAAAGCTAACTCAGTTGATAAATAAGTATGTGAAAAGCCATCACCTTTGGATATAGCTATAAAGGCTTCAAAGTATGATCAAATTTAAAATGAAAAAGACTTAAAATAGTCATTGACAAAAAAATTGCAAATGTGAGCAGTCGACCAAACTATATAAGTTTTTTCTAATAGACACAGAATTTTAGAGAAGTAAGATCATTAGCATCTTTAGGAACAATAAGATTTCCTAGTTACAAACAGTCAACCAAGGATATATGCCTGTATAAAGATTCCATCATTAACTACTTAAATTTACAGGACACTACATGCTTCAGCAGCACGTTTACCTAAATTACAACAATATAGAGATTAACATGGCACTTGCACAAGGATGATATGAAAATTTGTGAAATATTCCATATTTTTCATTCTTCAGATGGAAGAAATGAAAAAGAGTTATTAAAAAATCGAGTACAAAAAAACAAATGTAACAATACATGTAATTCATTGAACTGAAAGTTAGTTTGACATCAGTGCATTAAATCCTCACCTTAGAAAGGCCTTTACATAGCATAATCTTTACAAAACTTTTGAAATTAGATATCATTGTCATTTTATCCCAAAGAAATAAAATAAGATAAGGACCTAGGAAAAAAAAAGGAATCTTAAACAGTTTCTATATGGAATACTATCTGAAATAACACATTTAATAATAAACCTGTATATTAGAAAACAATGTAGAATTCAAAGTATTATATCCAGGAGAGAATGAAATACATTATGGACATTATACAAACAAAATACAGATAATTTTAAAATATACTTTTTTCAGACAAGCACCAGAAATATCTTTAGTTTCTGTACTACTCATTTCAGCAAATATGTTAAAATGATTTCTGTTTTAAAAAATCACAAACTCTGCAGAAATCATTATAGATGTATACAAACAACTCTTGAATACATTTTGACATCAAAGTCAGGCAATTCACTTGAATACCATGGAATCCATGAATTTTTAAGGTAAGATATTGCTGTTGCTTTGTATTGTGAAAATATTTTGTACGGACACAAAGATGGATTGGCATTTTGGAAATTTAAGAAACTTAACCAAACCATTATGACTTAGGAGAACCATTTTTACAGCCTTCCACAACTTCAAAGAGGTAGTGATACATATTTATCCTTTTGGCAATATTAAATGCAGTTTCTTCCAAGTTGTTCTTCAGACCTTGTTTGATATAATGTTTCAAAAGAAGGAGATCCAGCAAATCTTTGCTATTTCTATTCCAAGCAGCAAGATGCAAGAGGGTCAAGGGGACTTTAGTTTGGGCTTTGGTATCTGCATCATGATGAACTAAGAAAGAAGACACTCTGGTATTATTCCACATATAAGCACTGAGCAGGGGTGTCCAGCCATACACAGTTATTGCATGAATATCTGCCTTGAGCCACCAACTCATGGAAAATGGCTAAGTGTCCACTGTAGGCTTCCCAATGAAGAGAGGTATACTCATCATCCCTAGTATTCATATGGGTGGCCTTTTTGGAAAGTAGTCTCTGTAGTGTAGTAAGCCGATTATTTTCAGCAGCCCACAGAAAAATTTGCTTGAATATTTCTCCATTTTTCTTGCAAATGATACCATTCCTCACTTTTTCATCTTGTTCCTTGTCTTCATCAGAATTGCCTAACCAGAGACATTGAGTACCAGTGGGAATGGGGTGCACATGTATTCCCCAATAGTTCACGTTGGTTGAACTGGTCAGAAAAATCCAGTGAATTTTCTACATCTGTTATTTCACCATGATTTTTTTTCTCTTTTTCCAATTTTATTATTCGAAATTATTCTAACTGGAGAGGAGGGAATTGATAGAGAGCAGAGAAAAGGTTTTCCTCCATATTCAAAGGTACAGACTGAAAACGAGGACCAGTGGTGTCTTTATGTGCAGCTTATTCTAAGAATCAGAAAATATGAAATAATGCCTTCTATGTAAATGATTTGGGAAATGCAGAACAGAAAGTGAAATGATGCAACCAATAATATAAAAACAAAATAAATTAGGATAATTATGGAGCAGTCATATTATCTATGAGAACCATGAAAAGAAGAGAGGAAGAGAGACACAGATGTGCAATGATCTAGCTAGCCACAAAATCCATGCCTCTGATCATTTTATAGAGCAAACAATTTTATTTTTTAAAAGAGATGGAAATAGAATTCATGTATTTACTTGAAATTAGTAAATACATTTTAATAGCCTACATAAATAGACATAGCTTTGATCAAATTACAGACAGGAATCTATATCCCTGATAATTCTAGTAACAGATCTGACTGAAATCAGTTGAATCGCACTTTTCCTGTAGATGAAGGAATAGGTCCAGGCTAGGAAAGCAGCTAGAGAAGGCAGGTCGATTGTATCTGGGACAAAACTTTGTGGAAAATGGTATCAAGGATTAATTACTGGTGATCCACTTGCACTGGAAGTGTGAATCTGAACTATTGCTTGCTGATTCTGAACTATTGCTTTGATCATTATATGTTCCAAGAAGTAAAGGTGAGATTTAATTGATAGCAAAGGATTAGTAATACACTTTGATTTCTCATTAAGCACCTTCAATCATCAAAACCACATGAAGACAATAGACAGGCCTACTTTTTTAGATGAAAAGAAGTGTCTTTAAAAACAAGGTAATTAAGTATTCCTGTAAAGGACTTCTATTTTACTACTGCATTATACAGTTTTTTTCTAATGTTGGGTAACAAATAATGGATCTATTAGAAAGCTCTTAAAGCTCATGTGTTCAAAAGTGAGTTCTCTTATATTATATCATGATATTTGTGTTTATGGTTTTAAGAAGAAATTTACTAGCTTAAATTTCTGACAGGACAATATTATCACTGTACAACTTGCTTCTATACTCTAAGTTTTAAATTACTATCTAAATATGTGCATTAGATAGCTATAGAGGAAAAAGTAGAAGCCACACTAGTGGTTTATGTGTTTATCCTCTCTAGTCAGAAAGATGAAGTCTGAGAATTGTGGTTTGAAACCAGACCAAGGAAAAAAACGTCCATTAGATTCTGATTTGAAAGTAACCAGCAAAAGCTAGAAATGGAGCTTTAGGACAAGCAGTAAAATTCAAGGCTTGAGAAAACTAAAATAAAAAAACAACAAATTCTGGGACAGAGCCAGGCGCTGAGTTCAAGCCTAGTATTAGCACCAAACAAATGAATGAATGAATTAATTAAAATAAATTAAGTGGTCACATGTAGCGAGGCAAGTAAAATGTAACACCCATGGTGACTGGATTGTGTATTATTTTGTAATAAGGAAAATTAACGTTTGTCCTAATCACTAATATTTTATTTGTACTTTTTTGTACTAAACCCTGAATTTAGCATGCAAGTATATGTGTGTACATGTGCACACATGTGTGTATGTGTATATGTGTGCGTGTGCTGTTGTAATGTTGCTTGGAATGTGGCCAGAGTGAAACTGAAAACAGCTAACTCTGTTGCAATTTTTTTATTTATCAATGTTCTGTCATGTCATTTCTGTGAAGCCACCCTTCTGTACATTTTATTTGTCAAATAATAACATCATCATATTCAAAGCATATACAACATTAAGTTAGATAAGAGACCACTTTCAGCTCTTATTATATGTTAGCTAAGAAGATACAGATATAATTATGTAGTAAGTTATTGCTGTAAGATTACTGTCAGCACAAAATATGTATTTGACCTCTTAAATTGGTTATACTTTTAAGATATACTCATGGAGTGAGTTTGACCGACTTGACCAAACAGGTATTACTCTCTGGTTATTTCTGTGAAACACAAGGTGGATAAACTCTTTCCGGATTTCTGTTGAAAATAACTTTCTTTGTAACATCATATCTTTTCTCACTAAGATAATCAACCCTGTATTTATTAGGTTTGAATATCCCATCATACTGACTGAAAATCAGTATTGTGGATATGCTTGTTAGATATACCTTTCAAAAACAAACAAAAAGCATGTGTCACCTCCAGATTTTGGATGCATTTGAAGTTGTTTTGTACATGCAAAGGGATCTTCACTAATAGCTCTTTATTTGGAGTAACTATCACAACTGTAACAAGTAACGTTTTTCGAATATCTTTCCAATATATATAACAACCCAGAGCGAGTCTTGCAATTGCTGAAAAGGCTTTGAATATTTTAGTAGTATTTCAGTTCATTGACTATATAGCTAATGACGTTTCTGATATAAATATTGTTAAGATCTGAAGATGTATGTGGGTATATAGACTGTTTATGCATCATTTTATGAAAACCCAGTTTTTATGAAAGTAAATGAAATAGAATAAAAGAATATAAGTGAATTTGGTAAGATAATTATTAGTATATCTTTCTTTTCTAGTAACAGTTTTTGAATGTAGATGATGCATTTAAATTATTTTCTTTGTATCTGTACTTCACTTAGTTTTAGAATCTTTATAAGAGTGAATTTGTAGAAAAATAAAGGTATTTGAAAATGATTAGGATTAATCTTGTGTTTTGTGTCCTACTCCCAAGAAAATGAGTTATTTTCAAGTGTTAATATTTTATGATTGAATCTTATCACAAGAAATTTTGGTGAAAAACATGCAGTAGTATTGATGTCTTTTTAAACCAATTGTATTTACAATTTGAAGAATCTTTAATTCAAGCTTAGGTCTTGGTGTCTATGATTTTAACCTCTCGTTCCTAACATTAATGATAGGTAAAACTGCATTTTTGTGTATATGAAAGGTAAAATATTTATCTGGAGTCAAAGGTGATTTTTATATCAGTCTTGCATTAATAGCATATTAAAGTAGTACATTTCTCTCAAAATATTGGGTATAAAAAGCAATCAAAATACCTCTAATGGTAAACAACTTAGGTGTTCTACAATGTGGAAATGATTGGTCCATAAGACCTGCAGTCTGTTTCCATCAAGAATTGGGGAGGTCATTCTGTCAGTATGATTGTGTTAAACAGAGATGGGGGACCCCAGGTAGTGCAGTGTTGTCATGGGATAGAATATGATTTCTACAAATTTGAGCTAGAAATCAAGAATGTTATAGTTTAGCAGTTCCTTTCACCAGGGAGGTATAAATTGATTATGAACTTGGAGTTTTCATGTTACAGTTACCTATTTCCTTTTTTTCTTTTTTCTTTTATTGGTTGGTTGTGGGGCTTGAACTCTGGGCTTGGGTACTGTTCCTGTGCTCTTCCGCTCAAGTCGAGCACTGTACCGCTTGAGCTACAGTGAAGCTTCTGGTTTACTAGTGGTTTATTATAGATAAGAATCTCTCGGACTTTCCTGCCTGGGCTGGCTTTGAACCGCGTTCCTCAGATCTCAGCCTCCTGAGTAGCTAGGGTTACAGGTGGAGCCACTGGCATCTGGCTTATTTTCCTATTTTCTAACAAAGATAAAGTGAAATATTAATAGAGTGTGGACAATAATTCTGGGTAATTTTCCTAGAATTAGTAGACTAAGTTCTGGTATTTTAGTTATAAATTAGAATGAAGTTATTTGATACGGTGAGAATGTGGTGCAGGCTAAGATTTACCATTTGTGCAATGTTGTACTAGTAATTCCAACTCTAAAGACTTCAATATCATCATCTGAGAATTAGAAATGGAAGTAGTTCTACTTTATGGGATTATTGTGAGGATTAAATTAGATACCATAGGTAACGTACTTGGAAAAACAATCAGCATTTGACCCTTTCTACCTGTTATTTTATCATTTGATGAATTCTAACATTTTTACTGTGATTTTTATAATGTGTTTCTTTAGGATATGCATTGTGACTTACTGATATTCATTATGTTGGTCACTTTTCTGTCATTATGAGGAAAATACCTGCAAAGAAAATTTCTGAGTAGGATACTATTATTTTGACTCGTGGTTTAGAAAACACAGTTTAAGATTCAGATGACTCTTTTTTAGTTATATTTTTATTAAATAGTTGTACGAAGTAATTTCCATTTTACAAATCAGTTTATAAGTACAATGGATCTTTACATAACTTTCCCACACCCTTCCAAGCCTCACCCCACTTTCATTTTTTCTTGTTTCTGCATTGAAAATTATGCCTTCCCTCTCTTCGTCCATAACTCTCTTTATTCCTTCCCTTTGACTTCCGCTCATATCTTCCAAATGATAGTTCCCTGGTATTCATTTTGTTGGAATAAAAGTTCAATTTTATAAGAATTTACACCTTTTAAATACACTGTTGTAAACAGCATGCTTTTGTTAATACTGTTGTGTAAACTTGCATAAAGTCCTACGTTCCAAATACAAGACAGAACGTGGGACTTTTGTGTGTCTGGCTCTGACTTAGTTTACTTAACATATTTTTAGATATATCTATTTCTTTGCAAATTATGTAACAATGTTTATAATGGTTGGGTGCAATCCAATTTTGTATATACCCCACACTTTCTCCAACCATCCATCCACCATAAGGCATCTGGGCTGTTTTTTCATAACTTGGCTATGGTAAGTAGTGCAGCTTTAAACATGGTTGTGAAAGTTATTTTACTGTATATTTTGGAAGAATTCATCACTATCTTTCTGGGAGCAATCCTCTAGACAATTTTCCAGAGTAAGCACATCCCACCCTTCATCTCCAACACAACGTTTTGCAAGTCCTCAAAAACACACTACCCCCTACAGGTCCCAATAAGCTAAAACCACACTGTGCCCATATTCTTTCAATATATTTTTTTCATGATTATACATATAATTTAGTGAGAACCCTCTATGTACTTTTCTAATGTGGGAATGAGGGACGTGACAATAGAGTAAAAGTAAGAAAAATTCAATTCAATTAGCTATTATAATATTTAAAATATTTTCAGCTCTAACTCAGTCTCACTTACTATTATTTTAATCCTTATTTGATTACTTCATCAATCCCCTACATTATAACAGGTGCATTAAATACAAAAGAAAAATTGTGGTTTGATTTTGACACTCATGTGTGAGGATGCACAATATTGACAAATAGATAGATTGGAATTATTACTCATTATCCATTTTGTTAAATTAAGATGGTTTTCCCAAACTGATTCTCGCAATTCATATTCCATTCAACAACAAGAAACATGTGACAATTTCCTTTGTTTTGCTCCTTAATAACTTTTGTTTCCATTTTATTTTACAACGAAGGTTGATTTTTCATAAATCTACTGTAGATACAAAGATACGTTAAAATATTTCTGTCTGTATGCATTGATATATACATACACACATCTATTACACAGGTTGTAATGATAAATTATGCCTTCTGTAACTGTACTATTTACTAAATTATTTAAAAAATAGACAGCTTATGCCTGGAATCCTGGTTACTCAGGAGGATGAGATCTGATGATCATGGTTTGAAGCCATCTTGGGCAAGAAAGTCCATGAGCCTCTTATCTCCAAACAACGAACAGAAAATCAGAATTGGTACTGTGGCTCAAAGTAGTAGAGTGGTAGCCTTGAGAGAAAAAGCTCAGGGACATCACATAGGCTATTAGTTCAAGAACTACAATCTAGCCAAAAAATCTAATTTACACCTGTGTAAGTAGAGTATTTCCATCACCCAAATGCACATCCATGCTCATTTGCAAGATAACTCTGTTATGTCTGGAGTACCACACAGCATTATAGCTTAAGTAGAAAGGATCACAACATGGGTTCACTCTATCTCTCTCATGGTTTTTCTTCTCCACTCAAATACTCAAATCTTACAATCATTCCAATTACTTAAAGTCATAGCTTTTTTCTTCAATACCCATAATAGAGTTTGCATTGTTTGTCTTGTGTCTCTTAATGGGTGTTATTGCCACTTTGTCTTGCCCCCAGCCCTAAATTATCCTGATTATTTTTCAGGTAGAATCGGGCTTCCTCCTAGTGTATACTGTTGGGCTCAGTCCACTTTATGTTATTCTTCCTGGAATTTAGAATAGCAGGTGCATGGCATGGCATTGTGTACAGATCTTTCTGTCCAGTCTGGGCTTTAACCACTATCCTCAAAATAGTAGATTCCCATGTAGTCAGGATTTTCAAAAGCCTATCATATCTGATTTTTTTAAATCTTTGCATTTCCTGCAGGCTCTTGAGTACCGAATTAATTTGTGTTTTCTTGGGTTGTTTTGTTTTGTTTGAACGTATGAGTTGAGTTGTTCCAAATTTTCTTTTTGTTTCTTTCACTCACGTTCTTACCTAAAGTGCTGAGAAACCAATTCTTCTTTCTCAATATAGTGAAGGTGAACATTATTTATTCCAAATCAATTTTAGTAATATTTAAACACCTTCATAACTATGAATGGTATACGAATGCTAAGTGCGGAGAAGGGTCTTTTTATTTTCACAGTAGTCTTTGGCATACACAGACAGATCATGAAATATAAGAAGATAATGAAATTTCACATGCTTGCCAGGAGGAGAAAAACCTATTATTAATTGTTTGACAGAGACTTCCCTTCTTGTGAAAGAAATACTCTGTTTTATGCAGAATTTCACAAAATCATATAGCTAGGAAGAACCTAGACAATCATCTAATACTACAGAGTTGAGGGAGATGAATTGCCCTCCTGAATAATTTACTTTTGGTCAAATAAAAGCAGGCTTGCAAAAAGAGAATAGACTTTAGAGAAGCATGATGAGTTGATGTAAATAGCTGCTTAGCTGATTTTGTTAATTTGTGAACTAATTCAGGGAAACAGAGTACAACAAGGTAAAAAAATAAAGAAGGTCACATTGAAATACTCATTGGTATGTTTGTGTGTACACGCACACATGTGTGTGCACACGCACATATGCAGGTGTTCATGCATGTATATTCATCATTCCTGAAGTTTGACAGTGCCTGGGCACTATCCCTAAGATTCTGTGCCCAAGGATAGTTGTCTACCACTCGAGCCACTGCTCCATTCTGATTTTTTTTTTGGAGATAATCACATATATTTTCATGATCGGACTAGCTTTGAACAGTGGTCTTCAGATCTCAGACTCCTGAGTAGCTAACTAAACTGATTCAGCCTCTGAGTAGCTAGTTAAAATTCTGACTGCCCTTTATGATTCACTGCTCTTTTATTCTTTTCCTGCGGTAATCACAAGCCTAACTCATATATATGTCTAATTTCTTTTAAAATAATGTTTCGGCTTGGCACCAGTTGCTCCCATGTCTAGTCTTAACTACTCAGGAGGCTTGAGAACAGATCTCAGGCCAAATTTTAGTGGACTTTCTTCTCAATCTATAGCTGGGCGCATTGGATCATTTCCACCATTCTGCACTATCTAGGAACTAAGATTGGAAGGACTGCAGGATCCAGGCCAGCTAAGGTAGGAAGCTAGACAAGTTGGTGTGCAACTCTGATGCCAATGATGATTGGAAGGCTAAAAGGACAGATAAGGTGCCTGTTCTTGTAGAAAGGGAATCCCTATCCTAAAATTAACCACTGCTATTATGCCAGCCTAGCAAGAACAATACCAAAGTTGAAATCTCCACAATTTCCCACAACCAAAATAAGTATATACATGAACATCCCAAAACTTCTTACAATGTGTCCTTTATTCGAATATCTTTATTTGATTATCATACGATGTGACAGAATAGTTCTTCATTATATTATTATATATTTAAAAAGACCAAGTGTAAACAATGGCAAATTGCCTCATTTCTTACATATTTGAGAATCACTAAAAATTCTTCTAGAGAATGTTCCGGGAAGATGTTGGAGGAAAAGCTGGAGGCTAAACAAGCTCTCACATTGAAAGCAGTTTTAGTGTTCCAGTAAACAGTCCTAAGCCAGAGAATCACAAAAAGTGTGCCATCACAGGACAGAGAGTTATGCCAGAGAGGGGAAATCCAGGCAAGGAGACAGATCTGAGCACCTGCCAGCGGTGGCAGCTGCTGTGGCCAGCCTTAACTGGCGAACCTGCAACACAGAGAGTCCGGGACAAAGGCACCAGACACAGCAGGTGAGCGGATTCTACTCAACCCCAGCAAGAACTGACAAGAAGCAGATATCTTCATCCTGCAGTTCGCAGACAAGGAACAACCCAGGAACCAAGATTCGGTGTGAGTAGAAGCCTGACATTCCTTCTCAGGGAGCAGAGGAGGGAAGGCCACCCCTACCCCCCACTACCAGAGATCTCCATCTTTGATACTGACAAAGGCCTGGCTGAGCTGCTAGCTCCAACTCAGGCCTTGGAAGAAAACAAGAGTCATTTAGCAGGTCACAGGAACCTAACCTGACCTGCTAGGCTCAGTTCCACCCAGGGAAAACTCACCCAGCCTGGGCCGAGCAAGCTCCGCCAGCCCCAGGAGTATATTTCTTCACTGGATAAACAGAGCCAGAGGCTGCCCCTCCCTACAGCAGCCTTGACAATCAATTGAAATTCAGTAAACTTAAACCCTGAGAAAGGCTCCAGGCTGGGCTCTGTGAGTGTCCCACAAACTAGCCCCTAAGGAAAAAGCTACTGTTTGCTGAAAAGCCTCAACTCTATCCAGAACCTAGCCTCATCACAGCATCTCCAAACTAGAGGAAACAGCCATATCCCACTTTTGTGATACTCACAGTAGATCTCCCTCCCATTGAACCAGTCTGGGAGGAGGATCACAAAATCTTGGGTAAAGCAGAGCATTTTTCTGCCTGCTCAAACTAATCGACTTAAGGAACCAACCAAGCCACAGGAAAATCACACAGCACAAACAGACCAGAGATTCCAACTAGAGACTGGTTAATGACACAAGGGAGATACAAGATCTTCCCATCCACCCCAAAAAAATCAAAGAACCCTTTTTTAGTCTTTTTATAAAAAAGTTTCCTAATTTTTTTTAAATTTTAATTTTTAACATTTAAAAAATTTGTTTTCTATTAACTATTTTTCTTCCTCTTATAATTTTTATTTTCAGGGTATAAGTGTGTGTGCTTTTTTCTTGTTTTTTTTTTTTTTTCTTTTCTCTTTGTATAATTTTTTTTTTGTTTAGCTCTACTGACCTTTTGATGCTTTTTTTCTTTCCTTCTCATTCTTTTCACCTTTTCTTCTCTTTTGTTCTTCTTTACATGACTTAATTGCTATTCTGCTCATCCTCCGATATACCCATAGTCGATTATTAGATCTTATCACCCATTGTGTACACACTTAATCCAGAAATTTATTACTCAATTCAAAACCTTTTAGACTTAAATTCCTTAATAACAGTACTACTACTTTATATTGATAAAATATTTTAAGCATTCCTATTTTTGAGTTTTTCACGTCTTCTTTCTATCCCTACCCTTATGGTATCCTATAAAAATTCTTCTCTGAATATTACATTGAATTTTGCATAATTTTTAAGTTTTTAAGTGTTTCACTTTTTAATTTTTAATATTTGTTCTATTTTTTCTGTCTCATTTTTCTCTTTATTTTTCTTCTTTTTTTCCTCTCTCTCTACTATCATTCCATGCAACTTATTTCCCGCTTTGAGATTAGGACTTAGTTAAGTTAACTCACCCTGTGCCTTTCGACATCCCTGTATTCCTATTTTTACCCACATCTCTCCCTAAACCTGATAATTTCTGGTTTGCCAAATTCTTCTTTGCGTTCTGTAGCCCATTAATACATAGTTGTTTGATGTTGAATAGATATATCGGTTGAACTAGAGTGTACCTTCAGACTTTTGATGGTGCAACTACCGACTTTGTTTGATGCATTCCTAATGATAGTATTCTAGCACAAAACTGGTGTTACTTTCATCCCAAATGGGCAGAGCAAGCCAGAAAAACACAAGAAAAATGGCAAGTCCGGGTATCCTACTCCCACTCATGATACTCAGGGGATAGATCAGATAATGAATAAACCACTGGAGAGTTCCCAAAAAGCTCTACAAACACTACTGGTAAACATGGTAAATGAAAAGATTGAAAACCTGCAAAGGAATCTGTATGAGCGTGATAGGGAGAGAGATGAGGCAAAACAAAGGTCAATACAGGAATATCATGAGCATGAGGAAGCTACTCAAAGATTGATACAAGAATTGCACGAGCAGCTTGGGAACCCTCAAAGAGAAATAAAGGAATAGCATGAGCAGTCTGAGACCAGTCAAAGAGATAGACAGGAATTGGGGGAGCTGGCTGAGAACAGACAAAGAGAAAGTCAGGAATAGCCTGAGCAGGCTAAAAATACTCAAAGAGAGCAACAGGAATCGTGTGAACTTGAGGAAGCTAATCAAAGAGTAATACAGAAGACGAGAGAGCAGGATGAGAATACACGAAGATCACCAAAGGCAATCATGGAATGCATAAACAGAGAGGTGAAAGAACTCAGGGAGTCCACAATGGGAATGTTGAATGCAAACCAACAGAAGGAATGGGAGTCCAAGGAAACCATAACCAATCAAGTAGGTGATTTGAGAGTAAACACTGAATAACAAATTAAGGAAGTAAAGAAGTTTATACAAGATCTAAAACAAAGCTCCAACAAAGAATTTAAAGCCATCAAAACCAACCAATTAGAAGGAAAAGAAATAAAAAACAAAGTAGAAAGTTTTGACAGTAGGTTAGACCATGCAGAAGATCGAATCTCAGGTATTGAAGACAGCCTAGATATTATAGAGAAAGAACATACAACTATCCAAGACAAATCCAAGAAATATGATAGATCTATTCAACACTTGGAAGACACCATCAGAAGGCCTAATCTGAGGATAATGGGTGTAGAGGAGCACCTAAAGACAGAAGTTAATGGTCTAGGAAATTTGTTTCACAGCATCCTAGCAGAGAACTTCCCAAACATGCAAAAAGATAGGCCTATTCAGATACAAGAAACTTTTAGAACTCCAAATAGGCCAGACCAGAACAGGGCATCCCACCGTCACATTATAATGAGCACAGGATCAATTCAGAACAAAGAAAATATTCTTAAATCTGTCAAGGCCAAAAGATCAATTACCTATAAAGGGAAACCAATTAGAATCACCGCAGATATCTCAGCAGAGACAATCTAAGCAAGAAGAGCCTGTAATGATGTATGCCATGCCCTAAAGACAAGCAAATATCAACCAAAAATACTGTACCCAGCTCTATTCTCCTTCATAACCGAAGGTCAACTAAATACCTTCCATCGCAAAGAAAAATTGAAACAATATATCTCTACCTAAGCAGCCCTACAAAAGATTCTTAAAGATGTCCTACACATAGAAAACCAAAAAGACCACAATCGAGGCCAAGAAACTGCACCCACACTGAGAATCCAAGAACCATTGGAAGAACTCAGTTGCCGCAGCCTCCAAGAAAGTGGATAAAATGGTAGGAACTCCCAAATACCTCTCTTTCCTATCTTTTAACATTAACGGACTTAACTCTCCAATTAAGCGACATAGACTGTCTAGCTGTATTTAAAAGCATGATCCTTCTATCTTCTGCTTTCAGGAGTCACATCTTGCCCCTAAAAACAAACATATTTTCAATGTGAAAGATTAGAACAAAATCTACCAAGCAAATGGCCTCCATAAACAGGGGGGAGTTGTAATCCTAATATCAGATAAAATAGATTTTAAATTAAAATTAGTGAGAAGAGATAAAGAAGGTCGCTACATATTAATTAATGTATCTCTCCTTCAGGAGGATATTAAAATTCCAAGTATCTATTCGCCAAACAACGGAGCACCCAAATTTATCCAAGAAACCCAGCTTTCCCTCAAATGCCACATAGATCCAAAGACATTAATTGTTGGGGACTATAACATATCACTTTCCCCACTAGATAGATCAACTCGGCAAGAAATCAACAGAGAAACCACAGATACAAACAACTGCATAGATCAACTTGATTTAACTGACATCTACCGAATATTTCACCCAACAGCTTCAGAATACACGTTTTTCTCAGCAGCATATGGAACATTTTCCAAAATAGACCACATTTTAGGCCACAAAGCAAACTTGTCCAAATTCAGAAACATTGAATTTATACCTTGTACTCTCCCTGACCACAAGGGAATAAAATTAGAACTCAACACCAAAAGCCAGTAAAGAAATTCCTGTAACATATTGAGTCTGAACAACACACTGCTGAATCACGAGTGGGTCATGGAAGAGATTAGAAAGGAAATTCAAATGTTCATGTTGTACAACAAAAATGAATACACAAAATACCAGCTCCTCTGTGACACAGCAAAGCAGTACTCAGGGGCCAGTTTATAGCTCTGAGAGCCTACATCAACAAATTGGAGAGATCTGAAACTAACAGTTTAATGAGGCATCTGAGCCTCCTTGAAAAAGAGCAGCAAAATAAATCCCAAACCAGTAGATGGAAAGAAATAATTAAAATTAAATCAGACTTAAATGAATTAGAATCCAAAAAAATCATAGAAAGAATCAATCAAACAAAGATTTGGTTCTTTGAAAAAAAATTGACAGACCCTTAGCAAATATTATCAGAAAAAGAAGAGAACACAGCCAAATAAATAAACTTAGAGATGAGAATGGAAAATTACTACAGAAACCACCAAGATTCAGAACATTATAAGGGAATACTTCTCAAAACGTTATGCTAATAAATTTGAGAACGTGGCAGAAACAGACCTTTTCCTAACAAATACTGATATGCTGAAAGTAATACAACATGAGTTAAATCATCTTAACAGGCCCATATCAAGTATTGAAATAGAAACATCAATAAGAGTCCTCCCATCTAAGAAAAGCCCAGGACCAGGTGGTTTTACAGCAGAATTCTACAAGGCATTCAAAGCAGAGTTCACACCAATACTCCTCCAACTCTTCAGTGAAATTGAAAGAGAAAGTTCACTACTGAATTCATTCTATGAAGCCATCATAACCAACTCTTCAGTGAAATTGAAAGAGAAAGTTCACTACTGAATTCATTCTATGAAGCCTCATCCCAAAACCATGTAGGGACTCATCAAAGAAAGAGAACTATAGACCCATTTCTTTACTGAACATTGATGCAAAACTTCTCAACAAAATTTTGGCCAATCGACTTCAACATTTCATCCAAATACCATACACCATGATCAAACAGGATTCATTTCAGGGAAGCAAAGCTGGTTCAATATACGCAAATCAATTAATATAATTCATCACATCAACAAGAGCAAGGATAAGAACCAGATAGTTATTTCCATAGATGCAGAAAAAGTATTTAACAAGATCCAACTCCCCTTTATGATGAAGGTTCTGGAAAAATTAGGAATCAATGAAACATTCCTCAATAAAGACTGTATATGACAAACCAACAGCCAACATTGTACATAATGGTGAAAAACTAAAGCCATTTCCTCTTAACTCAGGAATGAGACAAGAATGTCCAGTCCCTCCACTGCTATGCAATCTAGTATTAGAATGCCTAGTTACAGCAATAAGACAAGATGCAAACATAATGGGGATCCAAATAGGGAAAAAAGAAATAAAACTCTCCTTCTTTGCAGATGACATGATCTTGTATTTAAAGAATCACACAGACTCCACTCCCAAATAACTTAAGCAGAGTTATTTGGCAAAGTATCAGAGTATAAAATTAACTCTCAAAAATCAATGGCTTTTCTGTATGCTAACAATTAGAAAAGTGTGGCTGAAATTAGGAAAGCAATTCCATTCGTAATAGCCCCACAAAAAATAAAATATCCAGGAATTAACTTAACCAAAGAAGTGAAGGACCTATATGATGAAAACTTTAAAAACTTGAAAAAGGAATTGAAAACAGAACTTAGAAAGTGGCAGAACGTGGCAAAAACTCCCATGCTCCTGGATTGGAAATATCAACATCGTGAAAATGGCAATACTTCCCAAGGCTATCTTCCAATCCAATGCGATACCTATCAATATTCCATCCTCATTCTTTAAGGAAATAAAAGTGGCAATCCAAAAATTTATATGGAACAATAAAAGACCCCGTATATCTAAAACGATTCTCGACAGAAAGAAAAGTGGTGGAGGAATATCAATACCAAATTTCAAACTCTATTACAAAGCCATAGTAATAAAAACAACTTGGTACTGGCACAAGAACAGACCTCAGGTCCAATGGAATATTATTAAAATTGGTTAAATACTTGTAGAAAACTAAAGCTAGATCCTTATATATCACACTGCACCAAAATTAACTCCAAATGGATCAAAGACCTCGGAGTCAAACTAGCCACTATGAAAACATTACAGGATGGAATAAGAGAACCCCCAGGTCTCCATGGCACAGGCCGACATTTTCTTAATAGAGACCCAGAAACACAACACATCAAAGAAAGTTGGACAGAGCTGGGAAGGTGGCTCAGTGGTAGAGCACTTGCCTTGCATGCTCGAGGCCCTGGGTTCTATTCCTCAGCACGACATAAGCAAAAAGTAAAAAGCCGGAAGTGGTGCTGTGGCTCGAGTGGTAGAGCACTATCCTTGAGCTGAAGAGCTGAGGGACAGCGCCCAGGCCCAGAGTTCAGGCCCCATGACCAGATCCCCCCCCCCAAAAAAAGAAAGTTTGGACAAATGGGATTGCATGAAATTGCAGAGCTTCTGCATGGCAAAGGACATAGCTAGCAAGATCAATAGAAAGTCCACGGATTAGGAGATGATGATCTTTCACTAGCCATACATCAAACAAGGGTCTCATATCTAAAATATAACTGGAACTCAAAAAATTAAATTCCCCAACAACAAATTTTCAAAGAAACAACTGCCCAATTAATAAGTGCGCTAAATACTTACAGAGAAATTTCTCTGAAGAGGAAAGAAGGATTGCCAATAGACACATGAAGAAATGCTCAACCTCTCTAGCCATCAAAGTAATGTAAATCAAAACAACATTGTGATACCGCCTCAACCCAGTTAGAATGGCAAAAATCAAGAACTCTAATAACAACAGCTGCTGGAGCGGATGTGGACACAAGGGAACCTTACTGCATTGTTGGTGGGAGTGTAAATTTGTTCCTCAAAAGACTCCACCTAGAGCTCCCCTAATACCCAGCAATCCCACTTTTGGACATTTACCCAAATGTTCACAAACAAGACCACACTAAAGCTACCACCACGACTATGTTTATTTCAGTCTTATTTACCCTAGCTAAGTTATGGAACCAAACTATATGCCCCTGTGTAGAAGAATGGATCAAGAGAATGTGGTATATATACACAATGGAATTCTATGCCTCCATCAGAAAGAATGACATTGCACCATTTATTAGGAAATGGAAAGACTTGGAAAAATTTATGTTAAGTGAAGTAATCCATGCCCAAAGAAACTTAGGCCCCATGGTTTCCCTTATTTTTAATTACTAGTGTATGTCTGAGTCAAGCAGAAAAGGTCAGATAAGTTGATTTTAGGGAAATGAACCCCACAATATGTATTTCAATGTTTTCTTTTTCTTTCAGATGATTGTTTCTAACACATTTATAAGATTATTTCTTTGTTTCTTTGTCTGTCCTTCACCCATAGTATTGCCCCTGCTTTCACTGCATTTGAGGTTGGTATAATTTGTGGAGGGGAAGGGAAATAACAAATCATTTAAATAGGTATACAGGTGGATCCATTTCAACAATAAGATGTACAAGTTGTCATATGGAAAATCGAACTTAGTACTTTGGTGGGAGGTGAGGAAGATTGGGTGGGGGGACAGGGAGAGGATGGGGAGGGGGAACAAAGGATGAGGCTACAATGCTTGATAGGAAGTGTACTCATTACCTTTCCCGTATAATTGTAATCCCTCTGTACAGTATTTTCAGAGTAAAATTAAAATTAAAAAATCATCTAATGATTATTATAGTATTATATTCTGATTTATTACTTTACTTTGTAACAGCTTTTAAACTTTTTGCTTCTCTGCTAAAATTTATGTATTTAAATATTATCATCCAAGTATATCTTTTGGCTACTTGGGGCAGATTTTACAAAGTGTTTAACCAATGGCTTTTAAGAATTCTTAATTGGTATATTATTTGGTTCATTTTTAATTTCAATTTAATTTTATTTTGAAGGTAATATACAGAGGGGTTACAGTTACATAAGTAAGGTAATGAGTACATTTCTTATCGAAGGAACATTGTTATACCCTATATGGATTTTATTTGTACACTCAAACAACTACTGTACTTTTGCTTTCTTTGTTCATGTATTTTCATTATAAAATTGATATACAGATAGTTTGCAGTTATTTAGGTCAACTAAACAGTACAATTTATTTTATTTTCTAGAGTTCAAATTTTGAACCTCTTTTGTTTATTTAAGGTAATTCTTTTTTCATAGTTGTAGGATTAATTTAATTTTGAATGATTTTAACACATGTAAATTATTCAGACACATATACTTTGCTTTTAAAATATTTATCATGTGAATATCTAAAATTATTTCCTTAATTTATATATGGTAGGTGAATTTTAATAAATTCATTTTCTTATAGTTCTAAACATATTTTCCAGGTAACAAATACTTACTATATTTCCAAGAAGCACATACTTTATTAAGAAATACTTCATAACCTGGTCATTTTTTGTAAATATTTGTACTTGAATTAAAAAAAAAGTTTGAGCTGGGCATGGTGATTTGTGGCTTCCATTTTCTAGCTATGGTAATAACTGTGAATAGGGGTTTGTATTTCTGGAGAGCCTTAGAAACTGAGACCTCATTATAAAAATATCCAGATTGAAATTATTACAGATATAGCCATCGCTAGTGAGATGTAGAGCAGCTGGTTATCACCAGTAACAACCTTTTGTCAAAATTTAAGAATAAATGTTTCAAAATGTTTATAATTTAAAACTTGTTTGCAAAGGTTCTCATGTCTTCAATTTCTTATTTTTCATTTAACTTAATCTATAAGAATCCAAGTATATTGTGACTATTTTATTTCTACTAAACTTTTAAATAGTACAAGCAATATTATGCTTTCCTATATTAAATTTCTTTTACTATTTGTTGTAAGTAGCTTTTAACTGAGGGGCTAGCTCCTGAGATACTCACAGAGCCCAGCCCTGGAGCCATTCTCATGGTTTATGTTTACTGAATTTCAATTGATTTTCTAGGCTGCCTTAGGGATAGGCAGACCCTGGCTTTATTTACCTAGTGAAGAAAGTCACTCCTCCAGGGCGGGGCTTCCTTGCTTAGGCTGGTTGACTTTCCCTTGCGTGGAGGTGAGCCTGACAGGTCAGGTCAGGTTCCTGTGAACTCCTAAATGATTCTTGTTTTCTTCCAATGCCTGAGATGGAGATAGCTGTTCAAATAGGCCTTTGTCAGTATCAAAGATGGATATCTCTGATGGTGGTGGTGGCGAGGGGATGCCTTCCCTCTTCTGCTTCCTGGAAAGGAGTGAGGATGTCAGGGTTTTACTACCACCAGAGTCTTGGTTACCTGGACTGTCTCTGGTCTGTGATCTGCAGGATTAAGATATCTGCTCCTTGTCATTTCTTATGGTGTTGAGTAGAATCTGCTTGCCCTCTGAGTCTGGCTCCTTTGTCCCATGACTCTCTGTGTTGTAGGTATGGTGGCTATAATCACTGGCCCTGCTGCCGCGGCCGCCACAACCTTGGCTACCAGCACGTGCTTAGATCTGTCTCCTTCCCTGCATTTTCCCTCTCTGGTGAAACTCTCTGTACTGTGATGGCACACTTGGTGTGATTCTGTAGTCTAGGACTGTTTACTTGAACACTAAACTTGCTTTCTATGTCAGAGCTTGTTTAACCTCCACCTTGTCTGCCATCTTCCTCTGAACACATTTTTGCCTCTTATTGAAGTATATCTGATATTTTAAAGTAGATTTGTCCAAATATAATATTAATTTAATCAATCATTTCATTAGGACAATGTTGATCAGATTTATTTCCAGTAAATCTTATCCCTTATAATAAATGAGAACATGCTGTGTCAGTCTCCTATTAATATGACAAAATACTTTATAAAATTAACTAAAAATGAGGAAAGATTAATCTTGGCTTCTGATTTTATACATTTCAATTTACATTTCTTATCCTCATTGTTTTCGGTTGGTGGTGGTACAATACCTGATATCTGGAACATGTGATTGAGTATGTGTATTCATGGAAGTCATGAAGTAAAGATGAGGAGGTATAGGATTGGGAAAGGGAGAAAGAAGAGGAGGGGAAGAGGAAGAGGGAGCAGGAACAGTAGAAGGAGACAGAGAAGTAAAAGAAGGAAGAGGAAGAAATGACTTTGCTCTTAACATCCTCTTTGATCACAAGTTCTTAGTGACCTAATCTCTATGACTATGCCCACTTGAAAGGGTTCATCTCTTTATGGCAACATAGTGAAATCTAATTATTAATCCCACTCCTTTATGATTTCAGATTTAATTTCTAGAGTGGAGGGGTAGATATTTCCATACTATTGCAAAAACTTCTGTTCCTAAATATTAGAGATGCTATTTGGCATAGAGGTGGTTTGGTTATACCATTGCTGGAGAGATGAATTAAATATTTTGAGTGCAAATATATTTTATTGAACAGATAAGGAAGCTTCAAGAGGTTTCATTTTGTTACCTTCCAAAATGACTATTTCATATAACTCATAATGACTTGAATTTTTCATAATTTTATGGCATTTCCATTCAAGTTTTGGCATCTAAGTGAGGTTCTTTCAAGTTGAAGGAAAAATAAATACTATCACAATCTTTTAATTATTCTATAGAGAGTAGGCATAATATGTATTTCCTACAATTCAAAAATAAGTTATCTTCAAGTCTATAGGAATAATTGTATAAGTGATGGAATATCTTGCTTTAGTTATCTTATACTTAGATTCATTCAATTTCTAAAAATCACTGTTGACATAAAATACATGAAATTCAGTGTTTCTCTGAAATGACTTGGTAATCAAACCTCAGAAATACATGACCAGTAACTAAGATTTTTATATACTGAAAAAATGTATGGGGCTGGAAATGTGGCTCAGTGGTAGAGCGCTTGCCTTGCATGCATAAGGCCCTGGGTTCGATTCCTCAGCACTACATAAGCAAAAATAAAAAAGCCGGAAGTGACACTGTGGCTCAAATTGTAGAGCACTAGCCTTGAGCTGAAGAGCTGAGGAATAGCGCCCAGACCCAGCATTCAGGCCTCACAACCAGACCCCCCCCCAAAAAAAAAAAAACAAAGTATGAATCTACCTTTTTATGTCAAAAAAAGTTTAGGTTTAAAAAAAGAGAAAATCATATGACCACAGTAGATAAAATTTACTTTAATGAAAATTGCCTGGCAGAGCATTCAGCCTGACAGAGCCTATTGTTTTAGCTTACATGAGAAATTTGATTAACAATCCCTTTTATGCTTTTGAATAATAGATTATTTCAATTTGTCCAAACATTCTGTCATTTAAACCTTTGAGTGTATATTTTTTCATAAAAATGAAAACTATTTTTCACATTGTAGGTTCAAGTTTAATAACTAAATAAATATCTAAGTGTTAATTTGTTAAATTGAGCCTCTAGAATTCAAAAAATATGAAATTTATTTTATTCTTAGATATATTTATCCTGTGCTAAATATGAGTGTCTCAAGCTTGTAATCCTCACTACTCAGTAAACGGGGGTGCAAAGCCTGCCTTGGTAAGAAAGTTTGTGAGACACATCTCAATTAAACACACACACACCACAAGACACACACACACACATAACACACAAAGCCAGAAGTGGAATTGTGGCTCAAACGATAGAGCAACATACTTGAGGGAAAAAAAAACAAACAACAACTAAAGGATAGATCTTGAATTAAAATCACAAGAACAACATACACACACATACAGTATTAAGTCTAAATGCTTATTTTGGTTTGAAGGAATAATATCATGAAAAGTAAGATTCATTACACATCTTGCAACGTTTGTAAAGTTTTTACTACAATTTGTCTTAAGATACAACATAGGTTATTAAAATTAATATTAATTTAGTTAATATTTATAACTACTCATAAAACCTTGGAGTACAACAGTTGGTATTTTTTCCATAGCTATAAGAGATATTCTGAGTAAAAGAAAGAGAGGAAGATTGGAAGAAAAAGAAAGAAATAAAGAAAGATAGAAAGAAAGGAAGGAGAGAAAGAGAGAGAGAGGAAGGGATGGAGGGAAAGAAGATAGGAAGGAAGGAAGGAAGGAAGGAAGGTAGGAAGGAAGGAAGGAAGGGAGGGAGGGAGAGAGGGAGGGAGGGAGGGAAAAAGGAAGGGACAAAACGCTTTAATTTATAAAATATATTTAGCCCAACAAAAACTTCATGTAATGAATCCTTTAGTTACGTCAAGTTTGGAATTTTCACTTCTTTGCATGTTCTTAAGGCATGAATGAAAGCAACAAATGAAGGATCATGAATAACCTGGTGAATCTGTTTGCATCTGTAATAATATGTATGCAAATATATTTCTCCTTTTCTATACATCATCAAATAAATATTTGCAAACAATTTACACTTAGGTATAAATATTCTAAAAATTGATTAAACCAAAGGATGTCAATATATTATATAATGTGAATACAAGGATTTATAGTGCTATTAATATTACAGTCTTAATGTTATATTAATTATAAAAATTTTATTATGTATTTTATCAGAGAAATTAACATGCTCTGATTTTGGTGCCTGTGTGAGTCCTAATAGAAGAAAGTAATTAAATTCAAAGGAGATCTGTATTTGTTGGCTCAAATGAATATTTCAGAAAGCAACTAACTCATGGGAGATTGTTCAAATACATCAGAAGGTCCTTAAAAAGGCTGTGCCACATTTACATGATTACCTATGATGTGATTCAAGAGCCACTAAACAATCATATTTTACTTTGCTATCACTATAATTATTCCCATTGTAAGGAGAATCATTCACATAAGTCACATGATATAAGTTTGTCCTTAAGTTATTATCTTCTATGAAATAATATCCAAATGATACTCTACATTGAGTTAAAGCAAAAGTTGCAAAGTGTATTGGACTATGTAACTCCTTCCAGATACACATGTTGAAATTCTATTCCCCCTTCTGGTGATATTAGAATCAATATTTCAGAGATGACACTACAATAATGATCCTGATGAAAGAAGCCCAATATAATTATTCTGCCATGTGAACATCCAGCAAGTAGATTATAATGAATGATATAGTGGACTCCCATAAGATAAGGAATTGTTTGAACAACCATTTTTATAATCAAGATTCAAGCTTCTAGCATATGGGTAATATACTCCTGTTGTTTTTAAGCCACTTACTTTGAAGTATTCTCTTATAAAAGCGCAATGGCTGACAAAAGGCAAAGTAATTTTTAGTTAATATCACAAATTCAGATAAAAAAGATTCATAAATTTTTATTATTTGAATTTTATTCTCCAAGTCTACAGGTTAATATAGGTATGAGTCAAGCAGAAAAAGTCAGATAATGTGATGTTAGGAAAACAAAACCTCAAATATGTATTTTAATGTTTTTGTTTCTTTCATGCATGTGTTTCTAATGCATTTATAAGATTATTTCTTTGTTGCTTTGTATGTCCCTCCACCACAGTGTAACCCCTGCTTTCACTATATTTGATGTCAGTATAACATGTGGAGGAGACGGGGACAAACAAGTCGTTTAAGGATTCAGGTGGACCTGTTGCAACAATGAGAAGTACAAAATGTCATGTCAAAACCAGCTTTACAATGTCGGTGGGGGGGGGGGAGGGGGGTTATGATTGGGTGGGAGGGAGGGGGGAGGCTGGGAAGGGAGGTGAAGGGTAAACAAAGGAGGAGGATGCAATGCTTGGTAAGAAATGTATGCATTATCCTGCCCATGTAATTGTAACCCCTCTGTACAGTATGTTCTCAAATAAAATTAAATTAAATTAAAAAAAAAAAATTTTTAAATGGGAATTGAATTGAGGTTCAACTCTATTCAACTATCATAATTAATTTTTGAATATTTTTATTATCTTTAAGTAGTTGTACATTCACTGAAACAGTTTATGGATAGAGTACATCTTGATCACTGTCACCTCTTTCAACATTCTCATCCACCACTCCCAATCAACCCTAATCCTTATGTATCTCAATATTATGTTATGGAATTACTTGCCATTTAACAAAGCAGTTTATGTGTACAATGCACCTGGAATTGTGTTACCACTTCAACATCTTCACTACCATTTCACACTACCCTTTCCTTTGTATATTTCAATTCTGGGAAGTATACAATGGATTCTTGCTTGTATTCTATCCTTTTCACTTTCAATTTTCTACGCCTCCCATATTGCCCCCCACTGTCATCTCTTGCAGTACATATTTACTGGTAATTATTTTGTTGAGCTGTGACTTAGTCTTTTAAGGGAATTATGGAATTTTCACTCTCCATGGACTCTGACACTTCAGATAATTCATTTGTACCTCCTTGCATACCATCCAGTGTGTTTACTTTTATATTTATATGCACATTCTATCTACCAGAAATGAGGAAAATCATGCAAGCTAAGTTTCTCTGAGTGGGCTTTATTTCACTTAATATTATTTCTAATTGTTTCATTTTCCTTAAGCATGGTGCAATATTATTCTTTTTGATGGATGAACAGAATTCCATTATGTATGCACATATATGTGTGTATATATATATGTATATATGTATGTATATATACATATTTGTATATAAAGATACATATATATACATACATATATACTTGTAAATTGGGATCAATAACATGATATATATATTAATATATATATATATATAATTTATATATACATATATAATTCTTTTTTTTTTGATCGGTCGTGGGTGCTTTAACTCTAAGCCTGGGTATTGTCCCTCAGCTCTTCAACTCAAGGTGAGCACTCTACCACAGTGCCACTTCCAGCCTTTTGTGCTTATGTGGTGCTGAGGAATTGAACCCCTGGCCTCATGCATGCAAGACAATCACACTACCACTGAGCCACTTCCCAGCCCCTACATATATAATTCTTGATCTCTTTTTACAATAAGAGATATCTGGGCTGCCATTATGTTGGCTAGAGAAAATAATGCAGTAATGACCATGATTTTGCTGGTAGCTTCAGTTTGGCATTGTTTCTGCTCCATTGTATAAATGCCCGTAAGTGGAATTGCTGGATCATAAGTAGCTCTCTATTCAGTTCTCTGAACAATTTCCATAGTGTTTTCCAAAGGGGTTGAACAAGATTACATTCCCAACAACAGGATAATAGAGTTTCCTTTGGGCCACATCTATCAATAACTGTGATTGTTCGTTTTTCATAATGACATTGTAACAGGGATGAGATGAATCTCAGTGTTGTTTGGATTTGCATTTCTTTTTATGGAGAGAGATGTGTCTATTTGTCATTCTTACTTCTTCTAAGAAGTTATCTTTAAGCATTTATCTCATATATTAATTGGGTTCTTGTTTATTTGAGTGTTTATTTTTGTTGGGTTTAACTAAATATGGGTTAATTATGAAACCAATTATCTGATGCTTAGCTAGTAAAAATCTTCTACCATTCTGTTCTCTTTCTATATATCCTGCTAACATTTTCCTTTGCCATGAAGAAAATCTTCAGTATGATGCAATTCTATTTACCCCGAAAAAATGATATTACATCATTCATAAGGAAATGGAAAGACTTGGACCAAACTTATATTAAGTGAAGGAAGACAGACTCAAAGAAATGTAAATTGCCTGATTTCCCTCATTTGTTGTATTAGAATGTGCCTCCAATACTAAAAGTAAAAACACTTCGATGGTAAAAGAGAAATCATTACACTTGCACATGATAAATTATAAGGGATTGTAAACATTTATACAGTGAGGTCAAAGGAGGATGCCCTTTGGAGAAGATCACCAAGGCTAAATAGCTATATGAATGTCATCATATAAAATAATGTTCATTAAAATAATCTCCAAGAAATGACAATGAGAATTTTTTTTTATAATTTTGCTTTTTCCTTCTGTGTTCTGATGCTGTATTTTTTTATATTTCTGCACCTTTTGTCTCATATGTAAGTTTGGAAAGCGCAAGGGGGAACACAGAAATGGTGAGACACAGGGTTAATAAATACAGCGGAGCTACTCAATAGACACTACATTATAAATGAACTATACAACTTATGGGGGAGGGAGGTTGAAAGGGAAAAACTGGGAGGATATGAGGGAAGAGGTGACACTGTTCAAAAAGAAATGTGCTCATTATTTGACTTATGTAATGGTAACCCTTCTGTACATGATCTTGAAAAATTAAAAATGGACCTCATAAACAGGTCAGAGTAGCTATACTAATATTAGATAAAATATGCTTCAAATTAAAAGTAAGAAAGAGACAAAGAATGGTATTAAATATTCATAAAGAAAACTCTCCATCAGAGGGATATACCAATTCTAATTATCAATGCCATGAATGCTAGAGCTCCCAAATTCATCAGACAAATACTACTTACCGTAAACCCTTGCATACATCCAAATACATTGTTGGTTGCTTGAACACATCATTCTTACCTCTGGACAGGCCACCCAGGTAAAACTTAGCAAAAAAAATTTCAGTGCTAAATAACTGCATTGACAAGCTATACATAACAGATATCTACAGACTATTTCACCTAACAGCCTCACAATACATATTCCAATCAGCAGCCCATGGAACATTCTCCAAAATAGATCATATCTTAGATCACAAGGAAAATCTGTGAAAATTCAAAAATAAAAATGAAATTACTCTTTGTATCTTGTCAGACCACGATGGGACCAAATTAGATCTTGACATCAAAAGGCATCACAGAAAATTCTGAAATTCACAGACTGAATAACACATTGCTAAATCATCAGTGAGTCACTGAAGAGATATGGAGGGAAGTTGCAATGTTTATGGAATTCAGTGGAAGTAAACATACAAAATACTACCACCTCTGGGACACAGCAACACTGGCAATACTCAGAGGAATATTTATGTTTTTGAGTATGTATATCAATAAATTAGAACAATCTTGAATCAGCACTAATGATGTGGCACTAGGTCCTTGAAAAACAGGAACAAGCCAAACCAAAAACTGGTAAAAAGAAATATTACAAATTAAAGTAATAAATGAATTAGAGTCTTAAAAAAACGTATAATCATAATTGACATTTATCTACTAGTAGCTTACATATTTGTCCAATGAATGTCAACCTTGCTATTTTCAGACACTCAAACAGCTAAAACCAGTGAACAAAACAAACTTCTAAGATTCTAAGAAACAACATTATTTTTGCCTTTTTAAAATAAATTTACACTGTTGTTCTTATTAAGGTGATTTATAGATGGATTACAATTACATGAGTCATGTAAAGAGTACATTTCCTTTTGTGAAATGTCTGCAGTTCCCTCACTTGTTCCCAGTCCCACCCTCCTGTCCCCACCCATGTGTTAAATAGTTCACTTTCATCAATGTTCAATGAACTCCATTGCTGCAATTTTTTGCTCTTTTCCCTAAAGCTCAGTGCCCACCCCTCACCTTCCTGAAGATGTACAATGAATATACCAGGCATAGGGTAAGGAAGAGAGAATCATCACAAAGTATAAACAACAAACACAAAACAAAAAAAGAGTTTTCTGTTTCCATATCTCACAGTTTGTTTGCATGTGTATATCTTGTTATATAAATATAATTGTTTTTTATCATAAAGTTAATTCAGGGATTAGGGTGTGATAACATAATTTTGCTTTCTATTTAATAATGCTTTTTAGGCCGGGCGCTGGTGGCTCACGCCTGTAATCCTAGGTACTCAGGAGGCTTAGATCTGAGGATCGCGGTTCAAAGCCAGCCCGGGCAGGAGAGACCGTGAGACTCCTATCTCCAATAAACCACCAGAAAACCAGAAGTGGCGCTGTAGCTCAAGTGGTAGAGCGCTCGCCTTGAGCTGAAGAGCTGAGGGACAGCGCCCAGGCCCAGAGTTCAAGCCCCACGACCGAAAAAAATAAATAATAATGCTTTTTATTTTAATATGAAAGTTGTAAGCAACACAATTCAAGTCCTAGTGAAATTTAAAGGTTTAGATTTAAAGTTAAATTTTCAAAATGCCTAATATTTCCATTTGGGGAACCAAAATGAAAAACAGGCATGTATGTTTTATCCTCAAGGAAGTCATTATTTCATATGTAAAAAAGTAAACTATATGTAATATTAATTCAGTGGAAATAAGGAATCAAATACTTATGCAATGCATCAATTCCATAAATTATGACAGTTATTGATAAAATTAATAAGACTTGTTTTAAGTAGATTACTTAAGACATGAAACAAGTGATAATTTTCTTTTCTAGGTGAAGTTGATATAGAAATTAGAGTTCTGTGTGCTTGATAAGTGTTGATTTACACACGATTGGCTCATCTCTGTTATTTGAAGATAACTGAGAACAAGACTAGAATAAAAAAAAATCACACAAATGCTTAGCTGTATTTTGTGAATAAATATCTCTTTATTTTATTGACAAATCTGGTAAATTCATTTAAGTCATACCAACACTAATGAGAAATAAACATCCCCTAGCTGCTTAAAAGACAATAAGGAAAAAAGGGAAACAAGGGGAAAAAATTGAACCTCAGTTTGCACATGGTCTTTGTATATTTTGGTGCTTTGTAATTGTGGATTATTTGACTAGCCCATGAATTTGAGCTCAAATCACAAGGGCTATTAGAAGAAAATTTCAAAATGTAGAGCAGCTAACACAGCTGTGCAGTTGTTTGTAGGTTTCACTACAGTCGCAGCTGGACATCAACTGTACAAAGGAAATAATTCTACTGATTTGCAGGCAAGAATGTGATGGAAAGCATACTATTAGCTTCCTAGATGAAATAAGAAGACCACACTTTAAAAGCTGACTAAATGATCAGACTTTTGAATAACAGTGCCATTTTTTTGGGGGCTCCGGTCGTGGGGCCCGAGCTCTGGGCCTGGGCTCTGTCCCTCAGCTCTTCAGCTCAAGGCTAGTGCTCTACCACTTGAGCCACAGCGCCACTTCTGGTTTTTTTTCTTTTTTTCCAGCTTATGTGGTGCTGAGGAATCGAACCCAGGGCCTCGTGCATGCAAGGCAAGCACTCTACAATTGAGACACCTTCCCAGACCCAACAGTGCCATTTTTAAGGCACTCTAGATAATTCATGTCTTGCATCCCTCCACAAACATTAATGCCATTCACAAATCATTGCTGAAGGGAATTTACAGTTTTATTCGATATTTCAAATTGCTTAGGAGTAACAGGAACAATAATTCAAGTTGTTGAGAAAATTTACTTTAGAATAAGCAAACAAATCAGATTCAATTCCATAGCATAACCTTTACGAAAAATGAATTAAGGAATATGGCATGTCATTTGTAATTTAATATGAGTAATTAGGGCAAAATGCCAGAAACAGACTCTGCAAGAAGGAAACAGAAGTCTTTGTTAAGATATATTAAAGATTACCTACAGACAGGTAATTTTTCCTATATTTTCTATTATATAATAACATATTTTTGTCTGCTAATCAGAGAGACTAAAAATATTTTTAATTATGATATGAAAAATGCATCACCATGAATAAATGAAATTAGGGAGTAGATGGCTCAAGAGCTGGTTGGTTCTGTTAAATATTCTCATTATTTTTAATTATCTGGTGTGTTTGTATGTGTGGAATTATGAATGTATTTTATGTCTGGGCAGGAAGATTGATTATTAGATCATTGTCTGATACCCAATGTCAGGAACCTAACTTGAGTGAAAGTGGTAAATATGTGTATGTGTGTGTGTGTTTGTGTGTGTGTGCCTGCCAGTCTGTATTTAGAAGGAAGTGTCTTATTTCCCTCAGGGTATATACTTAATTCATTTAGTTTTACTACATTAATGACAGCAGATAAAGGTAATTAACATTTTGAGACATATGTTTATATTCTTTTGATTGCATGAACAAACTAAAAATTTATGTTTGGGGTGTGAGTTTTGTGGAAGGTCAGCTGAAAGTATAAACATTTGGAATCTTGAAAAAGATATCAATGATGATCATTTCCGTATAGAACAATTTTAGACAACATTTGCAAGGATATGTAATCCCATATGAAAATGAAACATTTATTGATTTTTCCATAGCTACACTATTCTAGAAATTTGTAGGAATAGAAGTTAAATTATGGAAACATAAATGTAATGCGATTATTTATTGCATACAGTTTTACATTTTAGTTTCATCAAGTCAAAATACCATTTAGTTCTACTGTATAGGATGGAAAACCCTTAATATTATAGTTTGTGCCATATTTCATATTGGGAAGCTTTGTTTGTATCGATAAGTTTATTTCTTTTGTTTCATCTTTCCTATTCATAATTCTGTTTCTCATAGTAGTTTTCTAAGGACTTTTTCATTCTCCCAATTTGGGGCTTGAACATAACTCATGCTCAGTTTGCTAACAGTAGTCAGTCTACCATTTGAACCATGCCACAGCCCAGAAATTTTTGTAGTTAATTGGAGATAGAACTTCATGAACTTTCCTACCAGACAGAAAACAATTATCCCCCAAGTCTATCCTTCTTAATTACTAGCATTATAGAGATGAGTCATGGACCCCAAAAGACAATGACTTTTCATGTCTTCTAGAATACACATGTTTGCTTGTAATTGTAATAATAAACTACCACAGCTTGAGTGCATTAACACTGTAAATACATTTCCACTGAGTTGGTGGAACTAAAACTCCAAGATCAGTGTTTGCTTCTTCTGAGTCCTCTTTCCTTGGCATATTCAAGACCTTCTTCTTCTCTTGGAGGAGACTTCAACTTAAATGCTACCATTGAGATTCTGTTTCCATATGCAGTCACTTTCTAAGACAATACGTTTTTGATCTTTAGTATGATTTCAGTGGGACATTATCCAACACATAACATATTACTTAATGGATGAAAGAAAATCTCTAATAGGAAATCATTTGTTTGTGGTATGGAAGTTATGGTTATACTTTTGAATAATAGCAAAAACGTAAAGGCTTTATTAGAACTTGTTAAATGAGTATGAAATCTTGACCTTAGACATGCCAAATTCTTACCCTGGCACACACTTAAATTTCTAGGGGATCTGGAGGATTGAACCCCAAACCCTATACTTGTGAAACAGCATCTCTAGTACTGCCATATCTGCAGATTGGATTACTTATTTTGAGGCAGTATCACTATGCCTGGTCATACTTGGACTGTGGTCCTCCTAACACAAACATAAAACATTGCACCCAGCAAATGGTTAGAGTATCTGAAACTTCTTTTTGTGTTTGGGCTTGCCTGGAGCTGGAATTTTATAATCTCTGTTTTCCAAGTAGAAAATATTATAGGTTTGAGCAACTTTATCCAGTAAAAGTATAGAATTTCAAAATATCTTGATATTGCCTATATTTGTGCTTAACATATATAGCTAACCATAATTTTCTCCCTCTTTTGTTTAATACTCTGATTTGAAAACATTGACTTTCTTGATATACATGGCTTTGTTTTGGATGGAATCCCATCACAATAAAAAATATCACCCAAAATTTAATATCAAAAATCATGGAAAAGAAGGCTTCACGTTGAAAGAAAAAAAAAACACTGATCCTTAAATAATAAATACAGTATATTTATAGTGTTCGTCAATGCTTTCTTAAGTATGAGGAGGAAGGCAGAAATGTGAAAGGTGTCAGGTCTCTGTAGAAATTCTGTAGTTGTCACTTCATGTTAACTTCCTTCATTAAAGCTTGCTTTATTAAAACGCTCTGGGTGTATGTTGGTTGGACTGATTGGTAATTTCTCCAGGAAAGGAAGCTAATTTTAGAAGGCTGATGGTGTGGTAAATAAAGGAATGATCAGAATGAACACAAATATTGCCACAGAATGAGCTGACCAGGTTTAACTGCTGAACAGCAAAACAAAGCAAAGTTTCAATTCTGATGATCCACATTGGAACAAATATAGATACTTATACATATACATATAAATATACATATACATACATACATGAACAGTTAAATCTCCAGTAGACTATAGGGAAAGTTGGTGTGATAAGTATTAAACTATATCAAACATTGCAGGAAATTTACATTAAAATATAAATAGTTTAGCATAGTTTTTGCATAGATTTTGTAAAGAATGAAAATTTTCATTATATACTTTACAAATATCCTTAGTATGTTTTAAGTTTTTTTTATTGTGAAAATACCATACAGAAGGATTACAATTACATGAGCAAGGAAATGAGTACATTTCTTTTTTTGGGGGTGTGGGGGGGTCCAGTCGTGGGGCCTGAACTCTGTGCCTGGGTGCTGTCCCTTAGCTCTTCAGCTCAAGGCTAGCGCTCTACCACTTGAGCCACAGCTCCATTTCCAGCTTTTTTCTTTTTGCTTATGTGGTGCTGAGGAATCAAACCCAGGGCCTCATGCATGCAAGGCAAGCACTTTACCTCTGAGCCACCTTCCCAGCCCCATAATGAGTACATTTCTTATCAAGCATTGTTACCTCCTCCTTTCTTTTCCCTTACCATTCCTGTCCATCTTCCCCTCCCGAACCTCCCCCCCAAACCCCAAGCCAAAATTGTTAAGTTCATTTTTCTACATAACATCTTGTACATCTCATTGATGCAGTAGGTCCACTTATATCCCTATTTAAACAATTTGGTTTGTCCCTTCTCCTCCACAAATTATACCAACATCAAATACAGTGAAAACAGGGGTAATTTTTTTTATTGCAGTAGGAGCATCTATATAATGCTAAAAATTGGAATTACACAAAATATGCAACATGGCTAGGCACTGGTGGTTCAAGGATGTAATCTGAGCTAGTTAAGAGCCCGAGAGCTGAAGATCACAGTTCAAAACCAATATGAAAAAAGTTCATTAGATTCTTATCTCCAATAAACCATCAGGGCAAATGGAATTCCAGTTCAGATTGTATGTCGAGCACTAGCCTAGAACACAAAACACCATCCAGACCCTGAGGTTAAGCCCTGGGATCAACAGAAACACACCATCCAAGCCCTGGGTTTAAGCCCTGGGATCAACAGAAACTAGAACATAAAATAAAATATGAAGTTAGATATGTTATAATGAAGTACAATTTAATATACTCTACATTGTTAGAAAGACTAAGACTTGTGTTAGTTTTATAACCTACCATAATAAGTGATATTGTCCATTTATGAAACAGAAAGTCTTAATCAGATTTACAAGTTTGGAGGTTTCAGTGTATGTGTAGTTGGTTTTATTGCTTTGGGGTGAGTGACAAGACAATATCAAGGTGGGGAGTATGTCAAAGAGAAAAGTTTTTGACCTAGAATGATTAAAAGATGAAAGAACAAAGTAGATGACAGTCTATGTTTTCATAGATTTCACACTGAAGAACTGAATCTCCAGGAGAAGTATTCAGATATTCTCCAGAGTCTGGGAAGAAATAGAAAGTCATTTTTCTTTAACACATAGGTCTTTCTGGGGCATTTTAAATTCAAATGGCAACATCTTCATTAATGATAGTGACATGTCCAGGAGTGGAAGCAACTAGATATTTCTATAAATTCTAATTAGATCTCAGCAGACTAAATATTTTATGGAATTCCTATTAAAATATTTTCTTGCAGATGGAGTGGGTCTTTATACTACAAATGTGTGTATCTGTGTGTATGTATGTGTGTATATGTGTGTTTGAAGAAAACTAATATAACAATGTAGCAGATAAAAGTATTTCATATGGCCTGTCGTTTTTCTTCTCAAACCATGAAAGTCTGCCACAATTCTCAATCAAATCCTATCCAAGATTCAAACATTAAAGCTGTCCCAAAAGTTTTGCCTGCCAACCCTAATACATCCACCTTGTTTAAAGTGGCCATGGTATAGGAAAACTTTTAGTCTTACAATTACGTTGTCAGCAAGGAAACAACATAAAATATTTCTTTAAAAATACCTAGATTGTAGAACACTTTGGCCAGAAAATTGAAGGAATATACTTTATGGGATTTAATTTAAATATTTAGTCACTTAGATGAATGTCCTATTTCCACAACTCAGAGCTCTATTAACCTACATAATTTAAAAACTCATCTATTACCACCTGTTGAATTTCTTTTTAAAGTGCATTTTAAATGACAAGGATGAAGAAATTTAAATGGGTTAATATTCCCCATTATTACTTTAATTTTTGATTAATAGTTAAAACAAACTGACAGACTATTAGTCCATCAGGATTTACAGAGTAAATTTTTGGTTTATATTTTCATTTGTTCCTCTTTTTGGGGGTATGATATAACTTTTTCTTTCAAAAAGGCAATTTGGTCTTAACCATTCCCCACAAAATTTATGCTGTCATAGAATCGAGAGTTTTTCTGATTAATTTAAGACAATAGTAGGCTCATTTTATGCCAACACAAAATATAAAAACCAATGACATTTTCACTGAAGAAACACTCATAAAAAAATCATGAAATAATAAAGTAAAACTCCATGCTAATTTTTTTTGTTGGCCGGGGGGCTTGAACTCTGGGCCTGGGCACTGTCCTCAGCTCTTCAGCTCGAGGCTAGCACTGTACCACTTGAGCCATAGTGTCGTTTCTGATTTTTAGGAAGTTTATTGGAGATAAGAGTCTCACAGACTTTTCTGTCCATATAGCTTTCAACCACTGTCCTCAGAACTCAGAGTCCTGAGTAGATAGGATTACAGTCATGAGCCACCAAAGCCCAGATCCAAGTTAATTTTTAAACAGCAAGCTTATTGAACCTTCTGGCTTTTTCCAATAAACAATCTTGTTTTTTTCAGCATCAATTTATAACTATGAGTTATTTTTAGATGTGACTGGGATTTTTCAATAGATTCAAATATAATTTTAACTATTACTCTGTATCTCACAAAAATCCACTATCATTAAGTTTGCACAAAGTCAATTATTACATACTATCTTACACAGTATTATTACATTCTATAATGCATATAGTGTGAAGTGAAAATAGTTTGGACAATTTCATATAAATTATTAGGTGCTATTTTAACATTATAAATTCACAACTGTTTTTTTAAACTAAGGAAAAAGGATTTTAGTGTTCAAATCTAATATGAATGGGTAGTATGTCCCAATTAAACCAAAAATTCTGAGTTAATATAGACAAAATTATTTTCTTTTCACTAAACACTTTGAAGTAATATCATTGGAAATAGTGAGGCAAAAGGAGGAAGAATTCCACTCACATCCAACAATGTCTCTGTTATTTTGCTACTCCTCCAATAAGACCTGCCCATTCCCAGTTGTCATAAAAATTCAAGTGTCTCCCTTACAATTATATTTGAAAAAGTTCTAAATCACTGATTCTGTTTGCACTTTCTCATATATAAAACAAAATATAAACACAAAACAATTGAACTAAAATGCACACATATGTTGAAGTCACCACAGCTGGAAAAACAACCAAGAAAGTGGAACTCCCCCAGGAATAAAAACATGTTATGTACAGTTTTTTTTAAAGTACAAAAATCTCAAATACATGTCAATTTGAGTAGAGATATAAGGATAGCTGTCTTTCAGAAATAAGGTTGTGTTAATTTGTAATTAAATTCATCTGGGTGAACCTAATATAGCAAATCCCTTGAATGGATCAAATTGTTTAAAACCAATGTAACTGTATATGAAGTAAGATCTGTACATATTTAAAAGAAAAAATGGTACAGTATTAAATCACAAAAATCATGACATACTTAAAATATTCCTAAATGCAATGAATAAGTCCAATAGTATCCATATTGAGAACTAAATACCACTGATTTAACAAGCACAAAATATGCAAGTAATAGAATCTGAGCAGTCTACATGAGTGTACCTAATTTAAATCTACTCTAAATTACACTGTTTGTAGAAGTCTGAACACGGGTTACCTAAAGGAAAACATCAGCACATTATATAAATGAAATTAAAAAATCTCATGAAAAGAGAGAATAGTAGCTTCTGGAAAATAAAATTTTAATAAATTTTGGTCAAAATATTTCTAGTGCTGACAAAATTGCATACCTATTTAGTGAGATCGAGAAAAGACCCAAGATACTCGAGCTGATTTGATAGTTTGGCAAAGTATCAGGATACAACTATAACATTATTATGGATGTTGGCTCTGGCATGGAATTCATTTACTCTTTGATCTGACAAATGAATATATGAAAGAACAGAACTTCTCCAACTAAATATCAAGACCTAACTAAACATATAATTAGAAAAGTCATCATGCAAGCCTTATTGCAACCTGGATAAAAAAATCAGTCATACTGATTCTGTATTTATTGTAAACGTTGATTTTTTCATAAATTATTTCCTTTAACTTGCATTTTTAAAACATTGTATTAAGTGTATATCGTTAACTAATTTTGGATTCCTCCTTCAATTTAGTTCTGAGTATAATGTCTTACTTCAGTTCCTAACCCATTAAATGATGTTGATTAAAAAACAAATGCTCATAATCACTGTTTATAATACACAGAATCTCATAAGCATGACACCAGTAAGCATAGGTTAACATTTTGATATCATGGTCTCATGACTGATGAGGCCTATCTGCATGAGTATACTTTTACCTAGATGCATCAGCCTAAATGTAGCCACTTTTAAAAAGTGGCTACATTTATCTGTCACATATCAGAGATTAACCCTTAGTATAAAGCCTAAGGAAAGTGATAAGGTACGAATTTAGCTTTTCTGCATTCACTGTATTTGATGTCGGTATAATTTGTGGAAGGGAAGGGAAAAAAAATCTTTTAAATATGGATACAGGTGGACCCATCGCAACAATGAGATGTACAAGTCTTTTTGTCGAAAATGAACTTTACAACTTTGGTGCAGGGGGGCGTGGGGAGCAGGGAGGATTGGGTGGGGGGGGAGGATGGGAAGGGATGGGAAGGGGAAACAAAGGAGGAGGCTACAATGCTTGATAAGAAATGTACTCATTATCTTGCCCATGTAATTGTAAACCCAATGTACAGTATTTTCACAATAAAAAATAATAAAAAAAAGAATTTAGCTTTTTTGGATATAAAGTAAACAATATGAAGCATAAAGTAAATCACTGGTTTAAAGTCAAAGTATTTCTTCAAAACATTATGAACATTTCCTTACAATGTGTATTATTCTCAAGAAGGGAATGGGTAATGTGAGAAGAGGACTAAACAAGGATTGTCTTCAAATATACATAATTTGGATTTACCTCTTTATTTCACTATAAGCATTTTTGATTAAAAAAAAAACTGTTTGAATAATTGATTTCCAGATCAGGTATAATATATCCTAGTTGCATACACCAAATTACATTCAGAAAATGGCATATAGCAATTAAGTAAGAAAACATATTCAATAAATAGCAAAAGTATATACCTGTAGAGATAATATTTTGAAGAATGCATTGAAAATATTCTAATATAATAAAGTTGATTGAATAATTTCACATTTACAGTAATTAACTCGAATACTTTAATGCTAATTGGACAAGATTGTCTTTCTAAATGAGCAAAATATATTTCTCCTTTTACTTTGTCAAGGAATTAACTGAACAAAAAGAAATTATCATATGACTTTATAACAACTGGAATGAATTTTTGTCTTTTAATTAGAAATTTTAATTTCACAAAGTATTTTTAATTGTGTTATACACATATGTCCACTTTGTGTATCTCGTTAAATTTTATTCCATTTATTAATTTCATTACACAATTTTTATACATAAATTTTTATTATGTGATCGTACTAAGTTATAAAGTATTTGAACATATTTAATCCAAACTATTTCTCTTCATCTCCTCATTCACTATATTCCGAACTGACTAAGTTACATCTTTTTTTTTGTGAAAATACTGCACAAAAGGGTTACAATTACATGGCCAAGATAAGGAGTACACGTCTTTTTGGGGGGAGGGTGTCCGGTCGTGGGGCCTGAACTCTCAGCCTGGGCGCTGTCCCTCAGCTGTTCACCTCAAGGCTAGCACTCTAACACTTGAGCCCCAGCCCCACTTCCAGCTTTTTTTTCTTTTTGCTTATAAAGTGCTGAGGAATTGAACACAGGGCCTCATGCATACCAGGCAAGTGCTCTATCACTGAGCCACCTTCCCAGCACCAATGAGTACATTTCTTTTTTTTTAATCTGATATATATATTTTTTTTATTTTTTTATTGTGCAAATACTGTACAGAGGGGTTACAATTACATGGGCAAGATAATGAGTACATTTCTTATCAAGCTTTGTAGCCTCCTCCTGTATTTCCCCATCCCATCCCTTCCTATCCTCCCTTCACCCCCCCTCCCAATACTCTCTGCTCCCCCTCGTCCCCCCACCCTGCAACAAAGATGAAAAGTTCATTTTCGACGTAATGACTGGTACATCTATTTGTTGCAATGGGTCCACCAGTATCCATATTTAAACGATTTGGTTTTCCCTTCCCCTCCACAAATTGTACCGACATCAAATACAGAGAAAGCAGGGGTTATACTGTGGGGGAGGGACATACATAGCAACAAAGACATAATCTTATCAATGTGTTAGAAACAGTCGCATGAAAGAAAAAAAATTGAATACATATCTTAGGGTTCATTTCCCTAACATCAACTTATCTGACCTTTTCTGCTTGACTCAGACATACACTAGATACTGCAAATAAGGGAAACCATGGGACCTGTCTTTCATTGGGCCTGGCTTACTTCATTTAATATAATTTTTTCCAAGACTTTCCATTTCCTAACAAATGGGGCAATGTCATTCTTTCTGATGGAGGCATAGAATTCCATTGTGTATATATACCACACTTTCTTGATCCATTCATCTACTGAGGGGCATCTGGGTTGGTTCCATATCTTAGCTATAGAAAATAATGCTGCAATAAACATAGTTGTGCTGGTAGTTTTGGTGTGGTCTTGTTTGTAAACATTTGGGTAAATGCCCAAATGTGGGAATGCTGGATCACAGGGGAGCTCTATATGGAGTCTTTTGAGGAACCTCCATACTGCTTTCCAAAGTGGATGAACAAGTTTACACTCCCACCAACAATGCAATAAAAGGTTTCCTTCTGTGGACATCCGCTCCACCATCTGCTGTTAATAGAGTTCTTGATTTTAGCCATTCTAACTGGAGTGAGGTGGTATCTCAATGTTGTTTTGATTTGCATTTCTTTTATGGCTAGGAGTGTTGAGCATTTCTTCATGCGTCTATTGGCCATCCTTCTTTCCTATCAGAGAAGTTTCTCTTTAAGTCTCTAGCCCACTCATTTATTGGGCAGTTGTTTCTTTGAAGATTTGTTTTTGGGGGATTTTATTTTTTGAGATCCAGGTATAATTTAGATATGAGACCTTTGTCTGTTGTATGGCTAGTGAAGATGTTCTGTCAATCTGTCGGCTTTCTTTTGATGTTGCTACCTGTGTGCTGTGCCATGCAGAAACTCTGCAATTTCATGCAATCCCTTTTGTCCAACCTTTCTTTGATTTGTTGTGTTTCTGGGTCTCTATTAAGAAAATTTCAGCCTGTGCCAAGGAGACCTATGGTTTCTTCTATTCCATCTTGTACTGTTTTCAGAGTGTCTACTTTGACTCCGAGGTCTTTGATCCATTTGGAGTTGATTCTGCTGCAGGGTGATATATTAGGATCTACCTTTAGTTTTCTACAAGTTGTAAACCAATTTTGCCTGTGCCATTTACTGAAGGGGCTCTCTTTGTTCCATTCTTTTTTTTTAGCTCCCTTATCAAAGATTAGATGACTATAGTTCTGTAGGTTCATTTCTGGGCTTTCAATTCTATTCCATTGGTCCTGAGGTTTATTCTTGTGCAGATACCAAGTTGTTTTGATCACTATGGCTTTGTAGTTGAGTTTGAAATTTGGTATTGGTATTCCTCCAGCACTGTTCTTTATGTTGAGCATCGTTTTTGCTATTCGGTGTCTTTTACTGTTCCTTATGTATTTTTGGATTGCCACTTCAATTTCTTTGAAATATGAGGTTGGGATATTCATAGGTATCACATTGAATTGGTAGATAGTCTGGGGAATTATTGCCATTTTCACGAAGTTGATCTTTCCAATCCAGGAGCGTGGGAGATTTTGCCACTTTCTAAATTCTGTTTTGACTTCCTTTTCAAGTTTTTAAAGTTTTCAGCACAGATGTCCTTCATTTCTTTGGTTAAGTTAATTCCTAGGTAGTTTATTACTTTTGGGGTTATTATGATTGGTTTTGCTCTCATAATTTCAGCCACACTTTTCTCGTTTTTGGCATACGGAAAAGCCATGGATTTTTGAGGGTTAATTTTATACCCTGCTATTTTGCCAAAGTTTTTAATCAACTTGAGTAATTTGGGAGTGGAGTCTCTGGGATTCTTTAAGTACAAGACCATGTCATCTGCAAAGAGGGAGAGTTTTACTTCTTCTTTCCCTAGTTGGATCCCCTTTATGTTTGCTTCTTTTCTTTCACTGTAACTAGGCATTCTAATACTAGATTGGAGAGAAGTGGAGAGAGTGGATATTCCTTGTCTTGGTCCTGACTTAAAAGGAAATGGCTTTAGTTTTTCACCATTAAACAGAGTGCTGGCTGTAGGTTTGCTATATAAAGCCTTTATTGTATTGAGGAATGTTCCATGGATTTCTAATTTTTCCAGAACCTTCATCATAAAGAGGTGTTGTATCTGTCAAATGTTTTTCTGCATTTATTGAGATAACCATGTGGTTCTTATCCTTGCTCCTGTTGATGTGATGAATTATATTAGTTGATTTGCGTGTATTGACTCTGATTTACATCCATGAAATGAATCCTGATTGATTGTGGTTTATGATTTTTTGGATGAATTGTTGAACTCAATTGGCCAAAATTTTGTTGAGAAGATTTGCATCAATGTTCATCAAAGAAATGGTTCTACAGTTCTTTTTCTTTGATCAGTCCCTGCCTGGTTTTGGGTTGAGGGTTATGATGGCTTCATAGAATGAGTTCAGGAGTGAATTTTCTCTTTCATTTTCATTGAAGAGTTGGAGGAGTATTGGTGTGAGCTCTGCCTTGAATGCCTTGTAGAATTCCACAGTAATACCATGTGGTCCTGGGATTTTCTTAGATGGGAGGTCTCTTATTCCTGTATTTCAATGTTTGATATGGGCCTGTTAAGATGGTTTAACTCGGTTTAGTTTCGGCATGTCAATATTTCTGCCAAGTTCTCAAACTTATTTGCATATAGTTTTGAGAAGTATTCCCTTATAATGTCCTGAATCTTGGTTGTTTCTCTGGTGATATTTCCATTCTCATCTCTGAGTTTATGTATTTGGGTGTTTTCTCTTCTTTTTCTCATAAGATTTGCTAAGGGTCTGTCAATTTTGGTAATTTTTGCGAAGAAGCAACTATTTATTTTGTTGATTTTTTGTATGTTTTTTTGGGATTCTAATTCATTTAATTCTGATTTAATTTTAACTATTTCTTTTTGTCTACTGGATTGGAGTTTATCTTGCTGCTCTTTTTCAAGGAGGCTCAGATATCTCCTAAAATTGTTGGTTTCAGATCTCTCCAATATGTTTATGTAGGAACTCAAAGCTATAAACTTGCCCCTGAGTACTGCCTTTGCTGTGTCACAGCATTTTTGTTGAATATCATGAACATTTGAATTTCCTTTCTAATCTCTTCCATGACCCACTTTTGATTCAGCAGTGCGTTGTTCAGCCTCCATGTGTTATAGGACTTTCTTTGGTGGCTTTTTGTGTTGAGTTCTAATTTTACTCCCTTGTGGTCTGAGAGAATGCAAGGTATAACTTCAATATTTCTGAATCTGGACAAGTTTGCTTTGTGGCCAAAAATGTGGTCTATTTTGGAAAATGTTCCATGTGCTGCTGAGAAAATTATAGTATGATGCTGCTGGGAGAACTATGCAGTAGATGTCTGTTAAAACTAATTGACTTATGCAGTTGTTTAGATCTGTGGTTTCTCTGTTCAGGTTTTGCCAAGTTGATCTATCTAGTTGGGAAAGTGGTGTGTGAAAGTCCCCAACAATTAATGTCTTTGGATCTAAGTGCGATTTGAGGGAAAGTAGTGGTTCTTGGATAAATTTGGGTGCTCCTTTGTTTGGAGAGTAGATATTTAGAATTGTAATATCCTCCTGAAGGACAAATCCCTTAATAAGTATGTAGTGACCTTTTTTATCTCACTAATTTTAATTTGAAGTCTACTTTATCTGATATTAGGATAGCATCTCCAGCCTGTTTATGGGAGCTGTTTGCTTTGTAGATTTTGTTCTAGCCTTTCACATTGAAAATGTGTTTGTTTTTATTGGCAAGATGTGACTCCTGAAGTCAGCAGATAGAAGGATCTTGCTTTTTAATTCAACTAGACAATCTATGTCGTTTAATTGGAGAGTGAAGTCCATTAATGTTGAGAGATAGGAATGAGAGTTATTTGGGAGTTCTTGCCATTTTGTCCATCATGTGGTATAATTGTATTCTAAACATTTATTGACAGGTTACAAATTATTCTCAAATTATAATACATTAAAAATACTTTATTTTTTTCTTATTTTCTTGGCCAGGAAATCAGCAACACCTCAGTCAGCATTTCTCTCATAGAACTTTTAAATGTTGATCTGAGCTCCAGTCTTCTGAGGACTCACTCATCTGCTTAGGAATTGATGCTGGCTGTTGGAAAATTGCTCAAGGAAAGATGCCATTTAAAGCCTTATAACATTATTCTTTATCAGGGTATTCTCTTGCTGCTTTGGTTGTTGAGAGTGTCTACAAGAGCAAAGCACTCCATGGGGAGCTAGGAGACACCATATGACCTTATTACCTTTACTTACTGAGATTTCTGAGTGATTTGTTTTCATTTGCACTGCATTTTGCGAGTTGAATCTTTCAAAACCTACCAGTTTGAAGAGATAAGAGGAGTATTAAAATAACTCTTCGAGAAAAATACATCTTCAACATATTTGGTTCCAAGCATTCCGTCTAAGGCATATTTAGCAGGTACTGAAACTTATGTTGGTTGTATCTATGTGTCTTTCCCATATGTGCATGGATACATGTGCATGTGTATATGTATATTTGTGTGTATAAATGTGTACATATATAAGGGCATATACTCACATATATGCAAATATAAATAAGTGTACATATACAAATATGTGTGAATATATGTATATGTATAGGTATATATCAGGTGCTCAGTGATTTAATAGAGATTTCCCAGCACAATGTCATTCTCACAAAATGTACATGATAAATTGCTCTGAGGATCTGTGCTCACTTCCCCCATTACCTTGTTTTTCATCCCTCTGAACAACTTCAGCCTAGGAGAGCTTTATTTATTTTTTTTGTTTTATTTTTTTTATTTTTAATTTTTGTGAACACACTGTACAGAGGGGTTACAATTACATGGGCAGGTTAATGCGTACATTTCTTATCAAGCATTGCAGCCTTCTCCTTTGTTTACCCTTCACATTCCTTCCCAGCCTCCACCCCACCCATAACTCAATCCTCCAGGCCTTCCCCCCCCCCCCCGCACCAACATTGTAAAACTCGTTTTCGACATGACAACTTGTACTTCTCATTGCTGCAACAGGTCCACATGTATCCTTAAACGACTTGTTTTCCCCCACCTCCTCTACAAGTTATAATGACATCAAATATAGTGAAAGCAGGGGTTATACTGTGGGGGAGGGACATACAAAGCTACAAAGAGATAATCTTATAAATGCGTTAGAAACAAATGCCTGAAAGGAAAAAAAATCATTAAAATACATATCTAAGGATTCATTTTCCTAATATCACATTATCTGACCTTTTCCGCTTGACTCATACATATACCAGATATTGCAAATAAGGGAAACCATGGGACCTATGTTTCTTTGGGCCTTGCTTACTTCACTTAATATAATTTTTTTCCAAGTTTTTCCATTTCCTAACAAATGGGGCAATGCCATTCTTTCTGATGGAGGCATAGAATTCTATTGTGTATATATACCACATTTTCTTGATACATTCATTTGCTGAGGGGCATCTGGGCTGGTTCCATATCTTAGGAATGGCAAATAATGCAGCAATAAACACAGTTGTGCTGGTAGCTTTAGTGTGGTCTTGTTTGTAAACATTTGGGTAAATGCTCAAAAGTGGGATTGCTGGGTCATAGGGGAGCTCTATGTGAAGTCTTTTGAGGAACCTCCATACTGCTTTCCAAAGTGGTTGAACAAGTTTACATTCCCACCAACAATGAAGTAAGTTTCCTTTCTGTTTACATCCCCTCCAGCATCTGTTGTTAGAGTTCTTGATTTTTGCCATTCTAGCTGGAGTGAGGTGATATCTTAATGTTGTTTTGATTTGCATTGCTTTTATGGCTAGGGATGTTGAGCATTTCTTCATGTGTCTATTGGCCATTCGTCTTTCTTCTTCAGAGAATTTTCTCTTTAAGTCTTTATCCCACTTATTTATTGGGCAGTTGTTTCTTTGAGGATTTGTTGTTGGCGGATTTAATTTTTTGAGTTCCAGGTATATTTTAGATATGAGACCCTTGTCTGTTGTATGGCTAGTGAATATCTTCTCCCAATCCGTGGGCTTTCTATTGATCTTGCTAGCTATGTCCTTTGCCATGCAGAAACTCTGCAACTTCATGCAATCCCATTTGTCCAACCTTTCTTTGATTTGTTGTGTTTCCGGGTGTCTATTCACAAAATTTCAGCCGGAGCCATGGAGACCTAGGTTTTCTCCTATTCCATCCTTTAATGTTTTCAGAGTGTCTGCTTTGACTTCAAGGTTTTTGATCCATTTGGAGTTGATTCTGGTGCAGGGTGATATATAAGGATCTAGCTTTAGTTTTCTACAAGTAGTTAAGCAATTTTGCCGGCACCATTTGCTGAAGAGGCTGTCTTTCTTCCATTCTATTGTTTTAGCTCCCTTATCGAAGATTAGGCAGCTACAGGTCTATAGGTTCATTTCTGGGTTTTCAATTCTATTCCATTGGTCCTGAGGTCTGTTCTTGTGCCAGTACCAAGCTGTTTTGATTACTATGGCTTTATAGTAGAGTTTGAAATTTGGTATTGGTATTCCAACAGCAGTGTTCTTTCTGTTGAGGAGCGTTTTTGTTATTCGGGTTTTTTTATTGTTCTATATGAATTTTTGGATTGCCTCTTCTATTTCTTTGAAGAATGAGGTTGTAATTTTGATAGGTGTCGCATTGAATTTGTAGATAGCCTTGGGAAGCCTTGCCATTTTCACGATGTTAATCTTTCCAATGCAGGATCATGGGAGGTTTTTGCCATTTTCTAAGTTCTGTTTTATTTCCTTTTTCAAGATTTTTAAAGTTTTCATCATAGAGGTCCTTCTCTTCTTTGGTTAAGTTAATTCCTAGGTATTTTATTTTTTGTGGGGCTATTACAAATGGAGTTGCTTTCTTAATTTCAGCCACACTTTTCTCATTATTGTTATACAGAAAAGCCATTGATTTTGGGGGGTTAATTTTATACCCTGGTATTTTGCCAAATTTTTGAATCAGCTTGAGTAATCTGGGAGTTGAGTCTATTGGATTCTTTAAATACAAGATCATGTCATCTGCAAAGAGGGAGTGTTTTATTTCTTCTTTCCCTATTTGGATCCCCTTTATGGCTGCATCTTGTCTTATTGCTGTAGCTAGGCATTCTAATACTAGATTGAAGAGAAGTGGAGAGAGTGAACATCCTTGTCTTGTTCCTGAGTTAAGAGGAAATGGCTTTAGTTTTTCACCATTAAGTATAATGCTGGCTGTGAGTTTGTCATATACAGCCTTTATTGTATTGAGGAATGTTCCATGGATTCCTAATTTTTCCAAAACCTTCATCATAAAGGGGTGTTGGATGTTGTCGAATGCTTTTTCTGCATCTATTGAGATAACCATATGGTTCTTATTCTTGCTCCTGTTGATGTGATGAATAATATTATTTGATTTATGTATATTGAACCAGCTTTGCATCCCTGAAATGAATCCTGTTTGATCATGGTATATGATTTTTTGGATGAATTGTTGAAGTCAATAGACCCAAATTTTGTTGAGAAGTTTTGCATCCATGTCCATCAAAGAAATGGGTCTATAGTTCTCTTTCTTTGATGAGTCTCTGCCTGGTTTGGGGATGAGGGTTATGATGGCTTCATAGAATGTGTTCCACAGTGATCTTTCTCTTTCAATTTCATTGAAGAGTTGGAGGAGTATTTGTGTGAGCTTTGCTTTGAAGGTCTTGTAGAATTTCGCTGTAAAACCATCTGGTCCTGGACTTTTCTTAGTTGGAAGGTCTCTTATTGCTGTCTCTATTTCAATGTTTGATATGGGCCTGTTAAGCTGGTTTAACTCATCTTGGTTTAATTTTGGCATGTCAATATATGTTCAGAAAAGGTACATTTCTGTCAAGTTCTCAAACTTATTAGCATAAAGTTTTGAGAAATATTCCCTTATAATGTTTTGAATCTTGGTTGTTTCCTTGGTGATGTTTCCATTCTCATCTCTGAGTTTATTTATTTGGGTGTGTTCTCTTCTTTTTTTGATAAGATTTGCTAAGGGTCTGTCAATTTTGTTAATTTTTTCGAAATACCAACTCTTTGTTTTGTTGATTCTTTCTATACTTTTTTGGATTCTAATTCATTTTATTCTGATTTAATTTTAATTATTTCTTTCCGTCTACTGGATTGGAGTTTATGTTCCTGCTCT